>NW_024500239.1:7278429-7878429 GCF_017590055.1 Onychostruthus taczanowskii | reverse complement strand
TTATGTGTTCTTTTTGCTGAGTTGATTTTCTTTCCCAAGAGGAAAGAATATATGATGGGGTGAAAACCTCATATTTTTTTCTCTCATACAAGATTTGTAATCAAAGGACTGAAAGGATTTATAAAATTAGTTGAATTCAATATAAAGACTAAACAGGTGTTTGTTTTTTTTTTCCATGTGTTGTGTGCTTACAAGTATGTTTTTAAATTCAAGGTGGTTTATTTATTCCTTCTTAGCTAATGCACAAGAAGTTTAGTGGGCTGGAGGTGGTGCCTTGAGAGGCTACCTAGAACAGAGGCTAGACAGTGTTAAAGGAATAAAGTAAATATTTATTAAAAAGGCATTTAAAGGACACCTTGGGCAGCACAAGAGCCTGGCCAAGGCTCCACCCAAGATGGATGATGGATCACACGTTTTCACACTTTTGTAAGTTTTGGTCCATTTACATATTGGGGTTAATTGTCCAATTACAGCTTCAGGTTATGAAGTCTCATCCTCAGTTTGCTCTCCTCAATTTGCTGTTGTTTATACTTTTTGGCCCTGAAGCTGCAATGGTGTCCTTGGTTCTCTGACTGGAAAATTATTTTTTTGTCTAACTAAACTGTGAGGAGAACTTGCTAACACTTTATATGAAGTTTAGAGTTATACACTAATGCAGTACAGAATCTGGTTACTATGAAAGCTAAAACAAGGCATCATAGGAAGTAGGAGTTTGAAGACTTAAAAATGTGATAATGAACAGATGAAAATAATTCAAACAGCCAATCTGTTCACACCTAACCATTGCTTTACTTTTTTTGTATCAAGTTAATATGAAACACAATTATAATTTTACTCAATTCCTACATAATAAGCACAGTTAATTGCACAAGCAAATGAAGCAGTATTTTGCAAAACCTAAAAGTCTTTTAAAGGTATCTGTTTCCTGGAATGATAGCTTTAAAATTATGATATGTTCTAAATAAGTAACTGTTATAAAAGAAAACAGTAGGTGTTGGAGAGAGAAGACTCTGCACAAAAGACTGCTTTTATATATATCCAGAATCACACAAAGCATTTCAAATATAGTTGTCTACTCCTAAATTTGCCCTAAAGGCCACAAAAGTAATTCTAAAACCTGTAGATATCTTCAAGCTGTTTTATATTACTATGAGACCTTAAAAGATTTGCTACACTATCAAGATAAATACTATAAGACCAAAAATCCAGAACCAAACTAGAAATTTGTATTTCTCAGAAGTAAAAAGGTCCACAACAAAGAAGACATTTGAGCCAAGATTTAATTTTTAATATTCCCCCACTAATTATCATCAGTCTTTATCATCTCTGAGCAATTGGAAAGAATTTGTGGAGTACACCAGTGAACCTAAGGCTATGTCTATGCCAGTGAATTAAACAGTATCTGTGACTCTTCCCAGACACTGGAATATGACTGGTGTGAAATTATTAGAGCAGTCCCCGACATGCTCTTGGCCTGTACCAACTAGCTGTCTCCCAGGCAATTCCCAGGCATGGAATTTCAACATCCCACAGATCATTAGCACCAAAGGATTTGCATCCAGTCAGCCTGCTCTGGAGGCTGGCTGTGTTTGTTTACTGGGTACTTGTGAGTCAGTCCATGCCAATTGGCTTCTGAGCCTGGGAATATTCTTGGGAATGGTGTTAGTTATTGGTTTAGACATACATCTCACCCTTTCTCTGTAGTGCTCAGGGCAAGTAGGATGCTTAAGGAAGGTAAAGAACAAGTTAATGAGGTTTCTTCAGTTAGAATAACTTTTGATAACCTAATCCATATGGATGAGGGTTTTTTTCCTAATTTTTTTTTAACAAGCCACCTTCCCCTTTTATTTTAATCCCACTGCAACAGATGCAACACAAAATTCAACTAAATTCAGAAACTGTTTGAGGTGCAGTGTAAATTGATTATCCCATGCAGTATGTCAGGCTGGAGTTACATTTAAATGCAATGTAGGTAGAATATCCAACGCTACCAGTAACCAGAGATGAGTGCCCACCACCTCAAGTCCTGGAAGCCAAGAGAGCAGAGCATTAGTTTGTGCTTCTGCAGAGTGCCTCTCTTGTTTTGGACAAATTGTTGACAGCCCAGTCCATAATGCCTAACCCATTAGGCTACAGGATTATGCCTCTTCTCAGCCTCCAGTACAATCTATTTAAGAAGACCACCAGCTACCCTGATGGTAAAGACAACCCCAAAGAGATGATGATTTTAAATACTTTCAGCCTCACAGTGACAAATTGGAAGGGCCAGATGTTCCCATTTGCAGGTTGAATGCTCTAGCCATTGGGATAGATGGTCCAGTACAACCAAAGCTTACTTGGCTCCCTTCCCACTTGTAAGTACTTTCAGAGGACATCTAGATTCTTACCTTGTAGTCTGAGTACAGTCATGCAAGTCTCAAACAGAATGAGTTCTCAGACAAACCTTTTACCGGTACCTTTGGGATAATTCCAAATGACTCCTCAGAACATGATGTTTCTGGGTTATCCAAACTTTGTTTAGTCCCCAAAATCTGGGCTTTGGATTCCGTTCTTGAGTCCAAATCTCATGAAATTTAGTTTTGCTGTTCTGAAATTATGGACACCTAATACTGTAATAGCTCAGGCTTTTAAATTGCTGCTGTATTTACACTGCCTTGTCACTTGGGACCAGAGGCAAAATTCCCTGGGGACTGCCTGCAGGTTGACTATTGCTTTGTTTTCCATCTGGAAAATCAAAATGTCTCTCCAAAGAAGAAATCTGAGGCAGAGAGCAGGACTGGCTCATACCTGAGCACCTCTAGGCTGTGCAGACACAGCTTCAGGTGATTTTGTTCTTTGAATTCAAACACAGATTTCGGAGTCAGTATGAACAGTATGGCCTTAACTCCCCATGTGTAATATGAGGAGTAGCAGAGCTTTTCTACCTTACAGTGATCAGGAAGATAATACATTCCCACTCTGGAGTCACTCAGACAGTACACCACGGCAGCCATTCAAAACACATAGCCAAAAAGATGGAAAGTTTTTGGGGGTGTAGAGGAGACCGAATGATGGAGGTAGTTACGGAGCACTGATTCTCAAGACAGACTCTTCTTCACTGTTCTATATCCTAGTGAAAGCTTCTCTACTTGCACTAAGTATAGCTGAAGGACAAGGTACTTGCAGCTTTGTGACACAGGAGCAGAGTGTGGTAGGTGCCAGCCAAAGCCGGCAGCCAGGGGAATTCTCAGCTGGGAGAACCTGGCTGCCTTCCAGCCTTGCTCATCTGCATATATACATATATATATATATATGTAAGTGTGTATATATATGTGTATGTATCAATGTATATATAAAAAATACACACACACACACTCACACACACACACACACACATATATGTATATCAGAACTTTTGAAAGAATCATGATCTTAAAAATGTCTTCTAGATTGGCTGAGTTTTTTGTCTCATATCTAGTCATAGAATAAATCTACAGAGATGCCTCATCAGTGATTATCCTCAGCTTTCACATAGACCATGCTGTCAAACAATCACGTTGGTAGAAGTTTCTATGCCTCTCTTCTCAGAAAAAAAAAAAAAAATTAGGACTAAATATCCCAACAGTGCAGGAATTGGAATATCTGGAGAAGAAATATAGGTAGGCACTGCAAAGATCTTCAAAAATGCAAAATATCTTTACCCACCTAGCACAGATATGCATGAGCAAAGCTATTGGTTAAAGGCAGAAGGAAAGAAGGAATACCTAAATGGATTTCATTATAAAAGCGTTCATTTCTTCTACCTTAACCCCCCACTTTACAAGTTTCCAGGTAATTCTAATTTAATTCCTTTCATTAACGGCTTACAGCTTGTTCAGCCAGCTCTGCAGACAATTGATTTTTATTACTACATGCCTCAGTGACTTTCTGCTCTAGGGTTTTTTTTTTTCTACTGACTATACCATTCTTGAAATCTCTTCAAAATTGTATTTTGTTTGTGTTTTCATAGTCTAGTCTTTTCAATCAACCTTATCACTTATTTATCACATTCTTCTATAAAACAAATTCAATAGATATTATATAACAGCAAATATTTACTATTATGGTTGCTGCTTTCAGAAGTAAGGTTTTTATTTGATTTGAAGGTTTTTATTATGGGGCTGCTGCTAGTGAAAATTGCTGAAAAGAGAGAAAAATGGCCTGATTATGATATGGTAACTATTTGACATGTGAAAGAACAATATTTGGTAAGCACTTTTGAATAATAAAAGAGTTTTTAAGATCCACAACCGAAAGTATTATGTGATGGTGCTGAAACTTCTTGATCAGATTGGTTTCACCCTTAATTAGAAAGGCAGAGTTCACACTGACACCTGCTGTTAAGCTTTCCTTTTTCCATCATAAGACCCTTTTCAGCTTGATTGTGTGGGCTGATATTTTCTGGAGTAAGTGTCATCTTCAGAATTAAATCAAAGGATAAAAAGGGAGAGTCAGTGTTTCAAATGAACTTGTGATTTTTAAGAATTACGAGGGGGATAACAGCTTGCTTACTTCATATGGCCTCTCAGTTATTTCATTTTAAAAAATCAGTTATCTACATCCTTTGAAAAAAGAACTTGAAAATCAGCACTTTCACTCACTGAAGCTCCCTAGAGAGACATTCATACTTTGCCAAGCTACAAGCCCCAGAAAAATTAGACAATACACACTGACTTATGTGGAAAAGTATTACAATTCTGTATCCAATGCCTTTGAAGATTCTACTTTCTTTTACCTCTGACAAATCATCAGGAGTAAAAAAAGACAGCTAGGGAACTCAAACACTGACAAAGTATGTAGGATGATGAGGACAGAGGTGTTGCAATGGAATGTATAAAACAGAAGAAGAATAGACAAGTTTGATAGGACATGCAATGCCAGTGAAAAGAACAAATATTAGCAAGAAAAAAAGAGAAGAGAACAAGAGGAAAAACTACAGGAGGCAACAGGCATTTTAATGCCTGTTGTGATGAAGCATTAATTTAATTAATGTAAACTTGTAATGAAGCATTAAATCACAACTTTAATATCTTGACATTTCTCTGATCTTTAAAACCTGCCATAATTTTCCATTTCCATTTACTTATGTGTCCACAAAAAAGATAACACATTTTTGTTGCTTTTTGGTACTAAAATAATGATGAAGTTCAGTGCCAATGACCTAGGTAGCCCAGGAGCTAACTCATATGGAAGATGAGCCTCTATTTGTTCTAACCTTCCCCACAGAAAGTCAGCATCAGGCTTCTGTGAAGGTGACTACATATCTGGAAGCTGAGTCCACACATATGCTATTACAAAATCATTTGTTCTTCTCACAGAAGAGATTGTACTCCATTCATGTTACATAGGAAATATTTTTCATAAAATAAATTTTGTTTGAAATTAGTGGCATCCCTAAGATTGCAATTGCTGACTGCTCATCTGCTAAGACCTACATATGAAATTTTTGTTTGTTTTTTATTTGGGATGATTTTACACCTTCTTCTCTCCATCACCTCTGAAGAGAATTTGGAATTTAGAAAACTTGGGGGTTTGACTCTGAATTTCCCCCAAGTTTCCTAAATTCAGTAAACCCTTTGGCCTTTGCTGTTACAATGTCTATAAAATAAATATGAATGACCTACAAGCAGCATACAGAGCTTTCCACCTGTACATTGGCAACTACATTTTGGCCCAGGTCAGCAGATGCTGAATGTAGCAAAGACTACAGTTTACAAGGGCAATCCTCAATGTCCTTCTTTCATGTCACACAGCTCAGCATTTACTCTCCTGTACTGATGACTCACATGACCCCGGCATATCATGGTCATCTGCCACCCAACTAACACTTCATTAACTAGAATACCTGCAGTGATTTTAACCACAGCTCACCATAATGTAGCCACTACTGGTCTATATTAGGCCAGCATTCATGAACTGGTTGGAAATTACCTGGTTGTCTCAGCCCTGTGGGGTTTTAAGATAGAAAATAGATAAATCAGTTCCTTTTTATTATTTAAATAATGAACAATATTAAAATAAAGTTTTGTTATAATGCTGACTGACTGATGTATTTTTGAGCTGGTATATTCTTCAAATACTGAAAAAGATTATAGAGAAAAATTAGTTCAAATAGCTGTCCTCCTTATTTAAATTGGAAAGTTTGGAGTTTGTATAGTTTAGAGTCCCAGGAGATCATACGAAAGCTTCATGTGGAGCTGGACCCTGAAATACATTAAAAGATATATGCTTATCATTTGCATTTCAACAAAACAGTTAAATGAGTTAAAACATACAATACCTGAAAAATTCCAAATGTAAATGAGTATCAAACTAACTGTATTTGACTAAAAAATGAAATTCTTCAGTATTTAGTGTTGAGTTGTGGTCATACACCTTGCTAAGTCTCTGTGTACAGAATGGCTGAGCAGCATTCACCATGTCTTTGGATGCCCTCAATGTGCTATCAAGAAGTATTTTGCTTACTAGTTCAGTATCTCTATTTCCCTGGTTTTATGGTTTTTGCCCTCTGACTTTTCCTTCAACTCTCTTTTTTTTTTAAATTGTGATTATAATTATTTGTTGCTGCTAATAGTTTAGTTTCTTCCTGGTTCCTTTTTCCACAGTTTTTCCTTTGTCACTGAGAATGTCTCCTTTCAACAGTTGTAGCTTAAGTAATTTCCTAATATGGAAGTTAATCTATGTCTCTGTCCATTCTTGTTGAACTTAACTAAATGTTCTTTGGTCCCTTGTACTTTTTTGAGGTGGTAGGGAGGGACAAGACCAGAACTGCACAACATGTTACAGACAGGGCAAAAACATAGGTTTACATGGAGGCAGACCACCAATCTCTCTTCTTCATTCTTCTCCTAGCGGCTCCTGATATTTGATTTACTCTTTTGAACACTACTGAACACTGATGTTTCTGTGTGACTACTGATCATAACTCCCAACTCTTGTCCCAGGCAGCTCAGGGAAGTGAAATCAGTATTTCTTCTCTTTATGTACATCACTGAACTTTTATCTGTACTGAATTTCAGTTGTCATTTTATCGCTCAGTCACTAAGTTTTACTACCCTGAATAAATTAGTATCATCAAACTTGATTACCTCAGTGCTAACATGCTTTTCAAAGTACTATATAACCATGTTGAACAGCAAAGGCTCTAGCATAGATCATACAGAACCTCATCTGTCACTGCCTTCTACTGTGAAAATTGACCATTTACTCTTGTCTTCTAAGCATTTAATTATACAAGGGTCTTCCCTCTCATGACATGGTGCAAAGTTTCCCTAAACGCCTCTAGTAAGACATTTCTCAAAAGCGTTTTGGAAAAACCAAGTAAGCCACATCAACCACATCACGGTTATCCATGTAACATGTTCAAAAGAAAGGCTAAAAACCCCATCATTTCATCAAGATATTAAGTTCTGCTCTTGATAGCTATTCTGCATGGAACAGATATCACGCTTTAAAAAATGCTTAAGAATTTTGTACTTCCCCAGGTCTCCTCTCAAGAAGTGTTTGATTTAGGCTTTGCATTTCAGTCCACGTGGATTCATAAAGTTCTTTGATGAAGCAGGGAGTTTCTTCATTATATTCTAACTGTTAAGAAGTAAGAAACATTACATCACCACCATGAAGGCCTACTTAATTTTCACCTTCATCAACAATTTTTTTGTTTTGGTGTTATAATCTGTGAATTAACTTTCTTCTGTCAAGCGTCTGATAAGTGTATTATGCCACCTCTTCCACTTAGGGCTGGACTTGCTTCCCTCATCGTTTATCTTAGTTTTTAAACAGTTGTTTCTGCCACATTTTCTTCTTTAACTGGCAGCCTATTTGATTTTTCTCTGCTTTGACTGATGTATCTGAAATCCCACAACATTACCAGTACCACAATTTCCACTTCAAACTACATGTTCTTCTGAACATACTGGCTTTCTCAACACTTGTTTACAAGCTCATGATACTCCTGATTTTAAATGCCAAAAGCTCAGTTCCCTAATGACCCCTCTCTTATGTCCCCCTTGTATGAAGCAATGTTTCTAAATCCTAGTAAATCTGGCAACCATATTTTTGCAACTTTGATATCCGGCTGAGGGGATGGCATTTGTGTTTGGCACCCCTATATTGTGCTTGCCAAAAACATAAAATACAAATCCTCTAATATGGGGTCAAGTATGTCAATCTCTTTCAAGTATGGTGTACCCTCATGAACCATCATGCCAGCATAGCCCAGGGTGATAATTTGTGGAGAGAAGAAAAATCAGTGTGAGAATGGTAGGGAGGGAATTTCTAAGTGAGAACAGCCACCAACTATTTCACAATGTGCAGTTACATCCCCAGAAGGGCTCTGTCTAAGCAACGCTTCTTCACATGAATTAACACTGTGAAAACATAAAACAATTAATTATATTGTATTGTATTGTTGGCTATTGCACAAGTTTTCAAAATTACAAGACTATGAACATGAACATTCAGATACATTGATCTAGAAAAGTGCAGGCTTAAGACAGAAACATTTCTATCAGATTTTTCTAATAAATATTTATAAGAAAATTTTATTATTTGAATTATATTTCTGTTGTTCAAGGAAGTATAATTGCTTACTTTCTTACACTCACCTTTCCTGCAAGAACATACTTACTTTATTTTGTGTTTTCTCACTGTGAGCTCATTTATATTAATATCTGTGTGTGATACAGAGGGAGAGGCTCCCATCAAGTAGGAAAGTAAACAGTAGGAAAGTAAGGAAAGTAGGAAAAATACAGGCTTGTGAAATTATAAAAATTCCTTAGTTATCTGTCTAAAGAATGGATTAGCACTGGTTGCAGCAGGTAAGATCTTTGCCCTTCAAGAGTGAAGCTGGGAAATTTAATTTTTTCTTCCTCAGGATCAAAGTATTTAGCCTACATTGCTATTTCAGGTTAAGTCCTATGCATAGTCTAACTCTGAAGTCTGCAAGTTTGTTTCCAGTGAAAATTTTGGGAGGAAAACATCTCCTATGCACTTGAGTTATTCAAGCTTCTGCGGTCTATGCAGCATCCAGAATCTAGCAGCATGTCCAAAGATGGAAAAATACAATAGATTTAAGGAAATACAAGTAGTGTCCAAGTACAAAGCTTTTTTTCTATTAAAAAAAATCCTTCACGTGAAAAGACCAATGGTT
Organism: Onychostruthus taczanowskii; assembly: GCF_017590055.1. Taxonomy (NCBI): domain Eukaryota; kingdom Metazoa; phylum Chordata; class Aves; order Passeriformes; family Passeridae; genus Onychostruthus; species Onychostruthus taczanowskii. The sequence continues at coordinate 7,869,260 of NW_024500239.1, read as the reverse complement.
CAAATGTAGTCTTCATAGTGAAAAGAATATGGAATTGTAATTTCTTTGGCAAGCTTTACTTCTGAAACTGCTCTGCAGGAGGGGTCTTTATCTGTGGAGGGCAGAATGATGTCCTGAGACTGTACTTGTTGCTTGTAAAGGTGACTACATATTCCATGGCCTATGAAGAAAAGACCGGGGCAGTACATGCTTTTAGAGGATTTCTAGGATTTTACATTCTTATCTCAAGAATTAATGAAAGAGTTTTTTTAAAAAACTGACAAAAAACTGTGGTCAAGAATCTGGGGAAGACCAATACTGAATCATGTAAGAAAGCTGAATTACAGGACTGTCAGATTAAAATCCTCATCATTTAGAAATTGGAATGAAGCTGCAGAAGATAGAACAAAAAATGTCCAAAAAGTTCATGTTAACATTATAAGGAGATATAGACAAACACAATATGGACAGCAACTCCCCAGTACAGCAGTCTCAGGGACAACTTGGCATTTAACAGAGGAAAAGAACAAACAGATAGCAAAAAGCCTGCCCAAGTACCCATTCCCATTATCAAAACCATGAAGAGAGCAGAAAACACAAGCAAATTACAAAATCACATAAAATTGCTCATCATGTACTATGAAGAAAAAATTAGGTGATGGATAGACCTTCTATTTGTGGTTATACACTTCCAGCAGAAGAAATTATTGTGCAACACTTGTAGTCAAGGGAAAGGGAAATGGGAGAGGGAAGAGGAGAGGAAAAAGGAGGAAGGGAACAAAAAGGCAACATAAAACAGAAAACAAAAACCTCAGCCTATCATAAGACATCAAGACAAGGCAGCCTACAAACAGGAAATTAAATGCCAAGTTCACAAGTAAGGCATCAGTGAACCTAGTAGGTTATGAAGACTCCTGCATTATTACTTGTGAATAGAAAACAAAATTGAAACCACAACAAGATAGATTAAAATTATAAAATGCATGACCATAAAACCACAAGGACCATGCAATAAACCCCCCAAAAAAGACACATAAAGAAAACATACAGAGAAGGCTTACAGGCTCAGATTTCAGGTAGTGCAGACAACACGGAAACTGGTGTCGTGGAAAGAAATAATGAAACTTGTTAGAGGTTTCTGACAAATGATTTAAAACAGACACAAAAATTAAAAAAAATCAACACCCCGTACTATCTAGAGCATATGATACACTGGTACCCCTGCAGCAAAGCTGCTGAAAGATTAGGAGGTTGTATGTGAAGGATTGGACCATCTTCCAGGCATGGTACACCCACAACAGAAAATAAAGCCAGTGAAGAATCTGCATCACAGGGTATACATTACATAAATAGAAAAACAGGAGAATCAAACGCAGTAGAAAAGAGGCTCTGGTCACAGAGCCTCAGACTGACTCAATGTGACAGTAAAAACTGCACTCTTAGGAAAGCTGCACAAAAAATGGTGATATCTGTGCTTAGTTTTAAACATGGAAGGAGACTTTAAATCCCAGTGAAGGAGCCAACCTAGGTAACATGGCTCTGTAGAAATTCACAGGAATCCAATTAGAACTCTGACACTGACAGCAAATGTAATGCCTGTCCTTTAGATGATCAGTTTGAGTAAGTGTCCAGCTGGCAGAAGGTGAAAGTCACACAGATGTGAAATATCTAATTTCAGTAGCATATGATAAAAGAAGCTGCTAGACTCAGTGCTGTTCTTATTTGATTAGTCATCCTGGTCTCAAAATAGAATTCACCTTTAGTTCAGCTCTACTACTACAATATACTACAATACAACCCTGCCTGATTTCAATACTGAAATTCCTCTTAAAATACTGAACTGTACAAGCAGCCTCAGGGCTGCCAATGAGATTTTTATAGATATTATTCAAGGGGCATTTACATTTTCAATCTTCATTAAATGTGTGGGGGTTTGTAATGAGTCTAAACACTAGATTTTCACACGGAATTAGTTTTTCATCAAAATACTATTTTCCACTGGAATAGCACCTTTAGAAGCAAGATAGTTGACTGTGCTGGAAACCTAAGTCCTTTACTTACACAAAAGGAAATCAAGAAAGTGTAGGCGGCACCATTTCTTTGATAAATGAACAAACCAATTCAACAAAGCAGGAAACATTTTCCTTTCCTTGGAAATTAATATGTTAACACTGGAAAACTACCTCTTTAGTGAAATCCTTCATAAACAATACGCACTGCAGTTCTCACACTGTATAATTTTAACAATTTATACATTCTGAACATATACCAGGCCTACTCTATTACAGCAGTATGACAGAAGACTGTTGCTTTTGTTGGCATTTCCACATTACTGCAGGTTCTAGTCCAAGTTATGTGCTATAATCATAAAGCTCCTATTCCCAGGACAGCTTATTTCATTTTGGCAACAGCACTAAGACAGTCTTAAGTTTATTTACTGTTTTGTGCCAACAGTTGGCAAAGACAGTGTTCAGGCCAGGCTGGATGGGGCTGGGAGCAAACGTGGTTTAGTGGAAGGTTCCCTACCCATGGCAGAGGGGTTGGAACTCAACGACCTCTAAGTCCCTTCCAACCCAAAGCATTCTACAGAATTTGATGGTATAGCTCTCGAAACGCCCTTCTATGGAGGCCTGGCTCTACTGTGTATCCAGGATATTGAGACTGCCTCTCTTTCCCTCACTTCTGGCTGAACACAGAACTGCAGAACTACTTTGATGTATCAGCATTTTCATCATGCTGGGAAAACTGCAATGCCTTTTTCTTAAAATGCCATTGCCTGAAGCCAAACCGAGACACAAAAATGCACTCACTAGAAGTATGTTTGTTTCTACTTCACAAGCATTCAGACATGCAAAAGCCAAAATGTAAGAGTTCAAAAGGTGTTTTATTTATTTAAATGTCATGATTCTAAGCAAATCATAGAGGGATTTTCCAATCTGGAATACTACACATCTACAGCCTCAACTCAAGGAAAGTACTGAGTACTTTGTAAAGGCTCTTGTCTGCTGATACTGCCTTCCCCAGCTTGGAAAACATGGACAGAGAGATGTCACATGACCCTTAAATGAAAAATAAAAATAATAAAAATAAAAAATAAAAATAAAAATTGAGCATTATCTAGTAATTTGTTTGAAACACACAGAAAATGAATAAATTTAAAGTATTATTGGAATGGACTCCTCCTGAATTAAAATTCAAGCTAACATCAAACATTTTGACCACTGGTTTCACTGGTGAGTGCAGCAAATGATTTCATGTGCATTCTTAAAAAAAACCAAACCCAAGGTCAATACACAAGATGACAAACAGAAGCAGACTGTTCAAATAAACAGCACTTGAGACAGCTGGCATGGAAATTTTAGTCCAAAGATTTGAAGTATGGCAAAGCCATACGCAACTGAAAAAAATAACTTAAAATAGTAAAACAGTATCTGACGACTGCAAATAGTACCCTACTTAGTAATTAGCTTTACCAAAATGGTTCACTGAATTTCATTTGTTTGCCTTAACAATCAGCACATCTAGTACTATTGGTTGGTAGTAAAACCTAGAACTAAGTTTGTTCTGTGGCTTTTTGTTAACCTTACTCTCTGTTGCTATAGTTCATCTGCAAGTATGAAATAAGCATAAGGTTTATTGTTGCATATTTTAAGGGATGACACTATAGCTGCTTTTCTGCCTAAAAATTAGTGATATCTGATAAAATTAGTCATAGAAAGAGTTAAAGGCTAACCATCTCACTCTGAATTACATTACGGATTACGTCTGGGAAACAGATCCATGTTTTCTTTGGATGGACAGCAGAGCATAATTAATGGTCTGCTAGCTGGTATGCTCTCCCCTAAGAAGGCACTGGGTTATAATGCTAGGCACACCCCAAAGTGCCTGTGTAGCACTTCTGGAGTGAAGCCAGAGACTTTAGAGAGATACTGTAACTGGTGATTTTACTATTTACAAAATACAAAAATTTTGAAATATTTTGAAATATCAGCACTTCTGCATTTGCTGACAAGTAGCACAGAAGTTACAGCAATACGTGCAGTACATTTCTTTCAGGAGCTGCAAAGTGCAGGGGAAAAATATTGTGTCAATCACACAGACAAAGAAGGAAAATTACACAGAGATTAGACAGCTTGAAAATGTCTGTAAAATTAGGTATAGGATATACCACTGAATTTCCTTATTAATTTTTTTTATTTTCTCTTCAACACATATTCCATACACTCTTCATAAACTGTCTCCCAGTACCACAAGCTTCTTAAGGCTCTGAAGAAAAAAATTATGTCCATTCTGCTTTTATGCAGAGCTAGTTTTATACAGAATGAGAGTGATGCAGAAGTGTTAGATCTCTGATAGGCAATGACAAACATACCATATAAATTTGGAACAGATAATGAACAGACTTTTGCAGCACAAAATTAAACACAATTGTATGTACTACTGCTGAACGCTGAAGGACATGCAGGGAACAATAATGTTGAAAACCTAAAATAGAAATGAAAGATGGCTTTTGCATTAAAAGGTTTTCATTAGCTATCTGTACAGAAAAAAGTTGCCTGTACATACAATCTCACATTCCTGTAAAATGTGCATCAGCTCAAAACTGAAAATAAACTCAAAATTGAAGGTTCTTAATCCTAAAGCAGATGACCTCAACAAAAAATACAGACATGCTTGATAACAAAGTTAGAATAAAATCAGGAGAAATATGTAAGATAATGAGGTTGTGCAAAGTTTTTCCAGATGCTGATCCGGTTCAATTTCTTTAGTTTTTATTCCTATCCCTGGGGCGTCTCTGAAACCACACAAAAAGCTGTCACTTTGTTTCATATACTTGTAGGTTGTAGTTCACTGCTAAAACGATCGGCGATCTTAGTATTTTAGCACAGAACTATCCTACAGCCACCAGAGGCCACTGCTGTTCTTCGCTCTTTTCCTGCCTGCAGCTGGGCTGCAGCGGGTAGTGAGCTCACAGAAGCCCCAGGCAATGGTCACACCAGCTTCACTCCTCCTTTCCATTTTTATACAGCCAATGCTGTAGAGAAAATTAAAAACAGCACACTCACTTTTTATTGGCGGACAGAATGTGAAATTATCTAAATATTGCTTACCCAACCTTAGCCTTCAGGAAGAAACTAAACCTTGCATTCCAAAAACCTGAATTCATTCTTTGATATGATTAAACTGGGTTGCTTAAGGCAAATTTTTAGATGTAATTTAATTAGGTATCTGAAAGGCTTTAAGAAAAAAACCCCTACATCCATTTGCAACGGAACGAGATAGATGAATTAACAAAGTGATAATTAACATTCAACGATGAGAAAACGATTAAGTAATGCTCTGCTCCTATAGTTTACAGATATCAGTACCCAACCCACCCTGTTTTTTGGTCAGTGATCTGAAGTACCTGACTAACACTACTTGCAGAGTCTACAGAAAGTGACATTAAAGTAATAAATGTAATAAATGAGGACAGGATCATCCAGCCTGATTAATGCATCATATTAAACATGTTTTAATACAGGCTATTGAAACACTATGTAGTTTGATTAATAAAAAACCTGCACATATGGGATGGGGGGAGGAAAAAGGGACATTCTGGAATGCAATGAAAAGAACTTAAGCATTTTAACAGTTTAGCAAATAAGCAGCAGCAAGCCAGTTCAGTGGCAATGGGCTTTGGATCCATTTTTGCTTTAAGACCTGAGTTGCCAAAAATTTTTTTAAAAAGGTACTTTGATCACTGCAGGCAGTATTCTCATACCAGTTCCCTCTGTACAGAAATATACTCATTTTAAAAACGTATTTAAAAATCAAAATTTGCAGGAAACCCCCACAACTCACAAGCTTTACAGTCTTAAATAGGTTGAACCAAAGAGATAATGGAAGAAAAAGAATCAAGTCATTCATCAAAAGTAAGTATTTTGTATTGTTTTATTTATAAAGAAAAAGGTGTAATAAACACCTAATTTTAGATGCTGAACACTTGTGTATTAAACGATGACATACAGCAGTGTCTTTGGTAGCAATGAAATCTATGAAGTGCAGAACGTGCTGTCAAGAAAAGCATATGCAACTTTATTGGTATCTTTCCAGAGAGCGCAGTTCCACTGCACACAAGTTACAAGAGACAGAATCAAACCCCATGGCCTATGACACCAAAAAAATCAGTATTAAATGATCCAGTTTTCTTTTATGACAACTCACACCAAGATCTGGAAAGGGACTATCTGACAAGGCTCACTCACAAGGAGTAACAGGACAAGAGGGAATGACTTTAAACTGAAAGAGGGTACATTAGATACTGGAAGGGAATTATTTACTGTGAGAGTAGTGAGACATTGGCACAAGCTACCCAGAGAAGCTGTAGATGTTCCATTACTGGAAGTGTTCAAGGCCAGGCTGGATGGGGCTTGAAAACCTGGTCTAGTCAAAGGTGTCACTCATGGGCAGGAGCATTGGAACACGATGATCTTCAGGGTCCCCTCCAACCCAAAACACCCTGTGATTCTAAGATCTCCTTGGGCAGCAATTTGGTTCAGGTAACAAAGCTTGGCCAGGCCATAACCAGGCCAAACAATTCCAGCAAGTTCAGCCGGCTTCAGCAGCAAACCCTGCCTGCCCCTGCAGCTCTGCGGGCTGGGGGTGCTGTGTTCCTGGGCACCAGGTGAGTCCCATGTGCTCATGTTTTGCGCCTCTCAGCCTAAAACCAGAATTCATGGAGGGCATGCAAGGGGAAAGCAGGGAACACAAAATAGCCACAGGTGGAAGGACCCATAAGGATCATAGAGCACAACTCCCAGCCCTGCAGATGACAGCCCCAATATCACACCATGACCCTGAGAGCATTGCCCAAACATTCATTGAACTCTGTCAGGCTTGGTGCTGTGACCACTTCCCTATGGAGCCTGTTCCAGGGCCCAACTCTCTTCTTCACCCTCTGGGTGATGAACCGCCTAATATCCAGCCTAAATTTGCCCTGACACAACTTCAGGCCACTAACCACGTGGCTCTGGACGAGTCCTGCTAGCTTTCATGCTCTCACCCTCACAGAATCACAGAACTGTTAAAGAGTTGGAAGGGACCTCTTGTCCAACCCCTCAGCCAAGGCAGGCTCAGCTTCAGCAGGGGACACAGGTACGCGCCCAGGTGGGAACCACAGGCTGGCAGATCCACTGTGCCAAACCCCGACCGGCCCGTTTCCGTTCCCGTCCCCATTCCCAAGCCCGCTCCACAGGGGCGCCCTGCGGGCCCCGCCCGCTGCCGCACCCGGATGTACCGACCTCCACCACTCCAGCCCGGCAGAGGCCGGCGCATGCGCACCGGCGGCCGCCGCCGCCCCTCCTCCGCCCGTTGCCAAGAGCTTGTGTGTGTGGTGTGTCCGTGTGTGCGTGCGCCGGGGGGGGGCGGGAGGGACGGGTTGGGGGCGGCCATGCCGAGGGGGCGGCCCCCCGAGCCCGGCGGGGAGAGTGGCGAGGCCGGCGCCGAGGCAGGTAACGAGCGCGGCCGGGCTGGCGCGATCCGCGCCCGGGGGTGGGAGGCGAGAAGCCTCCGCGGGCTCCGCATATAGTCCCCGGATATGGGGGAGGAAGGCCGGGTCTATTGTGCGAGGGTACAGGCGAGAGGGCGGAGGGGAGGAGAGGAGAGCGGAGGGAGCCGGGCCGGCCCTGCGCAATGATACCGAGCGGGCAGCGGCGGAGCGGGCCGGGCGGCCTCGCCGCCTCCCCGCAGCCGCCCGCCGGAGCAGCGGCGGCCGTGGCTGTGATGGCCGGCGGAGGAGGGTTCCTCGGGCCTGGCCCTCGCCCTCCTCGTCCTGCCGCGGTGCGGGACCCGGAGCCGGGGGAAGAGCTCGGGCCGGCTTGCGGCGGGCGGGACGGGAAGGCTCCGGCTCCTTCCGCTGCTCCTCTCCCTCTCCTCCCGGCCAAATTAACGAGACCTTCGAATAAAGCATGATAAACAAATAGAAAATAGGTTCAACTCGTCCATCTCTCTGATTTGCAAGGACGACGTTATTTTTAAGTTTCTTGTTGCTTTCCTCTAAAAACACCTTTGCAGTCGTTTTCTTTGTGAATACATGTGTAAAAAGCTCCAAACCGTGCTGGTTTTCTCTCCCAACATGTATTAGTCTCACGCTTAAGTTTCAACATTTTTGATTGTATTTTATTGCCATTGATGTCTGGGAGCACTTTCAGGGCAGGATTAGTTTGATGGGCTGGGTTTTTTTGGGGGGGGTTGTTGTTTTTTTTTTTTTTTTTTTTTGTTTTTTTTTGTTTCTTTGACAGCAGTTGGTAGCTGGTGAGTTTTATGGCTCTTTTGTGTAGTTCGTTCCTGCTGATATTACGGTGGTTCTGTGAGCAATATCGAAATAAGATCCACAGACAAAAAATGCCGTGATTCAGGTAGGCCTGAAACCCTCATAAGTGACTTCGCCTCCAGCACAAGCACGTAGCAGTAGGTGTTTGATTGAAATATGTATTTTTTAACAGAGAGAATGGAACGAATTTCATAAAGCATTTCAATACCATGTCTATTTCAGTAATGAAAAATCAGCCAATTAATATTTTTTGTATGTATTTAGAAAATTTTGAATTTTGATTTCCTAATGTTTCCAGATGAGTTCTGGTTCTGCAGTGGGAATGTGTAGGTGAGCCTTCTGTGGAATACTTTTCTGTATAATTGAAATGTGCTGACAGGCAAAGAAAAAGCTGTACTGTTATGTGAGGGTTGGGAAGTTGGGCAAGATTTTTTCTACAGTATGGAAAGCCAGATGGGCCACAGGTTCCTACCAGAAGTTGTGGGGTTTTTTTGTTTTTTTTTGGGGGGTGGGGTTTTTTGTTTGTGGCTATTGATCTCTGCTTTTGATCACTAAGTAAGAAGGATATAAAGAAAGTCCCAAAGAACTTTTGGTGTTACTAGCTTTAGAGGTTGAGGTGGTTTTGTTTGTTTGTTTTATTATTTAAACTAAAAATCTACTCAAAGATCTTCTTAGTACTCTAGTAGTTTTTGAAAGGGTATGCATGTGTCATACATGTGTGAACTCCTGTAGTAATGGCATGATGTACAAATGAGAAAAGGATGAGACAGCTTGAGACAAGCTGTCCAGGCAGCTACAGCCTGGTAGCTTGTAGCTGGACCTTGATCTTAGACTATTTCTGTGGTAAGACGTACATATGGCTGACAAGACTTAATGTGAGTTTCATCACATTCTCCATTTTTCACATTTTCATTTATTTTAAAAGAAGCTTACCAATTTATTAATTATATTTTTTTCATTGAGGTGGTTTGAATGCAGTTGAGAATTACAGGATCTAGGGCTATCACAGGGATTGAGAGACAGTTGCAAGGATTGTCCTAAAAAGGCAAGTCTTGTGGATTCTGGTGGGTTTGGTCCTTGAAATTTCAGGAGTTTGGGAAAGCAAAAAATGTTGGCAAGCAGCACATTTTTTTTTTCTGTACTTCTCTGTGACAAAAAAAGGTCATGAATGAGGAAGCTCTGACTGAACGGGACAGCTTGAATCTGGGAAATGTATGTTCACAGGACATTTGGCTGTTTGTCCTGTTCAGATACAGGCTTTGAAAACTGGTTGTGCATTTCATGGGTTTCACTTTTACCAGGAAGAATTTTATTTAGAAAACAGGTGTTTGCAAAAATAAGTTTTGTATCTTTTGCTTAGGAGACTGCATTGGTTTAGATTTTTTTGAAGTGTGGTCCTTGGAATTCCTACAGCCATGCTGTGCTGATGTCTCATGGAAATGTTGCTTTTGTAGTTGTACAGTGTCTGTTTATGGTAATTCTGTTTTGGGAGAAAATAAAGGTGAATCAATAATGTTTCATGTAGCTTTCTTAGTCTGCTTTAACCACCATGCATGCCAAAGACTAGAACAAGTTCTTTGATCTAGGAAAATTAAATATGTTGGATAAGAAAAATGAACTCTAGGCAGCAGTAGTCAAAATAATACCTTGACCTCAATAGCTGATATTTTAAAAGATCCTTTTCCTTTTTTGGTATTATATTGTTTTCCCAAAACCATCTTGCAATTTTTTTATTTATTCATTTTTAAACTCAGTTGAACTACTCAAATTAACCTCTTTGATCAAAACTGAAACATGCTAGGTTCTGTCTGAGCATAAGGAGACCCTTCCTTACTGTGAGGGTGACTGAGCACAGGCAGTGGTTACACTAGGGAGTTGTGGAATCTCCTTCCATAGAGAGGCCCTTTCTGATTTTACCTGTGATGTTTGTCACTGACTAGCGGCAACATGAAATGGGCAGTTTTGACTTTTGCTATCTGATCATTTTCAAATAGCGGGAAAGGAATGCTTTGAACAGCAAATGGAAATATTTCGGGGTGTACTGAAGCAGTTTTTAAGCCTAGAGTGTATGTCCTTTATTAAACCCAAGGGCTAGTTTGAAACAAGTCTGAACTGAGTTCCTTTATGAGTGCAGTTAAAACTTGAGCATTTCATGTCTTCAGAGGGCCTGAATTGTAACACGTGAAGAGTGATAAATAGTAAATAGACAAAGCTGGGAAACGCAGAGATGGCATAGCTTTAAGTCTGCCTCTGCAGAGCTGGCTGTATTTTGCTTGCTGCTGTGAGTCCTCTAGCAGCATTTCGGGTGTGAGTACATTGAATTAGGGGAAAATCAATTTAGAGGCTTTACATCTCCGTTTATATTACTGAAGAAAAATGAAACTTGAACACATCAGTTAAATCTTACCAAATTTTTGTTATAGATTATTTTAGTAGTTGTGTGTTAGGGTTTTATGTGGTGACCTCTGACTGACAAGAGAAGAATAGGTGAGTGATGTCACGCAGGCAAGAATGAAGAGGTTATGGTACAGCTTGTGTGGTGTGCTCTAAATCTCTTAAAAACAATAGGTATAGGTAATTTCTTTGGAAAACATGCAGCAGGAACGTCTGCTCAAGCTTTTGCCTTAGAAAATGTTCATAATTAGGCTTTAATGGTGATACTCTGGTATCTCACTGTTCTGCAGTAAAAAAAAAATCCACATTTATGTACAAAGGGTCGTGTTGGGTGATAAAGATGATAAATTTGGATTACACTGGTTCGTCACTAAACTTGAAATAATATCCATGTCTTTTCCCAAGTAATCTGTGCGGTTGAATAACTTGGGTTCTGTCTGTGTGTTAGCTTCAGTTCTTGTTCTGTCCCTTGTCCATAGCTTTCCACCAGTTGCAGAAATTTTATTTCCTATTCCATCTGTGCTGATACCTTCATACCTCATTTATTCCCATGCATTAAGTACTTCCAAATATAATTAAAATTTCTATTTGAGATCTCTCATATCCCTCTTTTGATTTTTATTGCTGCACTTGGATTATTGTCATTCTCCGCAAGAGGGAAGACTATGTAGTAAATAATTTAGTTCATTCAGAAGTTTCTGTTAGCAGTGTAGTGGCTGGGCACAGGTAAAGGGCATGGCTTCACACGTGAGAAATACAAATCATGTGAAAACAAACAGCTGAAAAATGGTATGTTCATATATGCTTATGCATATGCTTGGTATATTCATATGAGCTGTCAAAAAAAGTATAATTCTTGTTTTGGAGTATTTAGCAATAAATATAGCAATATTTACCTAAACGTCAAATGAAGCTTTCAAAGTTGGTGAAGGAAATGCCAATTTTCAGTTGTCTGTGTAGGTTAGGATGATGTGGATGGTGTATCTGTGTGGTGGGTTGGCCTTGGCCAGCAATTAAGCACCCTCCAACCACTCGCTCACTTTGTCCTGCAGTAGGGTGAGAGAAAGAATGGGAATAGCAAGAGCAAGAAAAAACTTGTAGATTAAGATGAAGGCAGTGGAGGAAATAAAGGGGGAAAGTTAAAAAAAAAAAAGGTATAAAACCCCCTCCAACGAACCAAATTGCCAACCAACAAAAAGCCCAACCAGGTGGTGCAAAGGTAAATGTTTGCCATCACTCACAGAGGTGCAGTCTGGTGCTCAGTGTCTGGGCCAAGAACACTACCTTGGAAGAACTATCCCTGTTTTGTACTGCTGAGCATGACGGTTTATGGCTTGGAATATCCCTTTGTGTTAGCTCCAGCCTTTCTCCCACCCTCAGCCTACCCACTGTGGGGGCAAAGTGAGAAACAGAAAAGGCCTTCATGCTGTGCAGCGCTGTTCAGCAATAGCTTAAGCAGTGATGTTAGCAGCATTGTTTTAGTCACATATTTGAAACACAGCACCATATGGGCTGATAGGAGGGAAGTTAACTCTATCCTGGCCAAACACAGTGCAACCTACTTAGCATCTCACTGGCTGTGATGGAGCTGTGAATTCTGTGTCCTCAGACAGTTAATTCAGGCGTCTCTGCAGCGAAGGTGCAGCAGTGTGGCTGTGCTCTCTGGACTCTGCTCCTGAAAGGAGTGCACTTTGTGTTGGCACATGTCAAGTGACTCACCCCTGGATGTCTGTCCTAGCAGTGTGTTCCAGATTAAGTGTTGACCAAAGCATAATAAAAATACCTTGTCTTATATGTGCGAATCTTGATTGATTTCTGGATTCTTTTGAGAGTTAAGTCCTTCCCCTGCTCTTCCCAGCAGGAGTCAGAAGGAATGCCTGCTGTTTGTTTAGAGTGCTGAGCTAGATTTAAACTAACCTGTTGCTTTTATGATTGCAGAAATAAGCAAAATGTTTTAATGATTCATTATCATTTGTGTTCTGTGAGCTCAAGTGTAGTATAGGAAATGTCAGTATTGCCATCCCTGTTTTGTTCTCTTGTCCTACCACTTTCTTTCTGCTCATAAATTAGTAAATAGGTTTTGATAGGGTCAGACCCTTTTGTCCCTAGGCTTGCTAGCTGCCATTTAACATAAGTGACAAGTTTTCACCCATGAATTTTACAAGCTTGAGTGTTTGTTTGCAATGTCCTTTCAGTTGGATTCGAGGAGGTTATTAGAGATCTAATAAGGCTGTGCTGCATTCACAGCTGAATGAGTCCATCTGCGCCTTGCAGAGAGGGCTGTGGGCTGCCATGAGGCACAGTGCTGCTTACATAAGGAGAGAATGGCTGGGAGCGCTCTAATTCTGTCTTCCTCCTTCCACATTGAGTTGTCATCAGTGGCTTCTAGCAGAGAGCACCTGCTTGCTGACTCAGCTCCTGAGGTCAAGTGTTGGTGAAGGCTGTGTCACAGCTGAATTCACCCAAAGTGTTTATTGCTGCTCTGTGAGGGACGATAAATTCAGGAAAGACATTACAGGTTGTAACATTAGGAGTATTCAAGTAAGACCATCTTTAAACTGAAAGTTTGTTATCATTGATAGGTACTTTGCAAATCTGATTCTCCTATTTTTGGCACATTGGACAAACTGTAAGAATACAGACAAAAATATGTTTGACAGTGCATGTTGACAAAGATGTGTTTGATGGTACATAATGAGCTAAGTGCTCCCTGTTTAGGTTAATTGTATTGATGCTTGACTGTCCCAAGCTGTGAAGGAATGAGGTTGATCTATGTTGCAGCTAGACTAACATGCAAATTGAAAAAAAAAAAAATAGAAAGTGAAGGTAGCTTCCACACAGTATTTCTATGCAGCTAATACTAATAAATGCAAATGTTTGAAACTTTCCTTCTGTTCAGCAAGGTTTATAATTTGTTGTAGTGTGCAGACCTGAAAGAATCCTTTATTTTTCAGGAGGTTTGTTACTCAGACAGTAATTTTCTGTTTTCTCTCTCTGTGTTTGTTTACAGATATTAGTAAGAAGCTGCTCTCTAAAAGAGCATGCCAATTTTTCTTGTGATTGTGTTGATGTTATGTACTTAATCAATTAATGTCTTCTTGAACTAAAACCTCAGACTTTTAATTCTGTGGTTTTGGCTTGAATGGCATTCTGAATTGCATTAATTAATTAAAAAAGCAGACTTGTGTTTTCATTTGCCAGAGTATACCTGGCAATAAATAGATTGTTTTATTTGTGTTTCTAATACTTATATTTTTCTGAGAGCATAAGCATCATATTGGCTATTAATGAGATTCTTGCTAATATGATAAATTATAAATGTCCATCAAATGCTGTGTAATTATGTCCATATTTTGATTTTTTTTCCCTTGGGTACCCAGGGAATTAGAATTCTTGCATTTTTTTTTTTTTGACAAATTTCTCAATGCATTTAAAAAATACAGGATTCGTGCCCCGCTGTTGGTTCCTTAAACTTGCTGTCTGCTTGGTTTTTTCGTATTTAAAAATATTGGTCTTTAAGATAGGTTCAGTATTTTGCAACATTTGGCTTGTTTGATGATCCATCCAAGCTGATGCATCATAAGCATTTTTCCTTCTCATATAGGGAAAGATTATTTTATTGCTGATTTATGTGAAATACAGTAGTGTAGGTTATTACTTTGACTTGTTATGAAAGAGGTATCAGTGTAAAGTTTTCATTGGGATACTGATTCTTCTAACAAATAGTGTCAAATGGTTATTTCATTTTTGAAATATTTTTTTAAGTAACATTGAAATTAAAACAGTCCTGAGTCATACTTCATGAGGCTGTGACATCTGCCTGAAAAGTCAAAATATGGCTCACTTGCTTGTTACTTCTTTAATTGACAGTGTCTTTCCTGTTTTTATGTCCTCCTAATTCTAAGTGCAGTTTAACAGTTTAGGCCTTGCTGTTACCCAGTTGTTTGATTTCAGGAGGGATATTTTTTCTGAATACTCTCCTTGTCAGTAGAAGAGTAAGCTATAAAATCGCTTCCTACGTCTTTAATAAAAGGGAGCTGTGCAACTTGCTAAAATATCCAGTATTTAGTGGGTGATAGAGGACCAGACTGTTTTAGTGACAATACAAAGGAAAACAGACACTATAGTCTCATCTCTCCCATAGGCTACTTCAGACGTAGTGTTAATGAATAAATGAGTTTGTGTTTTAATTTAAATCTGTATTTGATAACAGCCCTGCCCTTTGAGGAAAAGTGAAGCAAATGAACTTTCAGAATTCTTTAATGTCCAATCTGGACTGTTTTAGTGCACGTACTGGCTGTAATACCTAGAACAGACTTCAGCCTGATCTCCCAATAGCTGAGCTTTTGAAGACTTCTGGAGTCCAACCTAAGTTGATCTGCTGTGCATTGTCCTTAAGGATTTCTGCACCAAGAGTCTTCTTCCAAGAGAAGCTGGACTTCACAGTCCGTTGGTGATTCTAGAGTCTAGGCCTGATTCTCCAGTTGAGGAGTTGCATTTTAGTAAAATGGTATGCTCTGTCTTGCCCCTCAAAAATGTACAATTTATTCCACGCCTGTGATCCTGCCCTGAAGTCTCATGTATCTGTGATCCCATTGGCCCAAGTCTTATTCCGTGCCCACTTTGAATCTCCCTGTTAAGCTGTGTGGGGAAGACCAGACGCTCTCTTAGCCCCTTCTCTCCCTAGGCTGTCCCTCTCTCCCCCTCTCTCCCCCTTCCCCCCTTATTCCTCAGAAACCTTGTTGCTCCCGGGAGTGGGACCCCAATAAACCCTCATCTAATCAGCACCCTCAGAAGCTGTGTGGAGTCTCCTTGCCTGCCTGCTGCTACAGCAAACTCTCAGCTTAGGGGGCTCCTCCAGGGACTCCCCAGGGAGCCCCCCCACCCAAACAAACTGCAACACCCAATGTCTTTCCTTTGCTGTTTAGCATTTTCTATATGGTGCCTTCTATTTCTTCTTCCATGGGATCAGAGTGCCTTTGGGAAGGTGGAAGAGCTTGGAGGCAGCTCAGGATTTATGAACATCCATGAACTAGTCTGAAGAACTTTGTGATGCATTGGCATGGGATGTGATATGTTCAGCTCCTCATTTTTATAAGTTCAGGCTGGTTTTCTGTTCTTTTCTATTAAGATTATTTTCTATCTTAAGATTATGCATTTGTTGCCACTTTCTATTTATTTTAGTGGTGGTTATTCCTGTCTTTTTACAGAAAAACTGAAATACTTTCAGGTACTGCATCAGGTGGTCTGATTTCATAGAATTATAGTAATCAAATTCTGTTGAAATATTACAAGATACTTAATTTTTCATCCTATAGTTAAACTCCTTCTACAATTGCAGAAGAAAATTCACAGCCTGTAGATTAATCAGTATTGGTCAATACAGATATGATACACATTTTAATAAAAATGGTACATAGATATATTAGTGGCCTAAGACTGATGCCATTTGGCAGTATTGTTCAGAAACTAGTGAGTGTGTTGGGTTTTTGTTTCAAAGTGTAGAGAACTTAGCACCTTTGATGATGTCACTGCTACATTTTTGCTACTTCAATTGCTTCCACATTGTTTTTGCACATTGCCTAGTGCCTTTGATCTCAAGAGTGAATGTTTAAAGATAATAATCTCTTTGGTTCAAGGAGAAGGTTTGAGGGCCTTTGGAAAGTCATGGATTGGATCATTTTTCAGTTGTCAATTTAAAGTGAGAGGCCAGGCCTACATGGGGTTGAACAATTACTCCTTTTTCCAGGGGAAAGGAAAGCCTTGTGCATTATGTTTTCATATAGCCCAAGTATAGGAGTAGGTTTTTCTTTCACTTCTCTTGTGATGCCATTAGTTACAGAAACTGATTTTGTGTCCTTTTTCCTACTCAGGCATATTTATCACAAGATTGCTTAAAGATTTGTGTCTTATAGTTAAAGCTGTGATTTTCAGCTTTGGAAGAAATGTGGCCATTTCAGGGTTGTTATTGATAGTGTCTGCATACTATGAATTTATAGTCTATTAAAGGGTGCAGTAAGTATAAGTTTACATATGATAAAGATAAGTGATGTTTGCATCATTCTGTTACAGAGAAATATTTGATAACTAAACTTTGCAAAGCAAAATTTAATTGGGTCACTTAGTCCAGGAATGGGAAGTGCAAGTCCCTAGGGCATTGGTTTTTGTTGTGATTTCTTGCCCAGAATAAATTGTGCTGAAATGTTTCCTACAGCTTCTTCAACTACAAGCTTTTAAAGTTTATGAGAATTTTAGCAATGATCAGGACATAAGGTACTGATATTTTCTTTCTCCGTGTAAATGCTGTGGTGAATGAGAGATGACTTTGAAGTGGGTGGAGTAGCATGGAAATACTATATGAACTATATAATCTTAAATTTCCTCAGAGGAAATGTAAACAGGATGCTGTAAACTTCTACTTGTGTTTTTTGTTACTCCCTCTGCCTAGTTCTTACATACATGAAGAAAAGTACTGACTTAAAGAGAAACATCAGAAATGTTGCATGTCTAGATGATAAAATCAATGTTCCCTTCTTTTTGTGTTCTGTTTGTTGATGCAGTTTTAGTTGTGGCAGTTTGAAACTGAATTCTATAGATTTTTTCTGCTTTCGTGACCCTAACCTGCAGCACAAGCTCACCCCTCCTGCCTGTTGCTTTTTCTTAAAGTTTTTATTAAATAAAGATAACTTCTTTAGTAATACAGTACTATCTCAAATGTAAAATGTGTTTAACTTCCATGGATAAATATTTTTCTTATATCATAAAGTATTTATAGGATTGAATTCACTAATTTAAGCAGGAGGATGTAGAAGCTTGCAACTTGTGTATCAAAAGTTACATGACTGTAGGAGTTCAAAAGAAAACTGTTTGGGCTTAGACTGGGTCTGTTTAAAGAAAAATACATTTCTTTCCATTGAATTAATATGTACACACTTAGACTTGCAGTTTATTGCATCTCTCTTAACTGTTTGAAACATTGGTGTTGGGTTTACAACTCTAAAGGTTTTAAAATGGGTTTTAATAAAGTTTTTGTAATGCCAGAAAGAGAAGAAAGAAAATATGTGTAAATTTCTCTTAGGGAAAGAGAGAGCAAGAGAAGGGAGGGAGGGCAGAGAATCTGTGTAGTCAGAACAGCTGACTATGTAATTTTAAAAAACTTTTTTAGAAACATGTGATGTAATATTAAAAGTAACCCCTGGCACTATCTTACTCATACCTAGTGTCTTTTGCAAGGTTTAATTTTGTTTCAAACTTGATGGGTGTTTGTGAAGCACAGAAAGAATTTATTTCCAATTACTGTGAAAAGGTGATTATTTATGTCTGTTATTTATGTCTGTGGTGACTGGCAGTTTGAGATGTGGATATATTTGGATGATCTTGTGTCAAGAGAAGCAGTAATATTTGTGCCTGAGATCTTCAGGATCCCTTAAAGTTACACTGTTGGATAAGTCAAAAATCTTAGAGGAATTGGAATAATTGCTGCTTCAAAATATTGTTCTTTACAATAAATTAAAAGTAGATAAAACATGACTTCATACAAATGTTTTATTGCTTGTTTTGTAGATGATGTTCTGACACCAACTACAGAGAACGGTAATTTTCCCTACCAAGTACCCAACTTCCATAAGTGCGAGATTTGTTTGCTGTCTTTTCCAAGAGAGACCCAGTTCCAGCGCCATATGAGGGATCATGAGCAAAATGACAAGGTATGAATTGTGCTAGATACAACCAGTGTACATTGATAGTTTCATATACTGTCAAGTGAAGCTAACACAAGACATCTTTTTCATTTCTTTTCAGTCACACCATTAATAATTATTACTTGGGGACCTTAGAGTTTTGTGACATACCTCTTTCATGTTTTCTCATGTTTCCTTTGAGATAGGACTTTCCTTTGATGCCCTTTAATTGGATTGTTGTTTCCAGATCAGTAACTTCTAATTTTAGCCATTTTCTTTGATTTATAAAGTACCCAGGTGGATGATAATATGTATGAGTTTTTTTTCAATAGAGTTTGCAAAGTGATTCTACACATTAGCAATAAAAAAGAAAATAATGCTTATGTTTATTAAAGGATCCTACTAGTAAACTAATTTAGTATGTATGTATTAATGAGTGGATTAATGCCATAACTTTAGCTGATTACAAATCAAATTTGGGAAAGAATGAGAAGAATACCAATATGTGATTAAGACTGGACTGGCTTTTTAAATGAAGCTTTTGCTACAAGTTGTATCTGTAATATGAGGCATTTAATTTATTTCCCTTGCTTTCTAGTTCACAAAGCTAAAACTACTTACATGTGATAGGAAAATAGCTTTCTTACTTTTTGAGGTAACCCTAAATACAGATTAATTTTCACAAAACGTATCACTTGGAGATAATTCACATATAAAAATAACAACTTACACAAGTTTCAGTGTTGTAAAGTTGATAAAGTTAAACCCATGCTATTGCACACTTATGTAAGAACCTTTACATCCAAAAGTTAAAGTGCTCTTAAAGAATGAAAATTGGTTTTGCAGATACCAAGTGAAGAGCATTCAGGCCTAGTATAAACCAAGTGTTTTGCTGTTTTGATTATTAGTTTACTTCAGGAGATTTCATAGAACTTCAGAATATGCTGAGTTGAAAGGACCCACAAGGATCATCCAGACCAACCCCTAGCACTATCCAAGAGTCACACCATGTGCCTGAGAGCATTGTCTAAATCCTCCTCGAACTCTGTCAGGCCTGGTGCTGTGACCACTTCCCTGGGGAGCCTGTTCCAGTGTCCAGCCACCCCCTGGGTGAATCATGGTCACAGTTAAAATAGGAAAATGTATTTCTGTCTCCTGCTCATTGCTCTCTCCTGCTAACTTCACTCTTTTCGGACAGTCTCAGTTTTGAGTCTCTGGTTTCCTTAGTTCCCCTTCTTTCTTTTCCCTTTGGGTTCTTACAATGCTGTATTTGTATTTTCTCTAAGGAGATGCAAAGAAGATAAAATAATTAATATTGGTATTATTAAGCATCATTATCCTGTGTAGATGGTTGACTTGCTCTTTCTTAATGTTTGACATTTTGATTTGTATGTTTATATGTGTCACTCAGGGTACATATATGTTCTGGTTTGAAAGCAAAACCAGTGAGAGACTTGAAGTCAGAAATACGATTTTTTAGGAAAAGGGAAAAGAAAACCAAAATACATACAATAATATAAAAGAAAAACCACTGACAAAATCAGAATACAACCTGACACCCTGCTGGTCAGGGTGTTGGTAGCAGTCCAGTTGGATTGATGGCTGCAGTGCTCCTGGAATGGCAGATGTGGTTTTGTTGGAGCAGTGATCCTGTAGAAAGGGTGTAGTCTTCCTCTGAAGCTCTAGTGGAAAAGACACCTGTCCCTCTGGGAATCCAGTGGAAAGACTGACTGCTCTGTCCCAAATCCCAGATTATATCTGGGTGGGGATGCTTAGCTCCTCCCCCCGGGTGGGGCATCTCACAATGGGCTGATATCATTCTGTGAGTCAGGTGGTGGGTCCTTGATTGCCCCTTAAACAGAAATGGCTCAGAAGGAGTTATCTCTCAGTCATGCAGAAAGGCTTTGATGGGCCCATTAACAGGAGATAAGGAAAAACAATGCCCCTCCTGGTTTCAACAACTCTTGAGGATGGGAACAGAATACATCTTAATATTGTAGCCTAGGATAATATAGCTTATGGGAAGACTGAATTTCGTCTTTATTTTTGTGATTTTAACAAACAGCCTCACCGATGTGACCAGTGTCCGATGTCATTTAATGTTGAATTCAACTTGACACTTCACAAATGTACTCACAATGGCGAAGATCCTACATGTCCTGTGTGCAACAAGAAGTTCTCCAGGGTAGCCAGTCTGAAAGCACATATAATGCTACATGAGAAAGAGGAGGTACTTCGTTAAACTTTATAACTTAATTTTGAAAAAATATGTCATAGTGGTTGTATTTAATCCCTTATCTGTATGCTTTAGGTTTTGTGTAAATTTAGATTTTGAATAAATGATTTTGTTCTGAAGAAATATAAGACTTTATGTGGGGAGTCTGTTTTAATATTAGTTACAGAAATTAATATCCTGATCATAAATAGGTGTTCCCATGATGTCTTTGTGAACAAAAGGAACTTGAGCATATTTGAAAGATACCATATCATACTATATATAAACATTAACTGATTGGTTATTTGCACATACTTGTATTTTGAAGATACTTCTGTGACTTAATCTACATTGATAAGCTCACACATAAGAAATAATGTTTGGTGGCTGATGTCATGGTGAGGCACTCTCACCATTCATAGAAACAGATGAAGCTGTTCCCTTATCTACAGCTCCCACCTCTGTTTTTTGAGTGGTTTGTTGTTTTGCTTCAGAGTACTTGTTCCTTCCCCTATCAAAATTCCATTTTTCATTTTGATAGAGTGTTGGTTAAATTCTTAGCAGTTAATACATAGTGGTGTATTTTGCAGACTTTATAGTCTTTACTGCATTACTACAATTGCCAGAGTTGAATGCACTGCCCAAAATACCAAGTTTTTGATAATGTAATTGCCTCTTCCTCCTGTTAAGGCTTTTTTAAAATTGCACTTTGTGTTGGAGAACTGGAGCTGAATCGGGAATGCACTTTTATTGTCCGACTTCTAATCACAAATGTAACAGTGGTGTGTTTCTCCATGCCAGTTGCTGACAGCTTACAGCAGTTTTGACCTGTGAGTTGGGGATAATAGGCCTGTGTGCACTTTTCCCTAAACCAGATGCAGGACATGCCATCTGAGATGGTAGAGATTGTATTCCTTCTTTAATCATTTTAGCTCCTGTTTTGTCAGGTACACAGTCAAGTAGGCAGCCAAGTTAAGGGGACTACAGTCCAATTTACTATATATTAATGTATCTATATGATAAATGGCTTAATTGGTATTATTAAGGAAACTTGATTTATGAATTGCTCAAAACATCAGAATAAGGAAATTAAGTATCAAGAAAGACACCTGAGGGTGGTTTTTGGTATTTATTTCTACCACTAAGTGATTTTTCATGTGCTTCAGCAGTGCTGATTTTGCTGCTTTGTTGCAGATGTCAGAAGAATAGGCTGTGTGAAGCCTTCCAATTTAAAATTCCATCTGCAGCTTGAAAATTGAATTTATAAAAATATGAACATATTTCAGTTGCTAATGAATGTGTTTCTTATAATACCCAATAGTTTTGTGATAAAACAGAGATGAATGTAACAATTAATTCACATAAAACTGCAGGAATAACTTGCACAGTAATTATGCCCAGGACCTGTGGGAGAGCTGGAATTTGAACTTGAAGCAGAGGCTGTTGGTGATGGCACTAGCTGTCATTGAGGGGTTTTCCACAACGTGCAGGTTAACAAGTATTGGTGGAGCACATTCTCTCTCCTGTCCGCACTTCTTCCTTTTGCTGTTAGAAGGGTTAAAAATTGGAAATCAGAGCAAAGGTGCATATACTTTTAGGGACATACATAGAGGTTAAGAAGATTGCTTCACAACATGAAATTTGAGGAACTTTAACCTTGTGCTGTGCTGCGTCGGGCAGCTTTATCTACAGACAAATGCAGATGGGAAAGAACAGAACAGCTCTAGTGAGATTTGGGAGAGTGGGTCTGCCTGTGAAACTTTGATTTTTGTGATTGATTGTTCCATATGAGAGGTTCTAGAAGGAATTTTCTGGGCTATTGATACTGAGCTTGCAGGAGACTGTTTTCTCCTCTCATTCTTTGGTGATTTATGTGTGATATACTGGTGTGAGGGAAAAACTTCATATTTAAAGTTACTCACTAATATGGGGTAGCTTTCTCTTGAGAAGTCATTAAGAATATATTTGTGCAAATATGACCCATCTTCTTGAGAATTGTTGATCCTTGTCCATTTCCTCAGTGGAAATGACCAATGGTTTTCATTGCTATATTTTGCACTGGCAAGTTAGAAATGGTGAATAAAAAACTGAAACACAAATTATTTATGCACAGGACCTGTGCATTAGAACTGCTACTATGTCTTTTTTTTTCATGAACATGAAGGGCTTTTAGGCTTTAGGAACACCTTAATACGTTGAAAAAATTAAAACTGATACTTGGCGGATATAAAATGAAAATTCCTTCATTATAAGATCCTCTTGGTTTGGGTTTTTATGTTTTACTTTGTGTGATGTTGGGGTTTTGTTTGTTTGTTTTTGTTTTTTTTAGAAATGTTCACTGTATTTTATTTGTACTGTCTAATAATTGGTGAGTAATGATCTTTTGAAAAAGTGCAGATTAAAATCCTTTACAGATGCTGGGAGTCACAAATACAAAACAGGTGAAGATCATGAGTTCCTAAGTGTTCTTCAGATGTTGCATCTGGTAAGATAGGGAGAGTTAAAACAGGCAGAATCCAATGAGTAGAGCTTTAAAAATTTTTTTTTCTGAGTTTGGGAATTTTGCGTATGATCACTCCTTCTGTTTAGTGTTAAAACGTGATTTACCCATAGTGAGGTTACAGTGTTCAATTACTTGTTCTGCGCGTGGTTGTGATTTTTTTTTGTTTGCTTGAGGAGCAAAAAAATACATCTGGTATTGCCTATAGCAAAGTCTGTTGGTGTGATATATAGGTGGGTTTTTTGTAGTTTTTCTGCATTACCGTGGTCTTGCTTTCCTACAGCAAATTTTACAGTACTGAATAGAACAATGAAGACTTTAATTGTCTCAAATAACTTCATCTTAGGCTATTTTTTTTTTTTGTAGAAGTTGCTTAACAAAATATGCGTATTTGCAACATGATACATATGCATGTCTGAAAAATGCCGAGAAGTGATTCAAAATCCCTCAGTTTTGAGGTTCATGAGCTTGGCATAGTAATTGTAGGTTTCCCTTAATAAAATTTTTCCCCACTTTTAGAAATCTAAAATCGTAAACTAAATTTGTTGTGAATGAACAGTAGATGCCCATAGAAGTATTCAGGTTTGAATGTATCTCCTAGAAAAAGGACAAAATTAGTTATTTGTTACTCACTCTGTAACTTGAATGCAATAATAATGACCTGTAGGGTAGATTAAACAAATAATTTTTGAATTGGTAATTAATTTTATTAAAGGACTTCAGGTTTTGAAGCTTTTGTCTGGAAATGTGATACTGCAGATTTTTTTTTCAGACTTAAAGAACAAACTTATTGTCAAAACAGTCCAAAAATAATGTTGTATACCTGTGTTCCTCTTGATTGAAACATTCATGTTAATATCCTTCTTGAAATGAACATGGTTGTTTTCTGTTGTTTGTTTTTACTTTTCTTGTTGATTGTTATGAGAGAGGGAAAAAGGGGGGAGGATAAGAAACGTTTCAATTTGCAGTGATAATCACAATTACTGAAAACTGAGCTGATAAAAACACCTGTCTGAAAGTAATGGGTTGAAGAGCTATCTGTTAGAAACATTGTGTCCCTCTTTATTTCTGTCATCTTTACTGTTGAGAAAGCTTAAGAAAGGTCAGTGCTAACTGTGATGGGATTACTTTTTAAAAGTGACATTCACTATAATTTTAACCTGTAAAAGTGTGAAATCCCTGAATCCACAGTTACAATGATTTTGGTTAGAAAGTAATTATTTGTTACAGATATTTCTGTAGACCATGGTGTAATGGCATTGAGGTGAGCTTCTGTGTGTGTCTTGAACCAACCCACCAAGGAATTAAGGAGTGGTAAGGATTGTACTGAACTGCTTGTTTCTGCTGCCATATGAAGTTTTTAAGACAGTTCTAGTAGAGTTTCTTAAAATAGAAATATTAATACAATCTTGCAGTGATTATTGTACAAAGTTTTTAAGACCGCAGTTCTAGTAGAGTTTCTTAAAATATAAATATTAATACAATCTTGCAGTGATTTATATCACAGGGCTCGTAAACTCTTCTTGCTTGTATACTTCTCTTGTTGCTTGCTTCCAGCTGCCAGTGTCCATAGAAGGGTAAATTAATCTACTTGAACAAAACTTGTGCGCTGCTGTTTTGAAAAATCAGTCTCTATTATCTCTTTCAGAATCTTATCTGTTCAGAGTGTGGAGATGAATTCACTTTACAGAGTCAGCTGTCCATACACATGGAAGAACATCGTCAAGAATTGGCAGGCAGTAGGATTCACAGCTGCAAGTCTTGCAAAAAAGAATTTGAAACTTCCTCACAGCTAAAGGAGCATACGAAAACTCACTATAAAATAAGGTGACAGTCATGGGATTATAACAAAATGAGCAGATGTTACTTTTATGGTGATAGCTGAGAAAAGCAGGAGTAGTATTTCCAGTCAGCAAAGTACCATGATTTATGCAGATAATTTCTTTTCTTTGGTATGCTGTTCTAAAATGACACTTTCTTTTTAAAACCTTGCTTAAGTGGGTGGTTATTTTTGGAGGCCTTTTTTACCCCTGTTTTTGTATTTAGGTGCACATACTAAGCATAGTTCATCTGCCAGCTATTTGTAAACCTGCATCAAGTTTCTCTGATGCAAAGTGATTTTTGGTGTGTGTTTATGATTTTGAGCACTAATAGCAGTATATTGAAGCAAATGTATATTAATTTTACATGGCATTTATTATAATGACAAAAGTTTTAATGCTTTCATTCTGCAAAGATGTTACTTGTTCTTTGCAGTTTAATCATCTTTCCCTATTACAGCCTCCCATGAGTTTCTTGTAAATCTGAAAAAGCACAAAATGAAGGGGGGGGGGAAGAGGCCTGGTAAATGCTGTTCTTATTTTTGGTGAATATTTGTTCTGTCTTTTCTTTCAGCTCTCTAGTTTAACTTAATTTTTAGGAAAAAAACTTCTCTTGGTTTACTTTATATATTAAAAAAGCCTAAAGTCTTGACAGCTGATTTCTCTTTTAATTTTCACTGTTTCTATAAAAAACAGATGAGGAAAATTACATATGCAAACCAAGAAATCTTGTCTATTCCCAGTTCTTCTTACTAGAAGTTAATACAGCTTCTAAGTTCTTAATAGTTGGGTTACAGGAGGTTTAAACAAGTGTTGTAAATTTCAATCTGCAAACAGAAATGTAAAGGTTTGAAGTATCAAGTTAGGTTTGTGTTGAGTTGTGTAAATGTATTACCTACTAAAACCATTGTTCTTGTGAACAACTCCTGTTTAGAGGCATTAGGATGAATAAACTAGTTAGTTTGATTTGTAGCAAAATTAATTTTGGGAATTTATATTCTCTGTTTCTGTGTTTCTTTGGAGAGTGTGATTTGTATTTGAGGGCCGATGGTGAATATTCGGGTTGTTAAATTCTTAACTTGCTCTTGCTAGACTTCAGCAAGTGTGCTTGTACTCCAATGTATGAGATCTGCCTATTCTAGTTCAGAATGAATGACTTTGCTATGTTCAGGCAAAAGAAATAGAGTTGCACAGAGTTGAATATTCCCACCAAAATGTTTGTGAAGTCACCGTATACTTGTGGCAGAATTTACCCTGAAAATGTCTGAAGAGAGCCTCTAAGATGTATCGGATCTTTAGTGTAGAAGTAACTACAAGTCTTGTGCCTGGAGGTACTGAGAAAAGAGCTGTTGGTGGTGTTCTTTTAGCATCATTATGGAGTTTGGGTTTTCACTGTTGCAGCTGATACTATGTTGCCATCAAGTGAACACTATGTTAAAAATGATGAGGTAAAAGAAGCTTCTTCAAAATAACAATTCATATTAAAATTACTTTTTTTTTTTAATCACAGGGTATCAAATACCAGATCTTACAACAGAAACATTGATAGAAGTGGGTTTACCTATTCCTGTCCTCACTGTGGGAAGACGTTCCAGAAACCAAGTCAGTTAACACGGCACGTTAGAATACACACAGGTGAGGCTGTGGAAGTACTTATTTTAATTTGTTTTCATTTTACAAAAATCAGTTAACCTCCAAAATGCTGTGTTTCTCTCCCTGTTGGGACCTGAAATATTAATACATTTAGGCTTATTTGATACAGTTACCTGTTGGTTTAAAATAAACTTTATGTAATTCATTTGCTTAGGAAATTTATATGCTTTTAAATTTTCCAGATTTGTATGATTAGAAGCAGTTAACAAATGTGAAAAAATATATGCATTTCATTTGTTACCAAATACCAGTTTTGGTACTTAGAGTTTCAATGGGCCCTAAAATCAGAATCCCTTGATAAGGGCCAGTCACCTACTTTAAATTAGATCTTATGTATTCTAGAGAGTAGGTTCTAAAATCTACAGTTGCAAAAAGAGCACAAGTACGTGAGAATTAATGATACTAAAAAAGTAGTAGTCTTGCATATTTAAAAATTGATTTATTTGAACTTAAGAAGTGATCTTCTGAGGTGGTAAGCCTAGGCTGTAATAATTGAAGAAGTGCAGGTGACTGTTCAAATTTGCAGAATGAGTAGGAAATGTTTTTTGTTACATTTCTGACATAAATATGTGCATGTTTAAACAATAAGTAATTGAAATAATTGAAAAGTGCCAAGCATAAAATAAAACTTCCAAAGTGTACAGATGACTATAAAAAATAGTTCTCATGTTTTAACCAGGTATACATTATTATAGCAGGAGTTTGGCTTTAAACAAAGTCTTCGTTGAAGATATTCCAGTGATGTTCAATATGTATTTTTCATACATGCTGAATAAATTGCCATTTGTTTAGTTTTTAGCTAATACAGGTATCCATTTGTGTAAGTGTGCAATTCTGTTTGTAATATCAGTCACTGTAATATCACTGTTCAGACAGTGATGTGATGAGTTGCCATTTACAGCAATGGCCTTGTTTACAAAGAAATAAAAAGACCATTGTGTGACACTTTCGTAAGAATCTTTTGGAGTTTTACAGATCTAGTTATAGAAAAGTAACACAAGAGGTCACCCTTGTACCTGCTTTAAAACAGTTGCTTGAAACTAATATCCAAAAAAGGCAGTGAAAATTAACTCCAGTATTTTAGATTCATGGCTCTATTTAATTCATTATATTAGTCTCGTCAGAATAAAGAAACAAGATTATAGTTGGTTATGGATGCTTTTTTAAAGCTTCGAAAAGTTCAAGTTCTCTTTTTCTTTTTTTTGTTTGAAGCCTGAAAGACATTTGTCTGTTGGGAAACCAGAGACAGAAAATGCAGTCCCAATCTGCACATGATGGGAGGTCATTTTAACTTCCAATTAGCTTGCAAATACTCATTTAATTAGTGAAGTATGTTAGTACTCTAAATCTACAGACAATCTGTCTGGCATTCAGCTGCTTGAGGTACTGTAGATATGTAGAAAAGAACAACTCTGTTTTAGAGAATTTAGAATGCCCAAGTCTTTAAGTGTTAAAAGAGGAGATCTGTGCACAATGGGTGGCATTATGTTAGTCTCTTAATTGCAGTACTTTTTTTGTTCTAGCTAGTCATTTCAAGCACTTACACCCTTCTGAGAAAAAAATCAAGTCTCAGGGACTGCAATTCCCACATTAATAATTGAGTAATGAACCCCTTGTCCCCCCTCTCAAATCTATATTTTATTAATTTACACTTGAGAAATACAGAAATTTCACTTTTCCACAATAGAGTTAAGATTTCATTTTGATAATGAGATTTACTTACATAGGCAAACTTAACCTGAAGCAATACTTCCATGTGTCTGCCAGCAACTCTTACTGGAAGCTAAGCTTTTTGCCTATGAAAGCCTAATAGGAATTCTGTATTTCCAGATTTGAAACAGTGTTCTTAATTTTAATCTCTTTTAAAAAATATACAGATAAAACCTGGAATCCTTAAGGCACCTTCAAAACCCCTAAGCAGCAGAACAGAAGATACACATTCCTTCAGTGAATTATATGCTTGAAATCAATTTCAGAAAAATAGCTGCTTTTGTTCTTTTAGTTTCTTAATTAAGAATTAATAAGTTTATAGTAGATTTAATTACAGCTATAAAATTAGAAATCATATAAAAATATTTATTAAAACTGACTTAATGTGCACATGGTAGTACTTACTGGTGTAGTAGAGATAGCATACTGGGTGCTTATACTGGTCTTGCCTATGGAAATGTGCAAAGGCCAGGTGTTAAATATTTTCAACGTCCTAGAGTTACCACAGCTGAACTATTTCACTAAAAGAAAAAAAGTAGTAGTACTAAGTTCACAGTGGAGCTTTCCAGGAGTTAAGTAGTTCACATGGTTGTAACAAACTGAAATTTATTTTTAGTAAGTTTATGTAGCTTTGTAATCTGTTTATGCGGACCTCTTATGTTCTGTAACTGTGGGGTTCTTCATGCTTATCTGGTAGCATACAAAAAGTGTAATTATGCGCAGTACTGAGGGCACCAAAATTGGGAAATTGTGACAGAGCATTTCTGTAAAAATGTTGGCTAGTTTTTCTTTAAATATTCAATATGGACAGTTTCTTAAATTATTTTCTGAGAAAAACTGTCCAAAACATTATTTAATTGCATATTTTCAGTATGTGTTTGCAAAGAGTGCTCTTGATATTTATTGGGGAGTGGGAACCATATACCATCTTTTGCAGAGTTGCTGTAAGACTTTATTATTTTAAATTTGATAAAAGGTTTAATTGTTCACTGTTAGTTATTTATTACTGTCCATTTACCCTCGGGCCTGCTTGTTTCTGTGAAGATATATGCATTTTATAGGATTTGGTATAAAACCTATGTGGGTTTCCTTTTTCTTTTTCCCTTTGCTTTCTTTGCTCCAGTGATTTTGCATAGCATTTTTTGAGATCTTTCCAACCACAGGTTGAGGGGAGGTGTTTTAAATAATTGCTTCACCTAAATTTCCTTTATTTTACCCATTTAAGCTGGTGATCATCAGCTAAGTCACAAAACCTTTTTAACAAGGTTGCATTTTCATCAGAGTAGGTGCTGAGGTTGGTGGTCGAGGTAAACAATTTTTTTTGTCAAAACCTCCTAATAACATATGTAATAACGTGTGTATTTTATTTTGATGGATACAATTTTTCGTTTAGATACAGAAAGCTGCTGACATTTACTTAAATCTCCTTACCCTGCCGCTGTTTCCTTGCAGGTGAAAGACCTTTCAAGTGCAGCGAGTGTGGGAAGGCCTTTAACCAGAAGGGGGCTCTGCAGACCCACATGATCAAGCACACGGGGGAGAAGCCCCACGCCTGTGCCTTTTGTCCCGCCGCCTTTTCCCAGAAAGGCAACCTGCAGTCACACATCCAGCGAGTTCACTCTGAGGTAAATGCCATTATTCATCGAGTCCTGGGTGCTAACATGCATCTTAACTCAGTTTTGCTATTCCTCTGTGCTCCAACCAGCGTGTGGTAAATGCTCTAGTGTAGATTGCTGCTTTTACCTGTGGGCTTTCCTTAGTTTGGTCTGAATAAATGTATAATTAGGAGAAGTAGCAAAACCTTCATTTGCCGGTGTCTTTTCAGTACATGAGCAGCTTAATAAATAATAGGGTTAGGTGCACAAAAATGTATCTATGTCAGTCTTGGGAGAGCAAGGGCTAGAATAAGATGAAAGTAAGCCGAAAGCAGCCAAGCAGAAAATGGTGAAAAATGCCAAGGCCAAACAGCAACTCAATTCTGTTGTAGAACATACTTGCCATTTGTCTTTGAAGTATGTCTTGCAGCCTTTTACAGTTTTTTTGGTTACGAGTAGAAGAAAATTCCAGAATACATTTAAATAAAAAGATTCAACCTCCTTTTGTCTGTTTTTTTTTCTCTTTTTGACGGACAGTTTTTAAGACTCAAAAGGTACTGCTGTAATAAAGTAATACAATCTTCTTAGCAGTATGAGCTATGCAACTTGGTTCAGTAATTTCCTTGCAGACTTCAGTGAGTTATGGTTGGAAATACCCATAGAAAAAGACCTAGTTTTGGTTTGAAATTTTGAACTGACAGAGGTAGTGCTTTTTGCTTCTTTTATTTCCTGTGTGCACAAGATCATCTTTGTTCTCACTCTTCCCCTAACTCAGATTTGCAGTCTCATTTTGCATTTTTGTGTTACAATGGTAGATATTACTAAGGATCCTTTTAGCATGTTAGTTTCTTACTTTTAGGATATGCCTTAGTATATGGATATATCTTAATAGTTTGTAATATGCTTAATTAAGTCACGTAACTTGGAGTACTGCGTCCTTTAGGACACAAAATTCAGGATGGATGTTGAGGTCCTGGAGCGTGGCCAGAGAAGGGAAGTGAAGCTGATGAGGAGTCTGGAGCCCAAGTTCTGTGAGGAGTGCCTGAGGGAGCTGGGGTTGTTTAGCCTGGATAAGAGGAGGTGTGGGGGCACCTTATCACTCTCTACAACTCCTGGAGACAGGCTGTGGCCAGGTGGGGGTTTGCCTCTTGTCCCAAGCAGCCAGTGACAGGACAAGAGGACACAGTCTTAAGCTGTGCAGGGGAGGTTTAGGTTGAACATCAGGAGGAATTCCTTAATGAATAGGTGATTAGACATTAGAATGGGCTGCCAGGAGAAGTGGTGGCGTATCCCTGGATATTTAAGACTGGACTTGGCACTCAGTGCCATGGTCTTGTTGACATGGTAGAGTTTGGTCATAGATTGGACTTGAGGACCTCAAAGGTGTTTTCCAACCTAATTGATTCTGTGATTCTCTGGTGTGACTAGTCATCCTCAAGGTTAACAGCTCTCTGTGTGTGATACCTTATGTTACATAAAAAAATGAACTAGCATTGATTTGTTATTTTAAATTTACTCTTATAATATTAGTTAGGGGTGAAGTAAAAAATTCTTTCTTACTTTTTTCTCTGTTACTCCCTTTTCCTGTATGAAACAAATTAGCTATAAGATACTTCAAATAAATGCTACCTCCTGATTGCATCTTATGCTGAGCTTTGCAGTCCTGAGCCTGCATTTGAGTTCCTGCTTTGGTTAATTTATTGGGTTTTTTCTTTTCTTGCTTGCTTTTGCTATGTTTTCTTCAAGCCTGCGTGGAACTCTATGAATTCTTTGTTTTATTCTGACAAAATAATATTGCAGCTGATAATGAACTACAGGTTGATTCTCACTTCCTAAACCATTGTTTAGTTGTAGCATATTTTATTACTTGATACCTCTTTTTGAAAGTCTTGTTGGCAGTTTAATGTCACAAAATATGAAATTCCGGTTCTATCTTGCAAGTACTGCAGTGTGTTTTGTTGCTCCCTGCACGTTGCAAGTACCGCACTGGATGTTATTGCTGTGTGATGGACTGAGGAGGGAGGGTGAGGATGGTTGGAATCTGCAAATTTAACTGCTTTAATTACCTTAACCCATTGGTCTGAAAGTCTCAAACAAGTGGCTGTTGATCACTTTCTCAATCTGTGTGTTCAAATTCAGTTCAAACTGGACATTAAACTTCCATGCCCTTCATGGTGTTGGTTTTGTCTGCATTTTTTTTTCATCTCATACTTCCAAACTTCCATTTATATTGTGCATGATGTTTCATCCTCAGGCGCATCTTAATTGTGAAGTTGCATTTCAGTTTTGCTTTTAAGTATGAAATGGTAGGAGATGGTAAAGGGAGAAAAGTCTGAGGCCTTGTTTGCTGCAGGACATTTATTTTGCTGTCTGCTGCTTCACAATGTTGTCAGGTGGTAGTAAGCAATTGTGGTCATGCACATAGATTATAGTTCATTTACATCCAAGAGGTACCAGCCTGATTCCATAACTGCATATTGGTAACTTTAAAAAATAAACCATTTTAGCTCTCATAATCCCATAGTGTACTTGTTATATAGAAAAATAATGAAAAACTTAATATTTGGTGGGTGTAGGAAAAATTTACTTTTTTTTTTTTTTTTTTTTAAAGGTGAAGAATGGCCCTACATACAACTGTACAGAATGTAGCTGTGTCTTCAAAAGCTTGGGTAGTTTAAATACACATATCAGCAAGATGCACATGGGTGGTCCACAAAATTCTGCAAGTGCTTCAACGGATGTATCTCATGTTACAGCGGTAAGCTTTGCTTGGTATATAGTGAAAATGCCTTTGAGAGTTTAATTGGGTCTATATCTTAATTCCAGTTAGTCTTCAGATAGGTTAGAACTTCTAGACCTGTAGCTGTCTTTTGTCTTTTTCAAGTTTTGTGTGATTTTTTTTGGTATCAATTAATTCTGATATTAATTAATTATGTATTGATTAATAATTTAAATTGGTTAGTTAAATATTGGGAAAATGTAAATTGGCCGACTATATGCAAAAAAAATATTTACAATTCAATGCTTTGGTTGAAAATGGAGCAGTTTAATTCTGCAACTAAGTGAAGTATAATTCTTGTTCTTACCGATTATATTAGCCTCATCTGATAAAATAAAAATTATGGGGAAGCGTTAGAACTACTGAAAAACTGTATTAGTTTCAACTCATTTTCAGAAATTGTTTGTATCATTTTAGTGTATATAAACACATTGTGGATTCTTCTGTGTATATCTGATAACTTTAAGTGTTAGCTTCTTATTAGGCAGATTGCAAAGGAAAAAACAGCTTTATTGGAAGAAGCGAATGTTTTTTTTCTTTACCAAGATACAAAAAAGAGCTAAAATTCAGAAAATGCTTCTGGTTTCATAAGACTACAGTATTTTTGAGCCAGTGCATATTGAATTTATCGTATCTTCTATTTTTCTTTATTAGAACAATCTCTTCTGCCTTTAGTCCCCTCTGTTTTTCTTAATCTCCAACTCATGCTTTAATGTTCAATGGGTGATGACTAATACCGGATGTTGAAAGAGGAAGGTTAAAATTTGAAGTCTGAACTTCATTTTGCAGCTGTGTCTTCTTGAAATAAGCTGTCTAGTAATGGTGTTTGGAAAAGCTTTTTTTTTAACATTTTCTGAAGTTGTTTTATAGGGCAGATGCTGTTTCTTTCTCCATGTTAACTCATAAAAAGAAGGACCAATATGTTTTATTTGTTTGCAAGTGCATATATTCTCTATGTCTTTTTTTACACTTGTACATTCTCAAGCCTAATCTTAAAAGCAGGATGGAAAAGAATTCCATCATACTACCTCATGTGTTTTTTTTCCCTGGCCAGCTCTGTTTTTGGGGTTTTTTTTGGTTTTTTTTTGTTTGCTTAAATATTTTGTATTTGCTTAGCATATTGATATTGCAGCAGTGTGGTATTATCTCTGCCTGCATGAATACTTTGCTGCTTGCATGCAAGAGTGGAGTAGCAAAAAGTGCCATACAGTAGTATAAGCAAAGAGAAGGGAGAAAAAGATTCTTTCTAAAAATAGATGCCAAGAAGCTTAGCAAGGAGGAGCAGAGATAAAAAAAATGACATGTCAATTGCATATTAGAGGGGACTATGCTTTTTATTTGTAATTTTGTATCTGAATCTGCATATATTAAACTATTCCTATTTTTTTATTGCTTTAGAAACTTAGTAGATTGTTAGATTAGCACTAGCATTCTTAGATTATAACTTTTCTTCATTCTGCTGAAAGCTTGCAGAACTGCTTTCACAACAAATCTCCAGTATAATAATTCTGTTCTGAAGTTTGCCATCAGTCTCTGTCATCCCTTGGTACATACCTGGGGATAAGCAAGGATTATGTCCTTATTAAGTACCCATTGCAAAAGCTGAAGTTTCCTGAAGTGCTGTGCTACCAAAGAATGTACTCTTGTGAGATACATGAGAATATTTTCTAAATTATAGTGACTGTAAGGCTGTCATTTGCTGCATTAGTATTTATAGCTAAGATGATTTGGTGTATTTCTGTTTCTCTCACATTGTCTCATTTTTCTGCCATTTTTGTATCAGCCATGTTTTTCCTTTTTTTTGATTAAGATTTAAATTATTTTGATTTCTTTGTAGGACTCTGTCACCCAGCCTTTAACGACATCCCCTACTAATCTTTTGCAGCCTGTTGATAACAAATGGAAGAATGTAAGTGTGAAGTTTTGGTCATATTTTTGTGTCAAAACTATAAATGGGAGAAACTTCACGTAATTTTTAATTTACCTGGTGATATGCTGTGATACTTTGTGGTAAATTAGATCAGCTAATATGTGAAGGGAAGCTCCTTGGTGAATGCAGAGTATGTAAACAAATGTTGCCTCATTTGTTTACACAGTCATGATTTTGCATGTAGTCTCTTCAACAGCTCTTCAAAATGGAGGTAAATACTTTTCTGTATAAAAAAACCAGAGAGTAAGGATTCTTAAAAATCCTGCATTGCTCTACCCCCTTCTGCCTTTACTTTTCAGGGATTACCATGGTTTGGTTGGAGAGGGAAGGAGCTGTGTTCATACAGGTTGAGTTGATTGGAATTTAGGCAGCAGAGGAGCTATGGGGCTCAGGAGGTGCCATGGAGCTGGGGAAGGATGATGCAGGGCTGACTTTCTAGCGCTCCATAGCAAACAGTTGTGGTGTACTTGAAGGTCTGTATGTGCCAGTCCCCCTGAGATTTCTGGCAGGTTTTGTTCATCTTGTTTGTCAGCTGTAGGTTGCAGCATGGTATCTTAGGGACAGACCATCTGACTTACAGTCTCCCCTTCTCAGCTTCATTAGGGAATTGATTATTTTCTCTTGTACTCAAATTCACGAAATCAAGAACTGGGAAATGTGGCAGTATTGCTTTAAAGTCACCATAAACAGCTCATCCGCTGTAGGCAGGGCCAAAGAGGTGGAGGGGTGACACTGAATGTGTCTGATAGAAGGGTTAGAATGTTTGGAACTCGCAATTGCCAATGGAATAGTTAAGTGCCTGGATAAGAATCAATGGGCAAACAAATAATGCAGATATCATTGTGGGAGTCTGCTGGAGACCTTCCAGGCAGGATGATGACATTGAATAATTATTCTTTGAGGAGCGAAGAGACACCTCTGAGTCAACTGCCCTTGTCCTTACGGGGAGCTTCAACTTGCCAGAAGTTACCTGGGAGAATCACACAGCTGATACAACCTGGGCCATAAGATTGCTAAAAAATCTGGATGACAACTTTATGTAATGGGTCCTAAGGGAGCAGACTCAGAAAGATGCCTTCCTTGATCTACTGCTTGTCAGCAGAGAGGATCTGACAAGCAAGATGGAGATTGGCAGCCATCTTGGCCCCAGTGACTATGAAGCGATAGTTTAAAATTGTTGACAGGAGACAAAGTGCCAACAAAACCTCAGATCTGGATATGAGGAGAGCAGACTTAGGCTGCTCAGGGAACTAGTAAATAAGGACCCCTGGGAAAATGTTTTTGCAGGTGCTGGGGAATATCAGTGCTGGTCACGTTCTAAATATCATGTTCTGAGGGCACAGGAGCAGGCAATTCGCAAAAAGGACAAGTCAGGCAGGCAAGGCAGATGGCCACCTTGGATGAACAGAGATCTTTTGGAAATAAGGCAGAAAACAAAGGTGTATGCCTTGTTGTGGCAAGGTCAGGTGACATGGGAGGTGTACAGAGGAGTAAGTACAACAGTATTTGTTGCTGTAGGGAGATGATTTGTGTGGCCAAGGCTCAGCTGCAGTTGAAGCTGGCCAGAACTGTGGGGGACAATAAAAAGAGGTTTTTCAAATGGCAATAGGCAGTGTAAAAATAACATTGGCCCATTATAGGATGAGGATGGTCACCTCACAAATAGGGATAGGGACTTGGTCTGTTCAGCCTGGAGAAGACTTAGACCTCATTTCAGTTAAAATTGCTTAATGAGGGGAAGAAAAGGGGCAGACACTGATCCTCTTCTCTGTGGTGACCAGGGGCAGGACTTGAGGAAATGGCCTGAAGTTTTGGCAGGGGAGGTTTAGGTTACATATTAGGAAAAGGCTCTTCACCCAGATTAGGAAAAGGCTCTTCACCCAGATGGTGGTTGTGCACTGGAACGAGCTCCCCAGAGAAGTGATCACAGCACCAAAACTGAGTTCAAGAAGCATTTGGACAGTGGTCTCAGACATG
The DNA here is from genome assembly GCF_017590055.1 of Onychostruthus taczanowskii. Taxonomy (NCBI): domain Eukaryota; kingdom Metazoa; phylum Chordata; class Aves; order Passeriformes; family Passeridae; genus Onychostruthus; species Onychostruthus taczanowskii. The sequence goes on along the minus strand of NW_024500239.1, from coordinate 7,832,715 downwards.
TAGTGTGACTCTTGTGTCCTGCACAGGGCCAGGAGGTGGACTCAATTATCCTGATGGGTCCCTTCCAAAATGTTCTGTGATAATGTGATGAAGGGTGCCACATTTTTCCGAGTGAGAAGTGTGAGTTGGGAGCAATGGATCCCATTGCCTTCTCCTTCCAGAATTGCTTGAAACTGCCAGGCAGCTTTGCAGCTACTCTGCCCCCAGCCTGTAGCACTGCCTGGGGTTTTTGTGACCCAAGTGCAGAAACCCAGCACTTGGCCTTATTAAACCTCGTACAATTGAACTGTTGACCAAGTCTGTCCAGATCCATGGTTGTATATGGTCTGTATTTCATTCTGGCAAATTTTAGGTTTTTTTCAGTTGTTTGTTTATAGTGTTCACTATTCATGAACTGTATTCAATGATACAGGAGGAATCAGAGCCATCAGAATCCTTAAAATAAGCTATGGTGTGTTTATAAGTGAAGAGATTTAAGGTGCGTTAGCTGCCTTGTCCATCAGATGAAATATTTGACATGATTTCATCTTCTGTTTTGAGGAAGAGGGAGAAGTCTGTCATCTTAATAGAGGAGAGGAAAAAAAGTTTGAGGGTCATAGCTAGGCAAATTGACACTTGGAAATAAAGTATGAAATTTTAGTGAAGAAAATTTACTCTTGGAGCCATGTATTGAAGTTGGATGGCAACAGAAAAAGTTAATTACAATAAACTACTTGATTTAAAGAACTGCTCTAATTTTTTACAGTTACTGTGACTTGAAGGAGTAATTCACTCAGAGCAAGCACACTGTCTGTGTTACACAGCAGGTCAGACAAACCAAGGGTCATCACAAGGTCCACTGTTTGGTTGAACAGTGGAATTATGAAGCAGTAGTAAAACACTTCATTCTCCATGTTATCTTTAAAATTGGATGTTCAAATAAGACCTAGAAAGAGACCTCTGAAATATTTTATAATTAAGAATGTATCTTAGGAGTAATGGTAACAAACTTAATATATGTGCATGTGTGTACATTATTGTTCAAAAAAGATAACCTCCATGAGACTGCTGTGTAATAGGACACACTGGCTAAATGCATGTAATGCTGTGATTTTCATATCAAAGATGACATTGAGAAATTCCTTCATTAACAAGAACATTAATTTTAATTAACAGTGATTAATTTAAAAAAGCACCAATTTTCTCTTGCTAAAGCCTGGGAGAATTTTATACACTTTCAGTGCAGGCATCCTGCTCTACATAAAGGCCTCCTTACATTCTGTTTCCAGGAAAGAAATTATGTCTATAAAGAGCTGTTACACTCTTCAGCAAACTGCATTTCTTCTGTTTAAGTTTGCTTCCTGTTTATTCCGTTCTCATTTTAATATAGTGTGTTACCCATATTGAAATGTTTTTAGCACTTTTGCTAAATTGGAATCTGAAGAGATATGGAGTCTTTTTGTGCCTCACTAGTGGGGTAAAAAAACCCCTAATGGTTAAATCAGTAAAGTAACAAGTGATATTCTCACATGCATGCAAGAGAAGCAAGATAAGGATTTGGTTTTTATTATCTCATGAGGAGGCATTAAGAATACTTCATTAAACACACAGGACATAATCCAAGTCAAGCTAATGTTTCTTAATATAATTATTTGTAACCATCCTTTCTTTACTACAGTGACTGTCATCTTAACTATCTAAAGTGTCAGTAACAAAGAAAACCTCAGGAAAGTTTTCAGATTAGAAGGAAATAATACAAATGTGAAGCCTAAGATTATTGTTTGCTAAAAATAATCTGAAAGAACATAGCCTTTTAGATCCGTATGTGGTTGCACATGCACTTTGAAGTGGTTCTTTTTAGAGAACATAAGTGAATATTAGAAGCAAATAACCAGTGTGTTCTAGGATACCCAGCTATGGTGCTAGTCATTGTATAAATACATATTTCTGTTTTCTGCAATAAAACAAATTATTGAAAGCAGTTGTTTCAGTAATGGTGTACTTATGCAGTCTCTTTGTCATAAGTAAAATTTATAAATGTAGGCAAACAGGGGTCTTTATTTCTGATTTTAAAATAAATTCCAATGCGCTTTATCACTTTTTTTCCTTCATATTTGTTACTGAGGTAGTCTAAGATACACAGTTTCAAATTAAAGATTAGGAAACTAGATTTTTACACTTCAAATTTTTTTAGTATTTTGATGGAGCCTGATGTGTATTTAGATTTTTAGAACATGAAGAGATTTCTCTAAAGCTAAGTGGTTTCAAATGTTCCAGATTGAAGGGGAAAAGTTAGTCGTTTGCTCTGGAAGGTTTTGATAAAGAAACACGGATAATTTAGTAAAAATAAAAAATCTCTAATGGAAAGTTGTTTTTTACAAAGGACCTGATTGAGACAAATGTGAACTTCAAAAATATAGCCATGTCAGTTTATTTCTTTTGGGAATTACTTTTCATGCGGCCATTATGTGGGGAGTTTTGTAGTTGATCCCTCCCAGTGTTTTCTAAATTGGTTGAAGGTTCAGTAGTTAAAAGTAAATTCAAGCTGTAAGCTTACAATTTCAAGCTTGGGAAGAACTGAAAAAAAAGGGATATACAAAAGCAATTCTATAATGAAGTAAGCAAACTTTGAATGAGGCTTTGTGCAATCATTATGTCTTGTATAAGTAACCATCCTCATAATGCACAGTTACCAGACATTTCAGGCAAGGGAGCTGCACAGGTGAGTTCATAACGCATACTGTTGATCTTCTTTGACAAACATACCACTGTATTTCAGGCCACACATTTTCGGTCTCCACTTCTTCAACAGACAGAAAACCAGGTGGCTCCAGCTGCTGCTCATCAGGGTCAGCAGACTGTCACTGATGTCATTCAGCAGCTCCTTGAGTTATCAGAACCAGGTCCAGTAGAAAACAACCAGCCTCAACAACCTGGTCAACAGCTCAACATTGCAGTAGGGATCAGTAGAGATATTTTGCAGGTAAGAGCTCTATGTGAGAACAACTTTACATTTCAGTGTTTCCTTTCTCATTCTTTCTTATATCTTAATGAAATTCATTCTCAGTGTTTTCAATTATAGCATTCCTTATGGATTTCTAAACAATCCATTAGTCAAGAAAGAATTGTAAAGATTTATTGAGTGGGTATGGGCCGCACCAATATATCTTTGTATGGCTGTAAGTGTACCCTGTACATGGATAATTTTACTGATACCTTAAGCCTTCTTTTTTTCCTGTTGCCTAGAAGCAGCTTGTGGCATGTCCTTAGGTCATGCAGTGCTTAAAACATGATATCATTCAAGAGGGGAAAAATACTTTATCTGGTTCAAAAATGAGAATGTGTACATGGCCTTTACCCTGTTCTAATTAATAAGGGCTATCTGAATATTTCCTATTTGTGCAAGAATTTTTTTTCCAAGGTCAGTGAGTGTTTTTCCTAAAAAACTTCCTATATTTTGGCCTTGATAATGGCAGAAGGAGACGTGGTGTAATAGAAGAGATGTAGGGTGATTAATTACTTGCTGTGCTTGTTCTGCAGCCTGCGCCCCAGAAGGGCACAAACAGGATGGATCAGGGCAGAGAATAATATTCTTTAGTGTTACTGGTAGCCTGCTAACCTGTAAGGTACCTTTTCATCTCTGGACTTCTAAATACCATTTAAATTTGGGTTTAGAAGACCCAAATCTTATATGCAGTTATGGGCAGGTTCACCCTGTTACCTGTGCTGAGTTCTCTAGTGTCTGGAATGTGATGAGGAATTGCAAAGAGTAACGGCATGATACATAACTATTATCCTGATAGCTAGTAAAAAAAAAAAAAAAAGAAAAAAAAAAGTTGTTTCCTAGAAGGTAGCTATAAGCACAAAAAATCCAATCTAAAATTTCACAATCAGAAATCAATGGTGTGTAATGTGGGATTCACATTCTCTGAGCCTAAGAGAAGCATTGGGAGAAGCAGAAAAGAGAACGATCAAAACAATTCTTATCTCATTTGCTGCTCCTGTGTTGTGCCAAAGTAGAATGCAATATGGAGATTGTTTACCCAAAGTGATGGTGCTTTGTTTCCTTCGCCTATCAGGGCCAAGTGTGTGTGTGTGTGTCAGGACTGTCAGCTGAGAGTCACAAGTTTCTGTGCAGTTGAGTGCAGAGTTGAGTGCTCGGCAGATTCAGTTTAGATGTAATGAAATATACTATAGAATAATATAGTATAATAAAGTAATTAACTAGCCTTCTGATAAGATGCAGTCAGATGCATCCTTTCTCTCCCCTCCTTGGGGTCACTGATTTACTGTAGTGTAATAATGTGTTTGCAGGTTTGAAGTATAGCTGAAATATTGTGAGAATGAGAAATTTATTTAATTATATTTTCATTGTAGCTTTTAAATACTTGCTTGAGAAAAGTTTGGGATAACTGTGGAATGTTTCTTCCTTAACCTAGAAGGTTTTTTTGTTCTTTTTTTAGCAAGCATTAGAGAACAGCGGGTTGTCGTCGATTCCGGTCTCTGCACATTCTACTGACTGCAGCCAGGCTAAGGCTGCTGGGGCCCAGGATCAGAACCCAGATGTCCCGAGCCTCTCAAATCATCAGGCTGATTCTAATAGTGCTGAACAAGATAAGGAGCAAGAGAGTACGGATAAACTAGATAAAAAAGAAAAAAAGTTCATTAAGAAAAAATCACCATTTTTGCCTGGTAATACTGCCACTGCTTTCTACTTCTCGTGCTGTAGAGTGTAGTCATTTATGGCTTTATAAAGGGATTTCCCAAAATGTATTGTGGATTAGTTATGAACAGTATTTTTTCTTATCTAAAATCCAGTGTAAGGTATGATTAATAATAGTTACAGTTTTCATTATGAAATATATTTTCATTAAAAAGTGATGTCAGGATGGCATGAAATTAAATTACACTTCTAAATCTTTTGGATTAAATCAGTGGATTACAGAAAAAGGACAAAGTATGTGAATCTATTATTCTCTCTCCCATCATCTTTCTCTGACAAGGACTGGGTTTTCCTTGTGTGTCCCAGAGTAGAGTTCTTGCAAGGAGTATTCTTCCCCTTTGGAAGCGAGGCCTTACAGAGACATAAGGGCAGTATTGCAGATCTTGTCTGATTCATGTAGGGAAGGACAAAGGCTGGCCTTATGAATAATTCTTTATGTCACCTGTCTCTGGAATCACAGTACTGATATGATATTGTTGCCATAAATACATGTTGTTATTCTGCCTCTGTACTGTGTTGTGTATATGCAAGCCTGCATTTTGTCTCTGTTGCTTAAGTTGCTTAAATGCAACTTCAGTTTCAAGGTTGCTTGAGCTTTGTGGCTGCTAGAAGTTGTTTGTTGCAAGTAAGGCCTTCCTACTTCAGCAGCCAGCCTGGGATATACAGTGCTTTAATGCAGCCTTTGATCTGTGACTGTAGTATCTGCCTAGGTACAATGATGTTGCTTTTCCTTTGCAAGGGATGGGGAAATTAATCTAAAGTAAAAACTTGTCTTCTTCAGTATAGCTGTGATAAAAAATAACATTCAATTTTTCCTCTGGTGTATAATTATTTTGTTACTTGTGTTTAACAGCAACAACTCTCTAGCTGTGACTGTAAATAAAAATAAAAGGTCACTGCTGTAGAGTCAAACACAACCACTTTTGTTTTGGTAAAGTAGCATGACTTCAGTGTGTTGATAGGGAAAAAGCACTAGGTTTACTGATTTAAATGAGCAATACAATCTGATATTGAACAACATATATAAATAAAAAAACTCTGATAGGTTTTAGAAGGGAGTTGTTTCATTTTTTGTTGAGGAAAAAAATGTCCTCTTGCCTTAGGATAGACCTTAGGGTTCTTGGATCATAAAGCAACTTCTGTAAAAAAGCAGCCTTAAATTGTTAATCTGTTAGAAGGACTTGCGCGGTTTTTCTTCCAAGTTTACAAAATGTAATTTAAGTCTGAATTTGCAAGAGAGAATCAAGCAAAGTATCTCCTCCAGTTAGGTAAGCGTTAAGTATGTAAAATAATCTGGTGTGCTTGTGGTTGAGGATTTACAGTCATTGTTGGATAATTTTGTGTTAGATATGTTATTTATAAGTTAACTGGTATGTTGCATTTACAACTGCATTCTACATTTCTAAGTGGCATTGAAATTCAAGTAGCACAATTTCTACAGGATTCTCTTAGGGTGTTTTTTTTTTGTCGTTACAGCCCATCACCATTTTCATGAAGTAGAATATATCTGATAAAGAAGTTAAGCTTCTGTGAAGTGTGTTGTGATGGCATCTATTTCACAAAGTGTTTTTGTGGTCTGATTGTTTTGTACAATAGCATCAATGTAGTGGGGTTTTTCAAGAATTGTTAGAAGGTTTAAAAAGCATTCATTTTGGTATTCCTTGTTTCAGGTTCTATACGTGAAGAAAATGGAATCAGGTGGCATGTTTGTCCATATTGCTCCAAAGAATTTAAAAAACCAAGCGATTTAGTGCGCCACATTCGCATTCACACCCATGAGAAGCCATACAAGTGTCCCCAGTGCTTCCGCGCCTTTGCCGTGAAGAGCACTCTAACAGCACACATAAAAACACACACTGGCATTAAAGCTTTTAAGTGCCAATTTTGTATGAAAAGCTTTTCCACCTCAGGGAGTTTAAAAGTTCACATTCGCCTGCATACAGGTAAGGCCTAGAGATGGTTTTGTGTATTCTGTGATGTGGGTGGGACCTTGAATGAGTAAAGACTGTGAAATGTGTAAGCTGTAGACATGTCTGCCATGTCATTGTTAGTGTCAATCAGAGAATGTATTATTTTAGTGTTGTACACATGAGTGATGAGTGAGTGTCATTTTTTGTCATAACTTTCTAGTGTTTCATGGCTTTGAAACTTTGGGCTCTTACAAAAAACATTGACATTTAATTTTCTGATTATGAGTCAGCTGTTGTTCCTTTCTAATATCACTTATGAATTGTGCTTTCTGAAGAGTCATACTCTTGCAATTTGAATTCTGGTTTTACTTATCTCCAGTCATCTTTAATATTTGCTCTTGATCTTCCCTCCTCCTCCTGCCCACACTTTTTTATAATTTTACTGTAAAACTCAGGACTGGCTGCATCCCATTTTATCTTCTACATTGCAGTTTTGCGTCATGTTTTCAGAAGCTTACCTGTTTTCAGCATCTTACAGTGAATATCCTAGAACACCTCTGATCATATAGTGTTTGTTTACATATGATGTCTTCAAAATCTTTTTATGTGATTGAATTACCTTTGCATAAACAGCAATGAATTTTCTGCTTTTGGTAGTTATCTGGTTGTTTTCCAAGTTCTTTCTTTGTTTGTTCAGGTAAATAAAGTTTCAACAAGATAAAAGTGCTGCTCTTCCCTTTAATTCCTGTTTATATAATTGCCTTCTGCAAAAGTATCATTTATTGGCTTAGGTGCATCTGGGATCCAATGGGTTTTATAGTTTTATGTATTTTATCCATGAAATACTAATGTTGGTTTATCCGCAGAAAGTCTTCCACTTTTTTTTTGTAAACTTTTAAGCCAGTATTTTTTTTTGTGTTAAAGTCAGGCTTACTTCATACAAGCATTCAGATTAATTCAGAGTGGCAGAAGCACTAGGTGGCTTGGAAAACAGGTAGTCCAGTGTTTATGGAACTGCTCTGTAGTTTCAGATAATGTTTCATTTATTGCATTGTGAGGAATGGTTCATTCTTCTACATTTTTTCTGCTTGTGATTGAACTTGATAAAAGCTGTCTTCATAATAGCCAGTCATGTTTCCTAGCCTTCAAGATTTCCCCTTGAACAAAACCAGAAAGTTGTTCAGCTTTGCCTGTCTCTTACTTACCAAGTTCTCTAGGAAATCTCGCTCAAGGAGATATTTCTACTGGATTTTACATTAAAAAACCGTCTTTCTTTAATACTTCTGTCGTAATGCTTTTTTGACTGCCATCAGAGTTGATGTTTTCAGAGACAGATCTAGATTTTGTTTTACTTAGTTACATCCCTGTTCCCTCTCTTTTATCCTGTTATATAACATACTTCTCTGTGTTTGCTGATTCCTTTTTCTCACAGTTTTTTAAAAGTTTGTTTTGGAAAGACTTTAACCTGCCACATGCAATTCTTAGGACAGCTTCTGAAACTTGAAATTTGTTGTCACTTTTGCATCATCCAGTTTCTTGATAACAAACTTGCTTCAAGTGACGTGTTTCAGTCAAATAGCCATTCAGCAGATTAGTTGTTAATTTGATTGAGTTTTATGGATCTGTTTTGAAAACCTGTGTTACAATAAACACCATGAGAGAAAGCAAAAAAAAAAGTACAGGAAAGAGAATCAGTATTCTAAAGCTACATTTCTAGGTTGATGGAAATAAAATTTTAAGGTTTTTTTTTTTTTCACTTTTGCAGGTGTTAGGCCTTTTGCTTGTCCTCACTGTGACAAGAAGTTCAGAACATCGGGCCATCGGAAAACTCATATCACTTCACATTTTAAACATACGGAGCTAAGAAAACTGAGACACCAACGTAAACCCACAAAAGTTCGAGTAGGAAAGTCAAGTGGTCCAGTACCAGACATCCCTTTGCAAGAGCCCATACTCATAACTGATTTAGGTAAAGAGCGAGTAAATCCATACTCTCTTGAAATCTGGGTTTCAGTGGAATATAGAGGTTGCATTTTAATCAAGGAAAAGCATTCAGAGCTCACTTGTAAAGATGCACGTTGAAATAAGTCATCAAAAACAAACTTCAGCAAAGTACTGTATTTTATAGCTTGCTTGCACTAGAAATAATAAGAACAGTATTTTTTATTTACAGTTAAATTGTATAATCCTTTCCAGTAAGAAGCCATGTGCACTTTTATATTGGGAGTTAAATTTGAATATTATTAGACCGTTGGTATAGAGGAGATGACAATTCATGACCAAGAGTCTTCTCAAGATGATCATGTCTCAATGAACGTTTGTAATAAAGATTACAGATATGAATGAGTCAGTCTGTTACATGATTTTAAAGTATTTGTTTTAATTATGACCTCAACTTAATTAGTAGTAATTGTGGTCATATTTCAGAAAAAGGGCAGCTTAATTCTGGAACCTGCTTTGGCGAATTCATCCAGTTATTTTAATTCTGTTGTATAAATATTGTTACAAGATCATGTTAAACCACTTTGTGGGAGAAGTTGTACAAAAAAATATATTGTTATCCAGTAGAGGTCAATGTAGTGGGTGAGGTGTTTACTCTGTTGTTTGATTGAACAGTCTGCTAACCCCTGACTTTGTCTATTGTGCAGTCATTTTTATGGTGGAACCTTACATTGGTAATACCTTTATCTTATATCAATAAAATTTTTATCACTCTTTAAACATCCTCTTGCTTTCACTGCATCCAGGAGTTACTCAAAGTAAGAATAGGGGTTATTTTGGTATCACATAGAAGAAACTTAAATTTTTGGGGTGCAAACAAAACTTAGCTGACAGCTTCAGACAGATCACACAGTATTTCTTTCTTGAGTGAAACCCAGAAGCAAGTATAATCCCATTTCTCAATTTTGAAGAGAAGCTCCACTTCAATTCAATTAATATCTGTGCCGTGAAAGTCTGATTTTTGGAAAAAGATTAATATTAATTAAAAAATACTATAGAAGTTGTTTCCTATGGATGCCGACAGCACATGAACTCTGCTGATATTAGAATGTTCAATGTAAAACTATGTTCTGCTGTTTATCTAGAAGATGTGACATGTTTTTTCAACTCTCTGACAATATTTCCGCACTTTTACTCCTTTCCCCCCCCAAAAATATAATAGTTCTTTTAGAGGTGTCAAGAACTTAATAATGTTACTTTGTAATAATGTTAGTCTTTGAGTGGCACTTTTGTTGATATATACTTTGCTTTCTATAATAGTCTTAATTTTTCTAAAAGCCTATGAAAAAAAAGTCTGCAAATTGTTCTCTGTCTGTTTCAATGCTTTTCCCAAAGGACATATTAAATATTTGTCCATTTCTATACCTGGTAATACTTGATATACACTGATTAAATATCATTTGCTAAGGTCGAGGTTGGAAGGAGAAGATATTATTGGATCAGCAATGAATTCGTAACTGTCAAGTTTAGAAAAAGTTAATGCTTATTTTGGACAAGACTGCTACTGTAGTAACAGGTGGACCTGTGGGTAAAACAAGAACTTACCATTAAAATACCACGTACAGTATAATATCTGTAATTCTGTATGCATAATTTTAAGCAAATGCTGAAAACATGCACATTTTCTTTATATTTTTGGATACTACAAGTTTAGTCATGCTTTCTTTTCAAATACTAGCTCTTCAGACTATTGCATCTTTGGAATAACTTCACCAATCAATTTTTCCTATTTGTGTATGTGTTTATGTATGCAGGTCTTATCCAGCCAATCCCGAGGAATAGCCAGGTCTTCCAAAATTATTTTAACAGTAATTTTGTGAATAACGCAGAGAGACCATACAAATGCTACTATTGCCATCGAGCCTATAAAAAATCCTGTCATCTTAAACAACACATCAGGTAAAATAAATACAATCAAGAAAGGAAATGTATGCCATAACAGATTTGTGGAAAGACATAAAATTTATATAGTATTCACAGAAAAGACGTTTTTTTACCATCTCTTAAACACTGAACCAGTGAGAATTGATTATTTTTTTTCTTGTAGAGTTGGTGGTTAATCTTTAGATATTTATATAGTATTCACAGAAAAGACGTTTTTTTACCATCTCTTAAGTCTCTTAAGTCTTTAGACTAACTCATGGCTATGTGCAGTTCTAGCAGTATAAGTGGTTGTGTTCAATGTGCAGTTTAGTTTGCTTACGCTTGGATTCTTTCTTCCAAAACTGTGTATAGAAAATAACAAGCATTGTTTGTGAATTCTTATAGTAATTTTGTAATTGCGTACTCCAGATTGCCTGCTTTGTATGTAACTCCTATATTTTGAGACAGAAATTTGCCTTTTGTTCTGTATAGAAAAACTAACAGAATTGGAGCTTACATTGTAATCGAGTAAATGTTGCTGGGGATCATTTTGTTCCTTGAAGCTCAGTTCAAGTTCTGTGTAGTCAGTGCTTGTTAGAACCACAGTCATGGAGTCATAAAAAAATTTAGGTTGTAGAAGAACCAGTAGAGGTAACTAATCCAGTTTTGTTTTAAAATTAAGAGTAGCTTCAAAGTTAGATCACATTGTGGTTTTACAAGCAATGAGATTTAACATTTAGTCAAGGTATGAAACAGTGCTCTCTGACTTAAAAACTATAAACAACTGGAAGAAGAAATGTGAAAAAAACCCTCCAAAGATGGTTACTGGAATTTAAGGGAAGAGTCCATACAACAGGTGTCAATCTGCTTGTTTCTGCAGTGTAAGCTCTGTCCTGCTTAAAAATCAAGTTCTGTATTTTTAAGTTCTCACATTGCCTTGAAACAGTTCTTGGGTTTTATATGCTGTCTTAACAGGAGGAAGGGAAGCTTTACAATATCCCATTTTTTCTTTTGTAATATCCTACCTAGATTTCTCATTGTCTTCTGTAGATACGTTCCAGATGGATTGATTTAAATGGAAATAATTTTGAATTCTACTGAAAATGCAAAAATAGGATGTGGGTACCAATCACCTGCTGCTGTGTTTCTTTGATCTTTCAACAGAGTACTGAGTGAAGTCTGGCTTTGTTTAAGGGTTGTGGAGAAATTAGAAACTTTTTTCTTTTTACATGTTTACTCTTCGTAAATGTCTGAAAAAGAGGGATATTTGTAGTAGGTGTATTTTTAGTAGAGCAGTGACTATGAATAGTGTGTCAAATAATCCCCCAGACACACCAAGGAAGGTCAGAACACCCTGCTGTTAATTTTTATCATGTATATTGGTAGCAAAAGAGTAATCTTAATGTCTGTCATATACTTTGTTATGGTCTCTGATGTGGTGGTCATAGCCTTCCAAGGTTACTGTAATCATGAGCTGTCCCTGACTTTTCCTGACTTTATTAAATCTTGCTTCTTTTATCTTCCATTTCCTAGCATTCCCATTGCCTTCCTTCTACCTCTCTTCTGAGGTGCTACAGTTGTAACCCTTAAAATTCTTGTTGCATTTCATTTCATTTCCTAACTTTTCCTTCTGTCTGTCTTCCTCCCGTCCCAAGAGTTTTGTTGTTAAATGTAGTGGTAGTATATATAAGGAGAACCATGTCTTTTTCTCCAAACTTTTGTGGACAGTTTGTTAGCTGAATTGAGGAAAATACATAAAATACATGTGACTGATAATATACTAGTCTGAAGAACTACTGCACCATCTGGAATGGAAAAATTAAACCCAAATATTGTGATGGAAACAAAGTATGATCAGAAAAGGAGATTGGACTGTACAACATAACTAAAACTACTCAGATAGTATTGTTTTTAGCCCTGCCAGGTTGTTTATGACTTAATAAAATTTAGTTTCTGGCTTTTCCTAATTGGGGCCTCTTCCATCCATGCAGCTTTCACCTTTGTTTGGTTTATCTCGCTCATTTTAAAATTGAGTCCTTTAACAACTTCGTAAATCATATGTTTGAATCTATGTTAACTTCTGCTTTCTCTTAAAAAGGTCTCATACAGGTGAAAAGCCATTTAAGTGCTCTCAGTGTGGAAGAGGTTTTGTGTCAGCTGGAGTTCTGAAAGCACACATTAGAACACACACTGGATTGAAAGCTTTCAAGTGCGTTGTGTGCAACGGGGCCTTCACTACTGGTGGTAGCCTCAGGCGGCACATGGGGATCCATAATGACCTTCGACCATATATGTGTCCCTACTGTCAAAAAACATTCAAAACATCACTCAACTGTAAAAAACACATGAAGACTCACAGGTATGCTTGCAATTTTTGTGTAAATCTTCCACTGTAGTTCAGCAGCATTCCTTAAAGATAATTGGAAAGGCAGCTTTGCTCTGTAGCAACTGTACATGTTTGAATAAGAATTTTTACTTATAGTTAGCAAACCTTAGGTACCTTTGCAGGTATAGTAAATTGTGGTGTACAGTAAAAATAAAAAATTGTTCATATAAAGAGGATAAATGTCCAACTGAAACCATAAAGACTTTCTAACCTTACTTTGTAGATATGAACTTGCACAGCAACTTCAGCAGAATCAGCAGTCTTCTTCAGTAGATGATTCTACAGTACATCAGCAGAGCATTCATGTTTCTACACAAATGCAGGTGGAGATTCAAAGTGATGAGCTACAGCAGTCAGAAACTGTTGCAACAGATCAGCAAGCTATTTTAGAGTTAGACCAGCAGCCAGTAGTAGGCACAGAAGAAACAGCACTAGAACAAGAATTGGCTGATCAGCCTTTAGAGCAAGATGAGGGTGAGTATTTGAAATATGATGAGGTTTATAATGAGGTAAGTTTTCAGTTTCTCAAATAATTGTTCCTTGACAGGAACTACAAAAATACATGGAGTAAAGGCTAGTTACTATATACTTAAAGTATATAGTACATTTTCATTCATTTGTGTTTATGTTTACTATTGCACCTTTAGTTGTCACAAGCAAAACTACTAAACAAATATACAAAAAATTATCCATCCACAAACCCTTATCATGTCAGTTCTCTGATTATTAAAAAGCACTGCTTTATAGTCTACTTAGAAAGTAATACCTGTGGTTTGAGGTGAATGTTCCATGTTCTTATTTTATTTGTAATAGTGGAACAAAATATTTTGGTTTTGCTTTGCTCTTTTTCATGGTGCAGTGAAGTACAGCAGGGGAATATAAATAAAATGTACTATAAACAAAGATTTAAATACCTGTTCAGCTAATAATTGCTTAGTTTATTTTTAATGCGAAAATTTGGATGACTGTAAAATATGGGGGTTTCGAAACAATTGAAATATACATTTAATTTCTTGATATTTTTTCCTTTTCTTTCCCCCTTTCCCCTCTCCTTCCTTTCCCCATTTCAGATAGATTTGTGACATCCCAGCATGCTTTACAGGAAAACATCACTCAGTTTGAGCAACAGACTATAACACAGCAGCCATTTGATCAACAGAGCTTATCACAAGGTTAGTAATAAATAAAGGAGGTAAAAAGTAGTTTTTATAAATCTGGCTTTACAGCATAGCTATGATAAAACATATTTAAAGTGGGCATCTGCATTCAAAGTTACTGCAATGCAGAGAACTTGGGGAAAAAATTGCCATTCTGAAGCTATACTTGGTAGAATATTATGAATACCTAATTTTTTTTTTTTTTTGCTTTTATGAGCTGATGTCTAGTCATTACAGTATGGGTTTTACAGTCAAGCATATAATATTCTTTTCTTGATTGTGTTTGTACTTGCTGTGGCAGTAGGCAATTTGCACAGGTTTCTCCCTTGGTATATATGCTCATAACCTGAGATGATCAGAAACATAGTCTTAAGATTTGAGTGAGTAGCTACTGGGACTCATTTCGGAAAAAGTGCAAAATATAGTCACTTAAAATCATACTTTCCACAGCAGTTTCTTTTTATATTATATAGAGCAAAGGGACTAGCAAACTAAAGAGATTATAAGCACTTGGAAACTATTTTTCCCCATAAAATACAGAGGAATATGTGTAAGTGTGTGTAGCCTGCAAATAGTGAAGAAATTACTTTTTTTGCTTTTCACAGCTGGATTTCTTGAATTGTTACATAATATGAAGATACTAATTTTGTTTGGGGGTTTTCTTGGTGGTTGTTTTGAGTTTTCTGGCACGGGGGCTGTTGCTGAGGTTGAGAATGTTGAAGGGGTTTTCATTTGTTTTGATTTGGAAACATTGCTGGCTTATCCCTTGATCTCCTTGTTTTTCACTCCAGGAAATAACTTTCTGTAGCTGATAACCAGTAATTTGTATTCTACGTGCACAAACTTCTCTGTTCTTAGTTTCATTCCCTTTTAATGGTATAGTATCATTTGTAAAAAGTTAATTGACTGTGGTGAGTTGTGTCACACTGTGAAGAAATAGTATAATTTGCCAATTTTAATTCTCTAGGTTGTGCTGCTTTGCATGTAAAGAAAAGAAAATTAAAGTCTTCACCTTTATTAAACAAGACTGATCCAGATCCTCTTAAAATACTATGATTATTTTCATTGGTTGACTTTTGCAGTTTTTCAAATGAATGAGAAGACACCACGGGGAAAAAAAGCAGCCTTTTGTTCTACGTTATTCTGAAGAGTGGTGGTGTTTTTTGTTTGGTATTTTTTTAATGGCTCCTTAGAATTTATAAACCCAATAAGTAACACTTGTTTTGTGATCTTATTTAAACCTCAGTTTCTGTGTATGTGTATCTTCTGTGTTATATAAATATCAAATGATTTCTTGGGGAGGGGAAAGACTCCTAGAATCCACAAAAAAATTCTTTCATCAGAAATCTAGATTGATCACCAGTATGTTGTAAATTTGGTTCAGAGAAACAGAACGTGTGGTGTGGGCATGTTAAAGTCTCATTTGTATAAGACGTCTCCTATTCTACTTGGAATCTCATCCACAGATTCCCAACTCTTTGAAGTTTCCTTGAAGATCCTGGAGCCCTTCAAAATTTTTGAATTTCAGGTAGGTAAGCATTTGCGCGGATGCATGCGTTAAATTGGTCGACCCTCTCCCTATGTCTGCATCTGTGCTTCATGCTCCTAATTCCTTTTTCCTATCAGCTAGGCAGAACATTCAAGCTTAAAACACTGTCTTTTTATTCTTTATAGGCTGTATTCTTGATTAGATATTTTGTTTCAGTGTTTATTAATAAAATTATGTAGGAGTTGTAAAAAAATCTTTGAAAGGTTGTTTGATTTTTCTTTTTCCTTTTTTTGAGGGAAAACCCCCAACTTTGCATTTTAGACAAATAAGGGTAATCTCTAGGTTTGCATAGACCGGGCAGAACTTTGTTTCTTCTTCTTTCAGGTTTGTTTGTAATACTTCTGTTGAATTTCTTGTTTATTCGGATAGATTATTTTCTTCATATGTTCAGACTTGTAAAGAAGTGCAGATCCTATGAGGTGCTACAGTATCAAATGATTCATTTGAGCTAGATTTGGAGGCTGATGAAAAGGACTTAAGTTCTTTGTAGTGTGTTCATCTTCATTTGAAGACTTTTAAGTGAAGTCAGAACAAAAAATGTGTCTTTTATCTGAAACTGTTCTTTGTGTTACTGAATATCACCTGTCACCAAATGTGTTTTCATATAAATTATATCACCATTACTTCCTTTAAAGTGTCCCTGTAAGCATGGTTGGATGATAGTTCAAGTAGTGGCAAATGATTTTGAAAAACCAGAAGTCCAAATGCTGTTGGTTCTACAGTCCATACAAACATACCCTGGCCACCAGAATGCTATTTGCTTTCCTAAGAAGCTGATCTGCAATCTCAGGATTTAGAATTCTGATCTTTCAGTAACTGTTTACACATATTTGCAGTCAGTACTGTCCAGCTGGTTGCCTTTGCCTAAGAAGCAAACCTGCAGAGCAAGTAATTGATAGTCACTGATCCCTGCTGAGATGCGTATGTTCATGTCAATGTTTATAGTGTTAGAATTTAAAAGATCTGTCAGGAAAGATGTGAAATTTCTTCTGAATTAAATATTATATTTACTACAAACTCTCATACTGTTGTTTTCTCATTCTCACATGCAAGTCATATCTTTCTATGAGTAAAATGATTTCCAGAATATTCTGTTTCTTGCTGTGTTTTGTTAATATAGAAGATTAAAGGTTGGATGATGTCCTGAAGCCAAAAAAACCCCAAGTTACACAAATGATTACTTGTACTGAAAAACACCAAATCCAATTCTGAGTTTAGAGGACTTTGTAGTAAGAGGCTCCACTTGTTATACAGAGCTTGAGATACTCTCTGTTCTTTTAAGATTCATCAAAAGCTTCTGGAAAACAACAAACTGTGATGAAAACAAGAGCAGAAAATAAAGGTTGTGAAATTTCTTTCTCAGACTGAGTGTCTGGGTTCTGGTGTTTGGTGGTATGGGGTTTTTTTAGTGCTGCTCTGTAGAAATAGTATGGCAGTAGCAAATGCCTTTAGAGTGCTCAAAACTGCCAGATCTTTATTACATTTTGAAAGGAAATTGACCCTTATGCTAGGAATTGAGCAAAATGGGGATGCATCATTTAAATTCTTGTTACAGCTTTGGTTTGCATTTATTCCCTAAGTACTTTCAGAAGTAGCATTTCTTTCTTCAGTTTGTCCTCAAATACCTCTACATTCAGTGCTCTTCCTGGGCATTTTATTGTATGATCCTGGGAAATTTTTCAGAATCTCAATAATTCATTCAAACATTGTGAAATGAAATAGGTCATAGTACAGTAACTTCTTTTTTCCTTCTTAGCTGGTAAAATATACCTGCTGATTAAAAAAGAAGTTTCAGGGTTTAACATAGTATATTTAGTAGTTGTTTTTTTTTATGTAGGGCATGTAAGTAACATCACTTTGCATCAGTTTCTTGAGTCTTGCTTTTTTGTATTCTCATCCCATGTAGTGGGAACATCATTTTTCTGTAAAGATACTTCTAAATTAATTTGAGAAGTAGAAATTAGCAGCCCTCTTATCAATGCAGAAGTTTTCATTGCTTTCTTCGACTACTTTTTTGTCATTTCACAAAGGCCAATTGCAGTACAAGGTCCAGATTTTAGGATCTTTTTTTCTTGTACTCTTGTGGTACTTCTAGGAGAGAAAATAATATGCAAGTTTCAGCATTAAGTTTGGTGACTAGTTGTGACCTGATTAATAATGCTTTCAAGATTTGTTTACATTTGTGAGTTTTCATTCTATGGTGGGAGCAGTAGCATACAAATAGAGTTTTTTTTTCCTCTACTGATTACAATATTCTTCTGCTGTGGAAAATGTCTCTTGGGAACATTTCTGCTTAAACTCAACAGATCCCGGTTTTTTGTTTTACTGTTGCTCAAAAACATTCTTCAAGCATTGCTTTTTGGCCTTTGATGCTGTGATCATCTGATGTGGATTTGTTTCTACTCTGTGTTCATAATCTTCACCCTTTTTGTCCACTAAAGGCAAACTGCACAGAAGTACTGAAATTGTTGCCCATATGTTAATTACTGATACCTGTGGTTTAATTTTTTCCACATGACATTGTGGGTTATTTTTTAATACTGGAAGTATTAAGATTTAAAAGGACTGATATAAGGACATCTCTAATAGCATCAAAAACCACTGCAATCTGAGCTGTATTTCCCTGGCTCTCAATCATTGGTGCTATCATTTCATTAATTCATTTAGAAAAGATTATTAAGATCTGCTATTTCAGGAGAACAAAACCAAATAAAAATTTCAGGGTTTCATATCGGAAATGTGAATAAAAATGTGTTTATTTTTCACTTTGCAGTTTGCCTTTGAGAGGCTCTACTTTACTATTATCTAAAGAGTGGGGCTATGTGGAGGAGATCCAAAGTAGGAGAAAATGGGGTTACTTTATCAGAAACTGGAGTTCTCCTATTGGGTCATCTCCTCCACTCACCCGCCATCCTCCCCACTGAGCTTTGCATCCTTGTGATCGGCTTCCAGTGTAGTTAAGGGAGCGTGGTACCAACGTGGATAAAGGGAGATGGGTCCACCTGTTTGACACATGCATGCTTACATACAAGAAATTCAAAATTTCAATGGCTCTAAGGTAATTGTGACACCCTGAAGGAACTTCAAACAGTGTTTTTCTGTGGAGGAGATTTTCCAATAGAATTCCAGCTAATGGTAAGTAACCCTGTTATGCCTATTATGTAGATGCCAGAAACTTGTGTGTGTTTTGATGCTCAACAGTGAAGAGTTACAGCTATTACTGTGTGATAATGCTACTTATTCTCTTTTGAAGGTAGTCACCAGAAAAGTGTGGTGTTATTCAAAGTCCAAATCAGTGTATTTTACAGGTTTATGACTGTTTAATTTCTGGCAGGTTTTACTGTGAATGACAGCTACAATCAACAGACTCAATTTCCAGCTGTACAACAGCTGCAGGATTCAAGCACGCTTGAATCTCAGGCTCTTTCAACGAGTTATCATCCACCAGCCCTTCTTCAGGTTCCAAATACAGACACTATTAACGTAGTAAGTACTACTTGAAGGCAGGATTAATTGTTCTGTGTTCAGCTGGACTTCCTTGCACCGCTTCATTGGTGATTAGGTAAAACGAGAAGTCAGAAAAGTTTCAGGATTTCTTCTCTAGATTGCTTATGTTTAACAACTGGAAGATAGAAAGGCGAGGAGAGGATAAGTGCTTTGACTGTAGTTTCTGAAAAGGAAGTGTATCTTTTGATGCCCTAGACTTAAAAAAATACTATAAAGTTGGATTGTGAGTTTAAAACTAAGGAGAAGATATAATGTTATGAAATAATTCAACATGATTTCATTATATTCTCTCCTAATTATAAAATCTATGTGTCTATAGACATATATGATCAGGCAATTAAAAAAAGCATTATAAATCTTTAAGTGATCATTCATGGAGCTTGCATATTGCAGTGTATGATGTTTTTGCGTGTTTCTCATTTAGTTAAATTTGCAAAAGGACTCAGTTGCTAAAAATACAGTTTAAACATAACTTTTATGACATTAGAAGTACCTAGCATGAAGACAATCTGTTGTCATGTATTTGGCATGATCATCTCTATTAGTTGCTGTCCATTGAAGCTTGTTTGCAAAGTGCAAATGTTGTCAGAGAACTGATGTGGGTTTTAGGATCTGGAAGAGTTTGAGTCATTTCTGCCTACAGGCTTTGGAATTTCCTTGTCTTCAATTTTGAAATTTCTTCTTCTCAAGGACTATTCTGTTGTTGCTTTTTCTTACAGGAGTGTTCAGAAAGTAGTGAAGTTTGTCAGCAGCACTATGTTTTGCTGCTTACTCAGTGTTTAAAATGGCTGATCTAGTTTTAAATTTAACTCTTCAAACACTAGAAAATCTGGACAATTTAGATACATTTTTGTGGAGATTCAGGGAAGTGTAAGTGCATTATGTTGTCTGTTTATTCCAGTTCAGTAGTTGAACATTTTTATGCCTTCCTTCTCAGTATGGAAGAGTGAGGTATTACATTGCACTCTTAATTTCCTATCAAAATGTACGAAAGCATAAATTTAATTACTTGTGTTGGCTGTAAATGCTGTAATTTTTTTCTTGCCTATTTGTGAGACTATATTTAAATATTGTGTTACTGAAATTCACTTGAGGCTTTGATTTTTAGACCACTCGCTTGATGCAAGACCAGTCACCACAGGAAGAACTTGAATTGCACACCCAACGGCCTCATTTTCTTGAGGATAATGAAGATCAAAGTAGGCGTTCATATAGGTATGTTACACTTCTAGCATTTGTCACAGAATTTCCTGAATCTTTTATGGGTAATAATTGCATGAAACGAATGAAAACTATATTCTTCTAATAGATGTGAATATTGCAACAAAGGCTTTAAGAAATCCAGCCATTTGAAGCAACATGTACGATCACATACTGGTGAGAAACCTTATAAATGCCAGCTCTGCGGCCGTGGTTTTGTTTCCTCGGGAGTTCTTAAGTCACATGAGAAGACTCATACAGGTAAACAGATTATACCAGCTTTATATTAGCTTAATCCATGTTTGGGTTTTGTAAATGTCCTGTGTGAGTAAACTTAAATAGCATGCTACTTACTTGTTTCTGTTACTTTAAGGAGTTAAAGCATTCAGCTGTAGCATTTGCAATACCTCCTTCACCACTAATGGCAGCCTTACCAGGCACATGGCAACTCACATGAGCATGAAGCCCTACAAGTGTCCATTCTGTGATGAAAGCTTTCGAACAACTGTTCACTGCAAAAAACATATGAAAAAACATCAGGCAGTCTCCTCAGCTGTAGCAGCAGCTACAGATACAGGAGGAGGAGGTAAATGATTTCATTTTTACTTTTACAGTCCTTACTACATAAGAAATACAGATGTTTGGTGGATTACATGAATGCTGTAACAGTAATGGTACAAAATAAGCTTCCAGCATGGATAATGTCTGCTATTTAGAGCTGCTAAAATCACGCTGTTATCTGAATTGTTTAAATAAACTAGTTTTCCAGGATCTGTCCAGTGCAGTAAAGGTATTGTATGTGACATAGCTATTTTAATATGTCACTAAAATAGATCTTCTGTCCCGTATTACTTAACCTGTGTTAGTTGTTATAAAGATAAGAATCATAAATCCAGCTTTTTATAAAATGAAGTACAGACATGAGTAGTTAGATGTCTGAAAGAGATTAAAGTCCATAATAGTGCAAGTCCAAGCACAAAATGTGGCTGTATGTTTAATAACAAGCCCTTCTATTTTTTGTAATTTCAGATGACAGATTAAACTAAACAGAAATGTGGTTTTTGTTTTGGTTTTTTGCTTAATAGTTGCATGTGTAGAAGATGATGATGAAAGCTCTGAAAGAACTTCCAGAAAATCTCGTCCTGGTGTCATAACTTTTACAGAAGAAGAGACAGCAGAACTGGCAAAGATTAGGCCTCAAGAAAGTGCCACTGTTTCAGAAAAAGTTCTTGTCCAGTCGGCTGCTGAGAAAGACAGAATTAGTGAGATGAAAGATAAGCAAGCAGAACTGGAAGCAGAGCCCAAATATGCCAACTGTTGCAGTTATTGTCCCAAAAGCTTTAAAAAACCCAGTGATTTAGTCAGGTGAGGAATGGAAAATGTTCATATGTTTTTAATTTGCTGAATAGTTCACCAGAAACTTTAGGAATAACAGTTTCATGTAACTCTTTATGCCCAAGTTGAAGTTTGACTAATATTTACATAAATTTTTCTTTTTCACAGTGGTTTAAAATATTTCAGAATGCTACATATTCTGAATGCGACTAATCCAGCTCTTTCGTATTTATTTTCCTGCAGTATTAAAGTTATTATTATGAAGTTTTAGAATAAATTGGGGTTTTTTGCTCTAATACTTGCATATAGAAACATGTAAAAATCTGTTGAAAAAATGCAAATATTTAAATCTTCTTGTTCTGCCTAGTGTAATGCTGGTATAAGTATTTAATTAATTATAAAATTAATAAAATAGAAAATAAATATTTATACAAACTGACATAAAAGTAGAATTTCATTTGTCCATGTATCCTGGAATTATTAGGCATGTTCGTATCCATACTGGAGAGAAGCCGTATAAGTGTGATGAATGTGGAAAAAGTTTCACTGTAAAATCCACTCTGGATTGTCATGTTAAAACACACACAGGTCAGTAAGGTTTTGCATGTCTTTGTTTAGAAGCTGTTTGCTTTCTTGACCGCTGTTTAGGTACAGATTTTGCAAGGAATACTGTGTTTCACTGTCATCTAATATTTGGAACTGTGGATGGCAGTGCTAGGGGAAATTTGGTACTTGTGACACCATCAAAGAATCACATCAGAACTTTGTGAATAAACCGTGTTGTTACAGCCTTCAGTAGGCTTCTAATGCATGGTCTTAGCTCGTGCAAAAACTGTATGTAAGCATCCTGAGTATGTTCGTGTCAGATCTTCTGTAGCATTGCAAGGATAAATGGTTTTCTTGAGTAAGAAGGTGGAGTTGAGGCAATCTTACATAATTAAGTTAGAGGAAAAAAATATATAAACATTAATGTTTGCACTGCTATGTAAACTGGAAAATAAGAGTACAAAGATTTTGAGCATTTAGCTGTTTGAATCTTGCAAGTTGAAGGTAAACCTAAATATCTATAATGTTTAGATTTTTAGGGTAGGCTTTTGTATTCCCGAGAGAGGTCTGATTTTAATAGTAGTATTTTTCAGCTATGATTTTGCACTAATTAAAAAAAACCTTCTAAGTCTTTCATACTTATTTTCTTCTTAGCATTGAATTTCCGTAGGTCTGATTTTAATAGTAGTATTTTTCAGCTATGATTTTGCACTAACTAAAAAAAAACCTAAGTCTTTCATACTTATTTTTTTCTTAGCATTGAACTTCCGTGATAAACCCAGTCCTGAACTAATTAATTTCTAAAACTGTCTACAGTTTTGTTAAGTTTCATTATGATCTCTTTTCAAAAATTAAAAAAAAAACCAAGAGAGAAATCTTTTAATGCTGTAATGAATTATTATTTCAGTCATGGAAGCTCCTTCTTCATTTTACTGTATTTGTACTTCCTACTGTTGTTTAGTAAGAAGTAGTACTCATGTTGCATGGAATTGTTGTGTAGATCAGGACAGACAGTAGCAGATAGTAACGATAATGAAAGGAAAATAGCAGGAATTGTGT
The DNA here is from genome assembly GCF_017590055.1 of Onychostruthus taczanowskii. NCBI lineage: Eukaryota > Metazoa > Chordata > Aves > Passeriformes > Passeridae > Onychostruthus > Onychostruthus taczanowskii. Next base: position 7,809,500 of record NW_024500239.1, on the reverse strand, counting down.
CATGTTACCTTCAGGTTCAAGCACTTTACAGATTGTGGGACTCTGAATAAGTGATTGCATCTCTTTGCTTGCTAGCTTTAATGGAATATTTTACATTAGTTTTATCTCGTTGTTTTCTGTATGCAGAAAAACCAGGTAAAAATGATTGGCCTTCAGTACAGTCAGTAGTAGTAAGTTCCTGGATTCAAGTTTGATTGTCACTTTGCTGTCTTGATAATTTTGTTCATAAGCCCACTAGATTTTTGTTTGAGAAGTAAATTGTTTCCTCTTCTTAATTTTTTAGCTCTTTGTGGTTGTACAGACATTTTGATAATATATGATGGAGCTTTGTAAATTTTTATTTTAATATCCTGAAACAGATTTTCCCAACCTGCAATTCATTCTCTCTTTCATATTACATATAGTACAATTTTGATGGTTTGAGTCCTTGCTCAGGTGCTTAGGAGCTCTTCTGCTGACTTACAGCTTTTTGAAAATTGTCCATGTAAGCCATTTGTGTTCAGTCTTAGAACTGGTTTTCTTCAGTTCATGAAAAGACTCTTCCCTTTTATCCTGTGGCAGTCATTTTTATTAAGGTCTTTTCGTACAAAACCAGCGTAAAATTCCAAAAATACAGATACAGTGGACATCTGATCTTCTTCAAAGAGCACGTACAGATTTGTGAGGTGTAATATTCACTGCAAAAGCCACATCACCTTTTCCCTATTGTAGTTCATTTTATCTTATGGGCGTTTTTTTCCATGTTTTTTAAACTTGGGCCAGCTTGTGCTGGATGAAGATTAGCTAATGTGCAGTTTTCTGCATTTGAGCCTAGATTGCTTTCTGGAATGCTGTCTTCATCTGTGGACAATACCTGCACCTGCTAGTTCATTGGTTTTATATTGAGAGACACATAATTTATTTAAATGAATAATTTTAAAAAATTACAGTATTAATATCTGTAACTCCCCTAAAAATAGTTCCGTTTGAAAAGCTACTCTATTCCTCACCTGTAAATGAAAGTTGCCTGGATAGGAACCTACCTGATATCATCTGTAATCAGCATTGATCCAGAGAATTAGTTTGGGGCTTTAATGGAAGATTGGAAGTTTCTCAGAGAGGCATATGGTTCTTTGTCTGAACACTTAACTCCTGCATCTTGATGTAGCTGAAGTGGGATAACTGAAGTCACACACTATTGCATTTCTGTCTTCATTGCTTTTACAGTTTCCTGTTACAGTTCTTTCAGATATATTGTTTCAGATAACAGCTCTTGTTAACTTGTTCATTGTGTAACCAGCAGTGTGGCGTGTCAGTGGCATAAAACATATTTAGTTTTTGTTATATTTGGGAGCAGTGCCAGTTTAGTGTTCGCCATTCCTTGATGACTTCTCAGCCGAATTTGTGATCATCTTCCCTCCAAGTTTCCTTGCGGACACTAACCCGAAACTACTAAACTACTGAAAACAGTTCAACCATCTTTCTTTTTTCTTTACATATTCCTAGCATTTACACAAAAAGCCCAGGAGTCAGCTCACAATCTCATTGCATATTTGAATAACAGGACTTCAGATGTTCTGTTTCTTCCTTCCTGATTTTTTTTTTGTTGGTTTTCTTCTCTCTCTCTCTCTCTCTCTCTCTCTCTCTCTCTCTCTCTCTTGTTTTTCCACCACCCTTTCTCCCAATGGGTGGGGATTTTTTATTTAGTGGGAAAGACTGCTGAATGGCTTCCTTTGTGGCACTGTGAATGTGGCAGATGATTTTGCTGCAGCCCAGATTCCCATTGTTTCACTGGTTCATGTTGTTGGGCTCTTTCTTCTCCATTGTCAGAGGTTTACTTAGTTTTGTTTAACAGGAAGTGACAACAGTGCACCAGGGTTTTGTTATTTGAAGTAAGTTGAATTGTAGTTCAGGAAATTGATGAGATGTAATTGATGATGTGTAAATGGAAACTAGAACTCAATAGGAGGACTCACAGGCACATATTGCTCTTGTGATTTCTTTACCAAATGCATGGGTTTCTTTTCCTTGTTTAGCTAGGAAGCAATATTGTGCTGGAAGGCCTGGCAATTTCAGGAGTTATAGTGGGTTTTCAGCAGCAGTGGCATGTTTTCTGCCAGACAGATACTTATACTTTTTTTGAATTGTACAGCTGTTCATATGGTTCAAGAAATAAACTCTGTAGTTTGCTGTTACTTGTAGTACATTAAAAATTCTATTTGAGACCAAGGATATTTTTCAGATGTTATGCACTCTGAAAGGAGAGACAAAGAGGTCTCTATATGTATAGACTAAATTTCTGTACTTCTGGATTACTTTGTGGGTTGATACTTTGTTTTAGAATGTTATCTCACTTAATAGTAATAATTTCTTACTTGTAATCTGTTAATACTGGTTAATTAAGGCAGCATTGAAACAGAAAAATAAAGCTGCTGGAATTAAAAAGGAAATGAGTGGCTAATTAAATAGGAGCCAAATGCTGAAGAGGGCAAGATGAAACTTCTATTTCTCCAGTTTATGAGCTGTGTAGTTGAAATAACTGGATTAGTCAGGAACACGGGATGAGGAGGATGACAGGGGCATGAAGGTGACCAAAGAAGATTCTGCATGAAAGCTTTAAAAGCATATGGAGTTTTAGTAAAAGGAAGACGCTAATATGCTCTTCATTGAGAACCTTAATTCATCTGAAAAGCGGCCAAATTATAAAAGTCCAAATATTTCTAAGTTAATCTGTTCAAATTAGTTTAGAATCTGTTATGGGGCTTGTTAAATGGATGATTTAGTCCTCTCAGTCTTTTTAGGGGTTTAATCACTTATCTTTCTGATTTTGAAACTTTTCTAGGCCAGAAGCTCTTCTGTTGTCACGTGTGCAGTAATTCTTTTTCTACAAAAGGCAGTCTAAAAGTCCACATGCGCCTGCATACAGGAGCAAAGCCCTTCAAATGCCCACACTGTGATTTGCGGTTTCGTACTTCAGGGCGCAGAAAAACCCACATACAGTGTCATTATAAACCGGATACAAAGAAAGTTAGGAAGCCTGTTGCCCGGACTTCAACCGAGGGACTACAATCAGTCAGTCTTCTTAATTCATCCTCAACTGACCCTAATGTTTTCATCATGAATAACTCTGTTTTGACAAGTCAGTTTGATCAAAATTTACTTCAACAAGGACTTGTGGGTCAGGCTATCCTGCCTGCTTCAGTGTCAGGTAAAAATGGATGGGGTGGTGATGGTGGTGGTGTGGTGATCAAGTTATGAAATTTGCTTTCTATTAGAGTTTGGAAAGTTTTGCCAAAAACTGCTTGCCAAACAGGTAAGAGTTTTACTGAATTCATGGTTTGATGCACAGTGGTGACATAAATTATTTAAGAATGAAAGAAAAATATATGCAGTTCACCTAAAAGTTTCTTCAGTTCTGCTGTGGTATTGCACTACAGAGAGGAAGAAAATGCAGATGACAAATAGCTGGAGTACTTGTATTCTTTGTGGTAATACTTTCTTAGTTTTATTTAAAAAGAAAAGAAGTAAAACAATTACTCTGTTTGTCTACACTGGTTATTTATGTGAATAATGAAGAGTGTATTTTAAGTGTGTATCCTCTACAGTAAATGTGTAGTTATTTCTCCAAAATAAAAAAAAAAAACACCCACACTAAAAGAAAACCAACCAAAAGACCCCCAACCTCAACACAAAGCAAGAAAACTCTTTAACAATACAAAAAACTAGTAGTGTAGGTATGTTAGATAATTGAGTGCCCAAGATATGAAATCAGTCGATGGATTGACAGTGACTACAGCTGCATTGGCACATTAAATGTGCCACAGGCTAGTCTTTGAGCCCAACTGGCACAGAACATCCAACATGCTTCATGTTGCAAGAAAGTGAGAATGATCCTTGCTAATTTCTAATTTTTTTTCAGGTATTTTTTGTGTAAGTGCTCACTGACCCAATGTTTGTGTAAGTGCTCAGGTAAACTTGGGACAGGGATGATTTTAAAAGCAGAATAGTGTTAAGGTGTCTGGAGATGTGCCTTAGTACTCTTAAATGCACTACTTAAATTGTGGGTCATGGACTGTCTGTCATTTCTGAAAGTGAGATTTTATGTGCTTTGGCATTTTTTTTCAGTACATGTCTATGATTTAGCAGGTATGCCCACAAATTCAGAGTATTATAGCAGTCTCATATTTAACTGTGTCATTCCAGCTTATCTGATTAGATCTAAACTCTTGTCCAAAATGAACAAATTGTTGATGTTCAGAAGATACTGATGTTATTTGACAGGCACAGTGATAGTGTGATAAAATTAGTGATAAACTTGGGATGAGAAATTGACTGATTCATTTGTTTGGATTTTTGAACATAGTAAGGTGGAGTGTTTAGCTTATTCAGATGTCCTAAAAAGAGACCTTCTTAAATTGAAACTAGTAATGTGGGTTTTGGCCGGAGCAGGTATTTTTTGGATGCATTGTAAACCAGATTTATTGTACTAAAGTATTCTGAAGAGGGAAGGATAGGTGTTTTTGAAGCATCAACCAAAGGAAACTGGTTGAGCACACTCAGGATGTTTGGAGAAGAAGGTACATCCAGCACAAGATTACTTTTTCCATATATGCTCTCAAGGCCTTTTGTAGAGATGGCCTATTCAACTTTTGAAATTAGAACCTTTTCAAATTCTAAAGACTTTTGAATTTCAATTGCTAATTCACCTTTATTTTCATCCATGTATGTACAGAGAATGAACTTTGACAGTTTGATACTGTCTGTGCTGTGCAAAGTGTGGCAGTAACTTTCACGTTATGTTTGGAGTCAGAATGTGAATACCCTTTGTGTATGCTGCTTTGTTTAGGTGCAGCACACTCGCCAAGGAAATCGAAACCAAATTTCTCCAGATTTCTAATGGTACTCCTGAGGGATTCTTGTTTTGTAAGCCACTAGCTAGTGCCTAAATAGCAATCCTTAAATCACATGGAATTTATGAAGCTTTAAAACAGGAGTCAAATTAGTTTATAATCAAAATATGCACTTCAAATTATGTTTCTTGTCATGAATAAATGTGTGTGTATGTAGCTTTTATATTGATTTAATTTATAAAAATAAGTACTCTGAAAGAGGTAGTCAGTAATGGTGAATAAAATCATTACAATATAACTGTTTTCTTTGGTAGCTGGAGGTGACTTAACTGTGTCCTTGACAGATGGTAGCTTGGCCACTCTTGAAGGAATACAGTTACAACTTGCTGCTAATCTGGTTGGACAAAATGTTCAGATTTCTGGAATAGATGCCACTGGTATTAACAACATAACATTACAGGTGAGTTGCTCACTTTCCTTGCTTTTAATTCTGTAGAGTCACTTTGAGGGCTGAAGAAAGTTTAAGGAGCCTACATAATTCTGGAAGAGTTCTTGAGCTGATTGAGCTAGTAACATACTGTATCACTTGTACAATGTTAGAAAACTTAAAAATAGCTGCACAGTGGGGTATGTTTCTGGTTTGGTTTCTTTAATTTTTTTTTTTTCAGGATTTTTAATCCTCTCAGGGATTTTGACAGACTGCTTTAAAATATGTACTTTTTTTTCTTTTAATTGCATTTTGTCTTTACACTTCAAAAGTACTTTAGGCTCCCACCCAACCCCAAAAAGGCACCCACCCACCCCCCCGAAACAAACCCAACTTACTGCACAGAGTGTTCTTTTCTAAACATAAGACACTCTGTTACTTTGCAAGCTTTTAATGGTTGAATTCACAATTTAAATTCCCACTGAGCTTGTAAAAAGAATGACAGAAAGAGGTGAGATGATTGCATTTAGAAGTTCTTGAGATGTGTGAAACAATTATTTTCTTGAACATGGTGTGTTTGATCAGTTGCACAGAATTATTGTTGTTGGGGGAGCCCTCTGGAGGTCACCAGGTACAACCCTAAGGCAAGGGAAGGGACATCTGCAGAGATGCATTGAGTTGTTCATAGTCTCTCTGTTCAAGGAGTTTTTAGCGTAAAATGGGGACATTTTCATTTTGTTTTTCTCAGCTGCTAAATATCTCTGAAGAGGAAAATGCCTTATCTTTAAGTATAGAGAACAGTTGTTGGCTTGTGAAATGAGACCTTAATGACCCTTAGGAGCTGAAAAGTTAAATAATTTCTGGTATCAATCTTCTCTCTGCTCCAAAGGCTTGGAGACTGTGATAAGCATTACATGCACTAATAGGACAGTACAGAATACCAGCAGTGTGTTTACCTCGGGCCAGGCATGCTGATATATAACTGATCATGATTTCCCAAACATTTTGCTGAAGGAAGAGAGGGAAAGTGAATCTGAATAGACTGGTGACATAGTCACTTTAGAGGCTGGCTATATACAGACACATAAAAACTAAATTTAAATTTTAAATCGTTAATTATAAATTTTCAGTACTGTATATACTCTCTATGCAGTAAATATGTATATTCTGGACTTACATTAAGAATATTCATTTAACCAGTTTGTTAACTTCAGATTGGTTGCTGAAAACCTGTTTTTCAGATCGATCCAAGCATTCTACAGCAGACATTACAGCAGAGTAATTTACTTACTCAACAGCTGACTGGAGATCCCACCATGGCTCCACAGAATCCCTCCCTCCAGGCAACAGAAAATGCAGTGCCAGCTAATGTGGTTATTCAGCCCATATCAGGCTTGTCTTTGCAGCCTACAGTAACATCATCTTCTAACATGACAATAGGGTCCCTGTCTGAGCAGGAGTCTGTGCTGACAACCAGCGCTAATGGTAAGCACTGTCAGTAGTTTTATTTTGCGTTCAATTTCTTAATTTTACTCGGGATATTACTCACAGTGAAAAAATGTCAACCCCTGCCTCCCCCCACTCCCACCAATCATCTCATTTTAATAAAATAAACTTGCAGTTTTTGCTTGAGCATCTTCAGCAAATTTTACAGCTTTTGTGTTACCCTTTCTTAATACTATTTTTCTCAGAAGGTGAATTAGAGTGTAGGTTTAGATTAGCTATTAGGAAGGAATTCTTTACTGTGAAGGTAGTAAGGCACTGGAACACATTGCCTATGGAAGCTGTGGATGCCCCATCCCTGGAAGTGTTCAAGGTCAGGTTGATTGTAGTTTTGAGCAGCTTTGTGTAGTGGAAGTCTTCCCTGCCCAGGACAGGGGAGTTCAAACCATGTAATCTTTAGGTTCCTTTCCAAACCAGGCCATTCTATGATTCTATATAATGAAAATTCTTAACAACTTCCATAGTTTTGAGCAAAATACAGAAAATTCTGAAAATCTTAACTGCAGAAGAATAAATCGAATGTAAAAAAGTTTTTACTTTCTGCTGCAAGTTCTAGCATCTCCCCTTGGCTGCATCAATTATAGTATCTCAGAAAATAATGTCTAAATTGCCCAAAAAAATATGTCAAAAATTTCACCAAAGGATATTCATGTGATATTTTTTTTTTTTTTTTTGTTCTACCACTTTAATTTAGGTGCACAAGACATTACTCAAGTCATGACTTCACAGGGTATGGTGTCATCTACAAATGGACAACATGAGATAATGTTGACCATAAACAATTCCAGTCTGAGTCAAGTTCTAGCTCATGCTTCAGGTTCTACTACTGCAACCTCATCAGGAAGTCCTCAAGAAATCACTCTTACAATATCTGGTTTGTGTTTTCAAAAATCTTTAATGATACCAGATCTCTGTTTCATAAAGTACCTGTACAGTAGCATACGAGGATTTTCACAGTCCACAGTTTTCCCATGGCTTATTTTTCTTAAATTCATCAGCTTTAGAAGATACTCCCTAAATCCACATTTGAAATCCAAACACATTTGCCTTGAGAACATGTTAGATTGGTTCACTGTTTTATTCATAGCTTCAGTTAACAGCTGGATTTTTATAGATTGATCAAATTGGTGCTTTGAATCTAGAGAAGTAAGATCCATATTTGACTAAATATTACTAATCTCAGGTGTTTCTGTATATGTTAGTATCTGGATTTGCTTAATCACATCTGTATTAAAAACATGCCAAACCGCTGCATAAAAATCTGCATGTGTAGAAGTTAATTTTGTGTTTTGGTTGTATTTTCTATTTTTATTATTTTATGATCTATTGCAAGAACAGTAGCAGAATAATGCTGAGACAATTCCAGTTACAGTAGGACTTATTTCTATTCAGGCCAAGATCTTATTCAGCATAATTCTGGAAGCACTGATCTGAACACTGGCTTAAGGCTGACAGCACCAACCATCAGCAGTCAGACTACAGGTGCTACACTAACTATAAGCAATGACCAGCTTCTTTCTCAGGGCCCTTCACTAAATGCTCCAGGTATGCATACAACATTTTTTCTTATTGAAAATAATGCTTTGTTTAAAAAGTAAATGCTAGAATTAAATGGTATAATCTTGCATGTCAGGATTCAGGAATTTCGCGTTTTGTGTGTCTTCTCACAAACTTTAAATTGTTATGTCAGTTTAAATGAACTTTATTCCACACAATAGGAAAAAATTAAAACAAGAAGACATGTCTTAAATTAGTACTTCGAGGCAGTTAAAGGAGTATTGAAGAATTATATGTACAAACTGGAGGATGACAAAATCTGGTGCCTTCACTGCAGAAGTGAAAAAATACAAATTTGCTCTAGTACTCAAATTTTGAGATTTTAAGTATGTTTATAAATTTCTACCTATGTATGTTTGTATACGCACGAGATCACCTGTGAGTGCAACACTGTGTTCATGAGGCTACACTTAAATGTAATTTTTAAAATTTTATCATCTGACTGACAACTTTAGGTTCTTGATTAGCAGTTTAACCAATTTTGTTGATTCCACAATAGAAAATCCTAGCAATGGGAAACAGAAATTACTAAGTTCACTTAAAATAAGTTTGTAGTTTAGTGTTTATGTATGTAACATTTTTGGGGTTTTTTTTACCATTTTGCGTATGTTCCAGAACTTAATACAACAGGGGGAGCAAACCTTCCTCCAGCAGCACCCATATCTCAGTCTGCAGTTTCTGCACAGAATTTGGTGATGTCTTCATCAGGAGTTGGAGGAGATGGTAGTGTCACTTTGACTCTTGCTGACACTCAGGGAATGTTGTCAGGTGGTCTTGATGCAGTTACACTTAATATCACTTCACAGGTAAGATGCTTTTCTGAACTGACAGGTAAATTTGTGTTTCTATCTTACAGAACATAATTTCTTTTGCTTAGAAAATAATGTCTTGTAAATACATAATATTTGATATTTTAGTTAATTTTCCTTCTCTCTGCCAACGGTGTGAGTTTGCCATCTAGAAGCAGGAACTGCTGGGATAGAAGTGCCAATAAATTTTGCAAGGTTGTTGGTTTTTTTTTAAATTAACAGATTCTTCTGTTTCAAACATGGTTTGAGATCAGTTTTTGGTGTTAGACTATGTGCTTCATTATCACTAATCAGTAATACAGCTTAGTACTCCTAAATATATTATTTCATTTGTTAAAGTTTTCTTTTCCTATTTGTGAATGGAGAGTTGAACAGCAGTTAGGACAGTTCTTTTCACAGCACGTAACAGGGCAGAATTTATATAGGACCATTATAAGAAATTTTATAAAAATGGTGCTGTATGGACTGTCATCTCTCCAGTAACCTTATTATTAGTTTCATTTATAGTATAACTTAAGAATTTTGTGGTGTCATCAGGAGCCAACGACATATTGGCAAATAGAATCTACAGAGTGGGGAGATAAAAAATAATATTAAAAGACTACAAAGTGAAATGGTTTTGTAGTTGACATTTTAATGTAGATTTTACATCTGAAAACTTGGGCTGTTTCTTCTATTTTCTTGGCTTAACTAGGTTTAGATTGACTTTTATTTACTTTTTGACCTGAGTTACTGTGTAATTGTATACAAATTAAATACTATTTATTTTGCATGTGCTGTGATTAAAATTGGTGAAGCAAAGTTATATGCTTTCCTCTGAAGTTTTGTTCTGGGGAAGGGAAGAAAAGATTACTTAAATCTTATGATATGTGTGTGATTTCTGGTATCATAGAGTAACAAAGCAGAACATGGTTTCTTTTCAGGCTTCGTAATCATTTCAGTGATAATGTTTGGCAGTGTTGCTGTTTATGAATAAGATCCCATGCCTCTTGTTAAGAAGCATAAAAAATATTGAAACATTGAAGAATAATAATAGCTGTGCAAACACAATTTATGTTGCAAGAAATCATGGTGAATAGACAGGTTGTATGTAAAAGAACTGTGATTCCTAGGGAAATTGAAAGGTCATTAAAAGTAGTGTAGAAATCGAAGTAGTAAGATATTAGTAATCATGTATCCTAAGTAGTGATTTTATATCATGATTTCATGGGGTTTGGAAGTATGTTTAATCAAGAGATTTAAATAAAGGAATATGCCGTGGGAAGGCCATACAGGAGAGCAGAACACAGGAGTTAAAGAAAGGCAATGGAAGGGTAAAACATTCAGCATTTCATGCAAGGCTGGTAAAAATTAATCAGAACTGAATCCAGTCTTACAAACTTCCAGCTGTTGTTACCCTTAAATGGTTAGATATAAATTTAAAGGAGAAAAGGAAGGAAAACAGTTGCATTTGTTCAGATGGGGTTCTGAAATGTTTCTTTCTAAAGGAAAAAGAAAAGTACTGTTTAGGTGTGAAAACTTCTATTACTCCAGTCAGCTGTTTAAATACAGCTTTTTTAATATAGTTACTACTTTTTTTTTGTACTCCCCTCTCTGACAGGGTCAGCAGTTCCCTGCTATACTCACAGATTCCAGTCTTGCTAGCCAAAGTACATCAGGATCACAGCAAGTAATACTGGTGAGCCATACACCCCATTCAGCACCTGCAAACTCTGATGAAATAGCATATCAGGTAGATACTATACATTTCTGTATCTTCTGTGGTAAAGGACTTCTATTTAATCAAAATACTGGAACAATTTATTTTTATCTTGAATCATTAAGGCTGATGTCATTCCCAAACAAGAGGTTTTCTGTGACTTCCTAGTCAGCAGATGCTGTTTTAGGTTTTGAATTAAAAACCAGTTTCATGTATATATACATGCAGATGAAAATGCAATGTAGGTAATAATGTGCTTCTTTCTACAAATCACATAATCATGCACTCAACACAGACTGCTACAAAAATTTCCAAGTAAGTTGCTATTTAGAAAATAAAAATTGGTACATTTTGGTGCTGTGGGGAAAGAATAGCACCTGTTGGTACGCTTTTTCCATTCTCTTTCTGTATCCTCGTTGTTTCAGTGATGGTGCAACATGAAGTCTTTGCAACTTCTTATGCCTTGGAATCACAATAGAAACTCCTACAGAAGTAATACAGTTTTGGTATTAGAAAAAGTGGTTTAGACTTGTTTTCTTGAAGAACAGAATGAATGTTTTCAACCAGTCTGGTAGGGCAAACTCTAAAATAGGAGAAATGAGAGAGGCAGATAGTGACTTCATTTGTTGCTTTCTATGTTACTGTACTTAGGATTCCTCTGTATCTATAAAGTTGAATTTGGTATTAAAAAGGAATTTGGTTATTATTTTATTATAAATTATCTGAAGAAATTAGTTTTTCCAGGCAGTTCTTACTAACTAAAACAATAATGCAGCACATCACCATTCAGTTCTATCAATTTTTCATTGTGTTTCAGTACTTCTGGAGGTAGACCTTTACTTCCTTATGAAAATAGAATCCCCAGTAAAGAAGTTAAACAAATAGAAAATATTCTTCTCCTCTACAAAATCAGAGAGAACTTTTTTCATGTCCGGAATGCTTTTGGCTTTGAATTTTATTTGGTGGCAAATTGAGGATCATCTGAGTTGTTCAGGAGCATAAAACTGAATGTAGAAAAATAAAGATACACACATGTTCTATTTATGATGTGTTAAGTCAATCTGATAATAGTTATTAATATTGTTTTCTTAAAATACATACATGTGTCATTCTTTAGAGCAATGAAATAGAAATTCATATTTACATATAACTGACTTCTTTTGTGTTTGTAAGTTGCTTGCAGATGCTCTCCAAAAATTTGTCATGTTGAAGTAGATTTTGAAAAATAAATCAATGTGGGTATGCTTATGAAATTTCCTGATAGTGTATTTGGAAATTGTTACAGGTGACAGAAGTTTCCCCTAATGTGACCAAAAGCAGTCAAGCAGAAAAAGAAACTCGTGGGCACCAGTGTTTTGAGTGTAGCCAAACCTTTTATTCCGTCACCATGCTGACACACCACTGCAAAGAGGTTCACGGCAAGGAGCGAATACACGTTTGCCAAATCTGCAATAAGGCCTTTAAGAGGGCAACACATCTCAAGGTATTTGGTAATAACAGTTGATTGTTCTCTAAACTCCTTTTGTTTTAGACTTTCTGTGATATTAACAAAAGGTACCTATTAGCCCTTTGTCTTTGCTTTCCCTTTGCAGTGTGAGAGGTGTGCATCTGAGAGAGGGAATCTAAGTGATAATGTATGCACAGATAGAGAACTCTCTTCTGGAGCATGGAGAGGATTTTAATGCATATATTGACTACAGAATGAAAAATGTTAATGCCTGTCATGCAAGTAGTAGTGTCAGGAAAAGATTTCACTTGCTTTATTTGCATATGAATATCATCAGTGCTAATCCTGATTTCCAGATAATATTTCGCTATCTCAGGAAGTTACCTGCTTTACAGTCTTACCATTTCATTTGTAGATGCTCTGTCATGTGAGTACAAGTGATAGAGAAAGCATTTCTTTTAAAATGTCCTTATATTATTGCTGTTGTCTAGTGATATTTTCTCTGTTTTCTCTAGATTATGAACAACCTAATATTTCCAGGTCTTAAAAAAAAAAAAAATAGTGGTGTATCTAATGGTGTATCTAATTTCTTAATTGTATTATAGAATGTTCTTGTTAGGAATATTGGGCTGTACTAGACAAGTGCTTTGTTCGGGCCGGTATCTTACCTCTGAGAGATACTTAAAGGAAGTAATTTGAAGAAGAGCTTTAAGAAAGGAGTAAACATATAAGTTGCCCAGAATTTTGCCAGCTTCCCAGAATTTATAGCAAGAAATTTTTGGAGCCAAAGGCAATGTATTTATATTCATTTATATTATCTTTATATTAGCTTTTAGGAGACCTCTTCAATAGATTTGATTTCACTTTGATATAATATTTTAATGAAATATACTCTTTGTGAAGTTCACCCTCTTGGAGTGATCATATCTGTCAACTAGACTGTTGGAAACTATCATAAAATGTGATGATGTGAAACTCTTAACCTCTGAGTTAGAAGAAATTTTCCAGGAAAAAAACCCAAAGCAGTCTTGATACTTGTTTTCCTTAAGTAATGATAACAAACTCCAAAAATCAGTCTCTCTTCGGCTTGTTTTCTTAAAACTGGGACCAAGTGACAAGATAACTTCTTAGTATGTCCCTTGGATTATTATCTATAACTGATTTTTTAGGAAGGCAGCAATTAAGTTGCAATAAGAAGTTCAAGGGCTGTTACAGGAGACTTCACGGCCTTGGGGCAACTTATTAAGAGAACACAAACACAAGTAATCTTCTCCTCTATCCTTCCAGTTGCAGGCAGCGGTGTAAGAAGAGCTGGCAGATCAGTAACTGTCTCTGAGACTGGCCTCACCAGCAGAATTTAGGGGTTTTTGATCATGGATTGGTCTACACAACAGCAGGCCTGCTGCAGATGGGCTACACTTGTCTCAAAGGGGGAAAAAGGTCTTTGCTGAGGAGTTAGCAGGGCTCATTGAGAGAGATCATCTAAACTAGATTTGTAGGGAGGAGGGGATAAAACCAGACTTGCTGGAGATAAGCTTGAGGGCAGCACACCAGTGTTTGAGGGTTCATGTGCCAGCGAGGCCCTTTGAGCTTGGAGCTCCACCCCAATGTGCTGAGTACACTGGAAATACACATTTGAAATGTCCCTGTGCTGCTGTGTGCAGCACTGTAGCCATCTCGGTGGAGGTAGGGGAAAGGGTCAGTGACCTGCTTCACCACTTAGACATGCACAAGTTATCTGTAGGACTGGATGAGTCCGCTGCCCAAGGGTACCAAGGGACCTGTCGGAAGAGCTTGCCAAACCACTTTCAATCATTTATGATGAGCAGTGCTGGCTAACCAGGGAGGTCCCAGTTGACTGGATCTTAGCACCTGTGATGCCCATCTACAAGGGCTAGAAATAGGATCTGGGAAACTACAGGCCTTTCAGCCTGATCTCAGTGCAGGAAAGGTTATGGAGCACTCATCTTGAGTGCCATCATGTGGCACATGCAGGACAGCCAGGAGATCAGGCACAGTCAGTATGGGTTTATGAAAAACAGATCCTGTTCGAGTAACATGATTTCCTATGACAAAGTGGCTTGCTCAGTGGAAGAGAGAAAGGTTGTGGATGTTGTCTACCTGGTCTTTAGCAAAGCCTTTAACACTGTCTCTGACAGCATTCTTCTGGAGAAACTGGCTTGGACAGGTTCACTGTTTGCTGGGAAAAAATTGACTGTATGTCCAGGCTCAGAGACTGGTGGTGGATGGAATTACACCCAGCCCATGGCTGGTCACAAGTGGTGTTCACCAGGGCTCAGTACTGGGGCTGGTTCTATTTAATATTTTTATCAATGATCTGGAGAAGAGGATTCTGAGTCATTTTGCAGACAACACTGAGCTGGCCAGGAGTGTTGATCTTCTGGAGGGCAGGAAGGCTCTGCAGAAGGATAGGCTCTGGATCAATGGCTCTGGACAGGCTAAATCAATGGTTTGGGGCCCTTTTGGGAAGTTCAACACGGCCAAGTGTCGGGTCCTGCTCTTGGGTCATGAAAAACATCAGGCAGTACTGTAGGCTGGAGGCAGAGTGGCTGAAAAGCTGCCCAGTGGAAAAGGAGCTGGGAGTGCTGATTGACAGTGGCTGAACAAGAGCCAGTGTGTGCCCAGGTGGCCAAGGAGGCCAATGGCTTCCTGGCCTGTGTGGGGAATAAACATGTGGCCAGCAGGAGCAGTGCAGTGACTGTCCCTCTTTACTTTGTACTAGCAAGGCTGCACCTCAAATCCTGTTTTCAGTTTTGGGCCCTCAGTTCAAGAAGTACATTGAGGTTCTGGAGTGTGTCCAGAGAAGGGCAATGGAGCTGGTGAAAGGCGTGGAGCACAGCTCTTAGGAGGAGGAGTTGAGGGAAGTTGGGATTCTTTAGCCTGGAGAAAAGGAACCCAGGGATGACTTAACACTCTCTACAGCTACTGGAAAGCAGGTTGTGGCCAGGTGGGGGTTGGCCTTTTCTACTGGATGATGAGCAATAGGACAAGAGATAGATACCTGAGTTATGTTAGGGGAGGTTTAGACTGGATATCAGGGAAAATTTCTTCACTGAAACGCTTGTCAGGCACTGGCACAGCCTGTAAAGGGAAGCCTGTTGAGTCACCAACTCTGAAGGTATTTAGATTGTAAATGATGTGTCAGTGTGGCACTATGGACAGTGTCTTAGCAGACATAGTTTAGTGGTAGGCTTGTCAGTGCTGGTTAATGATTGGCTTTGATCTTAAAGGTCTTAAAGGACAGTTTAATTTACCTGGACCATCAGGTACTAAAACAAATTCCACCCCTCATCAGACTCTTTTCTTTATCAAGTTGTTAATAGCAGCTTCAGCTATGAGCAGCCTTTAATGGCAAATTCAAAGATAAATGTTGGAGTTTGGCTTAGGATTTTGGGAAGAGTTCAGTGATCTGTTGCTCACAAGTCTTCATTTTATACTGATGGAATTCTGGAGATCACCAAAAATATTAAAGGTACTACCAAACTTCAGGTTTTTCAGAAAAATCCAGTAAGAGGTAAGGGTATCCGTGTTTAGATGGCAGTACTTAACTGTAGGTGTTTTTTCCAAAGATGTCAATACCAGCATTTTCACAATTATACACAACAAAATCCTCTTTAGAGATCATGTACAAACGTGTCCACCACCCACCCCACCCCCAGTATTAAGGCTTTTCAGTCCAGTGACTCAGTTCCCCTTCTGATGTGGGTTACTGTCCTGTTTTACAGCTTCAGAGCGGAGAACATTAAGACATGCACAGTGACTAAACTGTCCAGTTTCATATGAATAGGTAGTGGAACTATCTGGAAGTTGACTGTTGGTAGTAAATAAGGCACAGACATGATCCCAAGATGAAAGGAAAAAGGCCTTATCTTATTAAAAACAATGGAATGAAACAAACTTTTTATTGCCACATTTTCAGAGGTGGTTACAATTAATGTTTCAGGAGTGATGGGGTATAAGAGTGGCATACTAATACATGAGCCATTTAAAAGAAGGTTTCCTGGTCTTATTTTTTAATTAGATAATACTTGCTTGCTACCCCAGGATAATTACTCTCTGAAGAATATAAGAATTGCACAAATAAAGTTGTAAAACATCACATGAACAATCAGTGAAATACTATGTCGATAAAGAGATGATTGCACTTCAGAATGTTGCATTTCCATGAACTGTTTTCAAAAGTATATTTATTTTACAGGAAAAGTATAAGAGGTGCACAGATCAGTGGAAAAGAGTTGCATCACAAACTGTTTCTTCAGAGAAAGTTGGCAAAAAGTTTTACAGGGCTATCTGGATGAAATGTTATTTGCATTCAAGTAGAAGATGGGGTGGGAGATATTGAGATTTGGAGGTTTGGGGTTTTTTTGGGGGTTTTATGGTGAAAGAAAGAAGCAACTGGTTTCAGAATTTTTTTCTGAAGTCGGTTATAGTATGCTTCCACCATTTCAATGCTTGAAGGGGTAATGAACAAGATAAAACTTAAAGATTTTGTTTATTTCCACCTAAGCTGGGGTTTTAAGATGCCTAATTTTTCTCAGAAGACCTTATATTATTTCCCTATGATACTCTATTATTATAAGTACTGTGATAATAATATTCTTCCGTGTAACTGTCTCGCTGATTTTCCAGTGTAAACAAACTCTGCAGACACAGTTTGCTTCAGTTCGTGGAGTGAGGAATAGGACTTCATAGACATCAAGAAGGCTTATTGTTTAGGTATAGTAAAGACTAATTAATAGTTTAGTCTGTAATCAAATAGATTAGAAAAGAATATCCACACACATTTTAGAAAGTGGACAAGTATTTGCAGTACTGTTTCACAGACAGTTCTTGATTAGATTTTTTTAGTTATATTTTTTTTTTCTTTTTTAATTTGAATTTTATCTTGGTATTAATAAATTAAAAATAAAAAAAAAATAACATAAATACTCTTAAGTTTGGAAAAACATCTGGGCCTAGCATCAGTGTATTAAAAACACTGAAATTAGAACTGTTATTGATGCTTCTTCATGAAGATAAAACATCCTGCTATCTTACCATTAAGAACCTTAGTGATTTAATTTTCTGGTGTTTTTTTTCAATTAAGAGTCCATTGTGAAGTGGTTCTATTTGCATCTTGCCATCGTGCAGCTGTGTGTGTGTGTATGTTGTGATAGTTGCCTCTTTGAGCCCTGTGCAGTTTGACAGTGTTACCAATTCAGGTGCTGAATACACATTATGTATTCGACAAGGAGGGAGATGGATGTTCTGGAGGAGAGGGGGAAAGAAATCCTGTGTTAGTTTACAATGCACCATTGTCAAAATACCTCTTTGTAGATGAACAGAGCATTTAAAGAACTCTGGTTTGCTTTTCTGTATTTTATTTTGCTTCAGATAATTAGTAAAGAGTCTAATGTATGCCGAAAAAGAAAGACATACAGTTATTGGTGGAGTTTCCAGAAGTGTGAAAACTGATGGTTAGAGAGAGTTGTTACACAAAAATAATCTCTCATTTAAAAGAAAAAAAACCAATGCAGGCTTCCGTTTTCTTCCAGCTTGTCTGCTGATGACTAAGATCCTCTGCTTTTGTCTTCAAGGTGTGAATATATTTTTATGTTAAGTACTGAAGTCTTTTTAAATGGTCTGAATTTTTTTTTTTCCTATGCTGGCTTAGGAGCACATGCAAACCCATCAGGGTGGACCTTCACTGAGTTCCCAGAAGCCTAGAGTGTTTAAGTGTGATACTTGTGAAAAAGCTTTCGCTAAGCCAAGTCAGCTGGAGAGACACAGTCGCATCCACACAGGTGACACCAGAAATTGTTTTTATCTTGAGAGGTTTTCGTATCAATGTCTGGGTATTACATTTGGAGCCCTTGCTTATGTTTTCAGCTAACTGCATTTAAATATCAACTTAAAAAACCAAATAAATTTCTTACCTCAAATGTCTGGAAATTAAAAGGAGGAATAGCAAACTTGAAAAGTCATGTGCTTCACTAAGCTGATCTGTATTTTGGGGCTTTCAGTACTCCAGTGATAATGTGAGTGCATGAGCTTGCGTCTAAAGGTTGTCTAAAGCCTTTGAAAGAGATTAATAAAAGCATATTTTAAAGTGTTGTTTGAAGTGATTTAAAAACACTGGTTATCATCATCCTCAATCATATAAAGAATGTGCAAATGAGGGGTGTGCTCAGTGATGTTAAACAAGGGATAGGTTTGACTGCTGTATGCAGTGCTTCACTGTCACTGAGCTACTTGCACAGGTCATCTGTTTCTAATGCCAGTGCTTTTAATTTGTGTTATTTTCCACGTATTCCACTTGTATTATTTTCTTCAACAGTTAATCTATAAAAAATCTATACTGACTTCTCCTAGGGAGCACTCATTTTCTGTGATGTAACTACTTTTTAGGTTGCAGCTTCTACCCTACTGTAAGTTGAAGGCTGTACATAGGATGATAGCCCAGCTGCCGTACCTATCACCTTCTGTGCCTGAGAAACATTCTTTAGAACATGAGTTCTAAATATAGCAGTCAGTTCTCTGAAATAAACTATTTCTTTTCCCTAGCACTGCTACCAATAAAGAGCTGTCATGGCTGCTAAACATAAACAGGACAGGGGAAAGTTATCTGTGTCGCTACTGAGCTGGAAGGGACCAATGAATTTGGCTGGATGTGCTGTAGAATAAGAAGATTACCTCAAAAGGGTAACTCTGTCTTAGAGTGAATCAACCAGAGTTTTCTCTTTCCCCAGCATCAAGCTGGTTTGTGGTTACTGCATTAGAAAGAGCATTCTGGTTCTACTGTGAGTGGGAAAAGAGAAGCAGGAGTTAAAATCCAAGGAGATTAAAATACCCTCAATAATTTGCTTGTTGCAAAACTGACTTAAATAACACAGACTCTTGAAAAAGTTATTGTCTCCTTGTTTAAGGGTTCCACAGAATATGCAGGAAGTGGGAAAGATGACCAGTTGTCATTTTACATGCTTAGTTTAATTTCATACTGCTGCCCCATTGTAATAGGCACTGAGCAGTTCAGGAAGGCTGAGAACAGAGCAGAATGGATCTGTTTCTCATAAATCTACACCATCATAGGAAGAGTTTTTTCTGGTTTGGATTGACTTGTAATTCGCTCAGGAAATGCTTAAATATTTTTGGGTTTCTTGTACTTGGGGGCTGATGTGCTAGACTGTAACATACCTTGCTAAATTCATATTTATTTTTTGTGTTTCAGCACTGTCAGGCAACAGTAGATCAATCCATATGATTGTAATTCTTTCAGGGGAGAATGTTCTTTTAGAAAACACTTGAGACCAAAAGAGTGAAAATGTGCTGCACAGAAGTGTTTGGATAGATAGATGCATTTATATAAACTATGATAGGAAAGGTTAATCTAAACCTAAACTGACTTGTTTCCATAGAGGTGCTGTCCTTGTCTGTAAGAAAGTGTTTATGATTTCTATCTTGACTAAACATTTTTAACCATTTCTAATGGGTAATATCTACTGAATCAATGGCCAGAAGGAAAACACATTATTTCCCTGAATAGCTCTAAATATCTTGTTATTTAGGATTTGTCAGTGAAGAGTGGCTTGCTGAAATGTTGAAATTAGAGGGAAGCAGTTGCTTCCAGTTTTACCAAAAACTGTGTAGTAATCCATTACACCAAAAAGGCTAGTCACGTTCAGTGAATTTAAAAAATGGAATCAAAAGGATTTCAGGAAGCCTGGATTTTTCTTCAAACTAGTGAAAAAGTTGTTAAAAATAGAAAGAAAATATCTGTGCTTTAAAGGACCTTCTGTTGGTTGTCTGAGAAGTTGGATTTAGCATGCAGGTGGAAACACTAACATACAGGTAATGGAGGGAGAGAGATATTGGTCCTGTAAGAAAGAACTTGGAAAAATGTTTTTATTCCTGCTTGTGCTTTATTGTGCTAATAGCATGGAGTGCTTTTAGAAGTCCTTCATGACATACAGTGTGTTTATGTCAGAGGTTGTGGTGTTGAGTGATAAAGCATTAGTCTGGTTTTCCAAAGTAGGTGTTGTTAAATTTTAAACTATTTTTAAGTTAATATGTTCTTGTGTTTACAGTTAGAAATCAGTGGTATTCTAGCAGAATTGGAACAATAAGCCTCTTTTGGTGAGATATGGGAATCACTAGTTGCTGTTGGCATAGGAAGCCACAAGTCCCATGTAGAATTACTAGGACATGGGGTTTTTTTTTAACATATTTGACCTTTCAATTTCTTAAAGGCATCAGCTTTGTTAATTCTAGTACATTGCTTTATGTGCATTACTCTTCATGATGTAAAAAGGTGATAGTTTCCTTAAGTACAGAAAAGTCAAATTGGTAAATTGGGTTTTTTTTTGTACCTCTGTTAAATAACTTACCTAGGTTATAAATTGGACAGGAAGGATATCAATGATTTACTACTTATGTAACTATTCTGACATTTAATTTGAGATTTTTGCTGACAATGTGGAGCTATAGCGCTGTTTGGAGAAAGTCTCAAGGAAAATGATGATGTCTATTTCATTTCTAGATCATCTTGATAATTTTTACTGAATTCCAAACTGTATTTCAATCTTAAAATGAAAATTTAAGAAGTACGTTTTTCTTTCTTATAAAGGGGAACGGCCATTTCAGTGTACACTGTGTGAAAAGGCATTTAACCAGAAGAGTGCTCTTAAAGTCCACATGAAAAGGCACACAGGAGAGAGACCTTATAAATGTGACTACTGTGCAATGGGATTTACACAGAAAAGCAATATGAAACTGCATATGAAACGGGCTCATGGTTACACTGGTACGTAGCATGGTAGTAGTACTGCTGAGGCCAGGAATCCATATATTTTGTTAGGAGAGCACAGAGCACTTCCTTTAAGTTCTTGAGGAATCAAGCATTGATAGCCAAAGACTACAGTTGATGAGAAAATAGCTGCACGTGCAACTCAAAAATCAGGTTGAAACAGCAATTTGTTGCTTTTTATGGTTCCTTGTTCTTTATGTGGAGCTCTGTGTACAGAAATCCAGAGTTGAAACATTATTCCAGGAAAGCAGTATATTGTATTAGATTTAAAAAAAAAAATTCCAAGGCTATCTAATAAATTTACAGTATCTGATGTAATTGTATAATACTGTTCCCATTATGATTCCTTTTTTCTCAAGTGCTATATTTTCCTTTTTCTTACGCCATATGTCAAATCATAGTCAATTGCCTTTTCTCTTGTACCTCGGTAGGTCCTGTACAAGAGCCTGCAAGTCACCAAGAACAAGAAGGGGAAGACATCAGTCGTGCTCTGAATTTAGAAGAAGTGGTACAAGAATCTTCAAATGAATGGCAAAGTATAGGCAGTGTTTTTCGATAACACCTTGAAATTTGAAAGTTGAAAATATTTCTGGGACTCGAACTTTACAGTTAAAGCTTCAAGCATTGAAGATACTAACAATAGAATAATATATTATAGTTTTTTTAATTATTTACAAAAGATACCTAAAAGATTAATTCTTTTTTTTAAACTTGTAGAAGAATATTGGGAAAACTTCATTTAATCTGTGCTAAGTTGTCTGTGAATCAATGAACTCAGGTAATAATGTATACAGTTTCATCTTTGAATTCACAGCCAGTATATCTATTTAAAAATAAGCTGGAATTTTATATCAGAATAGAATGATTCCCATTTTTAATGGAGATGAAGAATAACTTCACAGGAAAATCATGAAACTGTCAGTCAACTTTTTAAAAAATGTGTTTAAAGAAATAATTGAGATTGGAAACTGTTGCAGTTGATGATGCATGCAGTATAAAACAGTGGAGTTTTGCCTTTTTTTATTACAAGGAAAAGGCTGTATTGCTTTTGAAAGCTTTCTTTTTTAGTGCATTTTGAGAATTTGTTGAAAAAAAATAAAATACTGCAAGCTCATGGCTTTTCTTGAGTTAAACTCTTGAGAGGGAGCATGTTCATTTTCATTCCAACCACAGAGGCAGATAGATGTTAGTTTTTACAGTAAAAGTCTTGAGGTTTTGGACTTGGCAATAATTACTTTATAAGGATCCAAATGAGTAAAAGCCTCTGTTGTTGTTTGCTGTACTGGGTCAGCAGGTACATATCTCAGTATCTGTGGAAAACAGCCATATACTCAATCTGTGAGGTAAACAAATACCACTTTGTGGTAGCAGTGAGAAAGTTAGATGCACACTAAGTCACCTATACTATACGAAGTTCCCCAGTGCTGTAAACAGTTATCATTTTGAATCTGTAAATTCCTTATTATTTTCTTTGTGGATTTTGGAAATATGTTACATTTATTTGTTGTTTAAGTCATTGTTTCAGCAGAACTACCTAGCTGACTGAGTATTGCTTTCAAAGGTGCCACTTGTTAAATATATTCATAGCAAAGAAACACTGGAGTAAAAGCATAGTTGTCTTTTAGACATTCCAAAGACAGAAGCTGTTTTCTTATTTTTGCCTTGTTCTTTTGAATTTTATTTATGTTACATATATATAGATATATATATATGTGTGCTTATATATGTGTATATATATATATATATATTTAAAGTTTATGAGCCTCTGTGTGGCTGATCAGTATATTTTGTAAATACTAATCCCAGTTGCAAGGAGTTCATCTGTTTGGTTGCCACAAGTACTTCTAGATCAGTGGTGGATATGTTGTACTATAATACAGGCCTGGACTTTAATTTTCTTTTTAAAAGATAATTGTTCTCAGATCCAAAAAGCCCTTTTCTGTAAATATTGTCTATACTCTGTCTGTGATACAAACTAGTTATTTCAGATTGCTGAAGCAAGAAATCGCTGTTGGTTTTGATAGGGCATCTCTTAATTCTTTTGTTAACTGTTCAGCATATGTATATAAGTAATATAGTTGGTGACATGAAAATAACACTTTTGTTATGTGGAATATTTAATTGAGAAACATGCTAAATAATATTACTTTTTTCCAAATTTTGTTTCGTGTATTTTTTAAGCATATTATTCTGGATTCTAGAGATTGGAAAAACTGTTCACAGAAGTGCACGTTTGAATATTGGATGTGAAGAATAAAGTCCTTCCAGCAGTGCCTTCCCTTCCAGGCAGCCTGTGAATGTTTCAGCTGTTAAAGAAAGACATTATATTTTACAGTTGTCTGGCCTTATGGCATAGCACACTGTTTATCTGTAATAATATATTAAAACGTGCTGTGTTGTGTGTACCATGTATGAAATATTTTCCCTGTTATTTCGGGGAATACTATATAAATGCACAGAGGGCTTGGAACTAGGTAGTCTTTAAGGTCTCTTGCAGCCCAGACCACTTAATGATTCTGTGATACTTGGTACACAAAAACTAAAAGCAGATCTCATGAGTAAAAAGATGGCATTTTTAAAGGGTCACTTCTCAAAGTGTTACACCTTGGTTAGAGGCAGTGAGTCTGTTCAGCAAGTCTTGGAAGTGTTAAATAAACAGTGTGAGTTATGGAGTCAGCTGGCATTTTTCCTGAATTCAGTTTGCTACTCCTCCAGCACTTGGAAATCCTGTCAGCTACAGTAATAGACTTTTAAAAAATTTCTTTTTAGCATTGTATATGATTTGTTTCCCTGCATCCTTTTCACCCATGAACTTCAAGTGTCTTGACAGAGGTTTTTATAGCCTTGGTAAGACTGAGTTGGAGCTTTTCAGAACAGTGTGTGTGTTGATGTTCAGGACAAATACAGACACGGTAAACAATATGTTGATATTTTCAAAAGCAGCATTAAAGCAGATGCATTATGTAAGGAAGCAGAAGAACTCTTGTTCTGAGGAGTGTTGATGTGTCACATTGTATAGCGGGTAAGTGAACAGCCCCGTTCTTTCTGGTTCAATGTAGTAGTAGGCTTGTGCTAGCCTTGGGGGTTTTGGCTTGAGTCTGCTCAAGCAATTATTTTTATATGTCCATTCCTTCAGTACATTAAATTACACACTCCTGGTATTGGTTGTGCATTCTTGTTTCAGGAAAAATCCTTTACTTAAAAATCAAATGGCCATTTAAACTGCTGGTTTTCATCAAAACTACTGGTGTGTAACTAAAAGAATAAATTTCAGGCTAAGTTTTAGTCTCTTTTCATATTGGTAAAACAATGCCTTCAAGTACTGTACCTATTTCTCTAAAGGAAATAAATCCAAAAAAGCCACTTCGACCCTCTGGGAAAGGTAACTGAGGGGAAAGAAGAGAGATGAAGGCAAGAAAGAAGTTTTGGTTAAATTCTGTTACTCTACAGAGCAGTATTTTGAAATATGTATTTCTCTGGGTTTTTTATTTTAAACAATGTTTCACATTTTTGAGGGCTTTTTGCACCACAGTTGTTCATGAAGGGGGCTGGTTTTTATTTCCTGTTCATAGACATTTTGTGCCTTGCAATATCCCTCTGGCCTGTAGCTGTCACTCCATAGACACTGGCATTCCATAATTCTTGTGTCCTAATGTCAACCTTCTGGGCCATACAATGTCGCTAGAAGCCTGTGTGCAGGGTCCCAAGGTGTCATTGTGTTATTTTCTAGTATCTGAACATTATTAATAAACCCTGGGGGATGGTGGGGGAGCAATAAATCAAACAGACATAAATATATATAACTATATATAAATATATGTATATTCTTCTCCTTTGTAAAAAAACAAAACTGGCCCAAGTTTCATTTCAAGTTGATTACTTTATTTCAATAGTGACTATTTTTAAAAGCTGTGTTCCTATAAGAACAACACCTGTTCAAATTAAATCAACTATTATGTTGCAGAGTATACATCTGAATGAAGCTACAATAGAAAAATACACATAGCAACCAACAAAGGTAATAGATGTAATAGTGTATGTATGCATAATAATTTTGGCAGTTTTGTTTTCTTTAGTCTCTATGTATTTTCTATCATCTCATCTTCCATTGCTTCATACTAATGGACACTGATTTAAACCTACAATAGATTTAGATGTGAAATGTAAATAACATATATATTTATAGGTAACTTTTACTGGGCACTTATTAGGAATGCTATTTCAACCTAGGAAGCACTAATTGTAATCTACAGTGCATAGGCTAAAACTAAAAAAATAAAATAATTAATCAGACACTTAGATGACAGTTTGAAGAAATAGTAAGTTTAAGTAATAAAACAGTGCAATTCAGAAGAGCCTTTTATTTCCCTAAGTGTGGTTGGAATACCATCTCCACACATTCATTTTAGTAATTTATGAACAATTCATATCTAAATCTAACTGAACTATAATTTATTTCTATGAGGCAACTACAATACAACAGTTAAATGTTCACAGTAGTTTACTACGAGTTTGCTTTGGTGCACTGCCCTTAAAAGGCATCCAGGTGTTACTCAGGCAAAATATGAGCCAATCAAATACAACACTGCTGCAATACCAAGAGAAAGATTTCAAATTCTAATGTGAGATGTGCAGGACTATCTGAGATACCAGTACTGAAGGGCTTTCTTTCAGAAATTAGACTTTTTTTGTTTATACGCTTATTTACTTACTGTACTGCAAAGTTAATGCTATTGCAGCAGAGTTTATGTGAAGCACCAGTGACGTCCAGTGGTCACATGTGCAGTCTTAGATGTTTCTCTGGGAATATCCCTTGTTTTGTAACATTAGTCTAACTCAAATTTGAAATCCTCTTTCTCTCCCTCATCTACTCTTTATTCTAATGGTTTGGATGCAATGAGCAAATCATAGTATGGAAAGAATTTCCTTATTGCTATTGCTCCACATCGTATTGATTCTTCAACATCTGCCCCCTCCCACACTTCACATACCTTGAACTCCCAATGTTTGATAAACCTTTCCATGACTGCCTAATCCTGTTATGAAAATTAATTATTCTGTGAGTGAGAGAAGGAAGATTAAAACAAAAGAAAAAAAATAAAAAAGAAACCAAAAAGAAAATTTGGATAAACAGTCCTTACAACTTCTGCACATGTTGGATTTTTTTTTGTTTGTTTTCAACAGCAGTGTCTCAAAAATTCATTAACAGCAGTGCTCAGTGTCCAAGACATTATAGCTCTTTATTTGTAATTCTGATGTTCACTAAAACGAAACCAGAAGGGTTGAGCTTAAATTAGGTGCTTGGGAGAAATAAAGGAGTCCAGCATACAGTTAGGGCATCCTGAAGAAGAAGGGGTAAAGTCAGAGATCTTGTTACTTCACATAAAATAAGGAAAACATCTAGCAAAGCTACTTTTTGTGTTCCTTTCATTCAACTGTTGCTCAGGGATTGCCAATAGAAGTTTGTATCATCTACTGCATGCAGAATCTAATTGGCATTAAGTAATGGATTGCATCTATCTAGGTAATTGTGGCAACTGTTACTAATTTTAAGGCAGTTATATTATGAAGCAGAGTACATGATCCTTGGATGGCATCTTGGAGCTTCAGCGCCTAGCAATGGGGGAACCAGACCGCGATCCAGGTCGGGACCCAGAGCCTCCCTGTGGAGGGAAGAACACAGTTGCATTAATTAGAAATTAATATGTATTTGGGGCTGTGCATTGAAGAATATCAATCTGTTGTAAGTATGATAAAATTTTAAATACTATCTAATGAAAATAGCCTGCAGTTGTTTCTAGTATGTCACTAAATATTATTGGAATTTTCACTTCAAAAAGAAGATTGATTTTCACATAGGATTAACTTGCTGTCATTAAATCTTCCACAGAGGACGAGGCAGTCTCTCATTAACTACTTCTAAGTGCGTGTTCTTATTCAGGCCTTTCTAAGGGAAACAATATGTTTCCTTGGACAGCTTGGAAAATTTCATTTTTACGAATTCTTTACTATGTGCATACTTTAAAATAAGTAACAAAACAAAATCTCCAAACCTTGCATATGAGATGTAATAGTTTCACATCTGAAAGAACTGAAATTTAATAGTTTAATTCTGCAGTAAATTCTCAGTGTTACATCAACATGAGGCTTATATGGAAAGCTCAGATGCAGGTACAGGAGAAAGCTAAGAAAAGATAAAAGGGCTGAAACCTGCCCTCTTCTCAGAAATAATAAGAAAGTGTTAAACTGTGGGGAAAAACCTGTGACAATTCATAAATCTGCACTTGAGAAAGGAAGCAGTTTTATAGCAAAGATGATTCAAGCTGAAATTCTGACATTTAATTTTTTGGAATTTGAGATTAGGCTAACTTGGTATCTTGTCCTTTAGCTTTAGCAACTCTTGTATAGGCAAATCCTGAAAATGCACTTAAGACCACAAATGTAAGATGGTGTGGTCATTTTTACTGTAATGTACTGAACTGTTTACTTGAAAAAAAACCACATGCGTGTACTTTGAGACTTCATTTTCTTCATTTATGTTCTCATCTTTCAGTGCTGCCACCTTAGTTTTAGAGAACTGTTACAGGAAAATTCAGACTAATTCATTAGGTAATTGGCTTTTTTTCTTTCAAAGATATCTTAAAGAATGGATAACTTTTTTTTATTGCAAGACTGTTGAACTATATGAAGAAACAGTAGTTAATGCCTCCTGCTGTAAACAATAGGCCTAAATCAAATAGGTATCAATAAAACTCGTATAAAAGTTCCAGAAATTATAATGGCTGGGAAAAGGCTATCTAAAAACTAAAACTGGTGTATGTATCTCTCAGATATATATAAAAATAAGCTAAAATAGCTGTGATGAGTATGCAAAAAAAAGAATGTTAAATTTCATGAGAGATCATTAATGCATATTTTCAGATGTTGAAATGATGTTTTACAAATAATGAGAGTATATAGCCATAGAATAGTTGATGTACCTGAATGCCACTAAAACCAAGTGCACAGTGTGAAAATAAGATGTGTTTGATTTTTACCTGGGCCTCTGAAGAAATCATTCCTTTTCTTAAATTGCAACAGAAGAATTCCTACTACTTCCTTGAAGTTTTTGTGCTGTCGCTTGGTGCTGCATATATTTGGAAAACAACTGTACAATGGGAGATATAAAACCTAAACTGTTACAAGACAAAAATGTGGGTTTTTCTGCAATTAACGGCACTGTAACATCTCCTGTTGAGGAGAGGAATAGTAAGAGTCTGAAATGATCAGCTCTGTTAAGGATCTCAGACCTTCTGACTTGAAGTTAAGATGACTGCTGATGGCATCTTCATGTGCTAATAGTGTATTGGGTGGTTTGTTATAAGTGAATTCCCTGCCATTATTGCTTTTGAGGGAAAATACAGTCTTCGTTAAAGTATCTGCCAGTGGATATAGTCTGCTTTTCATGTTTCTGTTTCCTGATATAGAATGTGAACAATCCTCACAACTGCCCTTTTTTTCCTGTTTTGTTTTCATTTATTGCCTGTGGTGTTGTGGCTGTGCTGTGCCTTCAAATGGGGAATTGAACCAGACTAAAGATAATCTGACCAAGTGTTTATTTCTAATATGACAGTTTTCTAATTTGCCCTACTTTGTGGTTTCATAACTTTCGATACTGGCATATTGTAAGAGTTCTCCCACCTGGGGTGGGAACAAGCAGGAACTGCTGGAGTTGTTACTGCATCCACATGTGTCCAACACTGCTCTGTACTACCCTTCTGCAGTTCATCACTTCTGTTTTCATTTTCACTATCCTAAATAATTCAGCAGCAGTGAGCTCTGTCATCTCATTTGTCTTCTGTATTTCAGATCATTTTTGCATTCAGTAACAACACTGACCTGGTGCAGGTCTTTGTGGGACATTGTGGACTTACCTTCTTTCCTGATGGCCACTAACTGTATTTTTACCTTTGTTTCCTACCATGTAAGTAGTCACTAAGCCACAAAACAACCTTCTGGTTTATCTGTGCAAGTCTAATTCCATCAGAAGCTTTAAGGAAATATGGTTGTTTCAAACATGGCAGGTTTTGGAGAGGTTTGCTTCTCTTTTTCCCAGTTCAATTTTTTTGTACTTAAAGTTCAATTGTACTTTACCAGTTTAAAGATTCTGGAAAGAGTGCCCTGGCCCTCATGATAGGATCCCTTGTGTCCCTTATGAGCAGATTTATGCTCATAGAATTTTCCGCTTCCATATCCTGGCTTGTGTGTTTCACCACCCTGCAAAGAAAGATTTTCATGTATATTGCAAATTGTCACATTCAAATTATCATATGCATGTTGTAGTTTTTATTTGTGATCACTGAAATGTAATACTTAAATGAGGAATTTGGAGGTTGTTGCAATAAAATCTTATATGTAATAAACAAGGATGAAGGAAAATGTTAGGAAATTATCTGAATAGATTCAAATCTGAGGGAAGCATCAATCTGTAAAAAATGAATTTATATTCAAAAATAAAATACTCAGGTTAACCTGTGTGAAAAAACTTAAAATGTTTTAATTTCATGAGTTCTAAGATGTCAAACACATCAGATAATATGTAGTGTTCTGATGGTGAAAGAAATGCTTAATGACTTGAAGGCTTTGATATTTTGTCTTAAAATGCCAGTAATTTACATGCCATCTCATATAAAATCAAACCTGTGGTAGAGAAGTAGAATTTAATTAGTTGTGAGAGAACAGTGGGAAGAACTTGTCTAGGAATTGCTTAGGCAGATCACTTCTAACTGACAGGAAAGGTGGAACAAAATACTGAGGTTAGTGACAGCATTAATTTTGCAGACTGTGTAAAAGCAGTTGCTTAAGTGGAATAAGCACCTATCTCGTCCCAGCCTTCCCTCCTGTTTTTGTCCATTCCAGGAGAAGAAAAATGCACCAGATGGGTCTTCCAGGAACCTTTAAAGGAAGAGAGCTTTGCCATGCAGTGGATTTTGCTCCCTTTGTGCTGAAGCAAAAGAAATTATTGCTGCAAGGGCTGTCAAATTGCAGGATAAGAGCAAGCAACACAATTACCATCTTAAAGTGCTGTGGAAGGAGGAAGGAAAGTGGAGGAAAAGCAAAATAGCAAACTTGAGACAAAACAAAATTATCGCATTGCTGCAGCAGCTTGAGGCAATGGAGTGAGAGGTGCTTTGGCCTGGTAAATAAAAGGGCTGTTACCGAAAGCACGTTCGTCACCTACCCAGCTAAATCTGGTGAGGGATAATCCTCTTCCCTGTACATGCAAGAAATAGAAACAATGACATGGTGATCACTATGGAACACAGCATCTGGGTCTGCCATACACAGAAGAAGATTAAAAGATAGCCAAGATTATGAAATAATGGTCAGATAATGAGGCAGGCAGGAGTTGAGAACAACAGTCTACATTCATTTCATGAAGGAAAAAATAGGCAAAATTGTTTATTGTAATTACTAGAACTGACTTTACTAGCCATAGTTTGTCAGTATCATGTACTTCAAAAGCCAGTTCAGTATATGGAATGACAGCTCCTGGCTGGTGAGGCTTGTTTGAAAGCATTACCTATTGTTAGTTCATTACCTAAAGCAATCACACCATAAATTGAATATAAAAATCCCTGCAAGTGGCGTCAATTAGTCCTGCACAAAGTCAGGAAGTGCGTGAGTAAGAGAACCATAGCTTCTATGTCTTAGGCTCTTGCTTTAAATTGTTCCCAGTGATACCTGTAGACTTTTACTTAGTGCCGTTAGGGACAGTGAATCAGACTTGCAGTTGAATTAGTGGGAATTAGCCCATAAATGCCTTGAGTCCCTGAAACTGCTTACCTTTGCTTGCATTGGGGGTGGTGTACGGGGTGAGACCTAAAAGCCAACACAAAAGAGTTGTCAAAGGGAAAAATAAATGCCAGAAATCATCAGGCCTTTTGCACATTATCCATGAGCTTCTCAATTATCCATTGAGAAGCTCCTCTGCTGTCTTAGGCTTGCCTGGAATACACTGGATTTATGTCCATCTTGAAACAGTAATAATTCCTGAATACTGCCAGTGTTAAAGACACAGGGACAAAACCTGTCTATGGTGAAGCTGTATAACTGACATGGTTAGCATTTGGCTATGCTAATGGAGGTTCACATGCTTTTTTGGTACCATTCCAGTATTGTTTGTTTCCTAGGTAAAAATTTTGTATTTGAATGGCATAATGAGCTCAAAAGGCACAGTTCAATTTGAGGCTTGAAATAAAGGGTAATGATTGGGGAGTGTTTGTTTACTGATGGATTCTAAAAGAAATATTTAATTTTGGTGTATAAGAGGAGGGGGGACTTACAATGTTCTTGAAGAAGTGGACTACAGGGTTGTCATCAACAGGCCGGCCATGCTGAGATCTCGGGGGAATGGACCCGACGTGGTGGCTGACCCTGGCTGCATGTATGTCCTGAAAAGCAGAACAGGCGCATCGCCCAGTCAGCTGGGAAGGACAGCTTATCAGCCATGGCATGAAGAATTGTTTTCAAAAGAGAAGAGAGGAGGAATATGCCTTGGGAATCTACAGAGATTGCCCTCTACAGTTGTCAGTGCTGTGAAAAGGCAAATACACAGTATGTATAGGCACATATGTTGTGCATATATATGGATGCACTTGTTCTTGATGTTACAGCCCAGTCGTGGAAATGAGGCTCTTATTGGAGAGTTCAGGTAACAGAAGCCTTGTAATTTTCCGTAAATAGGAAATTTTTCTTAAGTAGGATCATAGACTGTGATTTTAGAAAATAAACCAAAATGGAAAAAACCTTAAAATCATGCTGGATCATTCTGCATGGAAAAGCAGGAATAGATCATGTATCATTTTTAGTTCCCAAAGACTTGTAATGCTCATGAGCTGCAAGAGCAATGTTATTTTCAGAATGAGGGAACCAAGTGAGGCTGACAATTTCTGTTTCAGTAGGGCTTTCTATTTTCAGAAGGGCTTCCTGAGCAGCAGTCTAAATGAAGTCAGATCTGTGGTTTATGACATTGACTTCTGTTGGAAAAAAACTAACCAATGCAGAGAAGTTTGGCTGATTTTTATCAGGTTGTTTTTTTGCATGCTAATAATATGTGGATACTTAATTGTTTTAAAAGCAGGAAAATATGAATTTTGGATCTGTGAGATCTCCATAGTGTCAGGTAGTCAGTTCTGTTTACAATTCTGCAGCAGTTTCTTCTTGGTTGCTAGTTCCAGTTCCAAAATAGCCTCTGCTACCATGGTTAGGAAGAGAGAATCAGTTACTTCAGTCACAGTTTTGTCTTCTTAATCTATATTCTACTCTCCCTTTGGAAGCTGCTGACTGCCTTGTCTTTAGTATAAATACCATGGTGCTGCAGATCTGATGGGCTATGAATTGCCACATGAATGGAGAGAAATTGGGATAACAAGGTTTTAGAATGTAGACAGGGTTGAGTTTCTTGATTTTGGTTTCTGACCAATTATTAGGTGCTAATAACTTGGCTTATTGGAAAGGTTGTGGTGCTATAAATACAAAGTTTCTTCTGCCCGCAGTGCTAAATGTCATCACAGGCTTTGATTGTCTCCTGTTTTAATGTGTATGAAGCAGTAGCAAATCTGAAGTAATTTTCAATTACTTTTCTGGGTGAGTTTCTTGGTGTTTAAAATGAAGCACTTTCCATTCATATTGTCATCAGCAAACTTCATCTGTCTTCATAACCTTTGATATTATTGTTTATTTGTGACAGGTAATTTACATGTTTCCACTCAATTCATTGTTGAAATTACTCTTTCACCTCTAGTGTTCTCTTTCAATTTTTGAACTCCTAGGGACAGAAAACATGATTTCATGGTGTTTTTCAGAGACTGCTTTTGTTTATGTAATAACTGATATCTGCAAGTGTTTAAAGGTAAATTCTAATGGATTTGAAATTAAAAGAGAAAACTGATTTATACTGCTACGATGGGCTACTGAGATGGTGTGATATAAGTGGACCTTTTGAATGAACTCAGTTTAACAATTACCTACCGTGTGTTCATTCATGCATTCAGATCACCACTGTTTGCCTTTAAACATGTTTTAAGTGCTTGGTTTTAAATAATATTCTTGTTAAAACGTTACAGGAATAGAGAAGAGCAACCGAGTTTCAGGAAGGGGTGTAATTTGCTTCTTATTTTTTGTGTTATGTGTCTCTTTCACCCAGGGGCTGCAGTGAGCTCTCCCCACACCTCTTGCAATGTTGTTAAGAATTTCAGCCTTGAGAGCATTGCCAATAAAAGGCATCCTTGGCTTCCGTATTGATATATTTTGAAAGGTACTTGCCAAGTAAGAGTGTGAATTCAGAGCCCTTGGGTATTGGTAGGGAAGTTGAAAGTGGAGGTGCCTCTGTTGTGCCCTTTAAGAAAGTTTAAACATACAATAATTCTTCAGTAACTGAACAGAAGAACACTCAGCTTTTCCTGTTCCCAGTTAACATTAATGAAATGTGTGACCTCAGGTAAGGATCTCAGCTAAGTCAACTCTGCTGCACCTTCAAAAAAGCCAAAAGGAACCCTAAGACTGAATGATCTTAGTCAAAAAGATTTACCAGTACTAGAAATTAAAGCAGTAACTGGGAGATCTGATGACAAAAACATAGTTTTCAACTTCACTGTGAAATCAATAGTTTTAAGGATTAATAATCTAAATAAGAATTCTTAAAAATATACATAAAATACCTGCAGTTATCCTGTAAGGGGAGTGATTTTTTTAAAAAAACATTTTGTGATTTTTTCTGGTGATGCACAGGAAAGTAGCATTGTTTTACTGTGTCACCTACCTTGGTAGTATGGTGGTATGTTGGCCACTAAGACAAAAAAAAAAAAGAGAGAGTAACTGTGAATGCAGTGCAAAGAAAACATGCAGGTATTTTAAGTTTCAACATTAGCTATACATTGGAATTGCATTCCCTGTGTTAGCCATGTACTTTCACATCAGACTAATTACATTTACTGGCACAACCTGTATTAGTACCTTGTAAGAGCTGTTAATTAAAAAAATAATTCAAATTATTCTGTTAATAAATGAAAAATTATCATTTAAAATTAATAAATTATTACTAATTAGTTAATGTTAATTAACTAACAATATGGGCTCCATTTGGGGTTTTGTGCAAGGTCATTACATTTCCAGTTGACCTGAAGATACCAAAGTGTGTGTTTGTGTGTGTGGGGGTGTGTGTCTGTATATATATGTATATACACATATATATACACATATATATACACACACAGATATATATGTGTGTGTGTATATATATATGTATATATATATATATATGCATGCTTTTCAATGTTGTGCAACAGTTGGCTCTGGGTATAAAATGGATACAGTTAAGCAGTTACAGGCTTGTTTTTCAGTCATGAAATCCATCCCTGACTTGGCTTGCTATAAATGGGATATGTCAGATCTTGCAACTCAGCTGCATTAGGGGGGACTTTTAAATGCATGTTATAATCTCTCTGAGGACTCATCCTCCACAAGAGGATTACTTATAGCTGAAGATTCCATATGCATGTGATTAGCTCTAACTCCTCATCAGTCTGGGATATGCATTTGTGCCAATAACAGTATTAAGATACTTTTGGAGTACTTGAATTTACAGCTTTTTACAGTTCCTTTCAGTATCACCATTGTGTGCTTTTGTTGCCTACTTTAGAATGTGAGATGAAAATCTAAAGTATCCCATGTTGTTTCTCCACTGGCAAAATCCATACACATAAAATATGGAAATAGCTGTTTTAAAATGCAGTCAAACCAGGTAAAGATAGAAAATAAAGGGCTTTCTCATGGGTTCAGTGGGTTTCATGATTTCCAGTGGCTTTTCTTCACAAGATGCCTAATGAGTTGCTGTGCATGAATTTAAAAGACATCATACAAAAGCCACACATTTCAAATTCATATAGACATGAAAATTGCATTTAGATTGTCTTAGAAAACCAAACCGTTCCACAACCTGTAGGTTGTCCATAATGTTTAACCACCCCCACTAAGACATCTGGAACTGTACTGGTAGACTAAAATTATCCTTTAAGCATTATGTGATGAACACTGTGCTGTGGAAGAAAAAGCTGAAAGTTCAACAGGGAATTTGTAAGCCACTCAGCTGATTTTGTGTTAGTCCTGGAAACAGACTCTGAATCCCAAACTCTAATGAAATTCCTATCCAGGTTCAAATTTAGGTAGTCAGTACGGTTTCTAAATATGTATGCCAAACAGGAATTAAGATGCATCCTTTCAATAAATATATATGCTTTTTCTTTCTTATTTTAATAATATGGAAATCTGTGATATAGTTTAATGAGAAATCTGACAGGCACTTGAATACAGAAATTGCTTCATCTTGGGATTTGGAGGGGCTTTGTCCATGGGGCTTTGTGTTCCTAGGCATGGCTGACACTTCATCAGAAGCTTCCAGTGCTGCTACCCTGGCTCGCACCAGGCAGCAACAGAATACACAGCCCATGTGGGATGTATTTTTCCATGCTTATTCTAGGAGGAATGTAACTTCTGTGAGCATGCACTGCTAAATCAGAGCTGCGGTGGTGTTGGTTCCATCTTTGTTCACGTACAACCCAGGCAGCAGTTGGCACTTTATGGCAGTGTTTGTCCCAGGCTGTTCACGACTTGCTGATCTGTTACCAAAAGCAATGGGAACACTGACGTCTTCCCCACTGGCTGATCTGGTGATGACATTATAGTTAATTACCTAATTCAGCAGGCTTTTTAAATCACTTTAGGATGAGCCACACATCCTTGTAATGGTACTGTTAATTTTTACTAATGTGGAAGTTAAGACAGAAATTAAATTACTTGCTCAAAGGTATAGAGGAGAATTGTCAGGAAGAGGGATGTAGAATGCAGGAGATTCTGCCTTTCAGGGTTGGGCTGAGATCAATCTTTGTCTAGAAATAGGTGATGAATGAAAAGAGGAAGAATTCTTAGCAGAATGACAGGAATAACAAACATGGCAGTAGAGATGACTGAAAAGCAAGAAACACAAAGAAGAAGGAAACAATGGAGAACAGTCCCATCAAGAGAGGTGCCAAATAATCCAGAACCACATTTCTCCATAACCCCGTTACCCCTTAGTGCCTTGATGCTTAGGGTTCATAAATTAGCAGGTAAAAGAATTACTGGGGGAAAAAAGAAGAATAGGGGCAGTTTTTCAGGAGAGTTCTGGTTTATGATGGGACTCAAATGGGAGACCAGTGCCATCATACCTTCTGGGTTTTTTCCCTGTGTCCAGTTTATTCCATTGTTGTGACACTTGATAAATGGTTTCGGAGGCAAAACCCAGTAGTTTAATTTCACCTGGCTTTTTGAAGCATTTTTTCTGCCTAGCATGAATGATTTTATTCAAATATTCTTCATGACAGAAGGTCTTTATCTGCTTGGACATAGTCTCTGATGCATCTCAGTATTGTTCTGTTATTGTTCAAGTTGGTACAATGACATAGATTAAACTTTGTTGAAATGATCCATGGTTTGGGTGGGGGTTTGGGGGCTAGATTTGTTTTGGATTTTGTTTGAGAATCATCACTCCAGAAAAAAAAAAAAAAAAAAAAAAAAGACTGACTAGTAGGTATTCTCCAAGTAGCTTCTGCTACCATCAAACTTCACAGCCTTTACGACTTTACTGTACATGGGCAAGATACGGAAGGCATCCTGCACTGCTATCCACCACGATCAGTGTGTACTGATCACCTGCATATTTGGTGGAGATGCATCTGTTTGCTGCTGTTGCTGCAGCAAAACAATGTAACATCATGGGGTATAGTATGGCCATTGGTAAGAAAGCAGTAATTTATACAATTTTTAGTTGTCCTGTTCCCTGGTATTTTCATATAGTCATGAAGGTAATACAATAAGCAAGATGGGAATTATTTAGAAAACAAAGCTATAAATACCAGGTGTACACTATCACTTTACAGCTGCTGGCCAGAAGAATGTTACTAAAACTTTGATTTCTGTAAATCTCAGATTGCATGCAATCACCCATCCACCACCCACCAAATATTTGATCAGTTCTCTTTTTTGAGGGATTGGCCCAATTCTATTTCTTTTCTGCCTTTAATAGACAAGCAGGTGACAAGCTAAACTCTCATACAGGTTGTTAAAAGCACTATTGCCTGTGTCAGCATAACTTGTAGACAGAGTGTAATAGCAAGGAGAGTTTACTATTATGAAATACTTAGACATGGCATGATTAATAGAATATTTCTTTGAAAGAAATTTTACGTGGTAGAATTTCCAATAATACTGTTAGTATAAAGTGGGGAGGATGGACCACTCCAAACCTGAGGCTCATACAATTTCCAAGGCACATTAATTGTATGTTGTATCAGAAATAGAGAAGTAGATGCATCATAAGCAAAAGACAAAAATTTGTGCTTTACCAATATTTTTAAAATGATTTGTAAAACATTCAGTAAAATCACCTGAAAATGACAGTGGATGATTTCTTGTGCAGCTCAGAAATTAAGCCAAGTAACTTTGGAGTGTAATGTATCTTAAATGGAGACCATTTCAGGAACATGGTGAGATATTTTGCATCAGTAAAAAGGTGAAAGCCAGCAATTGTCACTAATGCTATGTGATGACAGAGGTACAAAACAAGGTCAGGGACAAAAAAAGTACTAACTTTTGCTCTGGTATTTTCTATCTGGCAGCATTGACCATTGTGTAAACTGAAAACAGCTGAAGTACAGTAATTTATTTTGGCATTGTAGGACGGAAAGTGCTAAGGATCATGCAGTTCTTCATTTGCAAGGAATGTGATAGAAAAATATAACAGATTTTAATATAAAGCAATTTCATACTTATCAAACTGCTTCATCTGCAGAGGTAAACATTATATTGTTCTTAGGCAGAGAAAATCCTTGTGCTAAATTTTTAAAAGCCCTATTTGACCACCTGTGTGTACATTTTGGCCATCTGTATGTACATCCCTGCCTGGTCTTTGCACTTCTTTAAACAAATGTCCCCCTCTGATATATGGTTTTAAAATTAAATGCAGACCTTACTCTCAGCTGGGCTGAGGGGCCATGCAGGTGAACAAGAGCGGCATGGCTGAGAATAGCTGAGGTCAATTCCCACTAAAAGATCCCAAAGCTGCCATCACTGCTCCTCCACCAGCTCTGCCATCAGGCTCAAGCCCAGGCAAAGGGCACCAGGCTTTGAACTTCACCAAGTGCTCAAAAGAATCCTTGGGGCTCTTCTGCATGCAACTTATACTACTGTTATTGTTATATCATATTAGTGGATAGAAGACTAGAAATAGTCAAGCAAAAACTGAACTGAAAGGTCCTGTTAGAGGTTTAATAAAAGGGGAAAACCTTTTGTGGAGTGATTAGAAACAGAGATTCTTTAAATGCTTTCGTTGATTAATTTTTATTTTAGCCTGAACACGTTACTAATACATTTCTGAATGTAAGAGGCACAAGACCATATAAAAACAGTAAAAGCAGCAGAGCACACAGGCATTCTTCCAGTCATGATCTCCTCTTTAAGTTGTAAAACAAATCAGCAAGCCCCAAATACTTTGTCCCATTTCTAAACAAACCTTGCCATGCAGCTGATGTCAGGTGAGCACAAAGCAATACTTTACCAAAATTTAGTGCTTGCACTTCGAAGTACCACTCAAAAAGCATATAACCTAGTCCAATTCTCAAATTCCTCTAGTACCTTGTAATAATTACTTCAATTAGTAACTTCCTTGAAAATGCAAGTTCCAGTGTGTTAATTATTAGGCACAAATAACATATTTATGAGCATACAGGTGTTAAATGAACATGTCAAAGTCAATCCCATGGTGTTGGCTCTTAGGCCTTTCACTTCTCACATGGTGTGTGTACTCACCAGTTGGCATTTCCTTGTTTTGTACAGGTGATTTTTTAAAACCAGGCAGATCAAAAGTAGTCTCAGGTTCTACCACTGCACAAGCTAAATGAGCTTCAGACTGGCAGTTCTGTTACACTAATTCATTTTTAGGCTGCTACAAATGAGAGGCCAGATTCAGTAAGAACATCAAATTCAGGAGCTTTGGTTATTCAAAGCCTACCCTTTCCTTCCTGAAGGAAACCTCTCTATTCCCTTCTGTCCAGTGCACTGTTCTAACTGAATTTTGCAGAAGGACACGCCTCTTAGTGAACTAAAAACCTGTCACATACAAGTAGTAGTTTGTTGCAACTTCTGTTAATGGATTAAAGCATTTAAAACAAATTAAATCATTAGTACACTGGTTTTTGTGATGTCAACAGTTTAATGAATACATAAAGCACATAAAAAGCAAAAGATTAAAACAAAATTATTGTTACAACTGCTACAGACTCTATAAATTTTTTTACAAGCATACTGCTTGCACAGCAGGTTTTACAAAACAGTGTATCACAAGCAATACCACTCCCTGAAAACTAGGACTTGGAAATTAAAATCACAGTATTTACTTAAATCACATCATATACTAGTCAGACTAGCACTGATTTTACTGCTTTTCAAATTCTTCATGGTGCTGTAGTACACATTAAAGCTCCCACAGGAAATGTGAATAGAGTTCAAGTGCGAAAAAAGATTCTGATTATTTTATCCCTCCACGGCATTATTTAAAACTCTGGTTCCTAAACTTTTTGCCTTTGCGTGGTTATCACAACCATTTCAGTAGATCCCCACTCTAGCAACTGCTTAGGTCAGGAGTGGGTTTGGAACTGCTGATTCAGAAATGCTGATCCCAAACCCTGGTTCTGCTCAAGCTGAGAAGAACTTCAGTCCAGTGCTGCTCCTGCCTTGTATCTGTCTGTAACATGGGGAAGCCCCATCTCTACATTCCGTATTTCTTGCACCCAAACACACAGAAGTTGGGAAGGAAATACAGGAGCAAGGCTACATTCAGGCAACAGGAGACTGTTACAAGTTTGCATACAAAACTGAAGGAAAATGTAAAACAGAAATTGATTTAATCTTTCACTAAGTCTTCCCTCACCTATTATTTACTGTCACTCACATATTTTGGTTTGTTTGATCTGTGTCACAAGTGTAGTTTAAAGTTTAGTACGTTAATGCAAAATGTTAAACCAGGACAGAAAAGTTCTTGTTTCACAATCCAAACTTTAGTAGAAAAAGAAAATAAAATCATAAACAAAAGGATAACAAAAGCATAAAAAACTGCATCAAAGAAACAAAATAGCAATCAGTACATACTGAAGTTGAATACAGGCTCAGAATCTAGGAGGACAAAGAACATTTGATTGTTTTAACAAACTTGCTTAGCCAAATATACTATAAAGATTAGAAAGGAAATAATTTATTATTATGCTACTCGCTCTTTCATGCTATTTAAAATGTCTGCACCACAGTTTATTTCTGTCACCATTTAAAATTCTTTTTTAATACGATTAAATTTGAGCTGTGCACAACAGTTTTGTTTCAAATATTATATTTCAAAAGTTTTTCTTAAATGTACAAAATTCAAGCTGGTTTTAACTGAGTTTCATCTATCCAAATCTCGATGGGATTGGGAGAAAAATGGCAAATGCACTTGCTGCCCCTCACAGGAAAAGGAGTGTTTCTGTACATTCCAGTATTTCTATTTTTAACAACTCCCATGGAACTCCCATGCAACTTAGCTTCAGAATTGAAGATGAGGGGAGAACCTGCTCCACACAAGAAAAGGAGGCCATGAAACAGTCCCAGCATTGTTCCCACCCCACCTTTCTGGACACAATAGTGAATATTCTTCATTAATGTACTTCTTAGCTATGGATGCAAGAAGAAAATGCCTCCACAAAGAATTTATAATGTGTTTTGCTTGAATGTCAGCCCTAAATCTGTACAAAGAGCAAGTGTTGTCTTTGCATTCCAGTGCTTGCTGGTGTGGGTAGTTGAGATGCTCCCACTGAGGCATGGGCTGGCTGAAAAAGGAAGACTGCAAGAAAGGCAGCTGCAGAATTGCTTTGAAATGCTTCAAAATAAAGAAAGAAAAAAGTGCAAGCAAATAAACAGTGCAGCTCTAGGAACTTTTCAAGCCTTTGAAATTCATCCTTTAAGGTGCTTTAAGTGGCATCTTATTTACCAAAGACTTGTTTACTTAGTGAAGTCTGGAATACTGCCAAGGGACTTCATTCTATTTCGGCTGGTCCATGAACG
The DNA here is from genome assembly GCF_017590055.1 of Onychostruthus taczanowskii. Classification (NCBI taxonomy): domain Eukaryota; kingdom Metazoa; phylum Chordata; class Aves; order Passeriformes; family Passeridae; genus Onychostruthus; species Onychostruthus taczanowskii. The sequence continues at coordinate 7,768,260 of NW_024500239.1, read as the reverse complement.
CCTTCATCATCTATCAGTGATCCTCTATACAAAATTCAGCAAATGGCAACAACTATTTAGGGTTTAAGCACAAATGAGCCATCTACATTTCCTCTGTCTACTCTTGTATAAATAAATGACACCACAAGCCTTTCTTGATACAAGAAACCAAAAGGCATTGTTTTAGAGGCTAAATAAATAATAGTTGAAATGACTGTGCCACTTGCTCAATACTTTCCACACTGAAGCCCTCCCACAAGAGAGCTTCCTAGGAATGTTTCCTAGGATGTACATCAATATTATCATTGTGTGGAAGAGTGCTAGAGGTGCTTTGGCACTGGAAGTCCTAATGTGACAGACATTTGCCAAAATAATTCAGCTTTGTGCTTCCAGCTCAGATCTGTAAATCAGGACTCTGTAACACTATGAGTAGATGTTCTTAAGGGAAAAAAATCCCAAACAACTACTTCTGCTTGGTAAAAAATGTCAGAATTGTCCATAATTCTGTTCTGTTTTGCAGACATTTAAGTTCTTCAAAATAGCATTTTACAGCAGAGATAAATACATGATCTCCTGTCCTCTCATACATAATTACATCAAAATCTATAGAGAATCAATGCAACCATGTTCACGCCAAAGGATAAAATACAGACTTTGTACAGTTGGCAGACATTTTTTAGTCATTACTCCTAAAAACTGAGTTAATTGATTTGATTTATTGCCACGCAGAAATGCACATACCTCTGTATATTCTGTATGCAGAATCTAACTTTTTGGGATTGTCACGCCTTGGTGTACAAAGAACATTTCATACACTATTTTCCATCGAGTAACACAGTACATGAACACAACAGCAAGAGTTGAGCTGGCCAAGCAGGTCCCAGAAAACAGCAGCTGGGAACAGTCTCAGTTATTTGCAGTAACAGTAAGAAAAAAGGTTTTCTTCAAGCTCACAGCAACTGCTTGTTGTACTTAGGAACATTACACACAGAAATGCTACTACAGAAGAAACTGTCTGGCCGCTAAATCTTTGTCAATAGCATTACAGGCCCAAGTTGGTAAAGGTGAGAAATAAAAAGAACAAAACAGCCAGCTTGCTTAGTACTGCCCACCTAGTGTGAGAAGCTTCTGGTTTTAAGTTTCTAGAGTATTTTTCATCCAGTGGTCTCTACATTACAACAACTCTTCAGGAAAGGGCTATTACACATTGTGCTTCCAGATGTGGAGCTGTGAAGGACACGGATGGCCACAGATCAGTTTTACACCACAGGGCAGTTTGTGTCCTGTCCCAGTGCAGCACTGAGAGACAGCGCAGATCACAGGCTGGAACACTGAACAGACCTCAAAGGTTGTCATTTGATTTTCAAAAATGTAGGCTCAGCCAGCAACTATGAATGCTGCTTTTTGAGACACACAACTTGAGCAATTACAACAAATTCAGCTAAAAGTTTTACAGCCCTACAGCAGTTCCATTCGAATGCTTATGTAGTGTGTGGACACACACAAACACAAGACTCCATTTATCATTTACATGGCAAAGGTACAGCCAAAACATCTTAAACTTTGCCACTTGAGTAACAGTGAACTAATATGCCAGCTGCATAATTTATCAGAGGAGGCAGGTATCCTGGAAAAGGGAAGAATGTAATTAACAGCCTTTCATCAATGCCTTGGTTTTGAATTGACAGTGTAGAAATGGCTCATTATGCAATTTCTACTATGAAATGCTTGGAATAAATCTCAACTTCTTGTCAGAATAAAGCAGATGGATTATTTTGTACACCTGGGATTCAGGATAATATCTGTCAAGCCATCTCCCCGGCAATGCTGTCAACTGACCTCAAACATACTCTTGCACAGGCAGGCTGAGAATTTGGCCACAATTCCTTTTCTAACATCTATTTCCAAGTTTGTCCCTCAGTTAGAGCCAAGATATGTGGAGATCGTCTTGCATTTAGTGCTCTCATCCAGCTCCCTTTTGCAAATATTTAAGAATAACACACAAAAGCAGACTGAAATTTCTCTAAATGGCACAGCATAGAAACACATACAGCACACCACAATAAATGCTCATAAAAACTCCTCCCAGTAATGTTTCCAGAGGCCCCTGGATTTCTAATACTCCGTGTTACTAACCAGAGTCGATTCTCTTGTTTCCCAGATCTTTGCTTTTTTTTGTTGCCTTTTTTTTAAAAGCCAAGCATTATATTACAAGTACCATCCTGCTGGCTAGGTCAACTCTTGCCCTATAGCAGTGAGACCTTTCTTTCAGACCCACCCTGCCTCTTTAATTGTACTGTGTTTTGCTGTAGCCTTGCAGTTCTCTATTCCTCAGAGCTCACCTTGCCCGAGCCCCGCCGGGGAACGTGCCTTTCACCTCCAAAGAATCTGCCCAGCGAGTCAAGCAGACCCGAGTCTCTGTGCCGTGGGGATCCATGTCTGGCATGGTCTATAGTGCTCGCAGATGCCAGTTTTGATCCGTGCCGGAAAGAGGAGCGTTTTTGTGAAGCCATCAAATCCGAATTCTCTGAAGCTGCTGCACTGTCCTCTTGGATGGTCTGTAGCTCGTCTGACTCTGAGGGCCGATCTTTGAAGGTGTTGTCTTCTCTTCCTGGGGCATCTCGGGAAAAGAGGCGGATCAAGTGGGGGCGACCAGTCCTGTCAGCTGGGTTGGCCTCGGGCCAGGCATTCTTTGGGTCTGCTGTGCCTTTGGAGTCTGTCACCGCTGGGCTCTTCGTGGAGGTCCCATTGTTCTGGTTCACATCTGCCTCTCCTGCAAACAACAAGGATGAGATATGAATACAGGCCTGTGAAAAACAGCCCAGGAACAATGCTGCTTTCTTTCCCTTGCATTGAGATGCTCATTTCATACAAAACCCTTAATATGTGCAGTTGTAATGAAACTATGTTCTCTTCCAGCCTTAAAGAACATTAAGTTATCTTGGAACTGAAACCAGAATGATGTTCTCACACAAATTCGCAGTAGTTCTAGGTGATTTTTTGGGGTGTGTGTGTAGCTTTGGTTTTGTTTTGGTTTGGTTTTTTTTTTTTAACATATTTATTGATAGATTGAAAGTTTAGTTGAAGTGTAACTGAAACTAACTTTATTTACATGGAAGGTTGTGGATGAGGAGGCTTTCAGTGAGTAATCAGAATTCCTGTACTTTCCCTTGATGACTGCAACTCTAATTATGCCATGTTTCTCTGAAATGGGAAAAAAATAAATAATTACAGTGACATTACAGATCTGTGCTTTCACAGATTGCTTGCCCATTTCCTCTCCACGATGTCAGAGCTTATGGTCTCATTTGGAATCCCTTGCTGTAACTACAATGTGGATCAAACAAGCACAGTGAGGGGAAGGGGGTTTTTGCCCCAGTATTGAAATTGTCCTCACTTCAAAAAAGAGAGCACTAAACTGCAATTTCTGCTTGGCCTCTCACGACAGTTTTTGTCCATATATGATGATCCTGGCACTCCGGGTACAATGTCCTAGCACTGATGCTGAAGGCCTAAAGCAAAACTGTCCAATTTGTATTTAGTGAGAAGTGACAAGAACAATTACCAGCAACTGACAAGCATTTTTTTTTTTTAAGCCAAGAAAGGTGCCAAGACAGACCCCTCTGGTAAGTGAAATGCCTGCTGCCTGCTGCCTTCAGAGTTGTGTTCCGATGCACCCAGTAAAGTACCTGAGAAGCATCAGCTGCAACACACTTAGCCCTTCCTTCACCTGTAGTAGCTCCTTCTATCAGTGACAGAAAGATTTATGGAGGATTTTATGGTTGACCATGACTCCTCTTGTTCTAAAGGAAACTGCACCCACTGAAGAACATGACTTATCTCCGAGGAACACCAAAAGACTATTAGAAGGTCAGTGCTTGAGAAGCAATCTTCAGCACACACACCTCCCACACACTCTGTGTCAGAAATATATTTTGGAGTTAAGGGGGCTCAGAATTTCAGAAATAAGTTAGCCATGTGTTACCTTTAGGGTCTCCTAATTACCTTTTTACATCCTCATTTGATTTGGTCCTTGTTGCCATGGGAGGGATAGGATCTGGCAAATACTGCTGTGTTTTTAAAGTACTCTGGGCTCAAATACTTTGCTGATTCAGCAGAGCAATTTTAGACTTGACACAGCCATTTCATATGGTTCCATCCATCCACAGGGCACTAAAGAAACCTTTTCTCAGGCTGAGAATAATTCTGAAATAATTTTATGGGTAACAACACAAGACAGTAATGATGGCTTCTGCAAAACCTGTGTGTAGGTTACAACTGCTCAATCATGTTACTGCTACAGTTTTTCACATAAAAGTATAAAGTACAGTTTTGCTGTGCTTTTTAAAAAAATTCTTTTGTGAAAACTAGCTAGAAAATGTTCAAGAAAAATTTCTTAGGTTAAAACATCTGAAAGTCTCTCAGGAATACAATTATTTAATGAGTGCTTAACTGTCACTGAATACCTCATTAATGCTGGAAATATTTGCTGGCAACTTTGGAATTTGAGTTTTCCTGAAAAGATGCTCTCAAACTTATTAGAAACTACTAACATACCCAAATGACTTTCTTAACAGAACAAAAGAAAAGTAAGTAACTTGGATGTGTGACACATTCTGAAACTGCAAAACATTTTAAACAGCAACTCTAAGCCTAGGTTCTATACCATAATACAAATCCATTCAAGGACAGAAAAAGAAAAGCAAACAAAAGAGTTATTGTATTTAATTAAATGCATTAACAAAACACCAGAGCATCTGCATACTAATATTTTTTACAACAGTTGTTCTTTGTGCCACTGAATACGGGTATTGGTAAGCAACAAAGAAGGGTATTTGTGCCACAAAAGTAGCTGCTCCCAATGCATACGCAGTGAGCTATAAAGTATAAATCTTTCTCGAGGCTTTATCTCAGCAGTGAAAGGACACATTTAAGTTTGCCTCTAAATTTTCTTCATGCTTATGTCTTCTCTAATATATAAAAATACGTAAGAGAGATACTGTTAATATTGTTGCTAACCAATCAAAGTCTTCCAGTGCATTTGGAGAGACAGATCACTTTAATAATGTCCTAAGGACATCCAGAATTAATGGACTACATAAATGTATGCTTATTTGTTCATTTGAAAACAAATATTCAAGTATTTTATTAAAACCTATCGTAAATGCTGTGTATAGCTACTATTTTTTTAAGTTGGGGGTTTTTTTGGAAGATGAAGCTCTTTCTTAAAACAGAGCAGAGGACCTGTACCATATTACTTGTACAACAGAAAGCTGACCAGGAAGGAAAAAATCTTAAGCACTTCTTCATAGGCGTTAACTGGAAGGCTATGGAAGTGTCTTCTATTTATATGTAAGTGCATATGGTCCTTGAGAGCTGCACAAAAGAGAGCACAAGAAAAGCACCTCCTCACATTAGCCCAAAAACAGCTCAAGGGAACCAGACTCCAAGCAGGGATGAAGCACCCCAGGTGTGGCCAAGGACCAAAGACAATGCCACTTCTCTGCTCCCCTTCACCACACGGGGCTGTGAGCCTGCTGCTAGCACAATGCTCCCTGGCATGTTGGTCAGAGTGAGCAGAGCCATTTGTTCCTGTACACACAGTGACCTCCAAAAAAAGGAACACAGACGGACAAAAGAATTCTTAGCAGTCTGTTAAAAAAACCAAAGAGAAAAGTCCAAAGGTGCTTTCAATGAAACAATACTAAATCCAATCCTTCATTGTCCTTAACAGGAGTTAGGTCCTACATAAGTATTTTCAAAACTACTGTGGCCTTGGTGCTTCATTAGACATGGATAGTTTATCCCATTTCTTGAGAATGAAAATAAGTCTTTTCCCAAAGCTGCTAATTGGCTGGAACCTCTCAGCCCAATGCTTCAAACAACTCCTCTCAACAACCATGGAAATTTGTTCTATGCAAAGGAAAATTTCCAATCAAGAGACCTCCGATACAAATATCCTTCTCATGGGTTGCTTGGAAGGGCTGCTCTATCACAGGCCCCCTGGAGAGCACAGTAGTCTGCAGTCTTCTTCCATACAGAGGACAGCCTGGAAAGACATTGTTAAGCTAAGAGTTTTAAAAAAGATTACAAGTTTTTCATCTCCTCCTACTCCTTTCCAGTCTTGCTTTCTTGCAGATACTTGTAATTCCTCTCACATTCCTACTGCTGCTCCCTCTACAAATGCTGTGAAACCAATGAGGAAGATGAAGCTGATAAAAGCTGAAGTACATTACCTTACTTTGGGTTCTCAAGAGAGGCTTAGATCAACAGTCACAGCATCTTGCAAATATTGATTATACACGACAGCAGCTTAAATATTTGTATGAAATCTTAAGTATTATTTACTTCTTACAAATGCCAGAAAGTACATTAATCAACTTTGTAACACTGAATATTTAATATGTTTCACCATAACTGCAGGCTGCTGTGATCGATTACACTTCCTTTTTCTCAGTCTTCTTTTCTCAGGGTATGGAGATGGAAATTACTGAACTTCTAAATCAACTTTTCATTTTAGCTTAAGTCATACAAAGCACTGTTTCTCAGTAAATGAAATATAATCTGTATTTGTCCTTTTCCACTTTTTAGGTCCTCTCTTTTCTATAAATGTCAACTGGATAGTGAAGTACAATGTACCTTCCAAAGTCCTCAATTCTGAGTTAAGTTTATTTCAGTATTTTTACTGAAATGCTGACAATAAAATATTAGTTAAAACATCTGACTTTTCATATTGATTAATCTAGGTTTAGTCACATGAACAAGAAAAGGTAACACCTAGAATTATTCAACTTTGTCACAGCTGAGATTTCAAGATCTTTGGTAAGCTGTAGCAATAAGACAAATGTATCAGTAAGAGGTTGCCTTGCATTATTTAAGAGGCTGAGACCACTGTTTTGGAACATGTGGCTTCTAATAACACTTGTGGTAACATCAGGCACTTGAAAGAATAAAAGGCCAGAGAAAAAACATCCATTATCACTACATACATGCTGCAGCTGAGGAAATCTGAGTTCCAGCTCTCTGCTGAGATAATTTCACAACAATCCAGCTCCTGGTTTGGACTTTTACTGCAGCACAGCCCACAGCAGAACAGCATGTCCACAGCCATTGGGCTTCACTACAGAAGTATTTGTGGAGACAGAGGAAAAAATTATGTCTGCATTGTTAAATCTGAACTGCAAAAGCTTGATTCATCCTCATTATGCTAAGACACTGCAGACAAAAAATGGCTCTTAGCCTAACTTCTCTAATATTGTTAGAAGGCAATATGCCATCAGACATTTCAATTCACAGACCTAATTATGGGTTTTGTCTGATACTTGTCAAACAGTTGGGAATCAATTTTGGACAAATATTTCTGTTTGAAATGGATTGCATGCAGTACAATTGTGAAACAAACACTTGGTCATAGCTCTGAACCAACCAGAACGGATGTGCTGGTGCATTTAGCCTGTAAACAAACATCCTCCCCATTTTCTAGCAGAGTGAATTCAGCGAGAAGTGCCCAGGTATCTCATGATGCAGTTAAACTCACATGAGTTTAACACCCCTACTGCACTTAGCCAAGAAATCATTTCCATTACAGCTTGCTCTCCTCCCTCCCTCCTTGCCATAGCTCAACACTTTCAGGAAAAAAAATCCACCCAAAGGCACATTTTCTCTATAGCTTCAGCATAACTGAAGGAATGATATTTTTCTGTACAGGAATTTCAGCTTTTTCTATGGGCTAACCAAGCTGCAGACTAAACCACCACAAAAACGAGAAGCCACCTGCTAAGCATAACATGCACTCCTTTGATTTCCCTCCCTCACTTCTTCCATTAGACATTTTACAGCATATAAAGCTCTTACCAGACTAGAATAAAAGAGTTGTGAGGGTGTTTCCATTCCAGTGATGAGTAGAGCACACCTATACATGGATCTGCTGAAGCAGTGAATAAGGTGTCTGCTGTGGCATAACTTTCCTTACAATAAGACTTAGTACTAAAAATACAGCAAAAGGTGAAAAACCTCACCTGGTCCAGTATTTACTTCTATTGCACTAAACTGAAAACAAGACCAACTTTAGTTCTGTACTACATCTTGGGTCAATAAGGATCAGCGGCTGAGCCTGCTGAAAGTTATTGCACTGCTGTTGGCAAAGGCACAACATAGGTTCAGACATTTAGACTACATTGTTGTGGCTGGCTGAATGGAAGTTCCACTTCACATTTTACAAAAGTGCCTGACAAATGCTGCTTTTCCTGAGTCCCTGGTACCTCATGGAATTCCAGTTCTTAGCTGTTCTCTGCAGAAAGCATTATGCCCCCTAAGAGCTGATGCCAGACTGAAAATTAATAGGTCAAATAGGATCTATTAATGGCTAGACCTTTGCTAATACTCAAGTCTTGGCACAGTTTCTTTCAGACTAATTTCTCCAAGCCCTCCCTGATCCTCTCTTGCTGAAGAGCAGCTTCTGAGCTATCAGAGTTTGGCCTTACAGCAGAGCTCACATGAAAACACAAAAAGATTTGATGGAGAGAGTGAAAATGTCGCTCACATCCTGTTATGGAATCAACTGTCTTTGCAGTTGACACTTCAGCTATATTATTTATGCTCATATTTCAAAGAAAAGTACTGCATTCACTCAGGTAGAATAGGAACATGTACTTTTTAACATAAAATTATGCTGTAGGGAAGAAACTGTAAATTGCATAGGAAAATGTAAATTCTTTCAGACACTAACTACTACGGTATGAAAACATAAGTGTGATTCCTCTCACTTTATTTCTAATACTATCCAAAATGTAAAAAAACCCCAAACCCTCTAACATTTGACATACTTTAACATCAATTCACAAGTATCACCTATTTTACTAGCTAAGAGACAGAGTAAAATCTCTCCTGAAATGTCCAGCAACCTTCTTCCCAAAAGGCCAGTCAATGAAAAACTTGCTGCAGTAGTATTAATAAGTAACAATAATTTTGCAAATTCAGTAGATTAATCAATAGCCTGATTTTTTTTCTTTCCCCTTAATTCTGCTAGACTTCATTGTCCCAAATTGTTTAATCTGTAACTGTGAACCACTGCTTGTTACAAGAGCACCAGTTTCATGATAAATACATCCCTTAAGTATTGCTCAGCAATTAAGCCAACGTTATTTGGGAGAAGGATCCCTGTAAGGTGGTACTAACACAGTGGGGAATTTCTTGCTGTGGTATCTTTTTTGCTAGGGTAACTATACTGACTTTTTAAACTTACCCAGTAAAACCATAATGCAACCAATCAATGAGTAGGTGAAAACACACAGCAATGTGACTTCTATTCTAGCTGGAATGGTGGCACTCTGATAAACATGCCTAAATCTTATTTTGTGAATCAGCAATCAGCACATGATTTTTAGTTCTGCTGACAACCTCATGATTCAAGAGGGTTGTTTCTGTGAAATGACTACAAAATAAAAATTAGAAATGAAAAATAAGCTGTATATTTATTACAGCTTATGTTCAGCATTATCACTCTGCTGAAGGCAATTACGCTTTATGGTAGCAGTGTGTAAAATGTAGCAATACTGTCCGAGTCAGAGATTTTTGATATATCAGGAGTCTTCTTGCTGGAAATCTTTTCTGTATTTTCACCAAGGCACACACAACTCCTAGCACCTGCATGACAGAGATGCGAAAACACTTCCAAGTCTGTGCAGTAATAACCCACAGTCCGTGCCCAAAGTCTGAACATTAATGGGAAGCATGTGTGGTTACTGTGGGCTGAAATGTGTTAACATCCCATTACCCACTGAGAGGGCTGCACTCCAGGAGCCAGGTTTAAGACTTGATGGAGAAAAAAGACCATTATACCTTCCCCACTGTACACCCTATATTATTTATGCCTTTAAGAACTCCCTCTCCTCTGTATTCTTAGTGAATAAATTTAGCCAGTCTGCCCTGCCCATGTCAAAGAAAGAGATCAAAGCAAAGCAGTCAGCGAGGCATTTCCAACCACAGGAATCAGAGCAGCAGTTGCACTCCAGCTCCATGTGTTCTCCTGTTACTGATCATGCTGAGGCTTAAAACCAGGGGTGCAACAGACCTTTTTTTCTTAAACCTACTGTGCAAGTCATATTAGATTCAACATACAAGAAATTAGCTGGGAGGCCTAAGTTACACATCATCCATCACTGCATGGTGCTTAATTTCCTCGTCATCATCTTTTTTAATGGGCTATGTATGTATTTCAGCAATTCAGTGGAACACCCTCATAAGAAATTACCAGTAATTAAGCATTGAATAGGACTTCCCGGGGAAGTGATGGAGTCACTGTTCCTGGAAGTGTTCAAGGAATGGCTGAATGCGGCACTTAGTGCTGTGGTTTAGTTGATGTGGTGGTGTACAGTCAAAGGTGGGACTCAATCTTTGAGATCTTTTCCAACTTCAATGATTCTATTACTAGGAAAGAGAAAGTGGCTCAGGACTGTTAGGAGTCTTGTGGTGTGTAAGGTACTGTTTGCTTGCGAGGACAGGTAAAGAAAAGAAACAAGAAAAAAGAGGCATTCAAAAAAGCTAAAAGCATCCCCTGAGTGAGAACAATTTTTGATCTTCAGACTGTAATTAAAACCAATCTACTTGACTGCAGAAACTGCCTTGCACTCTGCATGCCTTCACAGAGCTGGGCACTTGGTTATCCGTGCCCCTGGCTCAGCCTGAAGAGCTGAAACAAAGCCCCCAGCCCCCACGGTGGCCTCCCATTGCCGAGGAATGCAGCAGTGTAGGCCTGGCTCGCACCCTCTCACTCTTGTTTTCCACAGCTCCTGGCATTGCCTCCGCTTGCTGAGGGTTACAAAGGCGAGTACAGAAAACAAAAGAGCCTGTGGTTGAAACCAGTGGGACTTGCTATGGCAGAAATTTGGAATCTATGAGAAGCACGCGGCAATTCTCCACACGGCCTGCAGAGAGGTTTTTAAAAACTTCAACAAAGAATTTTATCCACCCACCGGTTTCAAACAAAAAAGTTCCTTTGTGTTCCTAGAACATATAGGTTTGTTTAAATCTCCAATATCTCACAAAAGAGCCTCCCACAGCAAAGCGAGCTGGAGCATCGTTGGTAACAAACAATTTCATGTACTTAAGGAAGAGAAATTAAATCACCTGCTGACCCATCAGCATTTGTATTCTTTAAAAATTGTGCAACTGACTAGTGTTAGACTAAGATTGCTTGATTATTCATCTTTTCTGCTTCAGTTGCATTGAGTCTGAGTAATTGTTAGGTTGTAGAACTTGGATATATCCCCCACCCACCAAAGTATGGCAAAATGAACAGTGCTTCCATGAGACCTCACAACTTCCACCATCTTTTGTACTTTCCACATCAGTTATGTTTTACTGGAAAATAGCCTATTTCCATCAATGTAACTGGGTACCCAATATTACAGTTATTTTTTTTTCATAATACCATAAAGAAACAGGGCCTTCAAAGCAGCAGAAAAAGAAATGTTGGTGAAATGAGTGAGGTGAGGACAGTGACTGAACTAGCTGGTTCAAAGAAGTCGCCCAGAGCATGATAAGCAGCACAAAAAAAAAACCCCTATCTGTAGAATATTTCCTGTAAAAACTCATCATGTAGCACCTCCAAAGAGGGCCTGATAACACTGCTGTGTTTTTCTTGACCAGGATTTAAGTGTCTGGGTGGTGTTTTATTGTTTAGAAAGAATAAACTGCAGAAGACAATACACTTGTAATAAGTTAACCAAATAAGGTACCTTTAAAAAACATGGTTTGATTGTGACCACAGGGAAACTATTTACAGCATAAGGTTATATACTCCAATTCCTATAAGCTGCATTTTAGTTCTACAGAATAACAGTGCTCATGTGTGTTAACTTTTCCTGAGACCAACTAACCCAACTAAACCCAAACAGAGCCCAAAGTAGAGGAGTTTTTCATATGTTAAAACAGAGAATATGAATGTTTTTAACTCCCCCCAAAATAATACACCAATTTGCTGGTTTGAGGACATAACTTCCAAGTTTGTTTTCCAATACAGCCTTGTATGGGGCAGGTCCAGGTAAAAAGCAAATTACAGGAGTATGGCAGTCCTAGAGAGAAGAGTGCACAACACAAGCAAGGTTTCTGGAAGCTGTGAATCATCTGTAGGATGATTGTCATCAATAAGCTTGACATTTTCACGCATCCTTCAGGTGTACATTGCCATCTCTAGATTTCTCTCTTTTGCCCTAGTATATTTTGAACTGAAGCTTTTAATAGCACAAGTGACCCAGCGAGTCACGGTTACAGAATTTACAGTGAGGGGAATTATGCTTGTAGTTTTTAGAAGATATTTTTTCCCCTCAGAAAATTCTGCAGTACACCACAATGGTATAAGTGACACATTCTGAGTATGACGCACATATTTGCCAATATTTTTAAAAATACCTGAAATACCTGGGCACAAATAAACCTATAGGCCATTTACCATTGTGTTGAATTCTTGTATATGTATAACAAAATTGGAGATGTAGCTCTTCAGAAGCTGACAAAACATACCTCCCAAACAAACAAACAAATAAACACAAGCCAAAAAAGATGGGGTAGGGTTGTTCAAGTCTGCCTAAACTGCAGCTCTTTACAATCAGAACAAGTCCACAGCCATTAGTCATTGTCTGACATTATCTTCAGTTTGGAACAGATTTTCATGTGAATACCTACGGTGAAAGGTCAGAGGAGCAGAAGCGAACAAGTCCACAGCCATTAGTCATTGTCTGACATTATCTTCAGTTTGAACAGATTTTCACCTGAACACCTACAGTGAAAGGTCAGAGGAGCAGAAGTGAGCAGGAGCTTCTCCCAGTCACACAGAGTTTGTTCTCAGAGCTTGTCACACTCAGAAACTGATGCATTACTGTGAGTACCCCTGAGCCTGTGGCAGGCAGAAGCCCAGGGGGGAGCTCCCTGTCCCGGGAGGGTGCAGAGGTCCAGCTGTGACCTCCACATCCAGCTGTGCCCAGGAGGAGGAAGATGAGCTCCCAGTGTCCTGGGGCAATGCAATGACTCACACCTCCAGCTTTACCCGGACACCTGAAGTGGCAGAAGCTCACATTGCTGTGGGGACAGCAGCCACACCAGCAGCTGCATCCATGAGGTGGAAGACAAGCACCTCTGTAACCCTTTGGGGAAACAGAAGACCAGGTCTTCAGCTTCACCTCCAGTTCAAGATGCTGGCATTAAGAGAAGGTCCCTTTCTCTCATGGATATTGTGGCATCCATGTGCAGCTCCAGCTCTGCCTTTGGTGTGGATGGTGAGAAAGTTGTTCTGCCTAAAAGATCACCAGCTGACTGGTAATTTTAAAAACACAGTAAATGCTTCACAAATGTGTCACTTCAGGGATGTTCAGCACTCCAGATGTTAGTTTTTGGCTGCCTGGCAATGCTTACTCTAACCAGATTTTGAAACGTTTTCAGGTAATAATACAGGATTTTAGAAGGTGACAATCAAGCTGGTAACTCTGAACTCTGAGGAGAAAGCTGAAAGCCAGGTTATTCAAAGGACAAATTCCACATGCCATATCCGAAGTCAGCAGAGAAATCACAGCTGAGCACATTTGTAGCAGGGATGCTCTTGGAGCACAGACTCCCAAGGCTGCATTTGGCTGCTCGCACAGTTTAAAGCCTCTCTGCAGGCCCTGGCACAGGAGCACAGCACTCGAGGATGTTGCACCCTGATCACTGCCTTGAACAGAGGGAACAGGATTTGTGCTACCATGCTCTGTCCTGCTGGTCAGAACAGCTTTGTCTGGAAGCTGCACAATGGAGAATGTCAGCACAGATCCAGGAGCAGAGCCATGGAATTTGCTGTAGCAGAATAAGAGGAGGATATAAAAATATTGCAATACATGCTATAAAAGGCAGGTAGTTTGTTAAAATACTAATTATTTCAAGGCCTTTAGACTTTTACAATTATTTAAGTTTTAAAATTATTTCAAGGCTTTTACACTTTTACAATCAATACAATAAAACTCCCAAGAGTTTTAGAGGTAGTTTGGATTAAACAGCAAAAATAAACTCTTTAGAGACTTCTGAGTGATTTCCTCACTGAAGAAATCTGATAACCAAAGAAATACTTTTCAGAAGGGAACTCCAATGTATGCCTGAATAATTGATACGAGAATTGATTAAAATATCTGCCTGCCTGGCAGAGAGATCAAAAGAAAACCTTATTCCAGAACTTATCATAGGGTTTACATGTTCACCTTCCTCATAATTGCCTCAAGTGCAGCCCAAAAAACAGAAAATAAGAATACTTGAAACAAAGAAAATAAATCAATGAATCCAAAGGACTAAAGCACTGACTGAACTGGCACAGGGCCAAACAGCAGAGATATTATTCCACAGAAATACTGGCGGAAAGCTGAGAATAAAATGGTCAAAAGAAAGATACCGGGGGAAAAAAAAGATGACTGGGTTTTTTTGATGATGAACTGGAGACATTTAAAGCTGGACACAAATCACCTTGTCTGTCTATCCTGCAAGAAATGACCAGCATTTACCAGAGAATAAAAAACATTACCAGCAATCACATGGAAAGGCTTTACACTCCAAGGTGAACCACAGAATCCACAGCCTCACATGTCTAGATTCAAACTTCCAGTCCTGAAGGAAAGGTCAGTATTTGCACTGCTCACACCATTCTGCTGTTCTTTCTTCCTCTCTGGCCCCCAGCAGTTTCCAGTCCTCCCTCCCACCTTCCCTTCCCAAGGCTCCTGGACCAAAGCTGCCATCCAAACCACTCTGCTGTGCTGCCTATCTGACTCCCACCAGCTCCAGCTCCACAAAGATCATGATCCCTTGCCATGCTGCTGCAGGCTTTGCAGGCTTCTTGTGGAGCATATTCCAAATTATCCCTGCAAAGGAATTCACCTCTGGAATCTCTCCTTGTCATAAGGGCTGCCTACCCAATACCAGCCAGAGCTGTCAGAAGCTAGTACAAGCAGGCAATAAATACACACCTCTAAACCAACTACAAGAGTCACAAGATTAAAGTGCTACCTCTCCTCACCTACTCTGCCAGATGCTTACAACCCATACATGTTCTTACAATGTTAACACAAAACATCTAAATCCAAAGGGTCCCCACGTGGAAAATAAATACTGCACAGCCTTTTGTCCTTCCTCACTTGCTTCTGCTGCTCTGGATTACTGACATTTGTCCACATTAGCTAAGATCTTTCAAAGTCCTGCCAGGATACACTTCACAAACACCATTCCAGCAGCAACCCTCTACAGCTCTGTTAACAGAGCACGGCTGGATCAGCATCTGCCCACAGCTCTCTTACACCAGCATTATGTGTCGCATTGGTTGGTGCCACAGATTGTTGATTTGGTTTGGGGAGTTTGTCTTTTCTGCACTGAAAGAATAAATATTTGATTTCTCATCCTCCCCAGTGAAATTTAAGTGGCTGTGCTAACACAAAGATCATAAAACTGCTGCCTCCTCTATGTCCCAGTTACAAACAGGGCTCTCCCCATTTCGTCCCACAAGCTCATCTATACAGGTAGTGCGCTAAAAGAAAACAAAATATTTCTATATTGGCTGAAGAAGGGAGCAAAATTACAAGATTTCCAAAGTAGCCTAGGCCATGGGTAGGATTTGTACAGCATGAAACCCCACATTTCTAAAAGATTAATTCACATGGTATTTGATAGATTGAGAGAAAATGTGATCTGCTCACACATCAATTTAAAATAATCTCTTATTTCAGTGGGATTTTACCTGAGATACAGTATGCTCTTAGTCAGAAAAAGTCCCAAGGAAATTACTGGGGAATCCCAAATCTATTAATGTAAAACCAGATATACAAGTCCATTTCACCTCTGAGCTAAGCATCTGTCAGAACAGCCTTAGAGATATCTGCTCTGATATTTCTAACCTCAGCTATTCTCGGTCTTTAGAAACTCCATTCCACTCTCCATCATTATAAATGACATCCTACGCTTCTAAAAATATTAAAAAATCTGTTCTCATCTATCCTAGGCCACATCAGACATATTTGCTATACACTAACAAATCAATGATATCAGGTTATAAATAATGAAGAGGTTTTTTACATTAAGAAAACCCAACACGTTTTTCCCCCGCGCTGAACACTTGTGAGCTGTACCATAGTGCTCAATGTGACTCAATGCTATACGAAGAACAATGGTGACAAACTGTATAAAACCGCGGCAGTGATCGATGGTACTTCACACAATATCTGCTTTTCAGTAGCAGCATTCTAAGAGTGAAAAACTGCTTGCACAGTACCAAGCCTTGTACCAGTTCGTGGGAGTTACTGCTATTAAAAAAGGAAAGAAAGAAAATAAAAGAATTCACAAACTTTATTTTGCTATTTGAGTACGTATAAAGTCACTTTTCATGTGATGAAGAAAGCACGCTCAGCAAAAAGAGCTGTTAACTCTGAAGACTAAAATGGCAGTATGATTGAGCTACACAATATTTTAAGAAGCAAGAAAGGCTGTAAACATGTTTTTTTTCCCAGGTGTTTTTTGGGTACATTTCTCTCAATCCACCCAGCAAGCACGAGGATGAGTAAAGCCCCCACTTCTAGAAAAGTTCACGAAGAGCCTGAGTAACCAATGGGTTACACCAGAAGGACTATCACAGGGCAGCAACTGTATACAGAGGATGCACACAGCACACAGTCCTGCTCACCCAAACTTAGGATGCAGCCCTGGGGAAGAAGGTGATACCATGCCTGCTTTCTGCAGGCAGAGCTTGCTCCGCTGTGCCCAAGGCCAGCAGAAGTCACATTGGAACCCCCAGCACCACGCTCATCCCAGCCGGCAAACTCAATAAATGCCTGGCTTGGTGCTGCCCTGACCTGGGACTGGCAGCCTCCAGCTGGCACTTTCCTGGGTGCAGCAGCCCTGTGCCTGCTGGCAAAAGTGTCAACAATTCGTGGTTCTGGGCCTGTGTTTGCAGGAGCACTGTCCACAAGCCATTTCAGAAGTAAACAAAACAACTCCGCCTTGGTTTTCTCAGCAGGAGGTTTTCGTTTTTCTGCCTCCTAGGAAGTTGTGCAGACAACTCACAGGAGGTAGAAAGTGCTCCACAGACAGAAAAATAGCTGTGTTAATATTATCTCTGAAAACAAAAAGTCATTCATTTCCCAGGTAAGTGCTGTAAAAGCGTTTCTGCAGCCACAGATTGTGACTGGCAAAATGAGAAGCCTTTCATATCCACAGTCTGTGGCTTCCCAGAAAGTTACCTAGCATCCCTCTGAAATAAGTAAATAATGCAATCTGTTTATAAAGCCCTTGCACCTTGGTTCACTTCTCAGTTTAGGATGCAGTTCATTGTAGAGAATAATGGGCTTTGCTTATCCTGAGAAAACAGGATAACCAGGACAGTCTGACAAAGGGGTGCCACAGATTGTAGAAGTCAAATGTGCTGGAAGTAGCATAAAAATTGCCATGTACTTCCAGATTTGTGTTCATGACCTACTAGAATTATTTTTTTTCTCCCCACTGCAAGCCTGAACTACTGGAATCAAGGATAAAAAAAATACAAAGGAAAAAAAATCTAATTCCATCTACAGTAACTGTGAAGAATAGCTGGAAGAACACATGGCTCGAGGACACACTTGCATGTCCCAAGTGCGCCAGCAGGCTCTGCAGCCTCCACCAACTCACTCATCTGCAGTTCCCTGTTCAATGTCAGCTCCAGCCCAGGCCCAGCCTGCCAGGACACAGCTCGGATGAGACAAAGGGCTCTGAGCATCCTCCCGGGTGGCTGGGCTGGAGCTTTGGCCGTGGCTCCTGGCCAGGCCAGACCCGCTGCCCATGCCCAGCCCTGCGTCTGCCCACAGTGGCACCTGCCAGGGCTCTGGCAGCCCTTGCTGCTCCTGCTCCAGCTCCTAGGTGCCAGACCGTGCCTGCCTCGCTGCCACCCTTCTCCCAGCTCATCCCCACACTGGCCAGGCCACTCCTGCTGCTCCCAACAGCATGAGAGCATCAAGCTGTGAAAAGCAAACTCGTTTAGTTTTGAGCTCTCATATTATCTTTGGCTTATTGCAGGAGGGATTCAACCTCAAAAGTATCCTTCTTAGGTATACCTCAAAGGTATTTCCCTCTTAGCAGCAATAAGAGCCCGCTGTGGACAGTATTGCCTGAGAAACAAGTGGAAAAAAAGAAATCAAATGCATGCAGATTAATAGACCAAGATACATTTCATAAAAGTACGAAAATAAGTAGCTGATAATCAGGACAAAAACTTGCACTTGCATAAATTCTAGCTCTGACTGTTTGCCTTTCAGAAAGTATCTATAAAGAGGCATTTACTGAAACAAATCCCCTTTTTTCCCACTTACATCTCCTGACAATTCTTTCTGTGACAACAGGTCTATCACTCACTCCGTTTTCGATTTCCGAATTTTCTATTCTGGCAAGGAAAATATTTCTCACATACCTGAAAGGAATAAAATTAAGACCCATATTCTTCGCAGGTGGCTGATATAACTTAGTTGAAATCAGCAATTGTCAAATTATCCTACACTTCTACTGATGGCACAAGCAGCATGTTGCAATCCATATTAAAAAAAAGAGAAAAAAGAAAGAGGATAACTTGATGAAGAGCTATATACCATGACATCATCTGAGCACCTATTTTTTTTCATACAAGTCTAAAATATCATTTGATACAGTTTGACTAGATGATTGCAAATTGAAGTCATGCTGCTCAGATCTTTCTCTCAATGCCAGGTCCATCACACATAGTAAGAGGTGTCGGTCTTTCTGAATACAGTAACAGTCAACTTACAGAGTAGTTCATTACTTACTGCACAATTTGTATGGTCCTTAGAAGCTGCATGGGACTAGCTAATAGATAACTACCATCATCATCATCATCATCACAACTAACCAGCAGATAAAACTGCATCATGTGCAGCCATTATTCTTCTGCTTGCACTGCAGTATAGATTTGCTACTTTTAAAGGTTATTTTGACTGGTATTCAAGTCAGTAGGAGACACTTGCACTTATGTGAGTGGCAGGACATCCAGACTAGTTTACAGGAACTTCAGCATAATTTAGCTGATGTAATTAGCAGAAGCTGGCTTACCTGGTGACAGACCAAAGGCAATTCCCTTAATAAATATAAACCCTTAACAAATGAATAAATGTCAGCAAAAGGCAAGGGTGGATGTACTGCAGTGCAGAGGCACCACATCCCTGGGTGTGCACCAGGCTCCTTTCTGACAGTGAAGTTTCCCATGTGGCCATACACAGTTTCTCCAGCAACATCTACACAAACATGAGCATTAATAACTCGGAGGTAACAGCAGCATTAAGCCTGCAGAAGGGCTTGCTAATTCGATCAAATACACTTTAAATGGTAGCCAGAAAAGGAATGGATAGGAAAACGAAATACATTTTAAAGGGTCAGTGGTTCTATGAATAGAAATTTATTCAGAGACTGTCTTTTCATGTTTTGCAACACAAAACAGATCAAACAAGGTTCTGCTTCTGAAAAACACAACATTCAATGAATACCATGGCACTTGAATGCTGACTGGAGAGATGCCAGTGATATCAGAGAAGCAATGTCTTTTTCTCCTCTACCAAAACGCTCTTTGCCCTACACAATAGCTAAAAAGTCTTTAAAAAATGGCTGAGTAGAACTCTTTTATCTCTGACTAAGCATATGTGTCGGGGACTATGTGCTTCATCATCCCTACAGGAATTACACAGTATCATGATTCAGAACTAAGCTGATCAATCCCTGGGAAACATCCATCGTATTGTCAAAGCATTCCTGCATCTATTTTACATAAATTGAACATTTATGTAAAACAAAATCTCTGAAGAACTAAGAGGCAGCCTTAACCATACTCCAAATGGCCTGAAAAAAGTCTGTTCATACCAGACGCATTATAGTGGTATAGCTGTGCCCATGCTATGTGTCAGGATGTGAATTCTGACATCCTCAGTCATCCAGCCTGATCATGAAGGTTTTTTTCTTTTTTTTTTTTTTTTTTAACATGGGAACATGGATACAAAGGTTCAGAAAGGGAAAGTAAAGGGACTGTAAGCATGTGAATACAGAAAAAAACCAGGACCTAGCTCTAGGAGAGATGGAAAATATTGCTGGGGTCCTGCAATTTAGAGGGCTTCTTCATATCTTGTTATTCCTTAACTTTAAAAGAAGGGAGAAACAATTGTTTGTTTTAAAAGACGCACATGTAAAAATAAATCACTCACTGAGAAAGAATTCTTAAGTAAAAAAATAAATCTTTAGACTTCAGGATCAGTTATGTGCTTGATCAGCCAAATCTCCAATCCCACTTAAGATGTGAACACTCTAGTACTGTATGTGTACAAAACAAACCAACAAGCCAAATAACAAAAGCTTTCACGCATGACCATGGCCAGTGCAAGACACATGCCGTGACCTTCAGATCAAGATCCAGGAAGAAGGAAACACCCTATTCCCCTACCAGCAGAAGTGTACTCTCCATACTGCACATTCCTCTTGCTTCCCTTGTCCTGCTGCCCCATGAAGATGCCACAAATCAATTGTTAATTCCGCTTCTTTCAGCATACAATGGAATGTGCTCACCCACAGCAATTTAAAAATGAAGGGCCTCTAGAAGTAAAATTAAATGTTTTCATTGTGTAGTTACTGCCCCCAAATGCCTCCCTTTTTGAAGAAAGCTTTTGCATAAAACTGCTGTTTAGGGCAAACATGGACAAGTTACTAGGAAGGCAAATTCAGGCTTGTCACTGGTATGACCAGGTTGTTTTGACAGTAAACTCTAATGGAAATCAAAAGCAAACAAGCCAAATGGGTAGCCACTATACCTTGGAATTAGGCTTTGTTTGAAAAAGGGTGGAGAGAGGAGGTGGAAATAAAGCAGTGGCTGTCAAATTCTGCTTTTGGACTATTTACCTCAAATTTAACAAACCAATCCAAACAGATTACAATGCGCTCAAAAAGAATTAAAAAGTAGAAGCAACAATCAAATTAGTGCTTAGCCAAGTGGAACTGGATGCTACAGATGGCTGCTCTTTAAGAGTATGTGTCAATTTATCGATCTTGCTTGGCTGCCCCCAGTGTGTTCTTACAATACACATACAGCTAAGGGCACTACTGCCAGCCAAACTGGAAAGGTTTAGCAGTGTCAGTGTTTTGCCTGTCAGGTTAATGCTCATATGCAGTCTGGCATCAGATATTTTGACCTTCAACTCTTCCCAAAGAAAAAAACCACCCAAACCCTGTCCCAGCTTCCAAATGCCAACAGTTGTTTTACATCTCAGAGTCCTCAGAACATGGTACTGACAGTGCTCATTACTAACATTTGCACAGGACAAATTTTTCTACTCCTTCTCTTCCATTTACAGTTTTTCCTTTGAGACTGAGCTGTAAATGCGAAAATACTCCAGGATATTCTGCAGAGCTTACCACTGTGCTTAATGTTCTTCATTACTTACCACATACTCAGGTTACGATCTTTTTTGATAGTTCTTCCAGAGTATTTAAAATTCCCTTCAGTCATTTCAGAAAATCCACCCACAACATGCAAATTGCCTGCTCACGAATTTTATGTCGCTTTTTGTTTTCTACCAGTTTCACCCTCTTAATAGAGAGAGGGGTAACATACTGTCATTATATCATGCACATTCACCTGTCTTTTGTTTTGGTAGGTTGTTTTTTAAACCTGAAGCAAGATACTAATCCACAGTACTTAAAATAATTCAGAGAAAGGAAAAAAAGTTCAGCAGTAGATTTAGACATTCAAAATACTTCTCTCCAATAAACAAAATCTCAGTGGGACCCTGAGAAACCCGGCTGTACTAAATACCCTCGGCAAGATAAAATAAAGCCAGCACAGCTTCCCCACCTTCCCGTTCTCCTTGGGACCACAGTTATGCAGCAATTTGTTGCCATCTAAATAACCACTTGCTTTTGGACTCGTTATCATATGTTTTCTGCTCCACCAGGAGAAAGCAAGAGTGTGAAGGGAGAAATGCCTGCGTGTTTTACTCAGCAGGAATATCAAATCAAGTGTCAAATTTATACGTTCCCATTTCCAGCCTCTGGCCCTCCAACAATGCAAAATCTAACAGACTGTGTGTGCTTCCTGATTATAAGCAGCTCAAAGCCAACCATCGCAGCCTGTTCTACTGGGATGGGCTGGAAGCAGTAGGAAGAGCTAGTGGGATTCTAGAAACAGTAATTGGTCATATCTGAGATCTAAGGCTAAGACTGAAATTCATTCCCTTTCATAAAAAGTACAGACAAACCTGAAGTTATACACAAACAGTACAAATACAAAAGTAAAAATATATTTCTTATGCTGGCAGCATTAAACTAATTGGCAGGGGAAAAAAGGGGAAAAAGAAACCAAACAACAAACCAGTAGAACTCTATGATGAGAATATAAATATTACATTGAGGCTGATTTCAGTAGGTGCGAACTAGCAATTTTGCTAAGGACACATATTTTTTCCCCTGAGATTTTATTAAGGCATGGGCACTGCACAAGCAGAAAATGTAAATTCCAGATCTTAATTTTAAATGAATGCAATTTATAATCTTCAACTTTCATTTTTCTTCATCTAGAATGAAAAGGTTAGGTGATATGCCAATCCCAGAGAACACAGAATATATGTATTCGTATTCATTCTGCTGCTGACTGTGCAACTCTTGTGTGTCATACAAATATTTGTTTGCACACACACATGCACAACATAAGGAAACCTCAGTTTTGTTACTAGTTTTCAAATTCAAAGAAAGGACAAGACATCCTGTTGTGGAGTATGTCTCAGTCTTGACTAAAATTTCTTATTATATCAGAATGGCCTCAACTGTCCTGAGCAATGCTATTATCCCAGGTCATCTCATCAGTATTCCTTTGTGCAAGGCTGGAATATTCACTGGCATGTGGCTTGCAGTTTCCCACATACAACATTTAAAAATCAAAGAAGGAAAAATGTAAATTACTGCAAATTGTCCCTTAGCGTATGGACCTTTTTTCCTTTTTCTAATGATCAGGGATAAGAGAAAAGAGATAGATGGGCTAATATTGTTTAGAATGTTTGTGGGAACAACAAGGTTAATCATCAAGAAGCTCACCAGGAGAACTCTGTGTGTCTGTTGGTAGAGAAGATGCTAGAAAGCAGCTGAAGTAGTGAGCCCTGGCAGCAAAGGAAAACCACGAAGAGGAGAAGGGGATAAGGAAGAAAAGGAAGGACTCAGCCAGATGGAATGAGGCAAAGGCAGCTAAAGAAGATCTGGCAGAAACTAATGGATCAGCAGGTGAAAAGAAAATATGGTGAGAAAAACACAGAGAAAAAAAGCCTGGTGGTAAGCAAAAGCAGACAACAGCAATAAAATAGTGTAGTCACACAGAAGGAATCAGTCACAGCAAAAAGGACGACAACTGGGCTGGAGAAATGACCCAGTGCATAAGAAAAGCACAGTCTGTGGTACAGGTTCTGTTTACAACAGGAGGATCTTTAAACTGCTTTAAGAAAAACCAGGAACACTAGACAAACGACTGGGGGAGGGTGGGAGGGGAGGTATTAAATAAAAAAAAAGCACCAGGTAAGTTAAAACACGAAAAATCTCAAACATTTATTTCTGCAGCACCCTATTCCACTAAAACCTGGGATCTGGCAACAGATCAGGCTGCATTTCTCGACTGCCAAACCAGTCCAGTTAGAGATAGTAACAACAAGGTAACATAAACTCTGACTTTCCTCCTCAGAAAGAAATCATGGCAAGCAGTGACCCTATTGTGCTTTGTTGTTGCATAATTGTTAAAGAAATGCTTTCCGATGCCCTGTGAGAGGGGGTACTATCTCGAAAGCTCAAAGGGATTGTTCATTTGATCACTAAGCACAGTGTTATTCCAGCCACTCATGCACGCAGAGAATGCCTCTATTCTTATGTTCCCCTGAGAGTTGAGGTCATCTGAGATATGTTGGCTATCACATATAAAGGCCGAGGTAGAACTGCTGGCAGGACGTTTTAAGTATTTTCACAGACCTGGGATTTCTCTTCTGCCTTTTTGGATGAACTCAGTGACCAACAGGCTAATTTAAAAGGTGTTAGGATACAAGCAATACCTTAGTTAAGAGTTTCAGGCTTGAGACCTGTGTGCTGAATGGAGAAGCAGTTTTAAGAATGAAAAAACAGATACAGATGTGTTTCTAATCCCAGATCCATCTGTCTCTCCCCAAAGGCTTAGGCAGAAACCTAAAAGTGCATTTGACCCAACATTCCTAGCACAACTAGACACTCACACAGGAGAAAAAACAAACAAACAAACAAACCCCAAAACCAAAAAACCAAACAACAAAACCACCTCCCCCCCAAAAAAAACCCTGAAAAAATCCAAAAAACCAAACCAAAAAAAAAAAAAAAACCAAAACAAATCCCCAAACAAACTTCCCAAGAAACTACACTCCAAAACACAAGGAAAATCCCTACACTCCAAACACTAGGCTAAGAAGCTGCACACAAAGATAATGTAATTAGGAAGGAATAAGGTTATTCCATTCTGTCCTCTTCTACAATCTTCCACACAAGATTTCTTTCTTACCTCTTGAATTTTGTTTTATAATATTTCATTCAAGTCACATCCTTGTGATGTGCTTTAATGATTCTTGAATTGTTTTGTTGAAAACATTAAGTTGTTTACCAGAAATCTCAAAAATGAGATGCTCAGCCTCTTATCCACAGATATGTTAATGTTAAAAAACACCCAAACAACAAAACAAACCACCTCTGATTCACATCACTTTAGCACAAGCAGCATATAGGCAAGAACTCCAGCTGGTGCTATGTGCTAAAATCTACAGTAATTTATACACTTTCCAACTTACACACTTCAGAGAGACAAGGAAATTGCCTTTCCATCTCCACTGTGTGCACACTGCTGTTCTCTGAATTAACTCACAAACCAGCCTAGGAATTAAACAGATGAATGTATAGAGCATGAAAGGACATAAATATGCTTTATCAAATTCCTCCCCTAATCCAAGTTGTAGTTTTATCTTCTCTGTCTGTGGAAGACACAGCTTACTAGCATGGTTGCTTATTTTTGTGTATAAATAATATCCTTAAAATAAAAGCACTATTGCAACCACAACCTTTTAAGAAGATCTGAAATAAAACCCCACACTTAATGCAAATTAACCACAATTTTCAGAAAGACATGACCTCATTAGCAATTCTACAAAGAATTAGGATATTTCACTCAGATGAAAATGTCACTATTTGCACAATTTTTTTATTTAACATTATAGATTTAAAAATTACAACTTTCCAACATTCTGAGATTATCCAGATCCCTTTACATTCTCTAATTAAAACAGCAAATAAAACAATTAAATAAAAATACCAGAAGTACCAAGTACTTATATACTCACAAAATGAAAAAGAATCTGCTAAATTAGAGGGGTTATATTTTTATTTAAATCAGGATATTTGAACTATGAATCTTGCCTTTAAAAAATGCTTGTCTTTACATTGCAGTGCTGTAACACAATTATGTCAACACAAGCTAACTAACAGAGATGGAGGAGAAAATGCTCTAAATCATAAATAGCTCCCTATGTCAAACTATCTTATGTTCTGACTTCTCCCACAATTCATTACTGATAAGGAACATGATTATAATACTCTGAAAATAGGGAGCTGACTAGAAAGACAGGTATTTGGACATGCCAGTAGTGGTCGGGTGTGACAATGACTAGCCAAAGCAGCGTGTGATTTTAAATAACATGCTGATTTCAAGACATTCACTTCTGTTTTCTTGAGGAGCCAGCTCCACAGCTTCCTTTTTCTTATTTTCTTTTTTAATGGAATCTTGACGTTAATTTGCAAGAACATTTCAGTCTCAGAAATCTTCTAATAGGTACCTTTAGGCAGAGCTAAACATGAGAACCAAGAAAATACAGAAAATCATATTTTCACTGCAGGAGACATTTTTAATCATGAAATAAAATGTATGAAACATTTTCATACATGAAACAAAAATAACCTGTGGGTGGCAAACGTGTAGCTCAGAAACCAGAAAGACATTTTTCCCTCCTTGTAATTATTCAAAACTGAACAACAAATTGCAAGTCAATATAAGAAGATTGTTTGGCTGCAGAGAGGAATAATTTAAATGCTTGCCTTCAGGGAGCAGTCACTAGCAGAGCTGCATTGCCACAGGTGTGACACTGCAGCTGTAACCCTGCCAAGAGCAGCAAGAGCATTTAGAGAGGCTGCCAGTGAAGTCCACATCCACAGAGAATAACTGTGCTGTGGGGATTCTGCTACTGAGTTCACCCAAATGGAACAGGCTTTATCAGGAACAGTCTAGAGCAATTTCTGCAAAATCTAGAGCAATTTGGTCCTTGTCTTACAGTAAGGAGCAAAATACTACTTGGTGTAAAAGCAGCCTGACTGGCAGGGAAATACTTAGTCTCAGAAATGGGAATCAGCAGCAAGAGGTGCAGAGCAACCTCGTTATGGTCTAATGTTTATAGATAATGGGCTCAGTGAGGTCCAGGGCTCGACTAGGTGCTCCTGCAGTATGAATAGTGACTGAAATAATGCTGGGAGTCTGCATTTGGATTATAGTACTTTGGTTACATAGAGGAAAAAACAAAACAAAACAAAACAAAACAAAACAAAACCAAAAAAAAAAAAAAAAAAAAAAAAAAAAAAAAAAAACAAAACAAAAAAACAACCCTGTGCACCGTGGAAATAATGAGAGCAGCTGAAAAGGAAAAATAAAAATCCCAAGCATGAATGCATTTAGAAGTCTTAACTCCCAGGCTTCTCACTTTCAGAAAATTCCTCAGTTTAATCTCACTAATCACTCCAGCCCATATAATGAAAACAGGCCACTAAATAGAAAATAATGCAATCAAGTGAGCACTGATTTTAAAATAGATGCCAGATTTATTGTTGGTGGCATATAGAAACAGAAGTCACATCTCTCTTCTGGAGCTCAGGGGAATTTAGCACAGAGGGAAAAGTGACAAACAGGTTTTTTGCCCAATCTTCTGATTTTCACTTTAAACCCAAAAGATATTTTCTAAGATCCATCAAATATTTTGGTCAAAATCTGGATAGTATTTTGAAGTGTTAATGCATGTTCCTAATTCTATTGAAATCTAGTGAAGTTCCTCCATTAATTTTTGCTTATTATTGTCCCTCTGTAGGCTGTGCAGCTCATGATGATGTTGACCAGCCACTGATCCCTCAAAACAAAGGTGGAGAAATTTGGTGGAAAATGAGGGAAGCTCTCATTTTTCAGGGGTCTTAACAGTTTTTTGTTTTGCGTTTTATTTCAAGCATGAACCTTGAAACAAATTTGCCTTCAGATCTTCATATGGGAACGATATATTATGAAACAGAGCGGTAAAATTATTTCAAGAAATTTTGGCAAATAAATCAAAATAAATAAACTTTCAAAATTTTTATTTAATGCTGATTAGGGCGCTCAGGCTTGTTGTATAACTGGTATCCACACAGCCATTGCCTATTTTGTAACAGATTTCCTATGCTGACACATGCAAAAGGAATGAAGATACTACAGCAATAAAATCTGAAGACCAAACAAGAGGGTCTTGTGGCCACTTTAAGGATGGCCAGTTTATAAACAAGACTGCACATGGTACACAAAACAGAGGACAGCCTGAAAGTAAGTAAAAGAGAACAGAATAACACTACTGACTGCTCCTGCCATAGCCCTACCTTAGAAAAAATTACATACTTGCACATTTTAGACTTGATGAATAGGTGGAGCAAAAAGGTGCTCAAAATTTATCATGTCTATACCAAATCCTGCCCAAAAAGGCTTTCCAAAAAATCCAGTTCACTCATGACAATGAATGTCAAAACTGCAATTAAAACTCAGTGTATCCATTTCAGAATAAAATTATTTACTACTCCTGTTTGACTTTGGGCTGCAAGACATCAGGAGACCGGAAAATGGAAATACCTGCCTGCCTGAAGCTGCCCCCATGGAATGCTCAATGCCTGATGTGAAAGACAGGTACCTCAAACCTGCTGGCTGAGCTGATGACTTTAGGCACCACATATCAGCATTTTCCCTGGTAGGAACTTGGGCATAACCATAACTATGGTAGGAACTCAAGCACAACCACTGCATGGCTCTGTTAAAATCAGCAGAGTTGTTGTGCTGAAGAAGCAGGAGGTTCCATCAAGGTAAACAGTCACCAACATCCTTATAAATATTCAGGGAAGCAGGCTTATTTCAAAGAAATAAATATTGTCAAATGTCAAGTATGTATTTTAGAAGCATCAGTATTTTCATTTTGTCTCCACTGAGTCCAATGAAATGAAGTGTCTTTATTGTAACATAACATGGTGGCTTAGTTAAGTGTTCCAAAACCTATCACTTTTGTTTCAGAGCCCATTCATTCCCTTTTCCACAAGCAAAGGTTAAAAGAAAATCCTATTACAGATATTTCAGAAGAGAAATGAGAACTCCTCTGAATTTCTTTTATCTGTAGATTGTTTCTATTGAAGTCACTTGAAATAAACATATTTAGAATTTTTTTTTGCAGTCCATGCATGTGTTTAAATGACTGAGTTTAATCTTTAGAATGCTGATTTTCGCTGCAGTGCTATTGAAGTCACTTGAAATAAACATATTTAGAATTTTTTTTTGCAGTCCATGCATGTGTTTAAACAGAGTTTAGTCTTTAGAATGCTGATTTTCACTGCAGTCCTCCTGCAGCAGATTAATATGATCCACAGCAGAAATTTTAAGATGCTACAGCAAGAACCACCAAAAAGGAAAAAAAAAAAATCACAAAGGATGACAGCTACTAGAAATCACTCAAACTAATTTAAAGTTTCTGTTTTGATGGAAATATTTGTATCCAGTATAAAAATGGCTCCTTCTAATGAAGTGGGACTATTAAAAGGACTAGAAAAGGCCAAGCTTTTCATTGGCAGCAGGGAAGGGAAGCATAGGGAAGGCACTAGAGAGGGAGCCTGCTCTGAACAGCACTGGCAATAAAGAGCAGCATTATCATGGCTGTTCTCTGCTCCCTGCAAGGCTTGGGAGCGACTGCAGTCTTGTCGCCACCAGGATGTTTCTGTACAAGTACCAGTGCGTGCACACCAGTAAATACTGGTCCTTTTCACTTCTATTTTCCTCATCAAAAATGGATTATCTCAGACGTGAATTTCAGCTCTGTTCCTCCTTGTCAGCACTTAAAGGGCCACTGTCCCACCCCTAAAACTGAACTATTGCACAAGTGCTGCCGAGCCATGTGTTTGGAGGAGTTAAGCCAAACCACAGTCAGCCTCCTTGAACAAATGCATAACAAAAAGCCACAGCTTCAAGTATGGATTGGATTTCCTGCCTGACATGGTACTGCAGCCCTGGAGTTTTACAGAGCTCCAGGGAACAGGGATGGGAGTGCCAACGGGAAACTGACAGATGCCGAGTCCTGCAAATTTTCATTCACTCATTCAAACACTGTGTATTCCTTCTTGCTTTCATTCTCCACCACCATCAGATTCATTTCAGATCTTGTGGACACAGCTGCAAATGCCATACATGAGGCTGAAGCACAATTTAGATTAATCCAGCACAGGAATAACAATATTTTGTCAGGGCCACCACCAAAACAGCTTGCATGGGATGTTTACAATTGCTGTCGTTCTCCACTCTCATAATCCTTTCACAGTGGGCTTTTTGCTGCTTGGCTCGCCTTCCAGAGCTACACCCATCACACACCCAAGCTGATATTTTCACAGAACTGCTGCTGGACAAGAGGATGCAGCTACAGTGGCTCTCTCCCTGCCCTTCCATACTCTTTGGGCATCAACCTGAACATAAGAAAATCTCTAGGTTTTTCCACACTCCAGACCAGCCCTTTAATGTTGGAAGGATAAGTCAATTGATTTTTGATTTTTAAGCCCAATTCACTATCTTTGTAATTTTGGCAATGTCAATAGAGCTAATTACAGTATCACAAATGAAAATTACTTACAGGGGGGTGTGAGTGGGAAGTATCATTAAGAATACAACACAGAATTTCTTAGGCCCACCAGATCCTGGCACAGAATTGGAATTTCACCCATTTAACAGCACACAGGATGGGAAGCATCAACTTTGCACTGACCTACTGTATTTCTGAGGGCAAGCTGTTTACCTCTGTATCACCTTTTTTCCCCCTGGTCTCTGTCTTCTGCATTCAGAGGAGAAAAAAAATCTGTGTTTGGATATGTCTTTCATGATGTGTGCTACAGGCAGGCTAATGGAGGTCAGACACACAACCAGAGGTAATGATGAGGTCCGAACCATCAACAAAATGCTTCTAACCAGGGTAACTGACTGCTTGAAGTCTGAGAAAAATCCACTATTTTAGTACAATTTTTGCAACACGACATTATTTTGGCTCAAATCACCTATTAAGGATTTTATCTAGAAACTACATAATGAAATTCCATAGTTTGTATTGTGCAAGAAACCCAAGTTGATGGCTTTCATATTATTTATTTTTTTACAGACACAGAAGTATTATCAACCTTAGCTGCTGTTTTCATATTCTCCTAATGTATAGTACAAAAACTCCTTCTCGTTCTCTTCTATCCACTGCATTTAACAGTGAGTCATGTTGTAATTAAAGTTTAATGACAACATATGTTTCAGCTAACCCGACAGAAGAGTGGTTGGCCCACAGAGAACTATTCTGCTTCTTTCACTCAAACCAGAACTGAGTGGTTATTCAGCCTCAAAAAAATTGGAAATGGGACAACAGCAACATTTCAACTCCTGTCCCCAAAATAAGGATCTTTCAGAAGCACTTTTAATTCATTTACAGATAAAATCCTGCCTTAACCCAACTGGATGGTACATAAGAATCAGTGACAGAGAACACTAAGGACTTCTGTGCACACAGAATACTCTCTTGGGCTGCAGCCTGCCAACAGGACAAAGATGACAAAATACACTGGGAAAGGAGTAATTTGTTTCATGGCTAGCTGATTAGCCAAGA
This sequence comes from Onychostruthus taczanowskii, assembly GCF_017590055.1. Taxonomy (NCBI): domain Eukaryota; kingdom Metazoa; phylum Chordata; class Aves; order Passeriformes; family Passeridae; genus Onychostruthus; species Onychostruthus taczanowskii. Next base: position 7,737,268 of record NW_024500239.1, on the reverse strand, counting down.
GCCTCCTCCTATCACCACCCAGCAGCATGTGACATTAGACCACCCTTGGCGATCCTCACTTTTACATCTGGATACAATGCTTGTTCTGGATAACAATAGGATGGTAAATGCCTATTGTGCTTCCCCCCATCTTGCATACAGACTCACTCTTACTGAATAAACAAGGGGAAAAGAAATCACCAGCTCCTGTACACTGTATAGCAGGCATTAAAATAATGAATAAGTCATTTATTGTTAATGTGTTGATTAATTACGGCAAGCACAGCCCACCACTGCTAAAAACACAGCAGGCATCACTGTCTCAGCTCCACGCCTATGCTCATGACCCAAGGAACAAATCCAGTCCCTATGATATTAGAAAAACCCAGATCTTTGTTATGCATGTTGCTTGCATGTGGTACACACACACACACAAAAAAAAGAAAAATCATACCAAATCAGAGTTGTTAAAATGCCCTAAAGTGCTTGTGCACTAATTTTGCAGCAGGCATCAATGGCATGCTAAAAATAATCCCAAAGGTTTAAATGATGCTATTGTAAAACACTACATTAATTAATTAATGTCATATTAACTAATTAGATGTCCAAGAGCTACAGTTACTGTTTAAAGCATCAGATTGCTGCTAGGAAATAAATAATGTTTGACTGCTACTTTCAAGTAAAAAAAACCATAAAGATGAACCATAACCAAACCAACTACAGAACTAATATAGAAGTTGCAAATGCCTATATTTTATAAAAACCTTCAAACTTTAAAATAACAAAGAAATCCTACCATCTGGCCAGCTGCTCCCTCTGGACTCCTACAGGTCTTTTTCCACTACAGCACTTCCCCAGTATTCAGCTTCACTTGTCCATATGTGAAAACTACATGCAGTTTGCAAAAACCACTTTATGATATGTAAGATACACAAGATTCAGCCCTTTCCCTAAAAAAAGATCTGCAGGTAAGCATGGACTACCACATCAAAAAAGGGAAAGCTGTGAGCTGTACCTCCGAGACCCAACAACTTGTACAAAAAATAGCAAACCGGTTTTTTATTAAGATGTAAATCTTATTAAAATGTAAATTCTTTCCACCTCAGAAAGCTAATCCAGGGTTGCTGTTGTAATTTTGATAAACCAGTGGTCTCCGGATGAAAGCAGACAGACCAAGTCTTGCAAGAAACTGGGAAAAGGAAAGAAGGTTAAGGAAAGTGGAAATAAATGGATAGCTGGAAAACCAGAATCATTACTTAGCTTATAATGAAAACCGACAGGACACTAAATTCTCCCATTTGCCTCTCAGGCAAGAGGAAATAACTGCAACACGATAATAACACCTATTTTAGAACCATTTGCTGTCACACCAGATTGATTTTTTTTTTGTGTAAGCTTGCCATTATTTTGCACTAAAGTCATAGCTCGTGTTCCACAATTGATTGTGTTTACCATGAAAGAAGCTTCCCAGTAAGGTCACTGAACTGCAATAACCCTCAGCTTTTAGCCAGCTCCTGACAGGACTGCATCACCTCCTGATAAAGGCCTTGTGCCTTCCAGCTCCTCCCCTTCACATTCTGCTCCCTCCCTTTTTTAAGCAAGAATCAAAAAGCAAAAATGGGTACAGGAAAAGAGTGACATCCACACAGACGTAACATACAGTAATTTACAGCACATTCTGTAAGACCAGAATACAAATTCTCTCATTTTCTAAGACAAACTTTATAAACCTTTATTTATTATAAATAAATCCTTAGCTGAGGAAAAAAACCCAAACAACAACAACCGAAAAAAAAAAACCAAAAACCCCAACCAGAAATCCCAAACTGGCATTCAGTACACAAAAATTCCTATGTTTGGATGCAGTGGGACCATGGTGAGGAGGACCCACAGTGAGTGTGACTGTGTCTGTCCAACCACTAAAGATGAAGTCTCATGGAGAGAGAGAGGTCCTCCATCCTGCGTGGGTTTACACGTCTGTCCAACCACAAGATGAAGTCTCATGGAGAGAGAGAGAGGTCCTCCATCCTGCATGGGTTTACAAAAGTCCCCACAGGACATTCTGCGTGGGACACAGCAGCAGGCATCAGCACAAGCAAGAACCAGGGTGAGTCAGGGTCACCATGGAATTGTGCTGGATGTACATTTGTTGTATCTCCGAGCTCTGCACAGAAAAAGATTCCTCAGGACATACCCAATTCTGCAGTTTGAAACAGCAGAATGGCAGATGGTGCTGAAAAAGCTCCACAATAGCATCTCTCCTTTTAGAGGGGAAAAAAAGTGTTCATTTTGCCTCTTTTTAGTCAAAAACCCAAAAAACAAACAAACTGAAAACCAACCAAACAAAAAAACCTCACCAACAATGAATAACCAAAGCACAAAACCCCAGCACCAAACCCAAACAACAACAAAAATCCAACACCTCACAGTACAACTCCAGGCACACAGCATGGATCCCTGGAAAGCTCTAAGCCAGAATAAAATTGGCCACATCCAGATACAATTTTAGACCAATCTACCAGATAAAAAAGGAAACCTTTGGATTTGAAAAGATAAAGTCTTACTCTGTCTTTCCAAGTAAGATTTTTTTACCATGAGGGTGGTAAAACACTGGAGCAGGTTAAGAGTCAAGGTGACATTGGGCAGGGTTCTGAGGAACCCAATTTAATTCAAGGTGTCCCTACCCATGGCTGGGCTTAGGACTAGATGGCCTTCAAAGGTCCCTTCTGACTCAAAATATACTATGATTCTGTCACAAAAAGTTAGCACACTTTGACTTTCACTGTCATCAGAAAGGGGAATACACAATATACAACAGTTCCTCCTACAAAAAAATCTTGCTTGTAATTTTATGCTAATTCAACCCTACGGGAAAAAAAAAGTATAATTAAAAACCTGCATTTGTAATTTTCCAGGTTAATGTAATAGGGGTTACACCAAAGAAAGGCAGCTCCAGTTCTTCCAGTGGTCAGAATGACAGGCAGTTTTCTTCCCTGCTCTAGCCTGACCATTGTAGGGTATCATTGGATCAAATAAACTTCCGAAAATATTCTCTGCAAGTAAGGCTAGGAGTCCCCTCCTGACCCATTTCTTTAAATGCATAGCACCACAGCCAGCAAATTTCTTCTCTTCTTTGGACTGAGATGTAATTCAAAATCCTGTTCTGACTACATACTAGTAGCAACAGAGACCATGTTGACTACGTGCAAGTTCAACAGAAGTTTGTAGTGAGCAAGACGTTCTAGCTCCACATCACAGATGCATATTCAGTATATATCAGACAACAGAACTCTGTTGGGTGCCACAAGAAAATCCTTTCAAAGGGCAAACAAAACTAACTCTTGTCAATTCAGAATTGCATAGTTGCAAATGCCATCACTGAGATGTCTTTTCTCTCCCAACGCCCTTACCCTTCTGCTCCTTTTCTCCACTCCATCCTCCTGTATAAAAAGTTAATTGCTTTTGAGAATTAGTTCTGTGAAACATAAGACACACCTGACTTGTTTGTTTCATAAAGCAGCTGGTACAGTGTGGTTTCATCGTTGGCAAGGTCATTTCATCTATACCCCAGTCTAAAAATAAATATTAAAGAGAAATGCAAAAAAGCCTTCTGGAATGGTAATTCCCAAATTTAACCCATACAGAGAAAAACAACAGGAAAACTAAGGCATTTATGTGTGTTCACAAGTGTCCCTTTCCAGCAGAGGATGAAACCTTGCTTGAATCTACAAAGAATGCTGCCAGGTCTAGCAGACTTGAAAGAGAGCCCCACACTTGGTTCCTTACCATCGTGACATTTTGAATCAACAACAAACACTGTGTTTGCTTCCAAAACTGGACCCAGCTGACAGGGACTGATACCACATTTACTCAGAAAGGAGGTATTTAAAAAAAAAACAACTCTATTTAAATGGTACAGTTCATGAGGAATATTCTGTATAACAATCCTTAGCAACTTCATCTATTCCATGCCGTCCACAGCAGAGAAAGCTCCCTTATCCTGAAAGGACATTACTGTCACCTGGTCCGCACCCTGGAGAGTGAGGCGACAAGCACAAATCCAGAGACCTCTGCCTCCCTTGCTGAGGAGCCTTGGAGCCGGCAGTCCAGGCGGCTGCTGCCCTCGGGTGGCTCAGCGACGAGGGACAGCCCGCGGCGCCGGGGACAGGGCTGCTCCCCACCCAGGGCCGGAGCGGCAGCGCTCCCAAGGGATGCCCCTCCTCACAGGGGCTCAGGGCTGCCCTGTGCCCCTGCCAGCCTTTCTGCAGGGGGTGGCATTGCCCAGAGAAAGCTGGGGAAGGGATCTCCGGGGAAAATCAGAGTCACAGAAGATAGTGATGTCCGTGAAAAGGGAAGGCTGAGCTGCACCCGCTCAAAGTGACGGGAGGCTGTTAAAAATTCTTCAGAAGAGGGATTCTAGTCAAAGCTGGAGCTATAAATTAACCAGCTATTGGTGCATACTTGATGCGTGGTATAATTAGCATCACTGGGGAAAAAGAAAGAAATGAGGGATAGCTTGAAATAGATCAAGCCAGAGGCAGAATAACTCAGCAGGGTCTGTAATCATTTAAGTCACAGAACAACAAAAAACTCACCTAGGGAAAACTGCTTCAAGCTTATCCTTTATCCCTAAAAGATGTAAGAGTATTTTAAGAAATTGCCTAGAACTGCAGGGAAAGGCATATATAGCAGTCATTCTCAAGACAACATGAAACTTTTATCTATCAAAATATTTTCCCTGATTCTTACCACAGTGGTTTCACTTGCACCTTCAGTCCACTTTGATTTACTCAATAGACCAGGGTAAGAGAAGATTACAGAGTCCATTTGCACCATACTTCCTCTTTTTTTACCCCCATTTTGACCTAATCTTAAAATAATAAAACAAAAAATCCAGATTGTCATTTGCAAAGTGGTAGGAGGGTTGATATAAGATACTGTAGTCTGACTGGTTTTGGAGTTGGAAAGAAATTTTCCTCCTTGTGTCAAATTATCAAAGAGTGATCAGTGTTTTATGTTAGATAACCACATCAGTTCACAGATTTGGAACATGGAAATATTTAGCAGTTTGTTAGTAAATCATTAGCTTTAAACACCACACAGAACACTGCATGTTGACTTTCTTCAATTAGTTAAAGAATTTGTTGAATAGATCGCTGGATGGTGAGTTTAAACCTACCAGCAGTGAACTTCATGCTTAATTCCATCTTTAAACTCACAATTCCCACATCGACCACAGGCTTGACGAAATACTGGGTTAGCTCTGGTGCACGGGAGTAGTAATCAAAATATACAGAAGGTTTAAATGCCTGAGATTTTGCTGGTAGAAAGAGGCAGATGGAGATCTCCTTGCTCTTCTGTCTCCACACTTCTCACAGAAAGAAAATGAGAGATCTGCACTGAGAATGACACCGTTTGAGATGCATATTACACCGTGCCATGGAGCTTTACAGCCAGTATTACTGGATCTACTGCAAATAACTGGCAGAGCAAATGGCAAAGAAATGAGGTAATAGCCTCAGCACCCACTTAGTAAAGCTGAAAGCTAGTTCTAAAGTCCACTTGTGGATTCATCAGCCACTGGCACTATATGATCAGTGTCAAAAATATTTGTACCGGGAATTCAGGTTCATGTGCCAATCACACTCTATTATCTCACTAAGAAAAGATGATTTTAAATGGTTTCCATTATTAGTAAGAAAGACTAATTATTAATTCTTCATGCTCCATTCCTTTTGTACCTTGAAAGAAAAAAAAATCCTTACTGTATTCAAAAATATTTCACTCATCCAAAAGTTTTCAAGCTAGTCAGCCTTAGTAACATCCACATGATCAGCCTTGCCTTAATCTTTCCTGCATTACTGTTATACTACTGCTTCTTCACTGGAGCTCTATGAGCATAAAATCAACCCTAAGTTGTAATAATAAGGTTGCTCTTATCAGAAAGAGGATCTTCACACAGTGTGTGTTTGGGCACTGGAACAGGCTCTGAAGGGAAGTGCTCACAGCACCAAGCCTGACAGAGTTCAAGAAGTGTCTGGACAATAATCTTAGGCACATGCTGTGATTTTTGGGGTGCTCTGTGCAGGCCCAGGAGTTGGACTCAATGATCCTGATGGGTTCCTTCCAACTCAGCATATTCTATGATTCTATGATTTCCTGTCTCTTTTCCAAAACTCAATGCAGAAGAAAAGGTCAAATGTGGTTTTCAGATCAAATCCTGATGGGTTCCTTCCAACTCAGCATGTTCTATGATTCTATGATTTCCCGTCTCTTTTTCAAAACTTAATGCAGAAGAAAAGGTCAAATGTGATTTTCAGATCAGATAATAAAAATATCAGCAAGACCCATATGGAGAGCAGGGAAAGGATCCCAGAAAAATGCCAAGAGAAGCTCATTTAAAACAGAGGCCTCCAAGAATTCTCAAAGGTCACCAGGTCTATCCTTCTGGCACAGGAGGATTACATCAGTTTAGACAGTTACTTGTCTAACCTGTTTTTCAAGGCCTGCAATGATGAATCTGCACACTTTCCAGATGATGCATCACAATGCTTTAGCATTTGTTTCTATATTTCCCTTCCTGACATTTGATCACATCTTTCTTTCTGCAGTTTTAAGAACTCGTTGCTTATCCTCTCCATTTTGGATAGAGAAAAGTTTATTTTCCCTTACTGCATAAACCTTTAATTTTGTTGAACACTTGGATTCAATCTTTCTTCTCCTCAGAGACGATTTGTTTTAGACTGCTGATCCCTCTTTGTTTTCTCCTTGGTCCTTACCAACATCTTTCCAGGTCTTTGTGGGACTGTACAGCCTGCACTCAAATGCTGTACATCATTAATTACATCACTGCATCTTTGTGGGAATTCCCTTTGTACTAACACATCAAAAAACATTTTGAACTTTTTGCAGTAACTCACCAAATACTTCATTGTCCTCTGATGACTGCTGTGTTAGTCTGGCTGCTTTTGGACTCTCCTTACCTGCTTCTTCCACCTTGGTTTCAGCATTCTGTAAAACAAACATTTACTGAGATTAGTCTTTCATTTACAGCTCTCAAATAGAAACACTCTTCAAACTTCTTAACTGCATTCTTAATGAATACATGTGGTTTTGTTATCTTTGTTACACATATGTGGTTTTGCAAAATATTAAGGAAAAACATGCTCAGAAAATCCTGATTTTTCTTTTGAGTCTGTTTTAATCTGACTAGACTACGGCAGCTGGAGAGGTAGAAAAGACATTTAAACAAGAGAGAGGTCTTAAACCATAACACACTTGTAAGTTTCCACCTTTCCTCCTCATATTTAGTTTTATTTCTATTGACATATTCCATGTTGACTTAATGAACCAAGAGATCAGAAGATAGTACACAAATATTTCTCCTTAGACAGGAAAGGCAAGTGAGCTAGAGCTTCAAGTCATTAACCAATTCATGTAGTTGACTGTTTAAAGCACAAGGAGTGACCTATTTCTGAAAGAAATTTGCCAGTTAGCTACCTGGTGTAACTAGAAATAAATAAACAGCTTCAGTGCTTAACTTGCCAGAAGTTAAAACATTTAATTCCCTAGCTAGAAAAGTCTGAGGAAAACATAAGCTGTGAAACATTGAGTTTTAAATATTTATATTTCTACCAAAGAAAAAGTAACTCATGTTTTAAAAATGTTTTACTTTAGTACTCAAGAGAAACATACACACAAAAGCTTACAGCAATGCAGACGGTAAACTGCATAAGCAGTCAGCTGTTGAATGATGGATATGAAATGACTGATACAGTATTAAATATTACTGCAAAGAGTTGACTAAGAGTTGAGGAAGGAATAAAAGAGGAATGTTTTATGCCTATGCTTTTTAAAGGATACATATTGCTCTATTCAAGTACATGCTCATTTGGAAGACTGTGTGATCTTTTGAGAAATACAATTTTAAACTGTGACATATATTTGAAAAGGCTGCTATACATGTCCATGAAAAATTACCATCTCTGCTCTCAGAAACACAGTACACTTTCAAATTTTTCTTATTTCCCCTTATTAATAACAATAAGGAAGGTATCAGAAGACAGGTAGATTAAGTCTGTTAACCTCCCTATAGAACAGAGGAGTGCAAACTTAAGGCACATAAATTCAAGAGACGTTGAAGCAAGACTGCAAGAATTTGCAGAAAGAAATGAAACATAGACCTAGCAAGCCTACTAGTGTCACAGAGCAGCTGACAAGAACTGGGAAAAGCAGAGACAGAGAAACTGTCTCAGAGGAACAGTGCAGGGTCTTCCTGAAGCAGGAAGGATGTGTAAAAGGGAAAGGATTCTGCACTCCCTCAAAGCACCAACCTGAGTGTGTCCCATGCAGAAAACCCATCATCTTGGTGCCTCTCAGAGCTGAGGGAAGTCAGTTTTAGCAGATACTCACCTCAGACTGGCTTAACTAGTGTCCCTTGGGAAGATGGAGGGACCCAGCCAGAAATCAGTAGTGGCTATACTGGGAGACAGCTTGCTTTGGGTAAACAACTTCATGATCAGCACAATTAACTTAAGTGCTGTCCGCAGAGACATAATCTGTCAGTTGTGCAGTGACACAGTTTGCAATGCTGTCGACTTGGACAAGGGACATATGCTAAGGTCTGGGCTGGCTGACAGCATCACCTGCATTTAGAAGCCACTGATTCTGTAAGTTGCATATTGGACTCAGGTTTTCCATCCTATTTTAGTTGCTCTATAGTGACCAGCAAATCAACTATATCTTTGTTATACAGAGAGATGGAGAACAGCAGTTAACTCAGAAAAAAAGCAGAAGAGGACATCTGCTACCGGGTAAGTCAATCCCAGAGGGAAAGAAAACACTAAAAACCATCATCATGGATGAGACAAAATTAGTACATTTAGATGACCAAAAGTTATGGGCTTTCTCAAATGAAGGGGACAGCTGAACTCCTGATCAGAGCTATTGCTCTAGGCTTGGTAAAGATGGTGCTTGTTAGCTCCATCTTTAATTGTATTTCATCATATTTAGTGTATGGTAAAGCTGGTGGTACAGGAGGAGAGGGATCACTGCTCTTTATGCTCTTGCTCCTCAGGGGAACAGCAGAGAGTCTGTAACGTGCTGCAAGGCATCGAGAGCAGCAGCAGCAAAGCACTCTCCAGCGGGCACCCAGCTGTGTCTGTGAAATGCATTGTCACTCCAAGCTCTTACTGGGGACATGTTTGCATCCCTTACTTTGAAAACAGGGTTTTGGCAGTCTCAGGGAAGTTAGAAAGAATGAATCCTGAGACATTTTGGTTTGACTTAAATCACCGGAAAGAGCTACACAGCAGCTGTGCTGTCTGCTCCCTGCATAAGGCACAATGTTGGTGTTGACAGACACCAGCTCCAAGATGTTGACAGCAAAGCTCTGTACCAGCCTAAAACATGACAGAGTATGGTTGGATATAATTCTGCTTGGTATGCCTTCTTAAGCAAAATGCAAACTTTCAAAAGACTTCTTTTGCTTTATATTTTGCACAGAAGAATCTCCTCAACGCATTATTGCTGGCATATATAATACTTGTATTACCAAAATCAGCACAAGATATATCACTGCAAAAGAACAATCAATGATCCAGATGCTTTAAACCAAACTGTATTGAAAAAAAGTCAACTTTGTCAGTTGTTTGACTCCTTTTTCTAGGGTCCTGAACAATTTTAAGTGTCTCTGTCCTCGCAGTCAATGAAGAGAAAATATGAAAACACATTCCCTTACACTGCCTGAGCTGTGCCAGAAGAGATTCTTTACCAACAGTTATAGTGTGCTTTAGGCTGGTTGTAAAATAAAGGCCCTTTGAACATAACAGAGTAAACATCATTCTACCTAGCTCTTTCAGGCTGAATGCTCAATGCAGTATCAGAAGTGATGGGGAAAATAGATTTATTTTACAGTATCAGTTCCCAGGAGAGTAGATAGTACCTGGTTTTAGCATGAAATAAATATTATATAGGCCTAAAATCACAAAAAACTGTCTCCCCCAAAAAGCATCTCCTTGACTACTCATGTTCCAAAATACCACAGAACACCTAAGGAGCAAACCAGCAGCTACTGCATTGTAACAGCTGGTGACAGAGCAGAACCACTTCTATTACTTCATAAAGCAGCTTCAAAATGAGATGTGCATATACACTGCAGCTCTTTATATGTTAATATTTACATATACAGCTGCTCTTGATTCAGACCTGATAAAAATTGCATTATAATCTGCCTCAGTTTTAGAAGATATTTTTGGCCCAACTTTCCATTGTAGCTGTCCCCTGGTGCCTTATGACTCAGTTCACCAGTTTTCCCATTATCCACCACGTGCACACCACAGTGTCCATATTACACAGCATTTTAAAACTTTGATAGGTAACTATACAAATAACCAGCAGCTATCAAAATATTTGCAGCAAACAAACAGCAATATCAAAAATGTTATATATACACCCATTAGCGCAAGAAGAGGCTACCTGTGTTTTATTGCTATCAGTGCCTACTTAGATGATCTTTACTTACATGGGAAATATTAAGAAATCCTGAGTTACAGTGAGCTGTACTCTGCAGGTACTACAGTGTCAGGCCAGGTTAAAAAGTGCAGTGAGACATATTACATTTAGAGAGGCAGCTAATTCCTCAGGGAACCATAGGCCTTGGAAATGGAAAGTTGTACGCCAGAGTATTCAAGCCAGCTTTTTAACTATGCTTATTTTTGCATACTAGTTAGGAAGGGCTTGTTTCTTTTCCTTTAACCACAAAGCTGTTACTCAATGAGTTCATTTTCTAAGTGATAAAACCACAAAGAAAAGTTAAAACTTCTCATTAGAGATAAAATGGTTATTCAAGAAGTGTTATGTCTCAATGAGAATTGAAGAAATCCAGAGTGAAGCACTGATTCATACTGTCTGTGCTTTCATTCCTGCCTTTTACAATCTACTCCTTTTTCTTATTATATATAATAGCTAGTATGTTTAGCTCCATTCCAATGGCACAAGTGAAGACAGCTAAAATTCCCTTTCTTTTCGGAAAAGTGCCACACAGGCATCAAAAGCTGCAGCAAGACAACACAGACTGAGTGCATGAGCAGCTGCTTTGGCAGCACAGACATTTCTCCAGCTCCTTTTGTCATTCATTCCTGTACACAGCACATTACCTTCCCTCCACAAAACCCAGCAGCACTGGGGGCATGGTTATACACTTGATTCTTCCTCTATGCTACATCTCCAAAACTAAGATAAACAACAGACACCATCTCAAAAGACAGATGAGAGTTTCTAGTGGACATAACTAGATTTGACAGGCAATAAACCTTCATTTTGAAATAACACAAAGAGAGTGAGTTGTTGAAGGCAATAACAATCTGGATAATCTGAACCAAAACCATAGCAGCAGATCGTACTGCTCCAGACTCAGCTGGAGAACTCTGCAAAACATTCCTGATTTTCCACTTCTGCAATGATATTCTCCTGAACTCTACCATGCAAGGCTTTAATATTCATAAAATGTATGTATGATGTCCAGGCTATAGTATACCTTCAGGACAATCTGTAAGTGATTTTCCACAGAGTTCCATGGGGAAAAAGTAAGAAAATTCTTTAAAACATTAATATGTGCTCCTTCAAAACTGTGACACTAACAGGACTGAGAGGCAAGTATTAGTAAGTCTGTCAAATGCAGGGATTTTTCTCTAAATACCAAATACTGCTGCAATCAGCAGGGTAGGATGTAAGTCAATTTTAGGAGTCATGATTTCCCAGTAATTTTTGTGTTCTGCATCCCCAGATTAACAATGCTGTCATAAATGCTGGAGAAATTCCGTGTTACTTCTTATCAGACACCTCAATCAGTATCAAAAATTTCTAGCTTCTATTCATTGAGAGGAATTTCTACACATACAGCTTAACACAGTCAAACAGATGAGATGCTGTGGACCACACTTATTAGCAGCTGGAATTCATGGAATGGCAGCTGGCCCTCTTCAGGTGAGCTGATATCTCCTGGACCTGCATTAACAAGTATGTTCAAACATATTCTTGAACTCAATCATTAATTCTTCTTAAATGTGCTGGTTTCCTAAACACCTTTCTTTTGATACAGAAACTCAAACACACTCTAGCAAGCACCAGGCCTTTTGCACTGAGGGTAAATAGTCAATTTAACCATGTCATACTGGCAGGTTTGTACTCCTCAAACAAGACTACAGCCATCATTCAGAATGAGGTTATGCCAGACTGAAGCTGGGCTCGTGCTATCTATACACATCTTGAAAACATTCCAGGAACTCCTACACCAGTTCATTCTTCAGTCCGCACCAGCAAAAGATGCAAATTTTATCATTAATTTTCAGTTAAATAAAATAACTCCTTTAAACATCAAGCAAATCATAATCATTGTCTCCAGCTTTCTATTACATCTTGTTATCTCCGTTTAATTTTAATTTCTACAGATTTTTTACATGCAGTCTCTAAAATGCAAGACTCACAGTATCCTCTGCTTCATCATTTCTACAAAATTCCTGTGCACGTGTCAAAATCTTATTTAAGGTATAAGAAAGAAAAAAAATATGACAGGGTGATAGAAAAAGAGAGGGCTAGAGTTTCCAAGGACAGTTTTCTATTCCTCTCAGCTTCAACAGCACAGTGCTACTGCTGCTGTCACCAAAAGAGAACTTGAAAAGAAGTTGCAAACAAAGGGATTCTCATCACTAAACCCCAAGGCAGACCAAGGCACTTTTAAAAAGTCTGAGATGCTTCAAACACATTATCCAGGACTTTGAAGAAACTAAATCAGTCTATTTTGAAACTTTAAAATACCAAGTAAAAACCACTGAATTCCATCTCAAAAATTTGCTCCATTCTGCATTATAGTTTCACGCTATTTTGCTATGTGCTTCCCTTCTTTTATGAAAGGCGTTTTAAAACTACTTCAGTTTATGGAGAAGTTGCACAGATTTCACAGAATATTCTGAGTCGAAAGGGACCCACAAGGACCCCTGAGTCCAACTCAAGCCAGTGGCCTATACTGGGACTCATGACTTTGGTGTTACCAGCACTCTGCTCTATTTTGCTACAAACTGGGTTAATACAGAGAATATATCACCTTTAAATGTTCCTGACCACTCTGGGGTTCTCATATTTTATAGCTGAAGTTTCTTCAGCTCAGAATGTAACAGATAATTTATGGACCTACAGTGAAATACTAGTCAACTTTCACTACTCCATACAGTACTCCCCTATGCTCAGGATGGAATTTCAAGCATGCAATAGGAAGAAAATTAGAGATTACATTACTGTGCCCATACAAGTCACAGAGGCTAAAGGCATTTGGGAGCAAGCTGTTAAAATGACAGCATTCATTTCGGAAACAAAACTAAATAAAAAACAGGTCAGACAACCCCGATTCAAGAGGCTTGCATTAATACTGTGAACTGAAAAAAAAAATTATCTCAGGTGCCCTATGCATAGGGGAGAGGGAGGGGAAAAGCTTTGTGAGTGACTTTTTACTTTGTAGGTACTCTAAGATACTGCCATGATCAGGAATCCTCCTAGAACCACAAGGAAATTGCAAAACAAGTAAAGACAAGACACAAAAATATGCTCTGGGTCAATAGTTTCAATTTGAAGCAACTGTCTTTCACTCTGTGCACATTAACCTGAAACCATACCCAGGAAACCCGGATGTGAATCACATCAAAGTCAGACAAGTATGGGCAGGGCTATGACTTGTTACTTCCTCCGCCAATCCCACCCTGGTCCTACGGGGCAGAGCAACCATCGCCACACCAGCTGCACGAGCAGTGCAGTGGCAACAAAAGATGAAACTGTGCAGAGCAGTACAAGGACCTACACCCACACCTGGGCTCAACAGCCTCCAGAAGACCTGGAACTAACGTTACTAAAGAGCATGGGGTACCTGCTTTGAAGCCGGGCGGGTTTTCTACAGCTCCACTGCAAACAGCATCTGGCAGGCACATGGATGGAAGCAGCTCTTGGCCTCATGAATCAAAGAGGAGCCCTAACAACACTCAAGGGACAAAATCAAAAACAGGTACTTTGGACTCCAAGCACAAGAACATGTCTCTTTTACAAAAGGTGCTCAAGCTGATTTCCAGAATAGTCTGCAAAGTGACAGCTGTCAATATCGATGCCTTCACAGCCCATTCATCATCTTTACCTCATCTAAACTGAGTGCAAATTTACTCTCCTTTAAGCACTTATTTTAGCCACATGCTGAACAAGTGCAAATATTTCACATTTTGTTTCTCAAGAAAAGGATGTGGTTTAAGTCATAAACACAGTGTTGATGCTGTAGCCTCAACCCTCAGTGTACCTCCTTAAAAGCTTCATAAATCCATTGAACAATGTCAGTGTCTGGCTCCAGCAGACTGCTAATTTTCAAATGCTACCACATGACATCTTTCTGGAGGGTTATAACAAAAGTGTACAACAGCAATCCTGTTTTCTTCCCAGCTAATGAGCACAAATCCATATTCTAGCATATTGATAAAATCTGAGTTCATGTATCGGGATACCAATATACCAGAAAAAGATACTAAGCATCTGATTATCTACTGTAAAAGCACAACAGAGATGCAAAAAACTAGCAGCTAGGTACAGAATGATGTCCAGTAATTAACAGGTGGAAAAAAAATCAAACCAAAGCCATTTAAAAAAAGGTGCAAAATAACAATCCACTCACCAGGGAGAACTATTTTGGGCTTTTTTTTCAGGTAAAAAATGCTTTTCCACCTCATACATTGAACTTCTCATATAAGAGGTCTCAGTTTGGCAGTTTGCAATGAATAAAGATCAAAATGATTGCCGCCTAATTAGAAATCCTCAGTCTGAATCCTCCTCAGGGGCCTATAGAGGACTGAGGGTGGCAGTAGACCTGGTGATTTGCACCTTTTATCCACAGGAAGAGATGCAGAAGGGGTGGCAGCTGTCTGTGTGGAGCACATCTGGGAGAACACATGGTTCCAAACCATCATTCAGCGCAGAAGTTACCTGATCTCATGATACACAGATGAAAGGCCCCAGTCCTTTTGCAGAGTCCCACAAACCATGGCTATGTAAACCTGCACTGCTGCATTTGCATTATGCTTATGGTTGTTTAAAAAAAACCCCAAAAAATAAGAAATTAGGCTTGAAGCAGTGTCCAAATCTGGTTCATCAAACACAAGGATGGATGTCTACAGTAACCCAGGAACAAGAGGATATTCAGAGTGTCTTAGATAAGTAAAAAAAGGTTTTTTAAAAAATGAGTTAAATCCTCTTTATCTTCTTCCATTACCTCAAAGGTATTTTGAGTGACATATATTACAAAATGAAAGCTATTACAGAGCATCTCAGAAATATTCACTGAAAAAGTGTTGAAACTAAGAACGGTAAACGACTATTATAGATTAACCTTTCTGCTGCATTACCAGCAAAACATCTTTTCTCAGCCCCCAGGTGTGAAAATGTTCTGGCTTTTGCAGTACTCCAACTGACAGTGCACAGGTATTTTTGACAAAAACCCAACACAGGTGACAGCCTGACTCTGCAGCAGGCGTTAACCTTGTTAAGAGAAAACACACGAGGTTCCCCTTGTCAGGGTCAATTGTTGACTCCACGGGCCTGCAGGAGCGAAGTGGAACGTGTGACTGTGGGGGCTACAGAGAGCTGCAGCACAACTGTGCCAAATAAAGATGCACAGCAGGAACTCAGCACCTAACACGAGAGGTTAGCTCTGCCCAGTTCCCCAGCAGCAAACCGGGCTGCAGGGAAGCCAGAATTTCACTTCTGGTATTTTATTCCTAATTCCATTACGTGCATGAACCAATCCTTCAGTGTGCAAAATAATTACACAGAACATGTGTCTGGGTCATTTCCTCAACACGGGTGCAGACTGGCTTTCTTGAATAATAAAAATACCTTTGTAGTGCTTTCTCTATGGTTACAGAAAGAAGACAAAACCAATAGACAACTTTAGAACACTTTCTCTCTGTTCTACTCACAGTGGGCAAGAGATACAACAGATGAATTCAAATCCCCTTTGAGCTTAATGAGTCTGAAATACACTCTGAAACAATTGCCAGTGAACACCAAATATGAACTTTCAACTTATTGAATTTAATTTTCACTTTCAAGTCTCTAGCTCATGAGGAAAGAAAGTTCAAAAGCAGCTATGTAAAAAGCATTCAAAAATCAAAATTACATCACTTCAACTCCCTAAAAACTATAAAGACGTTTTCAGCATTTAAAAGCAAAAGTTACTTTTATTTGCTAAGAATTAAATTTAACATCAAGCAGTTAATTTTAGAATGGAGATTTTTCAGCACACTGAAAGTGCTTTAGATCACTTGGCAGTCTCTAGCCTCATGAAGTATATTTCTAGGCCAAAGCTAAGAATAATTGTACATACAAGTTGCCTGATGCTAAATTACATTTCCCTGCAAGACTTGTAGGTTCAAAGAAAATTCTGACCACAGTACTCATCAATGTTTCTGAACTGTGATAAAAAGTTCTTAAATTAAAAGTTCTTAAATTAAAAGTTCTTAAGTTTTGTACAAAAAGGTTTTTTTGAGGGCTGGTGGGTTGTTAAGAAAAAGACAATTTTGCCTTTCCAAAGTGGCAAGGTATTTTGACACAGACATTTCAGCTCATCATTAGCAAGCACTCCTGCCAAGATCCCAACCTTGTCCGATCTCCAAGGAATGCCTCCTCCCTTCTGACCATACCTACAAGCTGAGCTGCTCCCAAAACTTTTTGTCCCTCAAGGAACCAGACAAAGGGTGAAAGAGGGGCTAAAACCAATCCATCTTAGTAACATGATGGGGGAGAAGGGGAGAAAATGGAACCAAACCAGCTCTTGGGTCCAATGCGCCAGAGAGTCCCTCCCTCACTCCAGTCTGCATGGGAAAATAAGGTTTGCTTTTAACACTTGGTTAAGGGGGAGCTGCCATGACCCTGCCACCACAGCAAACGAGGTCTTGGTGTGCCTGTCTACCCACCCAACACAGACATTTCCCTCTGTGATTTAAATGTTAAATGCATGATCTTGAAAGAAAATTAATTTTATTGCTCTATGCTCCCAGAATGTGCATACGTCCTCTGCGTAGGGTAAATAAACACACAAATACCACAAGACTTGTGGTATTTGTGTGTTTATTTACCCTACACAGAGGGTAATACCCTGTGGTCAATACCCTGTGGTCAATATTTACAAAATAATCAACACAACTGCCTTTTTTAAAATATAAATAGAGATTTCTTTTCAGATTAGAGTTTTGAAATGCAGTTGGTGTGGAGGCAAGGGGGGGTTTTTTAGTTAAGGGAAACTGCTAAAGACACGAAACAGTTTGTGTAATTGTAAAAGAGTGGTATGACATCTTTTAACTCCCACGTAAGTAAATTTTAAAAAACATCAAGCAATATGTGAAGATAAGTAAAGACATCGATCATGTTATCAAGGATCACTTTATCAATATATTACTTAAAAATAGTTCCCCACTATAAGACTACATTAAAAAATTCTATTAAAAATCATTAGAAACATTAAGATACTAAATTTTATCAACAGTTTGAGTCTAATGCAGACTGACCAGGAAAGTTAAGACACTAGGCAAAACTGAGTATTTGCTTGACAGGTCATGGAATCAACCTCTGCCTTCAGCCCCATTACATTTTTTCCAAGGTTCTTTTTGTCTGCATCACCCTGTGCCCTTTGTTTGCCAACCCATTCCATCACTTCCTCACTTGTCTGTGGGTTGTCATCTCTCTCTTCCTTATATTTCCTAATTTAAAGCTCTCCTCACCAGCTTGACCAGCCTGCTGGCAATGAGGCTTTTCCCTGACTTGGTCAGGTAGATTCCATATGAGCAGCCCTTGACCCTCAGAGAGGGACTCCATGGCTGTAAAAGCCAAATGCCTGTTGTCAACATTAGCTGTGCCCCCAGTTGTTGACCTCTAGGATCCATTCCCTTCTGTCCAAGCCTCACTGGGTGCACGAGGGAGAAATTCCTGTGCCCTTGTTCCTCAGATCCAGAGCCACATAACCAGTCTCAGGACCCCCATACCAGCACCAGGGCTGCCCTCATACCAAGGAAGAGAAGCAGGAGGGGGCAAGAGCCCAAGGATTTCACAAGCCCCCACCAGCATCACCACGCCACCATGGACCCAAATCTCTCCCCTAGAAGAGAAAATACATGAGATGGCAAAACAGCATGCACAGAAATGTAGTTGCACCTTATCTAATGACCCTGGATATTATATTGATAATATTGATAAAAAGACAGGAAGGAGGGACCATTAGTTTTTAGAACCATATTAAAGCCCCTCAAGGAGTCTCTTTCTCAATGTGCTTAAAGACCAGAAGTTACCTTCCCTTTCCATACCTCACCAAAGACATTACAAGAAGTTTCTCAGGAGTATTAGTCACCTTTGCAGATTTTTTTTATAGACCATTTTAAAAGATACCCATAAACTCTAAGCAACTTCAATTCTCACACAAGTCAACCAGCAGGAAGCAACAGAATGATAAATGCTAAGTTTTGACTTTAAAATCATCTTTCAGGAACAGCTACCTCTTCAGAAAGCCACAACATCACCCCAGAGATTTGTCCATTTGATGCTCAACTATAGGCCCAAATAGGGCTGACCTTTCCTTCAGCAGCCCACTGTAAGCAAACTTCTAACAGATAACTGTCAATGGTACATAAATAAAACTACTTACTATAACACAAAGAAATAACCTCAGAGATATTTCCTAAGAAACAAAGACATACATTGAAATGCATATAATACTTACCTGAATATTTTTTAAAGAGCAACTTCAAAACACCTATTAAAATTACTTTATAGTTTTGCTTAAAAGACTTGAAGAAAGCACAATGAGGATCCCTTCCTCATTCTTCCTAGTTACCTTAACAACCACAAAATGCAAAATCTGAAAAGGAGATCAACTGATTTCAGAAATATTCTAGCTGTCAGTCATTTTTCAAGAAACTGTCTAAACTGAAGCAGGAAAACTGTCATAAAGTAAATAACTCAAAACAATGCACCTAATTAGCACTAGAACAATAGAACCCAAGTCAGGAGAATGTCAAAAAAGCTAACCAAAACCAATCCATTCCAACAAGAAGGAAGAAATCTCAGAGCAATAGAACACAAATCTCTCAAATTCTCTCAACACAAATAGAAACTGCTCCCATTCACTGCTTGCTTTGACTTCTGCATCCTTTATCAAGAACAGAGGAGCAGAACTCTTGCTGGTGTGATTATTTCCCTTTCACAATGTTCATATGCACTAGACATGTGACAGAGCAGCTTTGGTGGCCACTGGGAGTCCAGCCAGGGTCAACCCACCATATTTTCTGAAAACAAACAAGAGAACAATGCTTCCCTACATGTTTTAAGCCAACACAGAGGCACTCTCACAAAAACTACTGAGCAGTTACAACTGCACCAATATTAGAAGAAAAATCAACCATTGTAACACATGTATGAAGCTGCACGCTGAAATATTAACCTACATATTCAACAGGTGAACTTTCCCATTTCAGAAGGGAATAATGAAGTCTAAGAGGCAAAATATTTTGGAAAAAAAGTACAACAAACCCGATTGTTTACCCAAACATGCCCAGAGAGAAGACATTTTAATTGTTTGTTTTCAGCCTGTTTAAAATGTCTAAATTAGCATTCAAATTGTATTGAGCACCATGAGGGGGAAAACAACAACAACAAATCCTGAAGATCTGGATGTTAATGAACAGCAGAAGCCAATTTCATTAGTTGCCCCACAACTGGCATTTGAAAACTCAGAGCATCTGATCACACTGGGGCTTCCAGGCATTATAAGGGCTGGCACTCAGAGCCTGACCTCTCTGGGTTCTGGCTACCAGGTCACCATCTGGTTTCTTATACCAGTGGCACTAATACCTCCAGATTTTGGCGGCCTCCTCTGGAGCACACTTACAGTCTAATGCAGCCCAGACTGTAACATGCAGATGTGGGTATGTCAGATATGCAATCTGATCAATGCTTTTCCAAAATTCCAAAATGATGTTGTGAGTTTCCAGCAAATATTGGTGATTTCATATGCAAGGAGTACAGCTAAAATGTTATATGTCCCCCCACATATCAGTAATTTAACATATTCCTGACTTTCAGAAATAGTAATCTCAAGTTAACTATTGCTGCCCACCACACTGAAGTAGTGGTAAGACAAACCTTGAGAGCCCAAGGAAATGATTCACTGAGATCTCATGCTCAATGCTTCTTCAGTCCCAGGTGACACCTGAGTCATCAGCAAATACCTGCTATTACTCACCTGGAACTAGGGAAGGTTTTCCTGTGGAGTTAATTGCTGCCATTTCTGTACACCACATAAAAAAGACCATGGTCAGTAAGCATCTATCCAAAGTGCCTCCAGATGGCAAATATGATAAGATACCTGCTCCATAACATAAATGGTTCATAAGCCTGTTCTCATACCTTTTCCAAAGCATAAGCAGCTAATCTAATAACTGAAAAAAAAAGACCCTATCTGCACAATATACAATCCTGTTCTTTGGGAACATTTCTTGTTTTTTTGCAGGGACAGGGGACAGTATGGTTTTAAACAGTTGTAGTTACCATTTTCCAAATATATAAAGTCAAACAAAGAAACTAAACCTGAGAAAGATCAAGCAATATAAATCTCATACTGACTGTGAGATAAATGTCCATTTTCTCTAATCCCAATGTAAATAAGTATCAGAAGTGATGACATTGAAACACTCATGTGCAAGTACAGACAGGAGAAATGGTTAAGACCAGAAATACGATTTGCGAGCAACCGGCTTATCACTCAGTGAGCCAAAAACCAAATAGAAACTGTCATTTAAAAAGATCACAGAATCATTCAATATGCTGAGTTGGAAGGGACCCACAAAGACCATCACATCCAACTCCTGGCCCAGAATCACACTATGTGCCTGAGAGCATTGTCCAAACACGCCTTGAACTCTCAGGCTTGGTGCTGTGACCACGTCCCTGGGGAGCCTGTTCCAGTGTCCAGCCACCCTCTGGCTGAGGAAACTTTTTCTGAAATCCAACCTAAACCTCCCCTGACACAACTTCAGACCATTACCTTGAGTCCTGTCACTAATCACTACAGAGATGATTCAATTTACCACAGTTTGATTCATTAGTGTGGTTCTAGCAAGAACTCTACAACTTCAGGAGAAATACTGCATTGAAATTCAAGAGCGACATGTTGAAAAGAAAAAGAAAAAGAGGTGATTTAAATAAGTGCTATTTTGCAGTATTTATAGTCATCATCTGTGGAAGGCCCAGGCTCTGGGGGGGAGCATGAAGCTCTACTAGCAAGCATACCTATTTATTGCCTGGGAACATCTCCAACTCCTGGCAGGAACACGTGTTCTTTTCTTCAACTTCCACCTTTTCTTCCAGTGCCTAATTTTTAGATTTTTCCTCTTTTATAGCTATTTAACAAAAAACCCCAAAAAAACCCACCAAAAACAGCAACAAAAAACCAACCAACAACCACCAAATGACCAAAAAACCAAAAATAACCACATAAAAACCCAACTGACAGCTCAGCCAGACAGCATTGCCTTTTTTTCGGTGACCAATCAACATGTACGTTGTACTGTTACACTATACAGGCTGCTAGCAATCTGTCAAGACTTGGCAGCTCTGTGACAACTGCCCATCTTTCTAGAAAGGTTTCAAGAAATCAAGGATCATCATACAACTGGAAGGTGCACTTCACGCATCTTCTGTGGATTTGTCCTGAAAGAAGGCCTCAGTATGCTTTTTTTTTGGTCAATAATTCAGAAGTGCAATACTTTACTGAAGAATAAAAGACAGTCAAATGTAGGTACATTTTGTACTCAACAGAAACCTCTGCATTAACACTGAAGGAGTGATAATGCATTGGTAAAAAGAGAGACATGCTTTATACACAGCATTTCAAATGCTTAGCTGTTTTTCTTTTTTTAGATGACATAACAGTTTTAACAGTAATTTTTCCCCATGGATAGAAGGTGTGTAGGAACACTCTGCTTGGATTTATCAAAGGCAAATGGTGTCTGACAAACCCCCTGAACAGCCTTCTGTGATGGAATGACTGGTTTTGTGGAGGAGGGCAGAAACATGACAGCATATCCCCTGACATGAGCATGGCCTGTGACACAGCCTCCCACAGTCTGCCACTCTACCCTTCCAGTCAGACCAAGAAGATAAAGTCTGGGTAGGTGGAATACAAGGGGTGGGTGACTGGTAGGACCACCAAGCTCAGAGGATGGCAGTCAGCAGCATGGAGTCCATCTGTCTGTCAGTCAGCAGCAGCACCCCTCAGGGATCAGCACTAAGGCCAATATCATTTAATGTCTTTATTAAAAACCCAGGTAATAATAATGAACTGGGGGCTGATCAGTACACAGAGGCAGAGGTGCTCTTCCAAAAGGGACTTTGACAGGCTACAGAAGTAAACTGACAAGAATCTCGTGAAGTCCAATAAAGGCACATACAAAACTCTGCAGATGAAATGGGTTAACTCCATGCATGAGGATCACCAGGGCTCAAATGGCCTGAAAGCAGCTTTGCAGAAAAGGTTCCTCTTTTTAGTTTTTAAATTTTTTTTTGCATATGTTTTAGTTAAGTAACTGTAAATGGTTGCATTACAGGTGTTTGGAACTGATGAGCAGCTCCTGAAGTACACGGAAAAAGCAGGTGCTACTGGCAAATAGGTTTAACTCCAGTTCTCCTGAATTTGAGAGAAAAGAAACACATGGGCCCCTATGGAGCAACAAGAAAAGGCATTGGAAGAATAGATGTGTCAATTGTGTGACTATTTTTCTCCCCTTGTTCTGTTTTGCTTCCTCTGTAGACACAAAAGCTACTGTGCTCAGAGTCAGTACTCCCACCAGTGATGACAGCTTCCTGAGGGAAAAGCTGTGGCCAATACACCAGTTTAAAACCACTTGAGCAGTCACAGCTGACCACAAAGAGTTACAGAAAAGCAGGAGCTTGACTTAACAATGAAGAATTCAGGATCAATTTCTCTCCAGAGGGAAGAGTTTCTGGCCTCAAAACCAAAATGAACTGCATGAAAGACTACAAAAACCCTCATATACTATGCTCTCTCAAACACAAGCAAAAAATGCAGTCAGACAGTACTTGAAAACTACACCAAATCAAAAGTGTTAAGAGACTTTACAATGCCAGGAACACACCAACTTTTACAGAGACGGTATCACTAGGTTTGTATGCTGCTTGGCTTGCTGTGTTTTTTGTTTGGTTTTGGTTTTGGTTTGGTTTTTTTTTTTGTTTGTTTTTTTTTTAATTTGCATAGAAATAACAAGAAAATAAACTAAAAACCCAATTGCCATGAGTAAATAAACAAAGTAAATTTTGCACAGTTGACAAATTACGCTACTATTCCCATGACAGTGACAATGCTGGTTACTGAGAAGCCTAGGTAAAAATATAAAATCAACTTCTAGCCATAATGTATTTCTCAGTGATCAGCAAGTAACATTCTTGGATTTAGCTAAAACAAAGTCATTAAAATCCAATAAAATAATGACTGGATATGCCTGATAGATATTTACGACACTTTAATTAAAGGGCTGTGATAGTACTTCATTATAAAAATTTATTTTTGCCCACCTTTTATGTACTCTGATACAATGACATCATTAATGTAAGAACCTCACTGAAATTAAGATCTCCTCAAGCCACAGTGAGCAAATCACACAGCCTGATGAGCTCGTGTTACCTTCCCACTGCAATAATTATTTACATACAAGCACACTTCTCCCTATCCTCCAAGTATTTTAGGACAAAAAGGAATCAAGTAATAGAGAAATTAATTAAAAGCTGTAAGACTTCATGAAAGTTGAACAATTCATCTTTATCAGCATATAAAGGTTTTCAGTTCAAAGCCCTACTGTAAGCCATACTAGGTGTGATTTAAAGGAAAGGTTGGTCATTTAAGTAGAACCTTTTCCAATACAAAAGCTCATTTTCAAGGCTAGACACATGACCTTTCCCAAGTAACATTTACTGGAAAAAAAAACCCTTAGGAAAAACAAATCCTCTGATAGACTGTGAAAAATTAGAAGCAGAGTTAACAGAAGAGCTCAAGGGAAATTTCTCCTTATACTATCAACACCCAGTCTATTCCCCACTCTTTTTGGTTTTTTGCCACTCAACTTTCCTCCCTCTGAAAGAAGGTACACACGCAAAACAAACTGATTGCACATGTAATCCTTTTTATCGATAGATGCAGAAATAAATTCAAATACACAAATATCAAACAAATATTAAAATGCACAAAAATACACATAAATATTTAAAATAGAACCTCCAGAG
Organism: Onychostruthus taczanowskii; assembly: GCF_017590055.1. Taxonomy (NCBI): domain Eukaryota; kingdom Metazoa; phylum Chordata; class Aves; order Passeriformes; family Passeridae; genus Onychostruthus; species Onychostruthus taczanowskii. The sequence goes on along the minus strand of NW_024500239.1, from coordinate 7,712,923 downwards.
CTGTGAACTGGAGGACTGCAAATGCAAGAATCATAAAACCCCAGCCAACCTGAACTGTGGGGGGCTTGCTTCTTCAAGTTTATGGTGCTGGATCCCTTCAAGTTTATGGTGCTTAATGGGATTCATCCCAGGATACTCAAGGAGCTGCCCAATGTTGCCAGGAGACCTCCCTTAATGATTTTTCAATGGTCTTGGGATGTTTTCAATGATGTCTTGGGATTCTAGAAAGATCCCAGTTGACTGGAAGCTGGCAAATAAAGCAGACACTGATCTCTCCTCTCTGCTGATCAGTGACAGGACGGAAGGGACTTACCTGATATTGTGTTAGAGGAAGTTTAGGTTAGGTATTAGGAGAAGGTTCTGCATATGGGCAGGTGGCTAGGCACTGGACAGAGCCAAGCCTGAGGGAGTTCAAGAAATGTCTGGACAACACCTTCAGGCACATGGTGTGATATTCTTGGGGATGTCCTGTGCAGGCCAGGAGTTGGACTCAGTGGATCCCTTCCAACTCAGGATATTCTATGATTCTATGAAATATATCAGGGTCCTTAATTATGGTGCGGTATGGAGAGGATGAGGTAGAAGGACAAAAACTGGTTTCATCTCCTCTCCACAGGGTCAGGCTGCAGAGAACACAATTCCTTAAACTACACTGCTGTTTTCCCAAGGTTTTTCTCACACTGCCCACAGCAAATCCCATTACATTAATGTGCAAAATCTATGTTAATGCACTACTTGGCTGGGAATTTTAAGTGCACAAACGTCACACAGTTAAAGACTGCATTTCCCTCAGCAACTGTTACTTAGTAACCCTCTGCACATAAATAGAATTTTACATCACTGCATATGTGTTGTGAAGGCTAAAATCCATGCCTTGATTCTATAGGCCAGCAGGAAGGAAAGGAGTCATGCGGGCAACTGTAAAACAAAGTAGCACCAACTATTTTCAACTGCTTCTCTAGGCAGAGAATTTAACTGGAGAGAAACCTGTGGGGAAACAAGAAGCTATTTTCACTGTCCTTTTTTTGGTGGTATTTCATCCTAAAAAGGGAGCAGGTAGACCTTGGGCAGACCTTCTGGTATTATTCATGTGGTGTGCAGTGGGGACTGCAGACGTAAGCACAACAGACCATGCAAAGCTCTCCACCTTCTCCCCTAGGGATAGTATAATCCAGAGGCTATGTAACTTCTGGGTAGAATTGGTACGGCCAGAGACACAGTCGAAACAAAACTAAAAAAAGCTGTGTGAATCAGATCCAGGACTGAACAAAACAGGTGGAGCATGATGGATAAAAAAATCTTAAAATAAATGTAGATTAGGATCCATCGACTCTAAATACAAAAGCTTAAATAGCTGTGTTTTATTAACATATATATATTCGATCCTTTCCATATATAGGCTACTTGCGATTTGACTGACAGTCTAACTCAAGCAGCTTGAATCAAAATGGTACTTCATAATCACTTTAGACCCAGAGCCTGCCTTTTTAGCACTGAACAAAAGAGGTGGCCTGCTGGAAATACCTAGACATCTTTTTAATTCAATTCCCTAGCACTGCAAATAATATTATCATTACTCAGCTTAGTCCCATCCTTTGCCTCTAACACCCCACAGCTGTAAAAGTGGATTATCTTGACAAAAACCAACTGATTGAGTTACATATAAGCAACAAATATTTTCATTTGAAGAGATCACAGATAAAAAATATTTGCAGTTATTAAACCAAGCAAATAAGTATAAGCATATAGATAAGCAAACACACCTAATTTGCAATTCTACTTTGCAAGTTTACAAGTCCTAAAGTCTAGCACTTCCCCATAAGTGCAGCATGCAAATAATCATGTCTTACTTCTTCTGAACAATGAAAAATTGTTGTTCTTAAACAGGATTTTGAAAACTTTAGCAAACCAAAAGATTCTTAACTCTCAAAATTCTTCCCCTCAGCTCATGTCCTGGTAAGAGGTAACTCAACAGATACAAAGCTTCTCCTTGCAAAATCCCAGGGAATAATACCTTGAAAATAAGGGTTCCTACTTAAAGCTTTTTTCCTATCACCTTGATATTAACAACATTGTAAAGCAAGATATGCCAGCACAGATTAGAAATCTTTACTTCAAGAAAGCATCAAGCAATTTCTTTTAAGAAAACAGTGTTAGGCTGTGAAGCATGTTGAGGTTTGAAACTGACCACATTATACCATGACTAGGAGAAGTCCAGATGCTCAGAGTTGTCTCTGAAGTCCTCATTTTCTTAAGCCCACAAGACCCAACTTGGCAGTGCAGCAGCAGCAGAATTGAGAACTGAGCAAGAGACTCGGCCAAGTCTTACTCAGCGACTGGGACAATTAAATGGCCATCTGGCTCCAGCACAAAGACAGCAACTCTGCACCTGTTCCACCAGCCCACGGCTTGCAGCCTGCTTGGTTAAAGCAAGCCCATGGGGCAAAACCCAGAGCAAGTCGTCATCTGCTGAGACCAGAGCTCAAAGCTGCGATCGAAGCCAAGAGCCCCTGCTGCTGGCGCAGCCATCTCCCTTGGGGACAACCTGCAAGACATCTTCTGAGGGTCCTTCCTGCTTCTTACATACAGCAGCAAGAGACATCATCAGAAATTATCAAAGACATGCAATTTAGTTGATACAAAGTCTGTGTGTCAAGCCCTGTGGGCTCCCAAAATGCCATAAACCCTTTATTCTTCCATAAGCAGGTGACTCAACAGCTGCAATAGAATCTTACATTATTACAGTATTAACTGCATTATGCTATGGCATTATGAACTCTGCAAAATCCCAGAGCAGAATCTGATGCCTGGAAGATCTCAGCATCCCTTGCCAAAGGCAGACGTATCCCTTGCTCCACTGGTTGTTCTTGTACTTGGAGTTAAAGCCATTGGCCAAGACATCCATACAATCTGTTGCAAGGGTATTAGAACCCAGAGCTCCCCATCCCAACTGAACACATCCAATAACAGGGATCTTGTAGCCTCCTTTCCCCCAGGCTCCATAAAACTTTCATTTTTATACAGTTTTATCAATTCTTATAAAGACTATGCAGCACAGCATCATATAAAGGTAATAAAAAATGAAAAACAATAGACAAATGCCAGTGGAAAGGAAAAGAAGGCAACAGACAGAAAAGGTACATTGAAGAGACTCCTGAATGTAGTTCTGTTCCTTCCCTTCCTGAGAAGACTGCAGGAAAGCAGAACATAACACACCACTGAGGGCAAAACAAGCGCAAAAAGTATCAAAGCTAAATTTTTATTAGGTATTTCATCTATTTTTTTTTCTTCTTGCCAATATCCTCACTTATATGGCAAGAAATTAGTTGAAGCACATATAAAGAAAAACCTTTTATTTTGAATATTTTTTTAATACTGTATTGTAGAAAGAAAATATCAACATTAAAATTAATTTGTCAAGTAAAAGTATCCTAAAGCTGAGTGTTCAGGACACATTGTTAGCACCTACAAACAAACATGCTTCACTTAAGCCAATCTAAATGTAATGGATTACAGCGGTTCAGATCCATCTCAAATAAAATATGTGACATAAGTTTACTCCAAACACTCATTTGATTCTGAAGGAAACTGGAGATTAGCACCCCATCGTAGGAGAAGTCCTCCTCTCAGCAAGTTTCTATCAGCAAGTATCCTGCAGCACATGACAAGTTATTTATTTAAGCACAAAAATATAACATTGTCTGCAGCCTTGACCTAGAATCTCATCTCACGTGACCAAGCTCCAGAAATAATGTCTATCATCCCAAACACACTGTTTTCTGTGCAGTAGTGCACCAAAGATAAAACAGTTGTTACTTTACGCAGTGGGTTTCACCTGCTATGAGCTCCAAAGCCTCTCCTAGAACATGAAGATATATATTTATGCTAGTACTATAGAGTTGATGAATATATTAAAGATACTGAATTTTAAATCAATACATATGAAGTATTGAAACAGATTAAATATATTTTATTATGATCTATAAATATTTCTCAACTGTTACAGGCACTGACTTGAGATTCTAAGTCTCACATGCTCTCATCTTCGCACATCTTTCATCTTCCAGGTCTTAAAAACCCAGAATTGTCTGGAATTTCAGTACTGATTATTCAGGCTTTATCACTGTGTACCATAAGGCAAGTTTCACCTGCAGTAGAAAGCTCTGGCTTAGCATTAAGAAAACATTTAGTCTGTAGCTCACGGGGAAGATCAGAATGAATAGACTCCCCAGGGTGAAAAGCTACTGGTCTTGCCTTTTGAAACTGCTACAGGGAGCACATCTGCAGCCATACAGGGATAGAATGCAGTATCAATACCTGAATATACACTTGCATTAATATACAAGTATTTTTTAATATACACTTGCACTTTTTCAGTATGGACATGTGCATACTTACATATATGTGCACAAAAGAAACAAAAGTGGGATTTAAAGTTTTTGCAGTTCCACTTTACACTGACAAATTTTAGCCACATTTCCCCAAAAGGACTACACACAAGTTCTTGCATTTGCTGCACATAACAAATTCTTTAACAAGTACAAAGTACAAATGCAAACATCCAAAACAGCTTCATGACAAAACAGTATATAAGTGACAATGATAGTTTGTCATAAAAGTAACAGAACATTGTTTTGATTTTTATCTTTCAAAAACTGACAATGGCACCAAGGGATTGCTTGGTAAAGCAATGTATTGTGGTAGGCTGGGAAGGTTGCAGAAAGTCATATTATAGCATGAAGAGAGAGAACTGGCTTGAAGAGAAAGTAATTATTCCAGGGGATATGTGTCAGAAAAGTGCAAATTTTCTTCTGTGGTGTTCACACATTCCGGATCAGACTGCCTATCTTAACTGGCCATCTCTTCACTGTTTCTGAGCACTGTCAGCAACTAAATATTTCTAATACCTCAGAAAAATCAAAGCAAGGCATTTTGACTGCATCAGAGATGCTGGCAGAAAATAGCATGAAGGAAGAAAGAAGCATGCAGGTGAAAGAAGCAGAAGGAAGATAAAGGAAGGAGCTAGACGGGTAAGTTAGCTCTGACCACAAAACCAAAACAAGAAAAACCCCAAATGACTCATATTTCAACATCACAGTCTCAATTTTTTTAAATCAAAACATCCCCAGTATATTGGTATTTCCACATTTCATCTGAAAACGTCTGCACCATCACACAGTGAATCCATTCCTGAAGCTCTTGCACTGAACAGGAGAATCTGAGGACCCAAAAATGGTGACTGTTGTTTTGATAAGTGCCTGTTTGAAGATATATCTCATTAGTGACAGACTTGCTAAGATTTCTGGGTCTCTTATGTCTTTTCAATATTTTTTGAGCTGCCTAGAGTTCCAAGCAAGTTGAGTGCCCTCAGGCCTCCCTAAATTCAGCTTTCAATTCTAAGTCCAGCCACACCAGCCTGAACATCACTGTGTGGCACTGTGACAAAAATGCAAGATTTCCATTATTGCCTATTCTGGACTGCAACTGATGCTCAGAAGTCCCCCTAATCATCCAAGGTAACTGGCATGTAATTTGTGGCTTTTAATTCTATGTAAATTTTGATATTTTTATGGCCACATCCACTGGATGCTGCACTGAAATATCCGATTTTCTTAAGAGCAAATGTTATCGCAGCAATCAAGAGTAACATAATATTATTCTGCTTTAAAGTTTTTCAATTTCCTTTTACAAAAAGTTTTTTTTTTGTCCCCCAGCAAATGCTACCAAAGTATTTCCATTGACTTAAAGCAGACAGACTGAAAAAGTTAAATAAAAAGGAAAATCATTCCATGGCATTTCTCCTCAAAGTGGAAAAATCCATTTCTGAGCTGTAGCTGCAGACAAGTTAAATTTATTCACTATACAAATAGCTCCAATTACTCAAGAAATTCAACTTCTGAAGTGCAAAAAGAAGTTACTGTCAGCAATACTTTGCATTGGAAAGCCCTACAACCTTTTCCTTCCTATGTCCATTGCACATTTGCTGAATTTACAAATGAGAGCAAAATTCAACTCAGCTTAATGTGGAAACCCTCTTTTCCCACGGCAGAATATTTAGCATCTGATATGAGAGTGTTTTGACTTTGTACTGATGCACAGTGTAAAACTATGTCTTACAGCTACCCTATCTGGACAGTCAGCTGCATTATCAGAAATACTTGTGAGAAACTGAGAATTAAAATGAAACATGGCTCCAGAACTCTTCTGCACAGCTGCTGCCCAGGAGCATCAAACACCACTGAATTAGCACTAGAAGGAAAAAGATGAGAACAAACTTCAAAATGCACTTTTAACAGGTTTTAATACTTTATTAAGTGCTACAGCCACTGTCTTAGACACTGGAGATTCTGCTGTGGTTTGACACCAAACACGCAGAGGTAAAGCTTGGCCATTTCTCTAAAAGGGCAAATGCATTTCACTACAACTTATTTTACAGATATAACTGCATCTTAAGGTAACACGATACTACAGAAGATTTTTTAAGCTTTTCCCAAATACAACCAGGGTCAAAGTAACAAATCGGAATTTTCACCTGACCCAATTTCAGAGCAGGTGATACAACATTACTGCCACAAGCTGATCCACAACCACCACAATAGTAAAAGCACAAAAGGTTCCATGAGGAAGAAGGACACTGCTCCCTTTCAGGATCACCATGTCACTTACGGCTTCCTCAAAATGAAATATATCAACAACTTTCCCTTCATTTTTATGGCATGAAGGTGCCAAAACACTGAACATGTTCTCAGGCTGAAGTATGGGCTGATTTACTAGAAAAGTCATCTCAGCAGCTAGAACAGTTCACAGAGAGTTCACAAAGAATGCCTACTGCATTACACCCCTGCTCTTCCAGCTCCTTGCTAATTTAAGTGGCACTGGCATTAAACTCATTTGACAGGACATTTATCTAGTTCTGCATCAAAGCTAACAAGGAGGGAACTGTAGAAAACTACCACAAAAACATAGCATCTGAAGCACAAGACCTTAAAAAAGCACAGAGTGCACTTCCCTCTTTTAGTCAGTTCTGCAGGGTGAGGGTGGGAGAGCAAAGCCTGACACCCTACCTCCTCCCCAGCCAAAACCACAGCGACTGCACCTCTTCCTTTTACACCCATGCAGGCTTAACCAGCTCAAAACCCAAACCAAGGAGCACTAGGACTTAGCCATTGCATGCAAAACAGAAAAACACACTTGCAACTTATTTTATGCAACCATTGCCCACACATTTACTCACTCCTTCATTGAAACACAGATCCAGTGATATACTGCCATGGTTATACAATTCAGGCATCTCCTTAAACATTAGCAGTGGGTGCTGTGGCAGGGCCAGAACTTGCTCCTCACTTGCACCTGCCCTGCTTTAACTTTTCCACACGTTCCTTGCACAGCAGAACACTGTACTTTCAGTAGCCTTCACATGCAACAAAGGGAAACATGGAAACGTAGGAGCATCAGCTTCAATTCAGGGACAATTTATCGTCCTCACAAAATTTCAACAAGTTTGCTGTATTTTAGACATGAGAAAGATTAATTGCTGCAGCTACAGTTGACTATACTAAATTTAGCATCCAAAGAGTTTAATGAACAGTCAAGTATTGAAACACATTACTTGCATTTAGACAAAAGTTCTTCCTACAAACTTCATAGTAGAACTATTTGCCTACTGAAACATTAACACAGACTTCTGATAGCATACCGAGTGCTGGTGTTAAGGTTAATTTTTGAGGACAGATGTCACAGCTACTTCATGCTTGGCATTCTCAGAAGTTTCAAACAGTACAGTCATTTCTGTATCATCCCACCAGCAGAAGCACATTAGTGCCTGAAGGCTCCACTCAAGGTCTCCAAGCACTACTACTAATACAGAATGACACTGCATCTATCCCAACAAACCATCCAGTTAGACAGCATGAAGGTTAAGAAATGAAGTAGGAAGACAGAGAGAGGACATGAGGATTTGCTCAAGGGCAAAGCTAGGTTGATGGTAGAACATGAGGAACACAGACATCTATCAAATTCAACTGGTGTTGCTGAACCTGACTGCCCAGAACTTCCCTTCACACCCTTGAAGAAGATTTGCCTCTCCCAAAAGCAGCAGTTCCTTGTACCAGGCATGCCAGCATAACCAGACACCGGATGGTCATAAGGATTCTACACAGCATATCTAACTTGTAAAACTGACTGGTGAAAATGCTCGTCAAATCTCTCACACAAAACACTGGCACTCTCAACATTTTAAAGTTTTTTTCTCCTTTTCACTTGCCTTCAGAAAACAGACTGGCTCAAGGGGGAGTGTTTTAATCTATCCATCAAATAGCAAAGAATTCACCATAATAGTTCCTGTGCTCTTTACTGCTTTACAGGAAAGAGTAAAACACACAATTACACTGGAAAATAAAAAAATAGTGCTATACAACTTTGCTAGGGCGAAAAAAGTGAGAAGGCTTCGTAAATAATTTTTTATGGTAATAAGACTATTTCTTTTTGTTTATTTTTTACAGAAAAGTGTACCCCAGACTTCAAAATCCATACAATCTCTATGTTACATCTCTCAAGCTGTATGTACAAAAAATAATAAATTTTTATATTACAAAAATAATACTTCAGAGCAATTAACTAAGCAAGTAGAAAGTGTTTAATCTGTTGGGTTTTTTTGTCTTTTGATAATTTATGATGCATATCAAGAGGAAGCACCTGGCAAAAACCACACATACAGCTCAGGCCTGTAAACAGCCTAAGCCATGAGAGGTAGTAAAAGCTTTTATGCTTGCAGATCCCTGAGCATGTATGAGATGAACAGTTCAACTACCATCATGTGCCAGTCATCTTAAGAACTTCAACTTCCTTTCACCAGGAAGAGACAGAATATTTTCAATCAGTGTTACCTGACTGCAGCCTTAGAGAGAGTGCTAATTTCACAACATTAGCAAGGTAACAGGGGAAAAAAAGAGGAGAGGAAATAGAATCTCCTCTAAAGCAGGACAGAAACTATCTGATTTACTGATACATGCTCACTGAAGCAATTTAGCTTGAAGTAGTTATGCTGAGCTGTCGTTAAACATTGAGAACCAGACAGTTCATTAAAGTTATATCAAATCAACCACTGCAAAACACATTATAGGTACATAACACAGGACAATCAAAGGCAAGATTTTTCACAAGTTCATTACCCAGCAAGACTTAGTCATTATTAACAGATTATTTTTCGTTCAAAGAAAACGTTAAATTGCAGACTGAATGCCTATTCATCATTATGTCTGTTTTCAGTTTTGGCCTGCAATTACATTTCCCAAGGCTTTTCAGAGCTGAGTACCAGAAGTGGCAATTGGGTTTGGTTCCTTGCTGTTTTCTTACAGCACACCTCAATTACATAAAGGATATGAACTAGGTAGATAATCCAGCATTTCCCATAATCTAACATGTCCCAGGCCTGTATAAATTTCTTGAGCAATCCCTTGACATGGCAGTGCAGTGGGTTTTGATCTTCCATAACAGGTCACAAGCTTGATTTCCAGGTCCCCACAGCACTATGTGACCAAGAAAACCAGGCTGCTTGAACCAGGAGCATTTGGAAGTTGCTGAGCAATAAGTGGGACAATGCCAGACCTTCCTTCCAAACCCCCCTTCCTGAACAATCAATGACATTAACGGCCAGTTTTGACAGACAGCAAGACAGTTCAAAGATTTTGGGATGGCAGTAATGTGCTGTGCGGAATTCTCTAATGAGGAGTAGCAGAGAACTGTGCTGTTGTAACACAGGCAGCTTTAGTCATTGCAAAAGAGATTGTGCCACTTTTTCGTGCAATGATGACAAATTAGCACACATCAACTAGAATGCTGAACCAGTAAAACTCCACTGTCTATTCTTTTTACTCCTCTACATTCAACTCTAAAGAAACTCAGGGCAATAAACTCAGGACAGCCCATTCCTTTTGTTATTGTTGTTCTTAGATATATTTATGTTAAGTACAAACTCAAGTATTAACAGTAAGAAGAAAGTAAACATAATAAATACTTAAACATTTACTAAGGCATTAAGCAGATACAAAGTCTAGTATGTTTCAAAGTAAAAAGAAAAGAGAAAATTCTGGATTCATTGAGGAATTTTTTTGTATCTCACAAAACTCTAAAAGATGCAGATCTATTAAACGTATGAGAAAGAAATCTCACAGAAATGAGCTGGTGTATGCTATTGCTGTGAGTAAAAGAGAAGGGTTTTGTATATACTCCTCCACACTACTTAGGTCAAATATTCTGCAAAGCATTCACTTAATTTCACCGTATCTCATTATTTATTAAATAATCACTGTAGCTTGCCATATTTATATATCAAGAGGAGAGCAATATTTTGAAAGAAGTGTCACAGCATGGGAAGCCATCTTAATGTCGTCTGTAAATTTCCTAATTGAAAGCATACTGGTGTCACCTTAGACATTTCATGAAGTAATTGCTTTCCAGAAGTCCATTTCTAATTTTGTAATTCAAATACACAAATTTACTAAAAGTAAAGTGAAGCTAGACGTCAACTCAAAAAAAACATCAAACCAACCTCACAGTAACTGCTGGATTAAAAGACATTTACTGGACAACCAAGAACTGGGATTGCTGCAATTCGCAACAGTCTCTTTAATGTCACTATACATAAAATAGTTCTATGGAGAAATGGTCTACCAGTCCAGGAGCAGTACAGTGGCTGTAAATCTGACCTCAAAGGTTCAAAGAAGCTGCCTAAAATCATGTTTTTCCTTTGGACCTACAGTTTTGGGAAAGGACTTACAGTAAGCAGCCTGGAGACTGAAAGTAATGAAACTTAGAAAGACCCTTGGTGAGATGTTTGCCTCTTTCTTGCAGTCTCTGCAAACCTTCAGCAGGTCCAGAAGATTAGTGGGAAACAGTTCTAATCTACAGCAATACTGAACAACAACAACTACTTTGACTTTGAAAATAAGAGGGGAAAAAAACCCAAAACAAACTGGCTTGGTTAATGCAGCCACTAAGAAATTTAATGCTGCCTGAAAGAACTGAATCAAGAATGACTAACTGTAGGGAATCCATAGTAGTCTCTTATCAATATATTTCCTGATTTTAAATCCATGGCCTTGTAATTTCTTGTGGCATGATCACTATTTTAGATAAAGGGAGTTCATGCACAACTCTGTGCATAAAGGGAGATTTTGATCAAGCACTGCCAGTTTGAAAGTTTAGGGGTTTGGTGTTTTGGTTTTTTGACCCTCTAGGAGGATGAGTGAAGGCCAGAAGATAATATTACAGTAGTAAGTTCCTGCTTCACAAAACAATTTTGGTAAATTAATTTTATTTTTATTGAAGAATCAAGTATTCTCCATGAACTGATTAGGAAAAAGAAGGAATTTTAAAGAATTGCAGCCATCCATTTCCTTGTAGTTCTGTCCTACATACCAAGTGCAGACTCACGGTCACCTGACTCTCACTCACCACCACAGAATCTGCACCAGAAATTGCACAGAATTATAATTTGAAGAAATTTTTGAAGCCATATGTGTCTCACAACTCACCCACCTGCTATCCAGGTGCCTCAAACACATGTGATCCCACAGCAAGAGAGAAGATACAATGTGATTTTTTAAACCAAATTTTATCCTCAATGACCAAAGCAAGGGGGTATTTGGTGCACTGAAGCCCACCAAGCTCAGTAAACTTAATGTATCATACCTGCAGGATCTCACATGCTTACTCAGAAAGGATCAAAATATTTGGCTAAATGTTTCTGTTTGGCGCATTTGACTTTTCTGCACAAGTGAATTTTCTAAAGGGCAAGTCTGCAAGACCAGGCACCACAAGACAGCAGCTTGGGATTCATACTACTGTTTGTGCTCAAACCAACACTTTGGGCCACGAAAGCATTTTGCAAAATACTGCACCAACACAAAACAAAATTGTATGTAGCTGTCCTCTGTTCCTGCTTTCTCCGGTTCCTTCCAGTGTGACTGCATTTTCCTAAAGGAGACGGCAAGGAACTAGTAACTGTATGAGTTCTAGTTGGTACACCTTTTGAGTTCTAGTTTGTACACCTTTTGGGGATAGCTGCTTATCTTCCACAGCAAAGCAAAATACTCACATTGTTCCAGATAAAGCCCAGAACTATCTTTTACATCTTATGTCGAATGCAAAGGGCAATAGCTTTATACAGTGTGGGCTTAGACTGTACACTGTTATTTTAGGATGAGGATGTGTGGAGGGAAGGTAGCAATAGCTAGCAACAAGCAGTGGGTTTTTTACTTTTAAATATATATAGGAAGATGTTCTGTTTTAAGATGTGTGAAATCTCTTCCGGTACAACACAGAAAAACAAATAAACAAGACATTATCACAAGGCAAACAGAATACCACATTATGTGCAGAATACACAACAGTGTCAGCAGATGCTTAGGAATGAAATACTAGGAAAGAACTTTTAATTAAAATTTTTACAGTTCTCATATTTTTTTTTTCCTAGGGAGGAGATTTTTAAAGCTGTATCTCATTGGATTGACAATCTTGTCCTTAAAAATCCTCTTATTTTACCTATTTTTTCATAGTGTCTTTCTTATGGATGAAGCCAATTTTATTGCCCAAATGAAAAACTGTCAACAGAATATAACACAGAATATAACTCTGCTCACTGACTCTTAAAAAACTCCACAATATCATGATTCTAAGTTCCTTTCACTCATTACCACCATGGCTGAGAAGATTATTACCAACTATGGACCAAACTTCACACCTCTCATTAAATCCAGCACAACAAAATCTTAATTTGGCCACATCTCATAGGACAGTCTTTCAACAACATTGTCACTTCACAGTGTAAACTACAAAACAGTAATGATAACAGTGATCTGGTAAACAACTACTGTCCTAAAAATCCCCTATATTTCACAGAATACATATTTCCCCAGTGGCTCTCTCTTCCATTTTCTACACTCACCTTGGTTGACTTCTCAGTGCTATGCTCTCGTTTTCCTACATGGTTTCCCATGATGGATCACCAAACTTTAAATTCTGAAAAGATAAAAACAAAACAACATTTTTGAAACCAATACATTTATAAAGAAATACAAATAAATTTTTGACCTGACACATAACGAAGAAATTTTTCACATTCAATGAGAATTTTTACAATCCAAGGTAAGACCCTAAGGAAGAAAACTCCCATGCTTATCTGGTCTATTTTGCACATTTAAGCAATATTAGAAAGCTTTCCTACTTCTATTAAAAAAAAAAAAGACACAAAAGAGAAGGGAAAAAATAAAATGTTCTTTTTGAAATTTGCACATAAAACAAAACTAATTAGAAATTAGGTAGAGGCCCTGGCTTTCAATATTATGTTTTTAATAACAAACAGTGCAGTACACATCAAATAATTTGTTACTTTAAACTTCCATAAAAGTTCAAGTAAGTTCTTTTGAATTCATATTTACCACTATATAAACAGCAATTAGTGAAAAAAGCACCACACTAACTGCTAACAATTTGCTGTGGAGGTTAGAACATGTGAGTTGTAGGTTAGAACATGTGAGTTGTTTACAGCTCCCACTATCATGATGAGTACATAAGAAAGTAATGCCAATTCTTTCTTCGTATTTTCTGGCTCATCCTGCTGTGTCTCAGCTTAACAGAGTTTATGTAGGTTAAACCACAACATGCAAATTTCAGCTTTTAGAGCACACGCATGGTTGTGCCACGTATTTTTTGTAATAGATGCAGGTGTCTGTAGAGGACCTTGCAGCTGCTGCCTTGAGATGATTTGAATGCAGTGTGTCACAGCATTTGAGGCCATGAGACTTAAAATTAGATGCATTACTTAAACTTGCATGCATTACTTAAAACTACACGCATGAAATAAAGCAAAGGCTATACAAACTCATATATTGTTATAACCCCAGCTACACACTGGGTTTAATGCAGTGTGTCACAGCATTTGAGGCCATGAGACTTAAAATTAGATGCATTACTTAAAATTGCATGCATTACTTAAAACTACACACATGAAATAAAGCAATAGGCTATACAAACTCCTATATTGTTATAACCCCAGCTACACGCACTGATTTGTGTACGAAAGGATTCTAAAGACAGAAACTTTGCTTTTGACAAAGGACACATCTGTGATGGGCAGTCACAAGTAATCAATCTAATTTTGTAACTCTACTTCAACTTTTGGAGAGACTGATAGATTTACTTACACACACTTTACCACCCCACCCAACACCCAAAATTTACAAATTTTGAGGGTCTACAATGCTCATTTGGCAATTCACTGAATTCAGTTTGCTCTAAGTTCCATGTTATTACTGTATCCAATTAATGAAGTCTTCACAAAAACCCACTTTCAAGGTCTCACAAAATCAAAATTAAAAAGCATCCAAACTCAGTAAATGCACTCAAGATAGAATTTATTGCAAAATTGGAAACAGATTCTTTTAAACCAGCACTACCTATTGCATATGAGATTCAAAAAAACTAACCCTGTACTTTCTAACTGTGAGATCAGCACTATCAATTCACCCATTTTTTACACTCCGAAATTTTTCAAGGAAAAATACAGGATAAATTCATATACACTGGGTTTCAGACCTGAACTTCTTCAAACTGGGCTTTGCTCTACAAATTATGAACAGCGGTTCATTCCTCATCACCTACTTCCCAACATAAGGAAAGCAGAGTGGAATACAAAACTGTAAGACATGTCTACAGCAGAATATAAAGGCAAATGTTCCATGTGTTATTCTTCCACACATTTATGAAAAAATTAACTATCAAATTTGGTCTATAACACACATATGTCTCAGTACACAGATGATGAAGCTAACACAACACTTGCAGACCAGATCTGTGATCCTGTCCTCCTGCCTCCCCTTAGCTTCTCTCATGTCTCTGGACTAACACCCTGAGAACAACCATCCCGTACCCATGAAACACTCACAACTAGATTTTACATGTATCTATTTTTTTTTTTTTCATGTATAAATGAATGCAGATGCTTGAACTGAAGAGAAGTTAGCTACAGGTAACTGCTGTTAATTCCTCATGTAGCAATAAACCTATTTTTCAGCCAAAGGGACAAAAGCAACCAGTCACTAGCAAGGGTACCCTAAATGTTTCTTCATACTACCTATTAAACAGTGAAATCTAAAGTGAAATCTAAGTAATCCTTTGGCAAAGAAAGGATACCAAGAATCTGATAAGAATTATGAAAGAAATTGTATAGTGCCAACTGTTCTGTAGATATCTGATTAGCAAGTAAAACCACACATACATGCAAGCATTTATAGCAACAAAGACTTAATTTTTCACTTCAGCCTAAAGCAGAAATCCACCTTACTTGACTAAAAACTGAGCACACGGTTGTTTTCACTTCAGGATAAAACACTGAGACTTAAACACTGACTTTGGTTCTTACTGTCTGGAGGGAGACCACACTGAACAGTTTCTACCTGCGCCAATCTTTATGCAATGAGTTGAGTCACTGACTTGAACAGGATTACTCACTTTTACAATCTTTGTAGGAACTTGCAGCCAACTATTCTAAACATCTCAGCTGGAAAAATATTCATATTTTCTTTTTAGTCACCTTCATAATTAGGTTGCCAGACTAAGCAGCTCTGTATGAAGTGAAGACACAGCTTCTTAGACTTCCTAACAATGTCCATCAACTGAACAACACTCTTTGCAGAGGAATCCATGAATGATTCAGCACCGATGAACAGCCACAAGAACAGTCACAGTGCTCCAAGCAATGAAGAAGCACAAGTACTGTGGAAATGCAATACCTTCTTTGAATCTCACATGAATCACACCTAACAATAAGCTGCCAGAACAGGCCTGCACATGGGATCAAGCTTATGACCATAACATCATTTGCCAAAAACCTTCCTAGTGAAATCCTGCAAGTTTTGTAAATCCTATGAGATGACATGAGCTTGAGTCACAAATGAGAAGGGACATTCTGCATGCCTGCAGTGGATGGAGTTACATCACCAGCTCCCCTATAAAACTCCCCATCAAGAGTTCCTGGTTCCACATTAAAACCATCTGAGACGCTCAGAAAATTAAAGGCCACACGAGTAAACTGATTTAACAGGACTAAAATCTGAAAACATTTCTGCCTAAAAACTCTTTTGGGTGAAGTGAGTGAATTGGGGCAGGAAGTTGTGAGCCACCGCTGCAGGTGCCACCAGCAGAGCCATCCAGCTGCCTCAGCACTATGCCACAACCACCTAGGGAGCTGAATCAGCTCTGTTGCCATGACCTGGCACTTCCCAATCCATGACTGATACAGCAGTAACTACACCTATGCCGGCTGCTTTGAGTAATTCCAAAAACAGCAGAGAGATTTTGCCTGGGGAAATGAAATTAAGTGTCTCCTCCCATCAATTCACCTTCTTACAGAGTCAGTCTAACAGATAACCTGATGGAAGCCTAGACCAAGCAGCTTTCCCACTTTCTTCAGAGCAGGAACCCATATTCCAACTAGCAACAACTACAGAAATGCTAGTGCCTTACCCAAGGAGAAAAACTTGTATTTCCAAAACTCAAAATAAAAAAAGAGATGGAAAAACTCTGTCCTACACAATAGATACCTATAATAATACACTTATGTTCACATCATGTAATTTATCTTCATCTGAGCAGTTGATTAAAAATAGGGGTTTAAAAACATATATAATTGTAACTTTTTTTAGCCCATTCTAGTCTGCCTGTTGGTATTTGCAGCTAAACAAGTCATTCTTGTCATCTTCCCATACACACCCACTGTCCTATAAAGAAGTTTATGATTTAGAAGTTTCACTGAAAGGCAGAAAAACACTTCTCCAAACCTTCTGAATATAACAAGAAATGCAATGGCATTACTTTCTGCAGGTTATGCAGTTTTAACTGCAAAATATCATTTTCTTACAGGAGCCTGAAAAAAGTTCACCCAGGTAGTCATCGGACTTTAAATATGTGATATTGTAATTGAGGAGTCAAAACAGTCTGTAAGCCAATCCACATGGAGCACTTTTATTGAACATTAATGGTTACTTCAAATTAAAAAGCATAAACTACTGAATGTGTATCACACAATGCTGAAAATGGATTTTAAAATATAATCTTACCTCTTCCCACACGTTAATTATGACTCAACAGAACTACACATAATAATAAAAGTATGCAAGGACTTACCTATTTACAGGTATCAGAACATAATTACTACCTTGTCCAGGAATATGTATTCATCACAGACTGATGTTGGGTAATAGTGCAGAGCTACAAGTGCTCCCAGCCTTACTCACACATGGGAAGGGTAACCAAAGAATATAAAAATATTTGAGGAATTAACTTAAAACTTCCTGCTAAATTCATAATTATTCTTACACAAGTAAACATGACGTTTTACTCCTATATACAGATCTTATCAGAAAAAAAAAAAGGTTAATTTCTTTTAAGAAATGTGCAAGTTCTCTTTAATTCTGGTAGACTCCTCATGTAAACTCTTAATTACAAACTTACCCAAGGTCTTGTGGTATTTTTTGTTGTTGGGGTTTTTTTTGTTTTGTTTTTTTTTGGGGGTTTTTTTTTGGTGTGTGTTTGGTTTTTTGTTTGTTTGTGGTAGTGTCAGATCCTAGTTACACAGCTTCCTGGGAAGAGAGCTGACACATTGCACAGCAGTGGCTGCCAGCTATATGGAAATCTCTGAGTGGTTTTTTCAGGCTCTCAGTGTGATACACATCTTTCCAAGGAAGCCTTTCACTTCATCTTCTTTCAAAACAAGACTGAGGCACTGGGCATGCCTCATCTGTTTCTTCAGAATTCCTTCATCGTGGCAACCAAATATTTCAACTCACCAAGGAAGAAAACCTCCAGCAGGCACAAAAGAGTGACCTGCAGCTAAATCCCTCAGCAGCCACAGTCAGATGCTTCACAGACAGATGTGAGCAACCACGTAACTAAAGTAACCTGCCTCATGGACAAAGTGCTCCACAGGAATCCCACCCTCTTAATTCAACTAAAATAATTTAATAAAATATAGCGCCTTAAACCTTTACAAGTTTCATTGTTATTTAACGCAGATATAATTTTTCATTATTGTGAAAGAGCGCAATACTTCCTAAATCAAATTGTATTTCACTTTTGACTTCCACAATTATACTTCTCTGAAAGAAAAACACATTATTCCAGACATATTTCCATCATGAATTATCAAAACCAAGATTTCAGTGGTGACCACAGCTATAAATCAGAGAAGTCAACAGGAGTTTACTACTTACAGATGTATTTAATCGTGCTTGTACAGTGTCTTGCAGATCACAGTCCTGACCTATCTAGATATTGCAGCAATTTTGATGTTTACAGATAACTGCATGTACCTTAGCAAGGACACTAGGCCTAGAAAACCACTCTGAGATACTGGGCAGGTTCTGAAACACTTTTACCCAAGAAAATACTCCCCAGTGCTAGCATAGTTGCTCAGTAATTTATACACACTTCATGTAACATTGCAAAGGACACCAAAATTATCTCATTTTCTCTAAAACCTTCTGCAACACTATGGCACATGAGAAAGGCTACAACAGCGAGAGACAATATATTCTGTGAAAAAAACATTGTTGCAAACTATTTCCTAAAACTGCCATAGGGTAAGCAGGACCCAAGGTTTAAGATGTTTCCTGACTGTTTTGCTAATCATTTTATTCCATTGCAACAAGAAGGATATTGCAAATTATGTTTTTCAAAAGCATGTGATTTCCAGGAATCTCACCTCAGCACACTGAGCATAGTCCAAACTTCATTCTAGACAACAGTGAGATTACAATGAAATTGCTAAGCCACATTTATTTTATTTTCTGTAGCGCTGGCTTTTCTTCCTTTTCTCTCCTTTCTTCCCTCAACCCACTCCACTCTCCTTGCTAGAGCACCACCCACCCTGTACATTAAGAAAGAGAAAATTTCTCAACAGGGCTCTTCTGCTTCCCAAATGGAAAAATGCTCCCCTAAGGTCATGTAGCACATGCTGGTACCTACACTCCTTTACGCAAACAGAAATCATCGATGACCACAGTCATTTGGCATTAGCCACATGTTTATTGTTTGTCTTCAAAACACTAAGATTAACAAAGCCCTGTGAACTCTGTGCCAATCCACCTGCAGGGTCATAAGGAAATTTCCTTATCACCTCCAGTGCATCTGAGGAGGGAGCCAGGTAGGACCCCAAAGGCCTGGGGCAAGGTACAGATGCACCCAGCATGTGTGAGCTCCGTCCCTTCTGCTTGCTGTGCTCCTACCGCTGTACCTACAACTGGGTCTTGACTAAATGTGGATTTCCTTGTAAGTACTCTGTGACTCTGCTGAGATACTTGTGCCTCTCAGCTATTCCCAGTCCAGGGAACAGAGAGGGCCACACATACACCACCCTTGAATGTATGTATCAAAAGGAAAATGGTGCCCTCCTACGAAGCTATGACTGATTTGTCTGTTTTTCTCTCAGTCACTAATATGAACAGGTCCACTTGCTACATGCTGTCTTTTATGCACAACACCACAACAAAATAGGCTAGGTGTCGTTATTTTCTTTTTCATACAGGTTCAGGTCTGCATAGTATACAACACCTTGGAGCTAGGACCAATTTTTCCAGCTTTCTGGAAAGGATCAGACACATTCATCGATTTTTTTTCAGCACCTATGTGCTTCACAGACAAAATAATTTGATACTACAGCAAAATACATTATCTTATGAAAAAAAAAAAAGACAAAAAATGGGACAGAGAAAGATGGAAAGTTTAAGAATAGAGACATATCATAGCCTCATTTTATCTATTTGTAAGATATGCAGTAGACTCCTAAGACCAGTGCTTATCACCATCAAGGTTTCTAAAGTACCATATTTCCTTTACAAATACACCTGCACAGCTGTGAACCTCAACATTTGGCCTCAGTGAGTCAACAACTAGAAGCAAGACATTTGTCCTAGATTCTTAAGTAGTCTTGAAAAATAGAAAACACCACACAAGAATATATAATCCAAGTGCAGTATTAACCAGAAGGATGAAAAAAAAGAACAAAATTCATATTCAAATCATGGAGAACTTCAGGCCAAAATAACAATCTTAACAGTACCAGAGGGGGGAAAAAAAAAAGCAACTGAGAAATTATACCAAAAATTATAATTGTTTGTTACTTGAAGACTTTCAGTTTCTGAGATTAAGGTATTCTGAAAATAGACAAGACATAGCACCTCTTTTCAGACAAAAATTTAAAATTGCCTAGAGAATAAAACCAAGATATATTCGATAACTCACTTTTTTTCCCGTTCTCTGCTTAGAAAAACCAGCCCTCTCCAAATGCTGAGCGGTATATTCTCCCTTTCAAAGTGAGGAAGGTTACCTAAGCTTCCCAGAGAACACAGGCACTTTGATGATCAGTATTTCATTAACACTTTGTGGAGACTGACTACAAAATGCACACCTGCAGTTCTAAACACACATGAATTAAAGGCACTGTATTCCTGCTCTTCTCATATTCAACACACTGACAGATGGGACAAGGAGATGATTCACCCCCTTCAGACAGCATTAGCTGTGCTGTGAGATAACACTGAATCACTAGATCCTTCCCAATTAAAAGGAGGGGAAAAAAAGTCTCTCTCTCTCTCCCTGACCTTTTTCTCTCTCTTCTGACTTCATATATGTTATCTATACTGCAAACATATCAACCAACAGGATGGATTTCCTGCAGATTCTCCTCTGTAACATTTGGCATGAATAATGATATTGTGAAAGGGTCTGACTTTCACCATACTCCGAGTTGACTCCCTTTGGCCCAATCTACTTCTCTACAGTCATGTTCCTCTCTTCCTTCCCATAAACACTCTGCCAAAGAGGCACAAAACCCAATGTTTCTTCTCTGAGACAGAAAAAATGCATCCTTAACTCTATGCTTGTATTTGTCTCTTCTTGTGCATTGTGTTTCTCACTTCTTTTTGCCTTCTTTTGCCTGGCTGAATTGTATGAGCATTTACACATGAAATCATGATCCTAAAGTTTTTTTTAAAGTAATTTGATGAAGACTCAATCCCTAGTATTTTAATTTGTAAGCATGCTGAAGACATGCAAGAATGTTCAAAATTCATGTGGCAGCCTCCTAAAAGACCACCATTATCAAGAGTCCATTAAGACAAACAAGATGGTTCTCCAGTCAGAAATGGTTTGCTATGCAAGTTGCAAGTGACACCTGATGAAACTTATATGCTCCTCTTCTCTGAACCAGTAAATAAATTTAAGAACAAAGTAACTCAGCTGTAGAGAAGCTATTTTTCTGGACTCATAAATGATTACCTACAAACACAGACACTTTGACCCCAGTTTGGGATTTTTCCCTGGTGATGACACACTGATTTACTTTTCCTTCTGAGAAAGGAAAGCAAAATTATTTTTTTTTTGCAAAGGATAATTGTATAGCTGAGAAATAAATAAACAATTTGTCTTATTTTCAAATAGAATTTTAATCCAGATGTTTTGGTTTTAATAGTTTAGGTCAGAGGCTCAGCAGGTTACAGTCACTAAGCTGTGAGTTGTTGCACTTGGAATTTTAAATAATTAATGAGTAACAGCAGCTGAAATCTGCATGAGGAACATCACCCTGACATAATTATTGTACTAGTGTGCTTCTTTAAATATGCTTTCAAGAACTCGTGGCTCGTACTTGAATGTTGTCTCATTTTATGTAACTCATAAATGTCATGTGCTAATGTTGTTTTCCCAATCTTTATTAGGTACATTCAAAGCCAATATAGAAACAGTCATTACTGAATAACTACTGAAGAGAACAATGACAGACCCAGGGGAAAATTTCCATTTGAACATGAGAATGTTCTAAATGTACACAAGACCATTATCTCCCCTTCTTTCATTAAAAAGAAAACCAGATTGTTTATTCCACGTTAAAAGGAAGACAAAAGCATGTGACAGGCCAAACACTCATTTTTTCAGCATGGTTTTCAAACGCAGTTCACTATTTATCTGCGTACAAAAGAAAAATATAACAAAATCCAGCAACATATCAAAATAATGGAGTGAGAAAATAAATGTTGCAATAAGGAGACTAGCAGTGTATTCACTTTCAATCATGATTAACAAAATATATCTCAAATCCACTATATGATTAAAAGCAACCTTGTATATAATATTTGCAGCACCCATCACAAGAATATCTTGTTCTTGAACAAGTTGAACTTGTAAACTATTTTACTGTTAACTAAATATTTTTTTAAACAGAAAATGTTGCAAATGCCATCATCTGTGATAGGGTCCACAGCTTTCAGCCAAGAGGGGTTCTCCAGACAGTACGGAGAAATAGCAAGGAAGTTCCTTCCTTAAAGGTCTTGCAACATCAGCAGACAAAACACATGACCAGAAGGTAAACCTTTCTCCCATATTACAGATATAGAGCAAAGGCAGAGATAAGTTAAGGACAGAACATTAAAAAAATACTTACAGCCCACTTGAGAAGCTTTGGCAGACATTCGGAAATTAAATTCAGAGTTGTAATTCTGAAAACCCGTTCTCAGCTATTCATAATGCCAGGGTTTGTACTCACAACACACACCTCCTTTCTTATTTTACAAGTGTTCCATGGCTTTCAAATTCTGCTATCAGTCACACAAAATAACACTCCAGCTGCGATGACACAGCCAAGAAGCTTCACATGATTTTACACCAGAACTCCATCAATATACAATGAGGTTATTTCTCTGACATCCTAGGTCTTCATTCAGCCAACTTTGTCTCAAACAAAGAAAATGTGAACTATCAAGCTCAAGATTATCACAAGACAAAGTGGAAACCACTGAAACAACCCACTCCCTGCCCTTTTTTTCCTAAGCAGCTATAGCAGAAGATCACCTATACTATGAGATAATAAGCTTGTGATTAGCGCACTCACACAGGATGTGGGAAACCAGGGATCGCCTTAGATGATACTGAAGGGAAAGATCAGTCTGGCTTGATCACAGGATAACTGTGAGTCACCAGTGTGATCTGGCAAGGGGAAAACAGATTAAAAAAAAAAGACAGACAAACAGACCTACATTGTAACATGAGGGAATATTTCCAGCTAAAACAGGGAAGAATTAAAGTCATCACACAAGCCACTAGCATAACATCAGCTGAATACAAGGTACACTTCTGGTCAGCCGTATCTAACAACATGAATTTTTTACTAGAACAGATGCGAAGATGAGGGGAGCAATAGGAACCTATTAGATAGAGATAAGGCTAAAAGCTTATAACATGTCAAGCTTAAGTAAAGCAAAGCTAAATGAGTGTTGGAGGAAGAGAAAATACACACTACCCACACCCAAGTCTAAACTGAAAGTCAGAATATTTCTAAACATCAGGAGAGAAGGGCTCTGGGATAACCAGAGGAGAGTAGAACACCTAGCTGTGTTGAAGACAGAAAGCAAGAGTCTGACCACTGTATTTCAGGGACTGCGTGAATGGTGTGGTTCTTACCATGGCAGGACAGCCCCAAATGACACAGGGCACTCCTCTGGCCTGGGAATATTTCAGTCCATATTTCTGAACAGTGTATCTGGAGCACTGGGGTGGGAAGTAGGGGGAGTGGGGGGCAGAGAGGGCCTACCTTTTTCTGCATCTGTTCATGCAGTGACAACAGATTGTAAAAAAGGATAAAATAATCAAAGCCCCAAACAAAATAAAATCACAAAACCAGCACTACTCTGGAAAGCAGAATCAGAAATTAAATAGGATAGCTTTTAGCCAGCTGGATTTCACTGGCATGAAGGATGCTAGACAAACAGACTTTATTCCCCACTCTGAGCCCATCCACTTTATCCTGCAAGGGATCAGTGTAAGTATGGGAGAGCTGTAACCCCCTCTGCACCAAGACATGATTTACTGAAGAAAGGGAACATGACTCCTGCTCAACAGCCTCTAGCTTGGCAGCCTGCTCCTTGCAGCAGGAAACACAGGTCTGAACCTTTGGGGAAAGAGCTGGAGCTGATCTCCATCTCAACCACAGCACAGCAGGGTCTTGGCTAACCAGCTCTTCTGCAAGTTTGTGAGCAGTGGCCCTCAGGAAACATTTGTGAGACACACACAAAGCCAACTTCTGCCCTCCGTAGCTCTGGGAACTGAAAAAGCAGCGAAACACACTTTGCTTGGATGGATACTGGCTTTCAGGAGCCTTTGCTCATTGGCTACATTGGGTGATATTCTGAGACATCGGATTTTGAGCACTAGATAGACTAGGGGCTTCATACAAGGCTCTTCAAGTCTCTTTCAACCCTATTTCCCAAACCATTTACAAACTGACTGCTCTTTTCATAACATTCCTCTAAGACTATATACCAAAAGAGTCCTTAAAATCCCCTTCTCAAAAACTCTGCAGTAAACACTGCTCCATGGAAATGCAATACTGAGTAACAGTTCCACAGTCTGTGACTGAAACTTTATAGCACATATGCACAGAACAAACTATATAACTAACTCTTCCAGCAATTTGGGCATCTCGTCATTGACCCAATCCATAAAAGCACTTCTCATTCCACACCTTAAGAGAGTTAAAACCTTTCAGAAGAGATACTTAGCTTCTGGTTTAGCCAAATTCTTTATTTCTTACTCAAACAATATCTCCACCCAACCTACTACCATCCAACTCTTAACTCACCTATAACACTTTCAAACAACAACTACTCATGGCATAAATACAGTAATTAATACAAGTTACTATACCTGAATCAAAACCTGTCATTTAACATTCACATGAGTTAGCTACAAGTGAAAGCAATGGTTCTTTTATTTATCATAGCATCATACTTAAACCAGCTTTTATTGAATTGCAAGCAATTAAGTTATACCAATAGGATTTGGCTGATTTATAACACATTTTTAAGTTGAAATTCAGCTATATAAATTAACAGTTATGATAATGTTACAGCTAGTTCACTAGCTGTATGTTCACTCCCAAATGAAAAATCCCTTCTTTATTTCAACATTGCTCCACTGTGGTGTCTAATATTTAGTCTTGGCATTTTAAGACCTTAAAATAATTCTGAATGACCAAGCCTGCCTTTACTAAGCTAATGCTACTGTTTTCACCACCACCTTCTTTTGGTTCATCCAGTAACACTAAAGCATTACTGCTTACAGGTAAGTATCTATTAGTAAATCCATTCTCAATTTGGTATTTGAGCATCTGTAAATTAATGCCAATTTCCAAAACAAAAATACAGCAATGATAGGGACAAAAAAAAACAAAACAAAACAAACAAAAAAAAAAAAAAAAAAAAAAAAAAACAAAAAAAAACCAAAAAAACAAAAAAAAAACCCACAAAACAAATCCAAACAAAACAAAAAACCACAACTGTTTTCCCCATTTACTATCTTGAAGCACGCAAAATTCACTCAGAAAAAAACACAGCTCCACCCCCAAAACCACAGCCTTCATAGCATCTAGCAAAGATGCTTAAAAGCACTCCGGATTCTGTATGTTTGAAGCTAAGCAAAGTGGAAAGCAATTACCACCAGAACTGTTTTGGGTTTTTTTTAACATAGTTGCATGTAAACATTTCATCACTTTGGATAAATCATAGTGCACTTTTTTTCACTCTTACATTCAATTAGTCATGCACGTAAGTTTCTCGTATCTTGCCAACTACATAATATAAATAGCCTGCCCTAAAGCACTTAAAATGTCACCAGATATTGGTGGTCTGCTAAAACGGAGGAGGATTGCAGATCGTACCACAAACATCTCTCAAATGCCACATGGGGAAAGGTGTAAGCAGACAATAACAGAATCAGATGCACAGTGATGCCAGCTCCAGTGGGACTGGAACATGCACAAGCTGATGAACAAGAGGGGTCACAACACTGCAGAAACAAAGGCACCTCATAATTTTGGTACTGGTTACTATTTTGCTCTTTTCAGGTCATAACACTCGGACAATACAATTATCTTGCCCATCACTTGCTTACCATCTGCCCATTGAAAATCATCCACTCCCAAACATAACCCAGAATATACAATTTTTTCACAAAAGAGTTTTTTTCATGCTCCACCCCCACAACCTGCCTGATCCTATACTGTAAATACAGAATTTGAAAGCAGAGGAGAGCTTCTCTCTTGGCCAGAAACTCACTGTATGCCCCACCACAAGGCTACTCTGCATTCTCTTCAGTCTAAACTGTAATTTCTGGCCTCCCAACAAAATACAAATAAGAATAACTTCAAAGATTTCTGAATTGCAGCAATCTTTCAATTGAGAAAACTCAAAATGCCTAATAAGTTACATGAGAAGCAACTTATTTAACTGACACTACAGGAGTTTTTATACAACCAAAATAAGCTGGAATTGAGTCAACCTACTCCAAGGCAACGCCTCCCTCAAGCAATTAAAAAAAAAATCCCAAAATTACTCAATACCATGAAAAGACATATACAGAATAACTTTTTATCTATTATATATTTAAAATCAGTATGGCAACAAACCTTAATGTCTTCAAATCTTGCTTTCATTTGATCTTACTTATTTAGGTGGTCTTTTCTTATACAAGAAAGCCCATTGATAACTGTTGTATTTGTTTGTATCGGGAAGACACTGCAAAACCAGTTTTTATGCTTGTGTGTGCCAGTATTATTGCTGTAATGCATGAATGATTATGAAATTACTTAACTGCCTTTTTCTAAAGCCCTGGTTATTCCTCTCAGGTTAAAGTACAGAGTGAGCTGATTGTGAAATACATTTAACCATTTGTCCATTTCCAAATGTAATATTCTACAAATACTGTATTTGCATGTTAATCTTTTATTTGCAAAAATAAATTATTTTCTAAACTGAACATGAAGAAAATGTGATTTTACACTTCACAAGTAAAGTATAAAACCAGTTCCTAAAATATGAAAGAGAGAGGCATTATAGATAAAAGTAAGAACTTAGATATCTAAAATTTACTGTAGAGGTACCAATTACTATTCATCATTTAGCATTTGACTTTTTCCCCTCCATGCATTTCTCAGTCTCTGTTTAGAAGATGCCAGTATGATTTTGGAATACAAGTAACATCACGCTAAAATACTGACAATGATTTGCTAACTATTATGATTTTTTTCCTAAAGTATTAAAGTCTTACTGCAATTAAACACTACTGGAAGCATTAAAATCATGAACTAATTACCCCTGCCATTCAAAACATTTTGTGAATACTGTATTTCTGATTAATTCACTGCTGATTAGATGGTTTCTAGAACATTTCTAAATTGTAGAATTTAAGTCTTACAGTCAGTGCAGCTACTGCTCCTTTGGAAATGTTTTATTAAATATATTTGTAACCTTAAGGGGCTTTTCACATCCTGAAAAATAATGCAGTTAATTAAAATTAATATCTAAAGGACAACTATCATCATGTGACAAAATTATTTTGATACCTGATGAACTATACAGAGTAATAACTGCTCATCAGTAACAGAAGATGGAAAATTAAGCACCTGAACCAGGCAAGTGGTGCAAACAATAAGATCTGAGAAACACTGAACTCCCCAGTAAGTCTTTGTGCACTCACTATTCAGCATCATACAATCAGGTTAAATTTCTTTGCTTCTTACTGTGCGCAAATCAAGCAAGTCTCAGTTTTGCTGTGGATCTTGCTGCATTTGACAGGTGCTGGTGTTTTCTAAAGACCACCTAAAATTATGAGTGATAGGGAATATCAAAATAGTGATTATCAGAAAAAAATCCACGACATAATTAGAGAAGTTGTAAAAGCACATTAACAGTAGCAACGAACCAAAAAAAAAAAAAAAAAAAAAAAAAAAAAAAAAAAAAAAAGCGAACAACTACCAAAAAAAGAAGTTTTAAATGCATACCAGAAGGCAAATATAGATTTTTTTTTTCACACATCCTGACACCTGCATATGCAATTCTTTTACTGTCAAGCTAATGGCAAGATAATGGAAGTAGATCAATACAAAAGAAAACCCATGGCAAAGCCCACTGGCTTTAAGCAGATCATCAATATAATCATTAACATGCACTACATCAAGCTAAAATAATTATTAAACTTACTGTCACTTTTGCTGTCACCTTCTTGTCTGGTAAATTCCTCACACACACACAGGGAGCAAGAATCGCTCTAGAAGCGACATCCTGTTCCTAACAAACTTGTTCCCCCAGGTCACATGAAGTCCTAGCTTATTCATCACCACATTCCCAAAGATGCAGGTGCTCGATCCTGTGACCAGCATGCACTCATCACCTACAGATGGGCAGCAACTGGGCACCAGAAAAGAAGTGCAGGAGAGGGATTATGCACAGGTTACGAAGTCTGAGGGATCACTAGGAAAGAAAACACCACAGTCCAAGCCTACTTCCATTGTTTGTTAATCTACTTCCACAGTACATTCTGACATATGCCTGCCTGCATGTCATTTCTGGGCATATTAAGGAGAAGATGGTAATTGGGAATCACCAGGATGGATTTACAGAGGTTAAATTATGCCTAACCAATATGATTGCCTTCTGCCATAAAATGACAGATTTGTGGATGAGACATCACTGGTGTCACCCACCATTCCTGATTTTAAGAATACTCAACAATCTCTCCTGCAGCAGCTTTGTACCTAACCTGATCCAAGTTACAGCACAGATGGGTAAACTACCAGGTGATAAAAAAGCCCAAACATCTCTATCATGAGGCTGAAACAGCAGCTCTTGATGGTTCACAATCTGCCCATGGTTACAAGGTGAACAGGTTAGGGACCCAATCCTGTTTAATTTCTTCTACAGTGACCTGGCAGAGCACACAGTAAGTCTGCAAACACTGCATTTATGGGTGTAGAAGACACACTGGAGGGCAGGGTTGCCATTCAGACTAACTCAGATATGGCCAACAAAAATGTCATGAGAAAATAGCCTGAAGACCAGCTTACTGGGGAACAGCTCCCCCAAAAAGAAGCTGGAAGTCCTGGCAAGCCATGAATCAGCTCTGCAGCTGGCAGCAAGGAGAGCTAACAGCTTCCCAGGCTTTGTAAATGGAAACACAGCCAGTGGATTGAGGGAAGCAATTGCTCTGCTTAATGCACAATCCACTTCTCTGGTGTCTGCACTACCAGGTCTGCTTTTGGATCCCCATTATGAAATGTCAGCAGGAGCAAGTTCAGTGGAAGGCCACAAAGACAGCTGTCAGCCAGAATACATGTCCTGTGAGGAGAGGCTGAAAACACTGGGATTGTTCAGCCTAGAGAAAGCTTTGGAGCACGTGGTATCAAATTTTCAATACCTAAAATAAATTACAAAAATGATGAGGCCAGGCTTTTCACCAAGGTGCATGGGGGCAGAACAACATCAGCTGTGATCTGGGAAGTTGTAAATATGTATTAGGTAAGGGGAAAAGAGACACAGTCCCTAATGGCAGAACATAAACTGCAGTTAAGAATTCTAAATAGCTGCTACTCAGTGCTTTACCACGCAACTCCATTAAGACAAGGAGCATACTTTTGTTGTTGCTGTATGCTGTTTGTGGCCTTGCTAAGGCCTAATGGACAAAATATTACTCACAGGGATAAAACATGCAAGCCATTTACAATAAAAGGCCAATTATGTTGCAAAGTAGTTTTCATTACTTCTTTCTCACTCCTTCCAGGGGCACAAAAAATTATTACTCGTGGCTATAATTTCAGCCTTCAGTTGGAACCAAATATCTTCCTACAGTGCTTTCATTAATAAAGAAGGCTGTGGCGTTCAGAAGTTAGAATTAAGAGGAGAAAAAAAAAAAAACAACCAACCAACAAAAACCCCAAACCCAATAATGAAACCACATACAAAATATTTTACCACTGGAGGAGGAGAAGAATGGAGTATTTCACAACCCACCCTCCACACGGGCCAAAGTTTAAGATTAGCCTTCCAACACCAACACCCCTGCACTCAGCTGAAAAGCACCTACTAAAATTTCCATTAAAGCAACAATTTTTCCATGTGAGCCTATTATGGGTTATTTCCCATTTGACAAGAGTATCTTTCTGAAGAACAAAACCAAAGCCAAATTACTGGCTATCTTCCAGGTGAACACACTGAGTCAGACTGAAAGCTGTGCAGAAACTTACGTGCATCTCTTTTCCAGGAACAAGTCGGGGCAAAGTAATAGTACAGATAAAAGATAACACAAAAGACAAGTCAGGGAGTTTCTATTTGTAGGAGCTCTGCACTTCAGTGAGAAGTCCGTCAGTAACTTCCAACATCTGAGGAAAGAATCTAATAGTAAAAGACTCAACAAGAGTCAAAGCACAAGATAATTGCCATTTCTCTTCTTTAAGTCAGTCTCAATTATTTGAGCATGTATATTAAGCTAAAAACAGCTATAAAAAAAATCCATCTTCTTTTCACTTTCAGAAAAATAAAAGGAGCAAAAACACCAAGGCTGACTTAAGAAATGTGGAAAGGTTCTACTCATAACCAATTTTTTTTAATATATGAAGAACAACAAGCAACCACTTTCAAAACAGTTTGCCACTGTTCTTTAGTCAGCCTTCCAGGCACTATGTTTTTTTCTTTTAAGCTAAGCAATGTACAGATGAAAATGTCTGGAATGAAACTGCTGATGATTTTTCAGTGACCATTTCACTGAAGAGACAAATTAAAATGGGATCACTGGGTAACTTTATAATGGATTTTAGTAATTCACAGGATCATGAGTTTTACTCTGATTTTAGCTCTCTAGAGTGGTGTGAGCTATCAAAACATTCCAAATGCAACACAGCAGGGATCCGAAAGTTTCCTATTACAACGATTATATCATCCTTTATAGATAAAGCTCCAAGGCACACACCAATCCCCAAAGTTATGTTCTGTATTGTTTCATCAGTATTTTATTCCATACCACAGAACTACTGGAAACACAGGTCAGTTATTTTCTTTCATTTGGTTTCAGACTTTGCTGTCATAATTTTCAGTATAACAGGTCCTTTCTGGACACAAACTTGTACAGCCCTCCTCCACAAAAAAAAAAAAAAAAAAAAAAAAACCACCAGCATATGCACAAATCTGCCATAATTTCTTCTGTACCTTCTTAATGCTCTAAGGGACAAGTATAGTATTTTATTTTAATCACTGTAAGCTCTGTCAGATAATATTCCAACACTATTTTTTGTCCAGAGAACAAGATGACAAGAGAGTTCCACTAAGGACTCTTGTTTTTAGAATTAGAAGAGAAGAGCAATGCTGACATCCAGGAAACAACAGCGTTGGAGAAGGATAACTGAAAAGCATTGCAATACATTAGAAAACATCATAAAGCAATGTTTTTCTATAAACCATGAGGTATTGTGGATGATATGGAACTGCCATCCCCAGAAGTGATGAGTCTTTTCTAAGATGAACTGGAAGTCTAGGTAATTGAGGAATTTGTCACAAACTGCAGGAATGCTTCCTGGGAGTCAGTACTGTAGGAAGCTGATAGAGGCTCTAAATATATACACATATTATTACATATATTAGTCAGGAGAAAACGGCAACAAGCTAGGAGATATGTTGATGCGACACAGGTGTAGGTACAGGTTTGAAGGGCAGAGGATAGTAACAGCTGTCACTGGGATCTGCAGAATTGCTGCATTAAAAAAAAAATATTTAAAAAATCTAGGCTTTATCTTCAAGGCACTAACCCAGCCTGAGGGATGAGAGATTTGGCCACCTGTGTGGATAGGCTGGAGGTGATACAAAGTGATACTGTTAGGTTGGTGAGGAAGAAGATCTGAGGGGACAGCACAGACCATCTCTACCATTTAATCCAACCAACATGAAGCCACCCTACCTCACTTCAGTTTATCCATCTGAAATCTATCAAGGAAATATAGGAAAGTCAATTATAAACAAAAATTACAGGACAACTGTCCTTTGGGTTCCAAGGCTATTGCTATATTGGAAACTATGATTTTACTGTGGCAGTTTTAACACCTTAAGTCCAAAGATGAACAAACCTCAGGACTGGCCTTTTACCACCATACCACCCTTCAGCAAGATCATGCCCAGAACAGATGAAGCAGTTGTACACTGTCCCCCAGAAGGCCCTTGAATAACCAGAATACAACTGCCTTCTAATCTGGAAAGTTTCACAGCCCAGTTTATAAATGAGAAGAAACAAACCCCCAGAAAACTGACAGGTCACTGATAGCACAACAGCTGTATTTCAGGACTTCTCCAATCTTCAGGGAAAAATACATGCCCATTGAGGTGACAGGCTGTTATTGCACTACAAGAGCCCTTGACCTAACTTAATCCACATAAAACCATTATTTTTCATGGTCTTTCATGTATTCACAAGACCAAACAGAAAAACTGGTTCAAAAATGCAGCCAGAATGGTTTTATATGTGTCTGGTAGTACTGATCTCTCACACTCACACTGCAAAGTCTCCTGTAAGTATCTGAATTCCAAGGATAGCTATGAATTGTCCAACTGCATCGTTTCACCTGAATTTTGTGACTTCCAAGTAAGAAGCAAGCTAAGAACAGATTTTCACTTGTGATCCAGCAATTTCAACTCTTTCAGCAGAAGCCAAAGACAGCACCAGGTAAACATATTAAAAACACACGACATGCCTGAATTATTTTAGAAAGAAAACTTGGTTTGTATTTGATTTTGCTTTCCCTCTCACCTCCATAAGAGTTAGACACTAGATCCCCACAGTTGTTAGCTTCACCAACCTGGAAAGACCTGAATTTAAACATTTCCAAATGTTTAAGCTTTCTCAAGTGTTTAAAAAAATAAATACTAAGAATTTCAATTGCACACACTAAGGATTTTTACAAGTGTTGAAACAAAATCCAAAAAAAAGTCAGGTTTAAGAAACATCTTTTCTTCCAACATGCCAAACAAACCTAGTACAGCTGATATGTTGATAAAAAATTGGTCAAATTTTAAGAAAAATTAATATAAAACCTGCTATTTTACCTTCATTGTATATTTATTAAAAAAAAATGTTCTGACTTGATCAGTCTTTTCAGATTTTTTACCTTCATTGTATATTTATTAAAAAAAAAAAAAAAGTTCTGACTTGATCAGTCTTTTCAGATGTATTAATTTCCTTGTTTCTCCCCTTTGAAAGGGCTTCCAAAAGCTCCAAGGGGAAAAAAAAAAAAATAAAACAAAAAGGAATATTTATGTAAATATTTAGAAAACTAATTTCCTCACTGAGCTATTTCAAAATCACTTCAGGACCGAAGAAAAAAAAAGCCTGAAAATGTCCATGTTACTTTTTGTTTTTCTCTCACGTGCCTTTTGTGTGGGCTTTCCTGGGTTATGTCCAAGATCTACAGCTATTCCAAGCAACAGAACTGGGATTTCACAGTTACTGCAACTGATGCAAGAAGCCTCATAGGAATTATCTCACTCTATATTAACCAGAGTTCTCCACTTATTTTTAACAGAGCATTTTGAGAAGCATAAAGCTTCTTTCAGAATATGAAAGCCCAAAAATGTTAAAATCTGAATACTGTTGTCAGGAACTGTTTAAGTGTCTGCTATTTAGAAATTCTTTAGCTACTAATAAATGTTCATAATAGATCCTGAATCCTTTAAAGAAAATAGTAGTAAGCTGTGTGTCAATCTCTACAACAAAAAGTTAAACCCAGGATGATCAACCTTTTACAGAAGGGTCAGTCTCTGGAAATGTCTCAAGAAAATTGATAAAAGTGACTGATATGCTTCCCAAACATCTAGAAAATATGTTTTTAAAAGCCGTATCTAGAAAAAGTGTTTTAAAAAACCCCAAAACCCCAAAAACAGCTGACAAAGCAAGAAAACATGAGTACAATTTCTTCTTTAGAGAAGTTAGTAAGATTGTTAATCATAAACATAACATCAGAAATTATTTAATACTACATCAAAAAGTTCACATGACATAAGGATTCAAATAGGAAAATGTTTGGTATGAGTGGTGATTAGACTGAAGAAGATATTTCTTCATGTGCTACTAACACAGGAAAATAACCAGAGAAATGAACATAGAAAATCCATAGTCATCTGAATGAAATTATTAAGTAAAGAAAATCTTAAACTGATTGTGACAAAGCCTTCATTCACTGCCACTGAATACATAAGATTAGGCACTATCACTGTCTCCCTAGGGGAAAGCCATCAATGAAGTTTTGTTCAACTCTTTCCAACCACAGCTTAGCATAACTATTTTGTCTAAATTCTCACGTTGGCAAAACCTTTAGAGAACTGTGTTTCAATTGTGGCACCTTGACTCAGGGCTCAGTCAGCACCAGCATATTGTGCTCCTCCCGCTCGAATGCAGCACTCACAGGTTGTCTCCTCGGGCTGAGAACAACCTGCCTGCAGAATGACCCCAAGGCCAGAGCCAGAACTAGGACTGAAGGCTACAGTAGCACAGCTCCAATGCCATATCCACTGCAGCCAGCCTCTGCCTTGGGCAACTGGATTGGTCTCTCAGAGATGAACTTGTTCATTTTGTATCGAAAATTTCATTAGGTCCAAATCAAGCACTCTGTGCAGAAGGGTGGACACCCTGGAAAATGGATATTGACACAAGAAATATGCAAATAAAGTACTGAAGCCTAGAGTTATGTGTCTGAAATTCCAGTTGCACGAGTGATTTGAGCAGTCAAGCTCTAAAGCATATACCCTTTTTCTGATTCTTCTTCCACTGGCTGATAACTTTTTAATACATATAAATTCAGGCTTCTTCAGACATTACTATGTGCCACTGATTTTTTCTTCGACGCGTCTAACAATTCTGGACACCTTTCTGTCTTTAACAGGGTATTTTAAAGAATCCAGAAAAATTCCTGTTTTATAAAAGATTATCAGCTGTCTGTATTTAAAACAGCAGTTTCTGACCAGCTGCTCTTCATCACTGCTGTTCTTTATTTAAGAGCCTCACGTCAGGAAACACAGATAAGTTTCAACCTGATGTCTTGCCTGAAAGAAAAATTATTCAGGTAGTTAAATACCACAGGACAGAGCACTTTACCAATGATCCAGAAGTCTCTGCTGTGCTTTAATCTGTGGCAGAATTTATACTTGAAACCTGTATGCAAGAGTCTTAGACTGCAAATCTTCCAGCCTTCTCCTCATTAAACACTAGTTATGCTTTAAGTGTTTTAACCAAACAGTACTAGATTTCATTGATATTAGTCCAGTTACAATAGTGACTGTCAAAAATTGTTATGTTCTCATGTAAATTAAATTAATTTAGTTCTGGTAGGTGAAAGTTTGAGCCAAATGGCCAGGTTCTAATATATGAGCACCAATGTATTTTCACAACTCTCCCTTTTGACAGCAAGAGTCTAACAGAAAACAGCAGCGTTTTAACACTGAATGACTTCTGGTACTTATGCTTCAAGTAAGCATGAGATGCATATTTCAGCTTATTCGGCCTTCTCTCAACAGTTTATAATGCATTTCTCCTGTCACAAAAATCATGTAACAGAGCAGTTAGAGCCTAAATTTGATGGAATAAATAACCAAAGTGGCTACTTCAACCATATAGGTAATTTATATCAAGTACTGAATAAACCCTAACAAAAAGAACAAACAAGAAATTTTTGGATACACAACTGCAGGGACACTCACTCAGGTTGCTCTCCTGCCTCATCCCACCATTACCACTCCATGGACCTTCACATGTAATGTAACACACCACAAGTACTCATCTTCTCAAACTTTCAGAACTGAAAAGAACTGGAAGCACGTCCCACTTATGCTATTGATTAATGGGGTGACCAGTGTCATCTCGGTTGTTCTCTGTATATCTGTTCTTGAAAACAGATATGATCCTCCCCTGCATGTGCAGGACACTCTGAGTTGATTACTTCCAGAATTCTGACAAGCTTGTCTTTAACAAGGTTGTAAGGCTCTAGGTGTCATATGGGAGCTAGCATAATGAGAAACAAATCCCAATGTAAGAACAATTCTGTCATGTAATTTTTCATAAATGCACAAAATTAAACAATTATAAGTATGAAACTATTTTTAATGAACATGCTCCAATTTCTGTCATTAAGAGTCTGCGGTGAGCAGAAATTTATCACCTCAATAGCGACTGTAACATTCACTACATTATTTATATTAACTATTATGATAGAACAGGGGCTTTGAAAGTCTGTGAATATTATTCAGCTATACGGAATGGCATAAACTCAATTTCTGTTCTTAATTCTCTACTTACAAATTCAGTGAAGCTGACTATACATTGTATTCATGGCTTTCTCCCAACTCAGTGAAAAATAATTTGAATCCATTTCATTAAGACACCATGCTTTGCCTTTTTCTTTTTATTACAAATATCAAGCTCTATTTTAAATGCATTATCTCAGAGCCTAATTCATGAACAGCACTTGGAAAATTAATATCCCTCAATATAACTCCTGTGCCATGGGCCTTTGTAAACAAGAACTTGCCCTCTGACCATCTTATCAATGATTAATAATGATTAATAATGTCTGTAGAATGCTTCATCTGGTTACCTATTTCCTCAGAGACTGAAAAAAACTACTGTGTAGAATCAAAGAAGGAAAAACAAATTTTGTGTTGGTCAAGAGCAAAGGCGACACTTCTGCCCATGGGAGTGGCTTAGCCACAGCTGCCTGGAGAGAATATTCTAGGGAAGCATCAGTGCAAACTTTTCCTTTCCAAAGGTCCTCTCTAGGCTCTCAGCAGTAGAAACTTGGGTATAGCCTGTTATGGCATTGGAAATGCTCTCATTGGTGCTCTTTAGAATGATCCAGAATGCAATCCATGACAGACAGAGCCGATGTAACCCATAGTCCAAGAGCTTTGATGGACTCATACCAGTAATTACTAACTGCCCTAAGACTATTTAAAGATTTTAGAGAACTGTTTCCTACTTGACTGCCAAGAGTAATCAAATCATTAACATAAACCAAGACTATTCTCTTACTCTGTTATTATTTACCTTGACTGACAGGGAGCACTTCATCATCCTTCCAGCCAGGTGTTTCAAGCCTTTATACACAACCACCCACAATCTACAGGTTAACTTGTTTGTATCTGTTAACTGGCAGTACTCCACGCCAACAAAATTATATTAGTCTCAGCTCATTAAAAATGATTAGTGCATATAATAGAAATAAACCAGTGCAATATATATGCTATCACTCCTAATCACCTAAGACTCAATTCTGCTTCCACTGAAGAGGGGGAAAACTTCAGTTTCTCTGCAAGAATTCGTTATTTTCCCAGTGCCTTCATAGTATCTCCATCAACTTTACTCCAAACACAGCATCTGATATACTGAAGAGCACGGGAAATACTAGCAGGATGGACCTACTTAAAATTGCATGTTTACATTCTTCCCAAGGCAAACCATGCAGCAATTTTTAAAAAAGTCCCCACAAGCGTACAAAGGCACTAGAAGTACAGCCTTTGCTAGGGCCACAGCTCATCCCACACGGAGACACAGTTACCTCAAACACCTCCAAGCCTCCCCAGCGAGCGCCCAGCCCTGGCACAGCCTGGCACGCATCAGAAGCACGGCAACTCCGAGCCGAGCCCAGCCGGTCAGGGCGGAGAAGGTGCCGGGGCGCTGGACAGGAGCGTCCCAGCGGCACCTCGGAGTGGCCGCAGCCCCATGCCCACCTTCCCCAGGGAAACTCAAGGAAATCCCTGCGAGAGCCGCGCAGGGGCCAGCGGGGAGGACAGCGCCTGCCCCGCTCCTCAGCTCTCCGCCAGCGCCTGTCCTGCGCCGTGGCCCCGTGAAGTGGGGGGAAAAAATGAACAAAACAAAACAAAAAAAAAGGAGAAGCTGTCCGTTTCGGTGTAAGGCTCCGGGCACGGCGGCAATGTGAAACCGGAAGGCACGGCACGGACTCCCCGTCCTCCCGCCCGCTTATGTAAGGCACGGCCGCCCCGACGGAGGGGGAGCCCCGCGCCCCTCGCCGACACCTGCGGGGGCCGGGCAGCAGCGCCTGCCCTCCCCGCCGTCCCCAGCTCCGCTCGCCCGCTCCTCAGGCACCTGTCCCGCGGGCGGGATCCCTCCCCGAGGGAGCCCGGGGCCACCTACCGCTGCCCGCGCTGCCACCTGCCCAGGTGTCCCGCAGCGCCGCACGTCCTCCGCCGAGCCCCTCGGCTGCCCCGCCGAGCAGCACGGGACGCGGGCTGCCGCGGCGAAGAGGAAGAGGAACAAGGCGAAAGGCTGCCCGCCCTCCGCCGCCCTGGGGGAGCTGCTCGCTCTGCCGCCTCCCTCCCCGGAGCACAACAACAACAAACACGGCGGAGCGGAGCGCAGCGTGCGGGGCGGGCACAGCCCTGGAGCCGCCGGTGGTGGGGAGGTCCCGGCTGCCCCTCTCTCCTCCCCTTCGCGAAGCCACCCGGAGAGAAGAAAAGAAAAACCTCTAAAAATAATAATTGTAATAATTAAATAAAATGAGTTAATCACAACGCACCCTGTGTATCCTCCTGGGCTGCGGCGCTCCAGGGGCTGCATGCAGCGGGCGGGGGCAGCCCAGGTGCGATGGGATAGCGCGCACAGGCACCTGCCTCCCACCGGGAGCGGCGGCCAGGTGAGGGGAGAGGCAGGGATGGAGCAGGAAGGAGGGAACCTCCGCGCCGCGTTCAGGAGCGCGCCTGGGTCCCTCCCGCCGCCACACAGCCGCGCCTCCTCCGGGGGGCGAGCCGGGAGCTGCCTCCGCTCGGTGTCGGCGCTGTGCGCCTTGTAGCCTTGCTCCTTCCTGACCCCAGCCCTCCCCTTGGAAGCCCGGCGGCGGTTCCCGGTACCTGTGCGGGAGGTGCGCCCGGCAGCCGCGCCCCGCCGCCCGCCCGCCCGCCTTGGCAGCCGCCGGCAACCAGGAAGGAGCAGCGGGAGAGAGCTCCCGCCGGCGGAGGCGGGCAGGGCAGGGCAGGGCAGGGACCCCGGGGGCGAAGGAGAGATGGGGCCCCGTTAGCCCCGCGGGGTTCCAGCTGAGAAAAGGATGCGAGTGGCTCTGGGCCACTGGGAGCTGCGTCCGGCCACGGTCTCTGCGAGGAGAGCAGTGGCAACCTACCTACTGGGCTACCTACCTGCCTGCCTGCCTGCCCTGCCCTGCCCTGCCCTCCCGGGCCCGGCTGCCCTGGGCCGGGGACTTCCTCCTATAGCTGGGTTTACTGGGATCCTGATAAATCTGTTGCCCAAGGGGTGGCGGGAGGGATAGCCAAAGGGACCTGGAGTTTTAGACTCAAAGTCACACGCCCGCAACAGAGACCTGGTATCGCCGTGCTCTGCCTGGTCCGAGGCCCACGGCACATCTCGCTGTTCCAAAGGGAATCCCACGCTGTCCGATGGAGCCCAGGACCCGCTGTGACGATAGCGCTAGGCACAAGCAGACTTCAGCCACCTTCGTGGGATGAAGGTCCAGAGCATGACCCCCGGGTGTTGGGCTGTTTGGAGTTCAGAGGGATGAGAAACTGCCTTTTGCGTTTCATCCAGCATTTGGGGACAGTTCTCTTGCTTGAATACTTTAAGCAGTGTTTCCATTCAGTTCAAAAACACAAAAGCTCAAAGTAAATTTGTATTTTTTTTAAAGTTCATTGGTGATTAGCATCTCTGTTGCACCTGCACCATGTTTAAACCTCTGTAAATAGAGGTTTATAACTCTACGCCAATTTCTCATTATGTAAACCTTTTTTTGTCTTGCTATTCATCTCCAAAGATGGAGGAGTATTTTGGGCCAGATTAGAAATTCTATGTTTTCATGAATAAACAGTTATTTGTATAAATATTTCCATTGTACGAAATGTACATCCTAGCTTCCTAATTCCTTACAGTGGAAAGTGAGAAGTTTACAACATTAGTCTCTATTGAATGTGTGAAGACTACTGTGCAGATAAAATGCTGGAGTGTGAGTTAGAAAAGGTCGCAGAAGGAAGGAAGTTTTGCAGAGGAAATGAAGAGGCGGAGTATCACCATTATGAGCAATTCAAAATCTGGGAATTTTATGTTAAGGATACATGAAATACTGCTTTGAATCATCTCTCTCCTCACACTTCTTCACTGGCAAAAAGGTACCACTTCCTTTCTTGGAAATTTGAGGAAGATACTAAATGAGTTTGATACTTTAGCTTTGTGTACTTTTAAATGTTAACTTTGGTAAAAAGCATGAAAAAAGAAACCAATGCTTAACAACTTTAAGAGACAATACTCAATGTCAGAGTTTGGGTGGTCATCTCTGTCTTTTCTTGCATAAAAATCTCAGGGGAAAATTAGATCCAAAAATCTCATCTGATCACACCCTCAAGAAGACAGATGAATAAATTATGGTAATCAGATTAGAAC
The DNA here is from genome assembly GCF_017590055.1 of Onychostruthus taczanowskii. Lineage (NCBI taxonomy): Eukaryota > Metazoa > Chordata > Aves > Passeriformes > Passeridae > Onychostruthus > Onychostruthus taczanowskii. The sequence continues at coordinate 7,672,618 of NW_024500239.1, read as the reverse complement.
CCAAATCTTGCATTCTTTCATATTATATGTAGGTTTGAGCTAGCATAATTACCCTTTGGGCAGTGGGACATATATTTACACACATGAACATCTTTGCATACAGATGTGCATACAAAAAAACATACATTTTTTTATATGTGTGTCTACATTGCACACTTACTTACATTGCCTGAATGTCCATGAAGGTTTGAGGAGATTCACAGTTGCATAGTGTGCATTGTCATACAGTATATGGGGAAAAAAAAATTTAAGGGATTACTGCCCTTGTACAGCTGTGTTACCTGGCATAGCTGCAACATCTCTCTCTTGGTGTGTTGAACATCTGACTCCTGTTCAGTTTGTAGTTTCCCCTACTGTTCCAGGATTTTTGTATGTAAGCAAATGTGAGTACACGTAATTACATAGTCAAATCAAACTTCTGTAAAAAACACTGGAATCACTGGACGGCACTGGTAGCTAGAAATATAGACATTCTGATTTGTTCCTTGTAGCTCTTGTACTAATGAATGCCAGCTCCTGGAAACACTTAATGATGAAAGCAAGTGCATATGTTCAGCAGCAATGTGCCCACATCTACAAAGCATGTGTCATTTTGTCTTTTGTTTGCTTCCTTTTTCAGGGAGAAAAGAAAAATGTCATCTTCTTTTTAAATACTCCACATGCTATTTCACCCCTGGTCTTTGGGCCACTGTAAAGAATTCTACCTGAATAAAAGACAGTATGAAAACAAATGTCACAGGAAAATTAATCTTGAAAATTTATTTTAACATTAACTGTCCATGAAAAAATTGCTTGAGTCAAGTATGAAATGTTCCTTTATGCAAATCATAGAAAGGCAATGGAAGGAGAGCAGAATTTGCACAGTCTTTCATATGTACTTTTATCCTAGAATTGCCATTTATTATTCTTAATGAGAAGCAATTGACCTTGTTGGCCAATGGATGAGACTTAGTAGGAAAACTATAGTTTGTGTGCAGTAGCCTCATAATGACCAACATCATATGAACTCATGGAAGGGTTTAATTAAAATTCATGAAACACTATTAAATTAAGATGAAAGAATAGCTATTTGCTTTCAAGAATTGAAAATGGCAAATGTTGTAATGAGGAGCCATCACTGAGACAGTGGTGGTTGCTGATGCAAGATTAACGATATGAAGCCCTACATGCAGAGGAAACATAATTTAGACCTAATTAAGAACTCATTTGAAATTTTTCATGAATGGACCATCAGTGAATTCCACATGATAATAGTTTCCGTTAAGTCTTAGAATCAAGTCTTGATTATAAAGACTTAGGAGGTTGCTGTATTTTCACAAAACCTTTTATGATGTGTGAGTCCTTAAAAATAACAATACAATGCTTACCCTATTTTTATGAGCAGAATCACACAAGTTCTTGATACTTTTTTTTTCCCAAGAAGACTCTGATACAAGAGCATTGTCTCAGCAAGTATTTGTTTGAGTAATGTCAGACTGTTTATATAGGCAAACAGAACACCGTTACCTGCAGATGCTGAGAACTGTCACAGACTGGGTGCTATGTGTTAGCAGTCAATATACTTCAAAGTTAGACTAGAATTCCTAGTTAGGAATTTTCTATATGGTCAGAGCGGCTAAACTTTAGAAGATCTCTGCCAGATTTCTAGAAAAATGGCTCAACGTGTCCTTCTTCAGCAAATACCTGTGAAGGGGGCAGCTAAAAACCACCATTTCTGCAAAAAAATTGCAGTTTTGCTTTCTCAATGAACCTTGAGAATTGGGGTGGTGCTCTGCAGCCAGAAGGGGACAGACCGTCTTCAGAAATATTGTCAGAACTCAGAGTTTCTTACTAGCTGTGGGTATAAAGGCATTATCAAGAAAATCTTTCTATTGGTAAATTGTGATTACCTACGGGATGAATCAGCAGTAGATGAATGACAGTATAATAGATATTGACAGTCCTTGCAAATACGCTATATCCTTGCCTGAATGAGAAAGAAAAGCAACTGTTTACAGAAATACTGGCATTTAAAGAACTGAGTGATTGCATTTTAGAGCAAAAATAGCCTATCAGTGATCAAATGAGAATTTTTGTTCCAAATTGTTGACCTAAATATTTATCTTCAGATTCTAAAGCATTGTTCAAGAGGTGAGCATTATTTTTATGGCACCACCAATACCCTGTTTGCAGGAAAACATTGAAAAGCAGTTGTAGTAGCACAGGACCGTGAAGATGACTGTAGCAGGCTACCAAACTCATTTTCTCAGTTTTCCATTTTTTTGTCCCTGTCTAATCTTTGCCTCTGACAACCCAGTTTTCTGTGAAACTGATCATCTTGCAAGTTATTTCAAACACATCTCATGTACTGCTGCAATATAGGTCAAGGAAGTCCTATGATAAAAGGAGTGTTTACTCTTCTTTTTCTTCTAACTTTAACATTCCAGCTAATGGAAAAAGTTTGTCAAAAATATTTGATGTGTTTAAGTGCTGTTAAGAACATTACCATGTTTCTGCTTTTCACTTCATCAGTAGAGAAAACATGCTTGCTGTGTACAGTTAATTTACAAATGAATGAGTAGAAAACAAGCCTGTGTATAAATACCTCTTCACTTATACAAATTAAAGTGTCTGTATTCTCAGTAATTACTTACAGATGCAAGCACACACACAGATGTACATAAATTTGATCCATTTCTATCCCTCTTTTTGCAACACACGATAGAGTGTTTTAGAGGTTTTTGTGGGCAGATGGAAAGTTAACTTCAAGAGAGACAGAAATTAGTATGTACAGGACTACCTACTATGAACTTTTGTCCTTCCCACCTTTCCTTTTTTACTTATTACACCTTGGCTCTTACGTTGTGTGTGCCTCAGAACTGGGACTTCTCTCTGGGATGACCAGCACAACACTCCCTCTATTTCAGTAAAGGTGCTTTTAAAATAACAGTCCTCACTCAGCTCAGTGCCAGAGGAAGTTCTGCCCGTCTGTGTCTCCATCCGTTTTCTCAATCCATTATCTGCAGCGTGTTGAAGTACTGGTTTGTTTTGAATGCCAGTTCTCCAGCCATTTGGACAAATCATCTTTATTCCAGAGATGTGAAATATCTATCTTCCTGTCATACTGAACTTGGGAACAAATGTAACAGGCAAGGCTGTCCAGCTCAAAGTCCTTTTGCATTTTTGTTAAGAAAGAAAAAAAGAAAGAGGAATAATGCTTTTGTTCCATTTTAATAATGAAGATTTACAAGTACCAGTGAAAGTCTCCAAAAGGGGTAATTGGAAAAGAAACCAGGCTTAGAACATAAAGACAGATTTAGTGTACCTACTAACAAGAATGGTCGCCTGGCACCCACAATTAAATACCTTTTTTATTATTCTTTATAAAATCATAAGATTTTACCTTCCAAGTTAATTTTTGTAATAAAAGGGATATTAAAATACATGATAAAACCTAATGACAATGTGATTTTGTTTACTATAGCATAATCCTTGAAGAGAAAATCTGTAAAAGGCTAAGATTTGTATTACATACAATTTGTGATCACCTAGCTCTTGAATTCAGTGTAATTTGAGAGTAAATCACAGAATGTAGATATGTCTCTACAGGAGAATCTAATGTGTGCTGGGATCAGTTTTACACTAAGTAAAACATACTCCTTAAAACTCAAACATGACAGCCATCATTATAGTTTCTCCTGCTGCAAAAGAGAGAAGCTGTAGTCACTGTGTGGGCAGACATCTACAAAGCTCTGCTTTATTGCTATTCAATGCCTTTCCAACAAGAGGAAGTCAACCAGCCTCACACATAAAACTTACTCCAGAATGCCTCAGCACAGCTGCAGCAGTATCAGCAGAGAAAGAGCAGAAAACATTTTTGATAACTGAGCTGGGGCCTTCCCCTTCACACTACAAAATACAATCCCATACTACAAAAAAGTCACATTTTGTAGCTAGGAGTTAGCTTTGTAGGATAGGAAATCATGCCATTTTTCAAGTTTGCTGTTGCATAATCTAGAGGGATCTGAAAACAAGCAGTTTTCAGTACAAATCTATGCAAAGTGTACAATTATAGGGCACGTAGTTGCTTGCACTGCTTTCTGTTTTCCCTGCTGGGAAATACTTTTTCATACATGGCACTGTGCTAACCACTCTTATCTTTTCTTTCAGTTTAGCAGATTAAATAGCTAGTGCAGTATACATAAGAAAGAATTTTATCAGCTATGCTTACAGTGCTTGTTAATGGACTGCACAGAACTTTTTCCTGCTACTGACTTTAGCTCAAGTTGTCAATGTGTAACATTCCCTCCCCCTAATTCTACATTTGCAAAGTGGGCAAGTTTACCAACTGAAGATGAGTAACACAAGGATATTATTTGCACCTGTGAAGTTTGTTTTTGGAAAGGAGGATACAGTGTCCTTGCAGGGTGTTGTGTCACTACAATGGAAGAGGTCTAGAAAACATGGATGTCAGTAGCATGTTTAATGATTAGCGCAGGAGTATCCCAATTTGTGCCAGAGAATGCCTGTTCTAGGTGATCTCTTCTGACTGGCAGGTATGGACTGACTTATGCTGTGGGGTAAGCACACAGTCAGGTGGAAAGAGAGAGGCTTTCAGCAGCAGTTCATTCCTCTACTGTGTGTGCTGCATTGCTTAGTACTTGAGTTTGCACCAGATTCAGACATGGTGGATGGAAGGATGAATCAAATTTAATCAGAAAAGTGCTTCAGATTTATACACCTAATAAGCTGAAACATAATAAAAGATTGTTATTTGGACTGGCTGTGAAAAAACCTGTAAAAATTAGAATGATGGAGAAATCCAAATCTATCAAAACAGTTACAATATTCAGTAATCACTGTCAATAAATTCTGATCTTGTGTTCCTGAACAATGGTAGATTGAACAGTATTGTTTTCAATTCCCTTCTTCTTTACAGTCACAATGCAACAACTCTCAAGTCTGAAAATCCACAGCCCCCAAACTTTCAGACAATACATGACTATCCTGGAAGTTTCAAACGGGCTTAAGCAGGGTAATTGTTATCCTAGGCCTCCACAACCAATACTGAAAACTTCACCTGAGATAACTCTGGAATTGACTATGCCATGCTTTCTATTTCTTGGCCAAAACAAATGTAAGGTATGATAGGGTAGTGCTACCTAATATTAATTTTAATAATAGGTAGTGTGCATGGTAGACCTAAACTCTAAATATTTACAAGCCATGTTAATGAAGAAAGCAACTTTTTGTATAATCCTAGTATATGAAACAGATTAAGCGATGTTTTTGAGGTTTTAGGGAGGGGCATTGCCCAAATAAACTGTTTTCTGAAATCATTGAAGTTTGACAAAATTTTAAGTGTCTGAAGCTGAGCCTTCTAATGGGTGGTGGCAACCACCTGTTAATAATTCCAGGTGGATCTATGGTCTGCTTTGTTGGTAATTATTAGGTATTTTATAAGGTATTTGATATAAATGTATTGTAAAAACTATATGCAGTTATGAAATGGCTAAATATATCCATTTCCCAAAATACACTTCTGAATAGATTTTAAAAGGTTCTCTGATCTCTGTCATAATGAAAATGATGCCACCTCTTTGTGTTTACTTGTTTAAAATCTTAAAGATTTCTCTTGAAGGTAAAAGAATAGGCAGCTTAGAGATAGCAGTAGTCTACCATATTCCTGTTTTTTCTATTTTTTATAAGCTCTAGTTACTAGTATAAAGCTTTAGTTTCATTAACAGAGAACAAAATTTAATAAATGGGGAATTAAAAAAAAAAAAAAGCTAGGCAGTGTGAAAGAAGGTGGCAGTAAGAGGAGGTACAGGAAAGGAAAACTTGGGCTTCTGATGCATTTCAACAGGGACACACCCTACAGTTGTCCAGATTCCTTCCTCTTTGATATGAGCTAGAGGAAAAAAGGATGGCCATAAAATGGGAGGAAGGAGCTAGCTGAGAAAGGATGCAAGTAATCTGATAGGACAAGATGAAAATTAAAATATTGAAGAATGAAACTTTAAATCTTTCCTAGGTAGTACCTTTATGGAAGGGCAAAAAAAAGTATTAATAGTAATGAGAGGAGGCAGCAGTAATCTAGGAAATGACTGGGGCTTACAAGTATAACATTATTAGACAAGAGCTTAACCTGTAAATCTTCCAGTGTATGAAAGATTGTTATAAGCAGGTCAGATAAGAGCAGAAAGAAAGTGGTTTCATTTGTAGCAAAAACGTTTAGAGATGGTGAACACTAAACAAAAGCATGGGGTGAAGAACCAGGAGTTCCTATGGCCTTGGACGTGTTCTGTCTGCAGCACTGTGAGGTGCAGTCAGTGCTCTCTCCTGGGGCTGCTTCTCGATGCCTCTGTAGTCCTCAACTGAATTTGTACAATTTTTTGTTTAGTGGGATGAAACATCCAGTGTTCAATGCTTTAGAAGAACGTCCTTTTTCTAAACTAAAGAAAGTGTGAATTATACTCCATTGTTGTACATCTTGCACAGCTGTGGAAAGATTGGAATCTGATGCATCACAAATAGAAATTATGTAAACTGGAAACATGACATTTCAAGGGAAAAAAAATACTTAAAATGGAAAACAGGACAAAGAAAAAGCTAGTTCATTGTCTGCATGAAGTTGAATTTCCAAGAAGAATCAAAGCAAAAGAAAGCCCAACAGATGTTTTTGTGAATGCTTTTTATACTTACTGTCAACACCTTCATTGGGAAACACCCAAATTCAATGAATAAATGAGTTTGGAATTAAAGTGAGTATATTAATAAATTCTAATATATTTTAATAATTTCAGAAAAATAGTCAAATCATAACGTTTCAGCCCAGAACATTGAGTCCTCTGTAAATGTTTGGAAAAGCCTTTATAAATTAATAAACCTGTGAAGGCAAATATTTATGGTTATAAATAGCAATTATATAGTGATATATGTAAATTATTGGAAAAATTTATGAGAGCTGAACAGCTGCCAGTGGCTGGAACTATCCCAGTAAAAAAGTCAGTGTGAGGAGTTTTTCATAGACTGGACTTATCTGTGGTTCAGCTTTAGCCCAAGGAAGTCTTTCTCTGAAAATAGCTCAGTTTCAGGCATACTTATGACGCGAACTCTACGTATGTTGTTTTCAACCTTGTGCGAGCTTTCCTTCACATGTCATAAACCATTGCATCTCTTTCATTAAACTTGGTGTTTGTTACCAGAGTAATTGTAGGCCCTGGCTTGGTTCCTCTTCCACGTTTTTCCATCAAGCCCATTGAAAACCTAAAAAATATTCCAAAAGTCCTTAGAAGTTAACAAAACAAAGACTGTTTTTCTAGATACATTTTAAACAATATTCAATTCAATAAATTTAACAATAAACTCCTAAAATAATTTTTAAACAGCAAGTTTAGGATGATAAGAAAAAATGTTTTATTCACTATACTTGGAAATTCACATTCATTTTGTTCTAAGATAAGTTTTGTGGAAGTATTTCTGTAAATTAGCCTGTGCTGGAGCATGTGCTGGTGTGTGTGCATGTCCAAAATAGCAGAAGACAGTTGTGGGTTTTTATTAACAATGTAGCTGATGCATAATTTTTCCCTCGAGTGTCAGCATCTCACAGCAGGAGAAAACAATGTATTCAAAAAGGACGTGACAGAGGGAAGAATATTAAAGAGTTCTGCTGTAGAAAGATTACTAAGGAAAAATGTGATTTTCATGACAGTAATAGCTGATCAATCATTGTTAAATCAGGTACATATTTAATACTACAAGGATCTTAAACTGAATGCCTCTTTACATAACATTTGGTTTTACAGGTAACATACAGCTCATCTCCATTACCAAAATCTCATGCAATAAAATTCTCTGAGAGTTGAACTTCACCAAAATGAGAGTAGACTGAAAGAATGACTTGAAAAGGTCTGAGGACAGTTATTTTGTTACTGAGTATATACAACCCACTAAAGCTGGCACACATCTTTACAGGGGAAGGTAGAAATGACATCTCAAATCATCTGTGCCCTCAATTTTCCCTGTAAGCATCTGCAGAGCTCTGTCTTTATCCTCCCTCCACTTGCTTTAATACCTTCAATTCCAATAATGCATGTGTTAAAAAAAAAAAAAAACCACAAGCAGAATTCACCCACCCACTGCCCAAATGAAAACAGCCACCTGCAGCACGACTGCAGTTAAGCTTTCAGTGGACAGAGACAAGTGCCGGGCAAGCTGACTTATAGAATTTGCCTTGTTATACTGCTTCCCATCTGCCTGTGCCCATCTGCTGTCTTGTCCATTATTCAGGGTCCTTATAATTGTCACCATCTTTTGCTTCCATGTTGGAAGCAGCGTTTAGCATGAAAAAGCCTCAGGTTCACCGTGACATTAACAAACACAACTGCAGCTAAAACACTCTTATTACAGCGTGTGGGGTTGGTTGGGTTTTTTTCCATTTGTCTGCATCAGATTCTCGTGCTGTGTTGTTGCAGTTCATGACAATCTTTGAAGGATCTGTATTACCTATTTTTTAATGAAAATTCCTACCTCCTGCCGGTGTGGCACGAACGAAGGGCCCCAATACAATCTAATTTGCAGACAGATGGGGGAAAATATGTGTCTTTACAATGACCAAACATGCTTAGTTCATAACTATTAATTGGCTCCTGGTTTTCCCATCAAAAGGGAAAGAAATTACTTAAATTGCTGTTTTCAAACTTTATGCGTAAGAAATATTGCATTGCTAAAATTAGGATTGCTTTCTTGAAACTAAATGACAAAAATTAAAGGTGATCCTGAAGGCCAAACAAGCTGAGCACAGTCTCTCCTGCCTTATGAAATGTTGTGTTTTGCTCTGCTTGTGCTGAGTGCTGGGAGTGGCACTGAAAATCATCCCATTTTTTCAGTGGAAAGCATCTTTTGAGTGGGGAGAAAAAAAAAAAATGTGCCTTCAATGGCTGTTCCACTTGCAAAGAACAGCTTGCTGAATGTCATCTTGCACTTACAATCACTGAAGCTGCCTATTCAGAGCAGAATGTGTCTGCTATCCTTAACTCCAAATCTGGGCCGATGCAATCAGTCCCTTTCCCTTAACTTAATGGGCAGATCTACATCGACTTTAATGTCAGCTTAATCAGACTCTAAGCTCTTCAGGGAGAGGAATTGAATTTCCTGTGATATGTGGAAGCTAGCTTGCTGTCAGAGATTTAATTCAGGGTGATAGAAGAAAACACCACCACCCCCCGGAATTCATTTAGTTGAGTAGAGAGTATTTTAATTATCACTTCAGTTGTAAGGCCACAGTTTAAGTGGAATATTTAGGTTAAAAAAAATATCTCAAGCATAAACTGGTATTTATGGATATTCCACAAGTCTGTCACTCAGAACTGCATATAAATCAAGTCTGTTTCTTCAATAATAGGTTGTTACTTATCAATTTCACATTCTCTGTTATTTCCCTTGCAAATGAACGTATATAGAAGAAAATTGTTGTGTTGTCAATTTCTCTGTCTCTGTATCCGTGTCTTGCATATTACATCATAAAGCAAATAAATTATTCTGCTTTATCTAGTAATATTGAGAATGGTGACACAGTGCACCGTTATTACATAGTTATATTAGGAAAAAAAATCTCACTTTAGGGTTAAATCTTGCAAATTCTTGATGTGGCATGAAGTACTTTTTTTTTTACAAGGACTACTTTTAAAAAACAGCTACATTAGTGACAAAGTTTTTTAGTATGTGAAGGATCAGAGTGGGTGAATTTGCCTTTTATACAATGACCTGCTTTATCAGGAGCCTTTAACACATGTGGATGTACTGCTCAAGGGAGGTGCTGTGCTGTAAGGTCTGTAAAAGTGTCATTGTCTGTAGGTATGATTAAAAAATTATCTAATATAGATGTGCTGCCACCTGTCTTTTTTCCAAAGAAACTGTCACAGCCATTCCATTTTAATGCTGGGAGTTAAGTTCCCAGCTGTTGTGACCCAATTCAGTGTTTAGCTTCTGCTTACACTGACAATTAACTTTTCAGTTGTCAGAAAAGCCTTCAGATTGAACTACTGTGAAAAGAGGTAAAAAATAGTGGATGTTCACTTCTCTGGGGCAAACAAGCTTTGATTTATCATAGGATCATAGAATGGTTTGGGATGGAAAGGACTTAGAGATGATCTATTTATTCTGGCCTTTCTTTCCTAATTGACAAGATATGTGATTTGCCTTTTGCTCTTGAAAAATTAGTCTCAGTGAGGAAAAACTCCAGCTATTTTCCTTCATTTTTCCTACTATTAATCAAAGAGGAAAAGGCTGTAATAGTGAAATAAATGCGTACAATTTGGGAAAGGAACATGTGATAATCATGACACCTGATACAAAGTTAATGCATAACTTTTAGCACCTGATAAGCCCATTAGCTATTTTGATGCAGAAGATCACTTTTATATACTATGAAACTGTTTGTTCCCCCTCCAGATTAATGAAATTGCTAAATATGATCTCTGTGCAGACCAAGATGAATTGTGTAAATACTGCCAATGCTTCCTAAATGCATTCAGTCAGGCTAAAAAAAACCCCAGCACATTAATTTTTTCCTATTTCTCTACTGTGAAGACAAAGAAATTGTTGGTTGAAGCTTCCCAGCAAATGTTTGGGAAAAGTATCCCAAGCAGCCAAGAAGCCTGAAGTGAAACTACTCACTTTTAAGGTGCCATATTTATTCGATGGAGACCTTTCAGGGTCATACAAAAATTAAGAGGGCTCTTTAAGCCTTGTCATAGCCCTGGCACAGAGTTCATTTAACAAACCCAGCCATAGGTCACACCTCTCTCTTCATTACAAGAAAGGATCATGCATATCCAGTGAATTGCTCAGCAGTGACAGGATAAAACCAAAATTTTCATTCAGTCACTGTCAGGAGTTTAATTCTTCTAAGAATTATGCTTCAGGTAGAGGACTTACATTCCCAGACAAGCAAATATTTTCTACAAGACAGAATCTTCTGGAACTCTCTAACTCTCAGGACTGAAGCAGCCATAGGGATTTTAATTTTTTGGAGGATGGAAAAGAGGCCCAAGGTCTGGATCTACAAGATTTCTGCCCATCTTTACTCATAAAAGACACTCGAGCACATGCTTGCAGCAACTCCAGTGGGATTCAGTCATGTGTTTTAAGCTGAATATCAGTGGTGTTTTGAATCAAGGTCAATAAGCACATATACTCAGTGATCACACAGTGACTTGTTCTAGTTTAACCAAAAGCTTCAATTTTCAGATGCTACTGACTAGGTAGAAAAATGCCTTTTCAATTATTTAAAAAAAAAAAAAAACCCAAAAAAAAACCACTAAAAAACATTTACAGATTTATTGTCCTAAGACCATCAACATGTCAAATTGAATGCTTTGGAGTCAGAGGCTGGAGATCAGTCACCAAAATTCACTGTCAGCCCAGGCAGTACTCAGCCAATAATGAGAGGCAGACAAGCACCTAACTGTAATTATCTCAGTTATGGTTTCAATGTACAGATTGGTATAGAATAAAAGTGCAATGAAAGTACATTCCACACTGAAATATGGAAAGCAGTCATTAAAGAAGGAAACAAAAGACTTTTACTCACCAAAGGAAAGTTTTCTCGACTAGCTAGTTATATATAGACCTTGGCCAAAGGGTTGCTGCAAGCAATATATACTTATTGGATGAGGGGAAACAATCCTCGTTTTCATTAAGAAGAATGGGCTGATTATTTCCTGTATAAGCATGGATTAACATGAGTTTTGGAGCAAAAGAACAAGTTCATGTGGATGTCCTTGAAGGGCTGAAGGGAAGGAGAGCTATTATTCCCACAAAGGATAAGAAGGGAACAAGTAGAGATCTAAGCACAGCCGAAGATGCACTGTGAAGGTGCTTCCACATTGGAAGCCAAAAACAGCTTAGTGATGGGCAAGATTTTAGGTGGAGACAGGAGGGAAATACAAGACAGGAGGGAAAGACCCAGGCCACAGCTGAAAAACAGACAAAGTATTTGCATTAATGAGTGTGAAAGTTTTTTCTTACATAACCTTGCCCAAGGTGCACTAGCAAGGCTTTCTTTCACTTCTGCATGTATATCTCTTTTTTGGTGATGATTTGTAACTGCGCAGCTTTGGGATGTTGTGAATGAATGCCTGTGTTTGCATTCTGCTGTAACTGAGGTTGGACGGGATTTAATTTAACTAGAACAGCATGACATCGGTAACCTAAGAAAAAATCCATGTGCTGGGTTACCTCAATCAATCCCTGCTTCCTTAGTACATCTTCCTGTACTCAGAGGGTGATAGAACAGATGACATTTCAGTAACATCAGTCAGATGGAGAGTTTGCATCCCAGACATCAGGAGAAAGTCATGGTTAAATGTGAAGGCTTGCAGGGAAAATGTCAGTGTCATTATTGGTTTCCACTGCATTAAAGGCTGAAAGAATCTTTTAGGAAATAGAACAAAGCCACATGCTCTACAAGCTGCTCTGCAACTTTGGAGTGAAAACTATACAGGAGATGAGGCATACATATTTAACGAACCAGTAAAACTACAATATGACCTTCCAATGCAGCAAGCTCTTTCCAAAAGCTTTGCCATGCATTGCCCTTAAAGCCCCCAGGGGTTTTCTCCTTTTTGAACAGTGGAATGACATGAATTTCAAAAGCGGGAGATTATGTAAAAGGAAGAGAGAAGACATTTAATTCAAAACCAAAATGGGAAAATCAGTGTATTTAGCTGACATTTAGACTTTATCTTTATCTGTAATATGTGAGTCCATAATCTGGAATTGCTCTTCCATCCTCTTACTCTGCCTTTTTTTCTGTACCTCTCTGAAAGTGTAGGCTTTAGTGTAGACCTCTGATGCTCAGAAGTGCAAAGAAAAGGCTTTTTGTCAAACGCTTCTGTGTTCTGCAATCATTTACAAAAACAAACAAATATATTGTTTATTGAATTTTTAATTATTATTACAGTATTTCTTGCAAGATGCTGCCAAGATTGTATTTGGCCATTATAATAGCAGAGTTGAAAAACACACTAAGGGTCATCATGCACAAGAAAAACTAGCCAAATTAAGGAATAAATGGATGCAAAGACAGATGAAATTGCTTGCTTAAATACACAGTTTACTTGTGACAGTGGCTGTAAAAAATGTGACTCTTCCTGAAAAAAAAAAATCAGGCCTAACAGTCTCTCAAGTTTTGAAAAAGTTTGGTCACAAATCTGAAATCTGCAGTTAATCTCAGCCAAATTTCACAAAACAAAGTCCCACACAAATGTTGTCTGGAGAAAAACTAAAACCATGAAACAACCCACGTTCATCTGTTTTATTTGTTTTATTGAACTGCTGTTTTCTTCCTCATGAGTTCCCTTCAGCCTAGTGATATCAGTCCCCAGATCTTGAAATCTGTAATATATACAGAAATGAGCTTACAGACAAAATCATCTGTGAATCAGATGACCCTCTAAAAGGAGATTGTCCCTGAGGGACATAGTCTGTGCTGAAGAGAAAGCATCATGTGTTACATAATCCCTAAGTGTTAGCTGATGCCTCAAGTCATGAGTAAGGCACTGTGGCAGACTCTGGATATAAAATGTGCTAAGAAACTGGAACAACTCTGTGTGGGTAGGCAACATTAAACACTCTTGATAAAATATAGAAATTATAGAAATATTAGTAGATATAGAATATAGAAATATAGAAATATCAAAAAATTAACCAAGACAATTCCTAGATCTATCCTGTACCTTCTGAAGACACATCATCTGAAACACCAGATCCTAGGGCCAAAATCCCTACACAGTGTTCTAGCATATTAACAAAGCAGATCATTAAATTCAACAAGGTTTCAAAGAAATTCTTTCTCGATTTAATTTTGAGTACTGTGCAACAGGGATAGGGCCAAGCTGCATTTCACCAAGAAGCAGCCAAAACCTAGCATATTTGTCTTGGTATGTGGCTTGTACATCTATAAAGATTGAGGAGTAAAAGCCTTGGGCCTGCCACAAACAGAGAATAGCTCACTCCATTCCTTACACTTTATGAGCTGGAAAATACAGTATAAGGCACTTCTGCCTACTTGTTTTGTGAGAAACTCTAGTCTCCCAGTGGAGAGTGGTAATTGGAAAATGTGGTGCAATTTCTTTTCTAAAATTCCAATATTACTGTTAGAAAAGTGGCAGGAAAGGTAAAGACACTCTTTACTGTCTGGCATACAATATCTGGCTTTAGTCTTCAAAGCAGATCAACAGGAAAACAAGTTGATTTTTTTTTTCCCTTGCTAGGTGGATATGCATAATTGACTTTTTTTCTTTTAAAGTTAACATACTACTATTAACATATTACTACATTACTATTAACATACTACTATTGCTGCATCTGGTAATATCCAACTGTGTCAGGTTACAAAACTCTAGCCAGACCAATCTAGCCAAACCAATCTAGCCAAACAAATCTCCTGACAAGATCTGGGAACAAATTGGGACTCTGAGACTTTCACTTTAGGAAGCTTTTCCAATATGCTGTTTTGAACCATGTGATGACCACGCTGAGAGTCACCATCCGCTTTGGTAACTTTGGAATTCCTCTCAGATGAGTGGCGGCAAGTTCGGCTTTTGCCACTCTTGGGTGAAACACAAGAACACACCTTAGCTAACAGTGGTATGTTGTCAAAAAGTTACCTCAGTAATAATCTAAAATCAGTGTAGATTTAGATCAGAACACAGAATTGGCAGAGTGAAGAATGCTTGCTTTATCTGATTTGCACTTCAGTGTTGTTGCTGTAACACAGTGGGACTGCTACACAAGCAAGCTGGGACAAAGAAAAGTTAAGTGTTGGCCAAATCTCTTCTTCCTGTGGAAATTCACCTGTTTTACCACATTCCTTTCACTCTAATGGAGGGTCCTGCTGGAAACAGGTCATTCTGCAACGTTAAAAGAGAGAATACCATTCCACCACAGGTCCCACCTTTCTGTGCTCTGCAACTGACAGATGGCTGTGCGCTCTCCCACCTGGTCACTGGGGTTACCTGTAGTTGAACATCTCCAGCAATGCAAGTAATTTCTTGGTCTTATGTACAACCACCGTGTTTTCTTCCTGATGCAAAACAAGCTGGAACAATATATTGGTTTTTAACACCAATGTCATGGGCCAATGCCATTACATGCCATTACGTTAGCCATTCCTGTCTGACCCAGGAAAAACAGAATGAGAATTCCTCTTGCTGGGCAGAGGAATGGACTTGTATTTTCTGAGGCTCTTGGTCCAGCTCAGACAGAGAAAATGGGTCAGTGTGAAACCCGATGTGTCCCATCTGAAATATATTCACAGCACTTTAGACTTTTAGATTATTTGTGTCTATTTTCTACACCAAGGACCTGACTTGCTTGTGATACTCTGAAATGTTAAATGGGAAGGATGGAGAGAAAATATTGACTGTAACACACAGTAGGTGAAGAAATGACCCTGTAAATAACTACACCAGAGTACAAAACATTCTGCCCCTCCTGCTCCAAGCAAGAAAAGCAAAATCCCTTCCAAATGCAAGGAATTAAATAGTGTTAAAAGGAGCACCATACAGGCCTGTCAGCTATCCTTTCCTTGGATGCAAGAGTGATATTCACCAGAAGACATTTTATTCTTTCTCTAGTCTTTATTCGTAAACCAAGCATACTCATTAATTACATGTGTCCCAGAATTCTTACTGGGGTTTGCAGCCACTCAGAGATGAACAATATCAGAACAGAATTGGAATAACTGTGTCATAAGCAACTCTTGCCAAAGTACATTTAAAATTAAGGGGTCTAAGCAATTATTTCTTTTCCAATGAGAATCATTAAACATGAGATTGAATTTTAGAAACAGGCATAGCAGACTGTCAATTGCTTCAAAGCATAACCAGCAATTTGAGCAGTTATTCTCTAAGGTGAAAAAAATGTATGGGGAAAAAGTCTTAAAAAATGTTCAGCTGAGTATTTTGCAAACAAGTCTACAGGTGAAAAAGGTAAAAGTTCTTGTCTTGTGATTAGCAATTAAAATACATTGAAATTTTTGAATATATTAAAATTGTTGCACTTTGCCGTATGAAATGCTGGTGTTCATCAAAGGTTAGTCTTGATCCCGGAAGTCTTCTCCAACCTTAATTCTATGATTCTAAAGTGTGCCTAAGGAAAATGAACCAAGTGAATGTAAGGAAAAATATAATGCTTTCACCTGGAAGAACTTATGATCTAAAGATATCATAGAAAAGCAAGAAATGGATGATAAAAGCAAACATAAAAACCAAGTGAAAGGCAACTGTACTTATCATGTTCTGTGGACTACAGTCATTAATTATCAAGCCAAAAAGGTAAACTCTATGCATTAAAATAGTATTTAACAATTATAGAAAAGTGGAAATAGAAAGCTTGGGGAAGAGTGAGCAGTCAGTCAGTGGCACTTAAAAGTCAAATGAACAAATGTCTGAATACAATGAAGTCTCTAGCCAGCTTCTAATTCCCTTGCTGGTTCCTTTAGCTTACAGCTTTAATTTGACACGCTCAGAATGATATAATGTACAATAAATACTAGTAAATAAGCTTAGGATTTCAGAATATGTTGAATCAATTACCATCTATTCTATTTTATTCTATTTTCTATTACCCACCTCCAAATATTTTAGTGGGCGACGCAAACATTTTTGAAATACAATACAAATCTTTACAAATAGGAGGGATAGCTCATTTTGATGGAAGTCTTGTTGAGACACTGATAGTTACCTGACATAGTAGTTTAGGTGCACCAGGCTCTAAATGTAGTCAGTTTTAATAGCCACATGACTTTTTGTTTCCTTGCTGCTGGTGTAAACAACCCTTTGCTAAGATCAAAATACAAACCTAACCCTCCATAAACCCAATATTTATCATCTCTGTGGAAGTTTCACAGTTCAAAAAGCAACATCTTTGTTCATACAAGATTTTAAAATTTTGAAAATAAGCAATAAAAAAATAATTTTTGTCTAGCAACAAAGATATAAAATTACATTTTCTATTTTATTACCTTGTCTAGGAGCACCGTGAAATTTGATGAGTCTTTCCTGATTCAAGCTAGTAACTATAAATTTGTCTATTTTCATATATTTTTCACTATTTTGTGTACAGTACTACAAGAATAAAGGGGATGATTCTGTCTGGGTTTTACCTTTGATTTTGCACGGAGTTAATTAAAGCCATGACAATGATACACAGTGGTGAAGAGATAAAAGTTGTATTTCTCAGAAGGAATAGAAACTATTAGTGTTGATATTTAACAATGGGAAATCCTACTTAAATTTGTGAGTAAGAACAATCTTCTAATGGAACAAATTCTGACTGCATCTAGAAGTGTCATGAGATATTGCAGCTAGACCACAGCCTGAAATTAGATCCAGAGGTCTTGGCTGTTATTTTCTAGTGCATTAATTAGTATGTTAATCTTTCCTTCTGAACTCATAATGAGGCCCAGCTTCCTCTGCCCACACAAAGGGAGAGTCTTTAATATGGCTGAATCGTTAACAGAAGTGTGAGTCAGTACATTCATTATCTTTAATGTCAGTCCTTCTCCCAGAGCAGGAAACTAAGAGAGCCATAGCAAAAAGGAGGAACTTCTGGAGAGAAGAGCCTGGAGATATGCTGGCCTTTTCCCCAACAGCTGGTTTAGGAATGAATTATGAAGACAATACCATTTTCTACAATAATCTTTAGCAACTGTTTTGTGCCAGAGTTACACCTTAGGGAGACTGTAGGTTTTCTCCTAGGCATCTGTGCTCCATTAGCAGAAGTAACTCCAAAAGGTTCAGGTAATTCCTGTAAAAGGTTGAGAAAGCAAAGTGTGAGCAGAAAGAAAGAAAAATACAAGTCCCTGTGTTCTGTCAAGGCAGTAAATTTATTTCATATAATCCTAACTCTTTCAAGATTAAAAAGAATGGGCAATGTTCTTCTGCTACAGCGAATTGCAGTTTTAAATGTCTGCAATGACAAATTGCATAAAAAGGATTAGTTTACATTGCTACTAATCACTGCTGTTTTATTAAGCCTCTGAGGCTTCCTACCACTCTCTGCACTGTCCTAAATAATCATCTCTGTGCCACCTAATGCCTTTCCTGGATGTGGTCTTCCATCTGACACCCACTGAACCCTTTCTCCACTTGTTTAAGCAGTTCTGTGGTATTTGGTAGCACTTGATGACAAATGTGTCCCACATCAGTTCTACAAAACATTTCAATGCTTTTATGCTCTTACTCTTCTGAAAGGTGCACCTGAACATAATGCTGGTATAGGTACTGTCCTTCATGAATAAAAGAAAGGAAACTGGCAGCTTATACAGGTATTGTTAAACTCTCTTCCTCCTAAATTCTCCATCTTGCACTGATGCTTATGCAGTTGTTTACATTAGACCTGCAGAATAGTTTAAATACATGTTAGAGCATGATCTTTTGCAGATATGGCACATTTGTCTCAAGATAGGCAATTATTTATTACCTTTAAACAATTTCTGCTGATTATTTGTGCAACTCTACACTTTGTACTTTATCTTTGCATTGAATGAGTCTACTTAATTTATAGTAACTAGGACACCACAGAAATGAGAGGAATTTTGCCTACAATCAGATGACCTACATTTGTGAAATTGTCAGGTTGGCTGTCAAAGATTTTTAGTTTTATCTATGTGAGGCTCAGAAAAGTTATTGCTATTGCATCTGAATGGTTAAGTATAGTATTAAAATTTAAAGGGGGAAATGTCTGGAAATCAAGTATAAATTAGTAAAAATTACTGAATTTTTTAGGATCTAAACAATTTTACAAAATTGTTTTATATTGATTGCTTTACATAAAGAATTCAACTAACAATTCAATCCTGAGAGCAATACTCAGCCATTTCTGAATTTGAAGAGATAAGAAAAATTCAGAATTTTGTCACTACAGACAACAGTTTATTTTATATATATATTTTTCATGTTTAAAGGTAGTAACCTTTAACCTAACACTTCATGCTGCATTTGAGTTACAGTTTCATTTATTTTGTTGCAGACATGCAATTATCTGGCCAGGAATTTATGCAATATTTTAGCACAGAATTTGAAGGGGAAAAAAAGTCACTTTTAGAATGAAAAACATCTAAATGCTAAAATGCTAGTAAATGCTAGTAGAGTATAAATTTTTAACGGTCTTTTAATTTTCATTATTTTATTTTTGTTGTTTGTGATGTTTTGGTGCTTTTGAGCACATTTTATATAGTGAAAACCAGAGTTCTGATATTGCAAATCACTTGCTGAAGACCCATTGTATTTTTATTACAATATCTAAATATAAAAGGAATTTGGAAATAGTTGTTCTCATCCATATTTTCAGCAGTTGCTGTGCTGAAATGCAGGTGACAGAAGGGGATAGAGAAGAAGAGTCTGAAGAAATGTTGACAGAAACAAGGAAAAGATTAAAAAAGTGGAAATAATTATATAAAGCTGCAAAGTTATTAAATTTTACTGTAGATTTATGAGGCTTTCTCCATCTTTTCTGTCATTATTTTGTGACTGCTAGTTAAGGAAATATGAATTCTCTTGATTGTTGTTTACCACATTACAAAAACTTCGATATCCCTTGAATACATAATACTTACAAACCAACTGCAGACAGGAAACATATTAAGTCAAGATTTCTAAAGCTGAGAAATGCAAACATAAGGGCCATCACTGTCCAACAACATTACTGAATGACATTTTCCATTACTGAATGACATTTCCCCCTGCCTCCTTCAGCACAGAGCTGGGTAGTGCTCTGCAGATAGGCAGCAATTCAGCATTTTAGTGATGGTTTTCACCCCAATGTTCAGGTAATGCATTATTATGCATTGTTTATCATTTTTACACTAAGCAACAGAAATACCATTCTAAAGACAGAACATTTTTTCTCGTGATATTTTATGCTGCTTGTAAACACAGCACTAGGATGTTTCATGGCTCACTTAATACATGAAGAGAATACAGTCAGAAACTAAAGACAAATGTCTCTATTCATTTATGTACCCAACCTGAATTGTGTATAGCTTGTTTTCAAAGTATTTAATAAATGCTGGAATGTCACATTTTGAATACAAAAAAGCCAAGGTCTCTTTGGCTTAGCTTGTGCTTGTAGAACAACATTAAGTGAATTCAACTCAGCCCATAGCATTTAACCATCTCACTTAGCGAAACTACGCTTCAGTGAACAAGCACAGTGTGATTATATAAACTATCATACCGTGTAACTAGCACACTGTGTGCCCACAAGAAAAGCAGTCAAGATTGGTACAATCTTCTCCCAAAATTGCAAGAATGACAGTGACAGCTACAAGAGCCTTTCATGGCCACAGGTTCCTGCTTCCTGCAAAAACTCTGAGGTCACTACTGCTTTTTCTGTCACTCAACCCACAGAGTAAAGTGCAGTGCCTTCACAATGTTGTACTTCAGGGCAGATATGATTGGAGATTATCGTCACAGAGCTTTTTTATTTTCTGTTTTTTTGTTGACATTAGCAAGAGAGCTCCACATTTTCATTTTTCCTGTCTCTGCACAACTGATGTTACTCAAACCCTCTGAAAAAACTTACAAAAACAAGGAATGGAAATTTCTAGGCTGAATGCCTTGCTTTACTAAAAATGATAAAGAATTACAGTAAACATTGTAGACAAGCCTAAAAGGACACGTTGCAGACCTTTTCCATTTGTATTTTGGAAACTTCCATTGCCATTTAATTATTAGCATGCATGTGTGCTGCCAGAGCACAAAGGAGGATGGACTTAGAATTTTCCTTCTCATTTTTCTCACATAAACTTGCTAAGTTTCAAGATACAAACATACAATTTGTTTCCCTACTTGGTTTTACTGCATTAAGATTTAAGCAGCTCTCTTCTATAGCACTTAAATTTAAGCAAACCATTCTTCTGCAAGACAGTCACTTAGATGTTTGATTCTGCCCTCATAGCAACTTCTTATTGGGAATTGGTGTTTATATGGATCTTATAATGTGACAAAAGGAGTTGTCAACAAGATGCACTCTACAACACAAAATTTGAAAACTTTTGGGACTTTAAATATAACACAATACAAAATCTAACAAATGCAATTCATTAGGCAAGAGAAGTAGCAGAGACCTTTTTGTTCACCAGATGAATTTTTACTTGTGTTAAAATTCAGAGAAGTCTAACACAAGCAGTTCAAATGGTGTTGCCTCAAAGAAGTACATTCACATTTTCTAACAAGTACTGCACTATTTCATGTTTACCATCTGCAGCTGGCAGCCTCTAAGTTTATGAGAAAGACCTGTCTACGCTTGAAGAGTGGGTGTGAATATGGAAGTTAGGACTTGTGGATTGAACCTAACCAAACAGCCAGGCCTGGTATATTCTATAATTTTGTCTCAACCAACATCTTCTTCTCCTAATCTTTTTATGCTACTAACACAACATATAAATATAATTTAAATCAGGAACTGAAGCATGCTGAAACTTCTTCACTGGTGTATTATACCTGCTTCTCATGTTTTCAAGTTCTAGTCATTATATCTGACTAGAAAAGCATATAGTTTCTGATAAATAGGCAAATAAAGCTAGCAAAAAAAAAAAAAAATTCGTTTCCCATACATATTGCTCAAGTTCCAGTTGAGTGTAGAAAAAATGTTTCACCTTTAAAACACAAATCTCTGAAATCTCTTTCTTTTGGCTGAGGAAAATGCTTTTTTCCCTATAACCTTGCTGATCCATGGCCTGGTCAGCATTGATTTTGCTCATAAAGGATTGTTTAGAGGACTTAATGATAACCCTTTCAGGGGGAGAGAAAGTGGCATTTCTTTATATTACAGAGGATGGTTGCAGCTGTGCTCCCGAACTTCAGAGCATTTGAATTGCTTACAGGGAACTTGAACTACTTACTGTGAAACTGGCTTTTAAAACTCAGCAGTTTTACCCTACTTCAGTTTTCCTTTGATCTGCTGAATGCCCAACCTGCATTATTTTTAAATGTTCGTCAACAAACTTTCAAATTCCAGTCCAATTAATTTCTTTCCTCACTTTGGCAGAGCTTCTCATATAACTGCATCTGTCTCACTATGAATGAACGACTAATTTTTGAGACTAAGACTGACAAGAACTATCATAGCAATCTTTTTTTTACTTTCTGCTTACTATTCAGCCTCAAGCATTAAGTTCCAGCACTTAAAACAAGTTACATCTTTCTATACATCTTTCTAGAAGCTTGACTTCAATGGACAAAGTTTTCATAAAATGGCAATATTTCTCCATAGTTTCAATTAAACTAACTTTGCATTAACAAATGCAAAGTTAGTTTATGGTAATGCAAAGTTAGTAATGGTAAAAGCAACTGAATTTATCAAGCTAGAAATGAAGTCTATTCTAATTCAAATTTCTGAAAGTGATGTAAATTGCAAAAGGTCCAGCTTAACAGCCATTATTAAATCACTCAGGAGACAATGCCTGTCTACTGAGAAATGGGAATCTGGATGAACAGTGTAGGACTGAAACAGTAACTGGAGATGTTGGCAAAACAAGAAGACTTGGATTTGTACATGTAACACATTTAATTTAAGAGCAGTGAATTAGCATATTCTGGAAAGTAGCAAACTGCTCTTCATTCTTACACCGGTACCATAAACATGAAGTACACATTTTCACTAGACTGAAACAACCTGGTTGTTCAGCAGTCTTGTGCATGGCATGCAATGCTTTAAAACCTTCTGCTCTGGGACCAGACAGGAGCATTTCTAAGTGCAGACTGCCCAGGAAGCAGTGCAGCCTACTTCAATCCCTCTGTTTGCCAGCAATAGCTTTATGAGGCAGTTACTTCTCATCTCACTGCATCACGTTGGAAACTAAATGTCACTTCTGATCAAAGTTAGGCAAGAAAGAGGGATTGTCAGAAAACACAAACACAGCACGACTCATGTTAGATAACTACATTACAAAAAGGATGAGAATTTTAGATTATCTATGGTGAATAAGTATGCAAACTTAATCTCACCAGTGAGTAGTACTTATCCAAGTTGTTCTTTCTCATTATAGAATTACCACCTCTTTCAACTGGCTGAATTTTTTAAGAGCCATTCCAGACCACGTGTGAACATGCAAGCCTACACTGATTAGAGGCTACCCCACAGCATCTGCAGCTCCTTTCTAGTTAGAATATTCCAAGTCCAAATACTCTAACAAGAACAAATGTTGCCAGTCTAACACCTAAACATATGAAAGTGATTTTACATGGTTACAATAGCATGACCTTTCCTTGCATTCTGACTTCTGAATCAGCTGCAAAAGAAACAATGACCCTGTGAGGTTGTAGTCAAGTGACACAAACCATTGATGACTTTTAGGAAAAAAACCCACTGGTATCTGAAAGGCCATAGTAAGGACTGAGACTTTGAAACTTTAGCAAGAATTATAAATGATTTCTATTTCCTCTTGAGCACAGCACCACCACAAACCCTACCTTTCCAATGTTGTCACCGGACTATTTCTCTGACAGAGAAATTCTGTTTGGTGAGAAGAAACATTTTTGCCCATAGTAAATGTTACATTTTGAAGCATAAGTTTATAGCTGTCAGGAAAATAAGATTAGAGGGAATTGAAAATCTGCAGATGTTTCTGGTAGCATTATGCAGATCCAATGACTGTTCTGTGTAATATTTACTTTAAAAAGCATACTACAGCCCCCAAGATATGCTTATCCTCAAAAGTACAGTACATCACTCAAAAGGCATGTAGTACAAGAATTAAGATCCAGAAATGAATGTGAGATCTATCAGTACTTCTACTTGCTAAAGAAAAGTTTAAATCTGAACCCTTTGCCAACCAAGATTTCATTTTCTGTGGTACTGGTGCTAGTGATTTTTACCAAATCTTATAAAAATTCTGCATAGATTTATGCATATGTGTGCAAAGAGTGGAGGATTGTGAGAAACCCTCACAACCATTATAGAAAATAAGACCAATATGGGTCACAAGATAATATCAACCAGATTAAAATATTTAGTTGCTATGCTTTGAAACACAGGAGAAAAAAAGGGCTGTTTCCTTGTAAAAGATCACATGGTGATTTTCTCCCAGCCACTTTTCTTCATTAGTTCTAGTTCCCAGAGGCTTCTGTTCTACAAGGCTGGGGATAGTCAGAAAAATCCTCAGTGAAAGCTCCTACACAGGGGCTCAAAAGCCTGAGAAGTCTATGACACATATAAGCATTAGAAAAAGATATATACATGCATATATATACATTTATACACACAAACATATAAAATCAAATATTACCAGTTATGTCCAGAATTACACACTGCCTCCACTGTGCTATGTTGGCATTGCATGTCAACATCTATTAACACAGAATAACAAAGAAAGTTTTTAGTGAGATTTCTGAAGCTCTGGTTGGAACAGTCCACTTCCTCCAGGGCAGGAGGCTCTTCCAACACACAACAAAATAAAGGAATGGGTATTACCTTGGAACAAGAAATGTGGCTTCACTGGAGCCCATGAAGTTGTCAGATGCTTGGTCAACCATGAAATGTGGTATTAGTGAAGAAGTCAGGCTGATGGAATTGGAGAGTGGAGCTGGTGTAGTGTTTCCTGTGCTCGGTGCTTCATCCTGCAAAAATCATTTGTTCTACTGGACCCCAGATTTGGAATTTAAAGCAATGTTATCAGGGAATGAAATTGCACTGCCAGTCAGGGATTTTTCCATTAGTTTGTCCTTCTGCAGATTATTTTGTCTTTCATTTTTCATCTTGTGAGTTATTGGGCAAGCGAAAGATGGAAGCAGGTTGGATCAGGAGAAGGAATAACCAGTGAGTGAGGGGATGGCTACTGTCCTTTGAGCAGTTGATCCTGTGGGACAGATTGTCCTACCAGCCAAAGCAAATTGGATTTGTCTTTTGGCTGAGATGTAAAATCATCTTCCCATCCACCTATCCCCAGTAAAGAGCAAAGTTCTTTATCAAGCAGGTTATAGAAGGAGCTTAAGGAATTGTGACATGGCTTTACACAGAACATGTGAGTGAAGGACTTGTCCAGAGCCTCCTGGCACAGAATGACTGATTCCTGCTCTCTGGGAATATGTATAATATGAATAATATGTACAGCAATGGTGTAAGAAAAATTGCCCAAAAAAGCCACTCAGTCAAGACAGAATTTTCCAAATCTTTTTCATTACTAACCTCTGGATACTCTGACCTTGCAGGATGTAGCAATAGAATTAAATTGAGCAGAATGCCAAAATACCTGCTAATTAACTTTATTTAACTTCCCCTAATATCAGTCTACAAACAGGATATGGTTTCAAATAATTAGGCATATAAGATCTTTAAAACTTCCTAAATTGTTTTATTTTTCTAACTAAATTAGCCCAATGATTTTTGAACCCTTTGGATTTGTACATTGTCAGGGCTGATGCTAGTGAAGAGGTGCTCTGTGGGCTTCCCTTCTGTAGGCAAAAGGAATCTGACACTAATATGACCTTCTTAGCTCAGTTTAAAAGGAGGTTTGCTGAGCTTTAGAGAGTAACTGCACAAAATAATTCTATGTAGTAGAAATTTAAATCAAGAGACTGAGCATATTTCTTTCAATTCAGGGAATGCAGGTGGATCTGTGTAAAAGTACAGACAAAACCCCCACTTTTCATACTAAATTAGGAAAAGAGTACAGCAATACTCCTCTTTGCAGCTTACTGAACCATCTGCCTATTTATGATACTGCTGATTCTGCCAAGTACTGGTCCCTAATTTCATAGAAATCAAGGAGAATCTTGGTGTTTTTTATAGACCATAACACAGGTTGGACTTCTATCTTTGCTGGGGGAATTGTGCAATTCAAGACAGCTGCACTGTGACTATACAGCTGCAGTCCTTTCCCTTTCCAGAGAGAGAAACTGCTGAAAGCCTCCCTTTGACAGGACACCATATAATCTTGTCTAAATCACTCATTAATGCCTCCGAGGATAGTGACCACTAAAAACACACAAAGTAACTTTTGCCAGGTGAGATGCTCCTGGTTCTATCCCCTTCCCTCTGGGTTTCTAATTTGGTTTTCATTGTCCCTTTAGTAATTTCATTGTAGGTGCATTGGCTGAGCTGCACCACTGAAGTGTTGAAACTGAACAATATCCACTATATTTGGGTTCTTCATTATACCACTGCCAAAAGAGTGCTTCCTGCCCTTGCTCTCATGTACCACATGTGATGGCAATGAAAGGATGTGTGTGCAATTGCTAAGTACACAACAGGAGGGAACTGGATGTAGTAACCAACCCTTAAGTTGTCTCATTTCGTTTCCTTATTGGGTGTGACTAGAAGATATATAGAAATAAAACAGTCTTTCCATAAGGCTATAAATCCCCTTATTAGCCACCTCAACAGAAGAAAAGAATGGTGTTTCACTAGAAGCTGGTTAGAATGAATGGCGAAGCTCTCAGCAGAAAACACAAGAGTGGATTTGTGCACAACTGCAAATCTGTGCAAGTGTAACACAACTGATATTTCAGAAGCGGCAGAGCACAAAGCAAAAACAGTGTGTGCTATTCCTAACAGTAATACAACAAGAAATAAAAAAAACCCTTCAGTGTTAAACTTTTCTGTTTTGGAAACCAGAGAAAAGAGCCATAACCTTGTAAAAGGCCTTGTAATTTTCTTCTGCAACATTTTTGCACTGACTGAATTGCCACAGGCTCATCTCTGAAAGCTTGAGGATAGCCAGAAAATTTCTGGAATAGACATAATGTGCAGGTGGATAAATGCATGAAAAATAAAACCACATATACATACATACATATATACATACATATATATATATATATGTGGAAAGTGCATGTTGGACATGCTGAAGTGTCCGACACATTGCATTTACTGTGGCATGTTGCCTCCTACTCCACTATTGTGCTATGCACGTGTTGTCATTAAGACAGAATGACAAAAAAAGTCATCTAGTAAAAAGTATGAGGTTTTGATGGGATGGACCCCACTAGTCCCTGGGCAAGAGCCACTTCTGTTCTCTTTGTCTTGCTCAGCACGGTTCTCCTTCTCTAAATCACTTCCCTGTAACAGTAATAGCCCATCTGGACATAATAGCAAAAAAAAAAAAAAAAAAAAATCTGGGTCTGCACTGAGATTGATCAATGATTCATGAATGTGCTCTAGTTCCTTCCTAGCCTGAGCATGCCTTTGTGATTACCATAAAGAAAAACACACCAAAATTTAGAGCTAGTGTATGTTTGTGCATATCCACACATAAACACTCATGATGATTTGGCACAGGCTTTGCATATGAGTCAAAAGTAATTGTGATTCCAACAGTTTAGATATAAAATTCACACTCTGATGCATGTTCTTTTTGACTTTATCTATAACACTCCTGCAAAACGTTCTCCTTAAAAAATGGAAGGGGAGGGAGGGAATTTTTGCTCAGAAAACCCTGGAATATTAAAAACCTTTCTATTAACTTATACCAATGTCATCCTTCACATATTCATGGGATATTGGATTTCTCAGGCAGAAGAAATTGGTGCAGTGTTACTGCACATGGGGTTTATTTGAGAAGCAGTGCAGGGACTGTGACAGCAGTAGGAGCAATAATGTTCATGTTGTACCTATCCTTTTATTCTCAGTTATTGAAGGAGACATACCAAGGGACACTGTTTATATTACCCTGTGAATGAGCATTATTTTGCAGCTGTCAGGAAGAAATTGCCCTTTTATTAAGAATAGGCCACAAGTTCTCTGATAAAAGGGTTCTGCATAAGAAACCCTGGGATGTGGGTCGTGCCGTGGTTGTTAGGTATGGCTGCAGTGTACCCAGGAATACTCACTGGATGAATACTCACATCAACATAGACAGAGATCTGCTTTTGTTAGATAAATTCCTATATGGAAATAAAATAGATCTATGAAGCAGGTGCTGCAAATGAACTGCCTTGTGAACATTCCAGGAAAATCACTAGAAAATTATTTTCTATTGGAAGAGAAATTAATCATCACCATTTGCCATTATCTCCGGTATATGCTCATGACGACTCCGCAAAATAAACTTGCATGCATTTGTCATGTCAGATGCTGAGTGTTTATCCCAGTTCTTTGATGTTTTCCCTCTCATGTGATACAGGGCTTGATCCACCTTCTGTGACAACCATGGAGCCAGATAAGACTCATTTGCCACTTTTGTAGGCTATTTTAGACCATGTAAAAACTGTCTTCATCACAGCAGAGCTTAAATGACTTTTGTTAGGCATCAAGTGCCTGAATAAAATTATGTGAGCTGTCTTCAGGATAGTTTTAAAAGAGCTCCCCCTCCAAAGGAATTCTTAGTGTTTTATGTTCTAGTACAAGCAGTAGATTCTCCCTGAACAGAGAACATGCTGTTCTCTGTGATGGTGTACTCTGAAGATGGATGTTGCACTTGGTGCTGAGAGAATGTGTGAATTCACTTGACTTCTTTCAAACAAAGCTCAGTATGTGGAAAAAGCTTGGCATCTTTGCTTGGAAACAGGCTAAATTCCAATAGCAGCCTTTAGTTGACACTATGGTGCCAACATGCTAAACAAATAGAAATACAGTGTAGCGAAAGGGGCATAAGAAACATAAATTAAAGAGTTTGGCACCATAAATGATAGCATTTGCTGTGTACTTGACAAACAAGAAGGGAAAGAGCCCTGCTGTCAGCAGGTGTGCAGGGCCCAGCCATGCTCTGTACCTGCTGTGCTGAACCAGGCACTTCCCCTGTACCAAAATATGGTATGAAATATTGCAATAAAAGAAGTACATCAAAAGGAAAATGCTTCCTTCTTTAATTTTTTTTTTTAAATTAACTATTGGGTGAAAGTATGTTATCCTTTCTGTGAGAAAGATGTTTTAAAAACTGGCTTTGCTTCCATTTACAAAAAAAAAAAAAAATTGACAATGTGAAAAAAATTAATGACATAAAGAATCCATGTTTTAACTGATAACAAGTAATCCTTTAAAACAGAGCTTTCAGGAATAACAGTTTAGAAAACACAAATTAAGACTTACAGTATTTTGCTAAAACTATTACCCTGCTTTGAAAGCAAGGGAAACTAAAACATGGGAAATTGTTCTTTATCAAACAAGCATAAGCAATCCCTCTGATTTCACCCAAAAAGGAAGAAATTTGGTGTAAATAGCTCAGGAAAAATGAAGATCCCAAATTATACATTGATATGATATGTTGGTGGCTCTCAAATTTATAGTAATAACACTAATTGATGTTTGCTTTAACTGTAAGAGTTTACATCTAGCATCAAGTATTATTCCTAGAGAAAAATTATTCTTCCTAAAGTAAAGACAGTCCACATTTGTATATGTACACAAAAGACATTCATGGACTGCTAGTTTGTGTGAAAATTATTATTTGTCTTGGAACATTTTTTTAAAAACCATGTCAGCATGATTAATGGTTTCTATTATCCCAGGGTTTTTTTACATTTCTTTTAAATGTCCCCCATCATATATTATTGATTTCCTTGTAATACCTCTGAAACTAAAGAAAAAAGATTTCTTTTACTGCAATTCCCATCAAGACTTCAGAGGAAATGTTTTTATTATAGGTACTTTGAATGAGTGTGCAGTCTTCTAATGTACTTGGGAGTTTGACAAACCTTCTGACTTTTCCCAAAATGTTCCCTTCAGTGAACAAAGGTTGAAACCCCAAAGATTTAAAGCTCTGTGGGAACACAAAGCAGAATGCTGCAGGTATTGAGTTATAAACAAGACTAAACAAAAAGCTGTAAACCATATGAGATTGCTCCAATTTTGAATTAGAATCCTGCTGCTCCTTATAAAACCAGTTCCTCTACAAAAGCCACTTTTTGTCCATTAACCTCTGTAGAAAACAGCATTATCCCTGCACTTCAGCTTTCACAGTGCTGCAATTAACCAATTGAATGTTAATTGGTTACATATTGTAAAGATTTTTTTCAAAGCACTCTTTTTATACAAAAATTGCCACTGTTGAAGACAAGACTCAGCCAATGCTACCAGAGAAACAGCCACTATGAGCACTCTATTAAGTAGTACATGGTAGGACTACTTTTCTTCCTGATTTGATCTCCAGCAGGCAGAACCCACCAAGACAAATAATGAAAATTTTATCAGGGATATGATTTAGGAATTTCTTTTCAGCCATGTTTTCATGATGACAAATGATGATAAAAAATGATGACAGAGAAAGGAAGAAGGGTCCAATATCAGGTAAATTTGCACTTAGCAGCAAAAAAGGATAAAACCCTCCCTTGATGCCCATGGACAAATTTTAATGCAAGGTCCTTTAAACAATATCTTGCATATATATATATATATATATATACACACACACATATATATAGATATGTATATAAGTGCATCCTATGGATTTTCCTGCAAGATAATTCCTCCATACGCTTGTCACATTTCTGTGTCATTACCATCTAGTCTTCATTTATATTTGCTGCTTGGTAGAAAGCAAGCATTTAAGATCCCATCTGTCTTTGACAGCAAAATGTTCACTGCTAAACTATAGCAGGAATTCATTTCCAGAAAGAAATGCTTTGTCTGTGAGCACTGACATAGTTGTCTTGACTCACATAATGTATATGTATATTTAAAGAATGTTTAAAGAATCTCACATGGATAAAAATATGAGTCAGGTTTCAAACTGAGATAGACAAAACAGTAGGAGGAAATACAGCCTTCTGTCTCTGCCTTTTGAAGACACAGGATACTTTATTAGACTATATGTTAGGTATACGAGTCATCTATCTATCTATCTATCTATCTATCTATCTATCTATCTATCTATCTATCTATCTATCTATCTATCCCTGTTCACATAGCCCATTGATCTGTAGCTAACACTTGAGCCAGCTCTGACTTCAAGAGAAAGTAAAGCAGGCTTGTGGCCCTGGGAATTCTGACATGAAAACCAGAACTGACTCCAAAGAGATCAAGCTGTAGAAAACCACATCCATAACAGCGTTCCTTTATTGTGTTGTAAAAACAAGATACATATGAAATTAACAGGTGAAGAATGCACAGATATCAAATGGGGGCCTTTTGTGAAATGCTGAATGTTCACATTATTTGATTCTGACACCTTGATCCTGTCAGTAAATAAGAATTAAAAACCACTATGGTATATATAATTGTATGCTTTGTCACCTGTGGCAAGGGCTGGGAGAATGGTTCAGTGTGGACAAAAGCACAGTATTTATGTGAATGTGTAAACAAGGGAACTGTATTTTGTTAAAAATAAACTCCTTTGGAATAGTTCTGCCAATTAAACAGTATCAATAAAAGATGCTTTTCCTGAATTTCTAGAAAGAAACATGACAAAAAAAACCTGAAATACATTTAATTAATTTAATCAATTTCACTCTCATACTTTAAAGTGGTCATCATTACAGTTCCTGCAAGGACCTCCCTCTCTCTCTCCGACTCACTGGGAATGCTTCTGCTGGTCCTGAAGTGGATCTTAGAAAGCCTCACAAGGAAAATCACTAGTAGCTGCTCCTCTGTCTCTAGAAGCTAGGCTGCTTCTGCCTCTCTATCTACACAATCTTTTCTCTTTCTACATACCCCTCTCTCACACATCTAGCCAAGGAGGGCATATTGTGGTACCAGTCAACATGGAGCCCAATATTCAGGTGTGGGGGGAAATAGTTATGCTGGCTTTAAAGCTTAGCCTCCCCCTTCCCTCACCCAAGCCCAGGGAGACCAAATGTTGGCTGTCAAATACCGGAAAAAAAAAAATCTTTGTTCTGCTCCCCTGTGTAACAATGGAACTTCACTGGGAGTTGTTGCATTATTAGACCAGATTGTCGGGGCCCGCTGTTATGTGTCTCTGCCCCGACACGGGGAAAGGTGGTTCTGGGCGGCCGCGATTGCGAAGGATGAGCCTGGACTCTTAGATTTTCGGTCTTCAGTTTTGTTTATTATCTCTTATCTACAAAGTTTTCTCTCTGCCCAGCCGAGGTCCGCTCAGCAGGACAGTCGAGTGCACTCTCCCCCGCCCACAGGGCGGGTGTGTCTTTTATAGTAAAAATTACGTGTGACATATTTACCTTTATTTCCCAGTACTATTCATCCTTATAGACAAGTGCACTTTCACTATGAACCAATCTCCAAGTGCCAACATCACCACACAAAATGGAAGACATGAAGAAGAAAGAAGAACACAGGACCACGCCCTGAATCCTCCATCTTGCCTTCATGACCCCCCTGTACCTATTTTTCTAAAATTTATATTTCCCTCCATAAAGGTATCATTCACACCCAAGAAGTTCTCATTTCCTTAGTCACAGGTTCTTCTCCTTTTGATGGATCGAAATCCAACCACCAAACCCTTTTGGCATCATTCCAGGGTTTCCGAGCCCCCCAGGGGCTCCCCTGGTGTCTCTGCACATCCACAGTGATGTGCTGAGATCCCACACCAGATACTTCTCCAAATAAATTGAGTCAATATGGAATATCAAATACATTTTTTTAGTCAGACTAGAGGGTAAAATTTGCTCAGTAGGCCTTTTTAAACTAAATCACACAAAAGTGTTTTTTACCATCATGCAGATTTTAGAGAAATGAATCATTGATAAAGAAGAAATGCATTATCACTTTTTTTCAGGTGACTATGAAGATAATTACCTTATCTCCTGTGAATAATTGTACAAAACTTCTTCAAAAGTGCTGCACAATTTTTTATCACAGTATGCAAGAACATTCACCTATGTAAATAACAAAAAAATGCTATCATGCTTTTTTCATGTCTCTAGCAGATAACTAAAATGTGCAGAACTCTAAAAATATCTGGTGGCAAGATATTTCTTTTCAACTTCCTTCTTTAGATATGCAAAGAAATTTAATTAAATGAATCACTGTAGAAAGCCTCATGCTTTGAAAAGCACAGGCAGAAAGGGACATTTCTGGTATCTATGACCCAGAGCAGAAGTAAGTCATATAATGAGCATTTCTTAAATAATATTAGCTTAACAGGTGGTTACAGATTTTTCAGATCAATCAAATCATATCCTCTCCATAGGGAGTGAGATTAAAGAGATGGCTTGCAGTGACCAACTTTAAATGCAGTAAACTGATCCTTATAAGCTCTCTCTCCAGCCTTCCTTTTCCTTTCCTTTTCCTTTCCTCTTCCTCTTTCCCCTTCCCCCTCCTCCCCCTACTCCATAAAGAACCTTTTTTACAACAGGATCAGTAAAATTGTTTTAAAGATACCTCCCACGCTCCCCCATGCAGTTCACCAGAGAGGTGAAATTAAGAGATCAAGAAACTCTCAGGGCAAATGACTTCCAGCAAATTCGAGTACTCCTAGTTGGAATGTACTGCCAATAGCACCCTGCTTGCTAAAACAAGTGGCTCTGTGTAAGCAGCTCTTGGGAGTAGGTCTGCTGATTGCTGTATTATGACACAGAGAGGGAAGGGGGAGATGCTTGCTTAGATAACTGATCCAAGACCCCACTATAGTCACTGCAATCACTTACTTGGGGATCAGCAGAATTTAAAAGGAACCAAGTTTCTAAAGTACACAGACATCCCTAGGTCTAATTAGTATTTCCTCAGTGGTTATGCATTTGTCTTGAGTGCCCTCTTCAAAGATTATAAAAGAAAGTCAAGTACATCTTCAAAAAATATCCTTTCCAATTGCCTGATTCTCAAATCACTCTCTCTACCATGAAAATGTATCAAGAGCTGTCTTGACAGATCTTGACAGACCACTTCTAGCAAGAAGGTAGCCACAAGTGCTTTGATTAAAATAGATTCACAAAACTTCAGGCATCATAGAACTGTTGGACTTTCAACTTCTTTTGAATTTACCATTGGAATTAACATGTATTATTAAATTCCATAATCTACAGTCCTGTGCTGGACTGCTGGCATTTTTTATGCTGAGCAACGCTTGCAAACCCCATGAGCCTTTTTATACAAGGAGAAGAAGCTTACTCAAAAAAACTCCCAAAACCAAAACCAACAACGACCTTTGTCTCAGCTGAATTATAAATGGAGACAAAACTTTGAGAAGAATGAGTGTTCTGTTTTAGGAGAACAACTACTCCTGCTTTTGCAGCTTCTGTGAGGAATTGCCTTCCTGGTGCTTCAGTTTCCTAAAGTGCACCTAAACCACTAGGTGTGTTAGCATGATCATTGTACTTGAATTTCAGATAAGGAATTTGTCTTTTGCAGTCTGAGGGGAATACTTTGACTTTTATGAAGCAGCACAAAGGATCGGCATCAGCATAATATTAATGCAATTATTATATCCTAACAAACAAGACAGGGTGAGCTAAATAATTATCAAGATGAGGTCAAGCTGAAAGTGGTGTGTTGCAGCAGGAACTGGAAGCTGCAGAGAAAATTAGGTATGAGTCCTTAAAAAATGTCCCTTTACAACTTGAGAAGATGATGTGATGAGTGAGGAAGAACATCATCAAAATACCACCTTTGGTCCAATTTTTCTTTTAACTGCATAGGTGAAAGCCAGCTAAACCAGTGGTGCCAGAAGGCAGTACTAATATGAAGAAGAAAGAAGTCCAGTGTCTTTTGCAAACTGCTACTGAAACCACTGAACTCATGAGGAGCAGTCACACACCTGCTCACAGGGCTTCAGTTGGTCAATTGGCACCACAAGGAAACACTGGAGTTAGACACGCATGCAGCAATGTTTACACACACAAACATTTTGCTTGCATAAAATAGAAAATGCATAATTAATTAAAAAAAAAAAAAAGAAAAAAATTATCTTATAAAAAATTTTCTTGGGGGAATTTTTACTGGTTTTGTTTTAGTGCTCCAAACACTTCCCTAGAGATTTTGTGAAATAAAAAATATGCATACCTTGGCATAACTTTGCTAGGGCAGACCGAAAAATGAAAAGACAATTCCTTTTATAAATACACTGACAAGAAAATGGAGTTCTCACAGTTATAAAAGTGAGTAATTCTGGAGCTGTTCCCCAGAAATATGTTTTGCTGGTAAATAACCTGAAAAGACTGATCTGGAAGATAGCTCCTTTAATTTTCAGACATTGCATTACAGGAGGCAAGCACAGGGAGTAGGTGCGTAGTCTGGAATCCATCCATGTCACACGCTCTAATTATAACTTGTGTGTCATCTTTCCAACAGACTGCGTGTTTACAAGAAACTGTCACTGGCTTTTGACATATGGGAGAGCAATTGGATTGAGCAGGGGTTTTAACCTATGGGATCTTGAGAGGGTCTTATTTCTATTTATGTTTTTACTTCTCAGTACAGTGGCATACCATCAGGTGCTGTAGAGCTCCGACATGGGTGAGTAGTCTAGTTTTCCTTGGTAGTCAGCAGGGAGAGTTGACCTCTGGAGGCCATCTTAGAGTACTTGAATCCATCATTGTTGTTTACTTATAGAGCTTAAATTCTTGAGAGAAGGCACATAAATCAGGCCATTTCCAAGCATTAAAAAATGCCTCACCATTAACATTTCAACAGTGTGTATCGATCCCATAAGTAAGTGCAGAGCTTGATCAGAATTTGCTTTTATTCTTTTTCTGCCAAGGTGAGAAAGTGAGCAAGAGCTTTAAAGCAGCTTTATCTGGTG
Organism: Onychostruthus taczanowskii; assembly: GCF_017590055.1. NCBI lineage: Eukaryota > Metazoa > Chordata > Aves > Passeriformes > Passeridae > Onychostruthus > Onychostruthus taczanowskii. The sequence continues at coordinate 7,637,037 of NW_024500239.1, read as the reverse complement.
ACCTTATTTTTAATGATTGATTCCTATAAAATTAGTAGAATGAGCAGCAGAACATAGCCTTGTACAAGTAAATGTACTTTAAGAGAACACCTCCTTTCATACAAATTACTGGAAAGCTCTTTTAAATAAGTATCCTGAAAATGTTTGGTTTTTTTCACCCATTTTGCCTGTTAGATTGACTCATGAGTAATGAGGTGGTGTATAAAGAACAGCATCCTTTGCTGCTGATTTGTGCCCTTTGTGCAGATCCAAAGAATGCTCATCATGGGTCAGTATTTAAATTCCTTGAGAAGGAAAGTCAACATGATGTGAGAAATTGAAAGAATCATATGAAAGAGAACTTTGCAATTAGTAGATTGGGTGCCTGAACTGATCAAATGTTGATTTTCTAGTCTCATGTTTTTAAAACTACAGTCATAAAAATACAGGATTTCTTTATTAATTAATAGGGAAATTACACAGGTGATGTCTAGCCTGGTGAGTAGCTGTCAAGTAAGGTTAAGTACTCAGTGAACTTTTCACTTGTGGATTGAGTTCTAGATAAGAATCTTGGAAATCCAGACAGATTGTTTTTATTGGTTGCTCAGCTTTATTTTTTAAAGGTTTTTTTTTTTTTTTAACATGAATTTGATTTTATGCTGTCTAGAAATTTATTAACATATTTTTGTCATAGTTCCAAATTTGATCTAAAACCTTTCTGTTTTCCTGGACTGAAGAATAAGGGCATGCATGGGTGCCCACACACAAAAATACACAGAAACAGCTCTCCACCTACAAAATACCAGTAAGGAAAATAACTGTATCAAAACACAAATGGCAAAGTCTAGGTAGAGAATCACAGAACTGATTTAATAAATCCTATCTAGATTCTTTAGGTGTTCTCCAAGATTAAAAGTGTGTTGTGTTTTTTTTAGTCACCATTCTCTTAGGACAATGGACTTATCAAAAGGCAAATAAAATTAGATATTTTCAAGGAAGCAATGTTTCAATAATAATGATGAAATTCCTGCTGCTCCATGACACTGAGGGGACTGTACCTTATCTTTCTACAGTGATTACTGCAATAAACTGACCTAGAAGGTCCTTTCTGGAGCTGTATTTCTTTATGTAGCTGACAAAGAAATTAATTTGAATAATTTTCAATTCTGTTTGTTGTTTCTAAATATCTTTATGTGCGTGTTTCTTGTGAAAAAAAGACAGAAAATACTGGTCATTTTTTAACAAGCAAACCAACAGCTTCAGCTGATTATTAATTTTCAGAGAACAAAGCTTATTGCGAGCTATTATTAGTTTGAAGTAAATAATATTGTTGTGATTCCACCCCAGTCAGTAACTAAGTACTGCCCCACACCTGATGGGGAGAAGAATTGTTGGGAAAAAAGCAAACCTCATGGGATGAGATAACAGTTTAATGACTGAAACAAGCCCAAATATACTAATAATACTAATTAGAATAATAACAATAATCATATTATTTTTATTTAAGAGGAGAGTGAGAAAGTAATAAAACCCAAGAGAAACAAGTGATGCTTAATTTAATTTCTCACCACCCACTAGCCCATTCCTGAGCAGCAATTATTGGGTCCTGACCAACTTTCCCCAGTTTATTGACTGAAAACAACGTTCTGTCGTTCTTTGCCCAGTTTGGATCAGCTGTCCTGGCCGTGCTCCCCCTGCTTCTTGTGCACCTGCTCACTGGCAGAGCGTGGGACCCTGGAAAGTCCCTGACTCAGGGTAAGCACCACATAGCAACGACCAAAACATGAGTGTGTTATCAACATTATTATCGCACTTGGTCCAGGACACACCACTGTACCACTGAAAGAAGAAAATTAACTCTACCCCAGGCAACACCAGTGTCTGGGTTTATTAATCTACTATATTTTATGTGATTCATAAAGTTCAATGTAAAAGGCTCTGACTTATAGCAGCTTTTGAGGAAAAGGTAAATGTAGCAAAGCAAGAAGTTAAACGCCTTTTTCCCATTGAGCTGTATTTCCTTAGCACAAACTCTTAAGCAAATTTCAGGGATGATTAATCAAAGGAGTCAGTCAAGGCCTGTTCATATCTGTTGTTTTTATGAATTCCCTTCTAAACACCACTTCAAATCTCTAAGATTAATATTATGCAACAGCATTTATTAAGAAATACTAGGATGAGCTAAGGTGGCTATCTATTATTATTATTAACATGTCAAATAATAGTGTCATCATCTGAATAAAGAAGTTACAAATTATTTGTGCAAATGCTTCTTTATCTTTCAATATTTTTTTCACTATTTGTCATTAGTCTCAGTAAAGGAGGTGCTAGGGCAGATCCACTGCCAAATGTAGCACTCATTACCCCATGCAAACCATTGAGAAGGGGTACTCAGGCCACTGAAATGTCAGCTGTAAACTGCTGCTGCTTGAGTGACTTAATACTTGTTCACACCAAGCACAGCAACAAAACCTCTTCCATTTATTCTACTTGGTATAAAATGTCCTCACACTTACATAAGGGACCTAACTTTGGTCAAAATTAAACAAATTATTTAACCTGTGATTACTGCTCTAAAAAGATTATTTTCATCCTGCCTTCAGGCAAGAGCTGCATTTTTGCTGTAGTATGGGACCAAGCAGCGCTGCAGTGAAGTTGGTTGGTCAAACCAGAATTAACACAGCTAATTCTGGGGATCCAAACTCCATAACAACATATTTCCAGCAGTTTTATCCTAACCCCACTCAGTCTCCTTAAGGCACTGGACATCCACTCCGGTGCTGCAGCACACGATGCGCACTCTGAAGTGTATCGTATCCCCAGCTCAGCTTCAGCTGTAAGGCAGCATCCATGCTCAGCCTGAGTGGGAAGAACTGAACTACAGGAACCAGTGTCAGCTGGGGATTTGTTTCAAAAACACACTCCTGAACAAAATTAATATGCTAATGTAGATATAACCTAAGAGAACCCCTGAGTTGCATTCAGCCTTAATTAATGGGTTTTCTATGTCCTTCACTTCTGTCCTTGACAAGAATTTAGTGAAGATTTATAGGGAATAAATCTCCAGAGCCTAATTTATGCAAGCTTAAATCTGAGGCTGAGCAGCAGCGGTAACTTCAGGGGAAGTGACCTTATGCAAAGCTGTTTGGATACACTACATTCCACTAATACAGGGATTGTTCTTTGTCCATAATCCTTTAACCAGTCTCTTATCATATTTAAACTCGCTGTTTTGCTCTTCCAGCAGATGAGCTCCTCACTGTTATTCAAGGGAATACCAGCTTTTAAAATAAATACAAACCCAGTTTATTTGCAGGGATTTAACAGTTCTGTATGGATCTGTACTTCTAATTCTGTTCAAGTCAAAGACTATTTCTTTCTTGGTGTGTTGAGAGAAAAATTTGAAATCTGAATCTAGACAGCAAATTTGAATCCAGATGTCTTTGAACAAAATATTGTTCTATAGTATAACCAGCGTGAAAAGTAGGGAATATTTGGTGCTTAAAAATACATTTAAAAGGAGAAGCCATTCAGTGATTGTCTGTCTTTTAATTCATGGAGAAAAATAACAGACCTTCCCCCATGTCAGTTAAAGATGGTTAATCAAGAAAGGTCATTTTACCCTTCAACTCTCTCTGAACTGACCTGAACCTGAAAGAGTTCAGTATCATTTAGCTTAGTTTTATCCAAAAACTGAATCTAGTTCTTAAACAAAAATGCACAAACACAGGAGACAGCTGAAGCAAGATACATTAATTTTGGGGTGTTTCTTAGCCTCTTAAAGTTAAATCTAATAAATTTTATTAATAAAAAATGTTAATAAAATTATTTTTAGCACAGTTTGTGACAAGAATGAATGTTTCTAACACAAGTTTTAATGACTATTTTGGCATGTAGTTCAGTAGGCTGGCACTACTCTGCAAGTAGAATCTGACTCATTACCAAAAACTACATGAGATACTGTCAACTTCTGCATTAACTGCAGCATCATGGCACCTTTCCATGATGCCTTGCATTTCTGTGCATTTTGTGTCCAGCCTTGATGAGATGCAAAATATTAAAGAGGTAATCAAGGCCTTGGGGTGCTACCCTTGAAACAACAGATGTCTGATGGAATAACCCATAGCAGAGGGCAGGTCCTGAGTGTGAACTGCTGTGGTGTGAGCTGCTTCACACACAGCCCACAGGCAAAGCACAGTTTAGATCTTCATGAACAAGCACCACAACTCAGCCAGTCACTGTTGTGGAAGCAGGTGGGCTCTTCACATGGGAAGGATCTTGTTCTGAAAGCAGACGGATTTGATCCTGATTGTAAGTTTGATTAATGTCAAGGACCCAAAGAGGGAGGTGTCACTGAGGGTGCTCAATGCCTCTAAACTCAGCCTTTCATGCATCTGGTGTTGCAGCTCACAGCACATTTCATCTGCTGCTAACACAGATCTTACTCCTGCCTCTCCACACACCCCTGCATTACACCAAGTAATTAAAACCAGTGAAGTGCTTAATATCATTATAGGCTAAATAACTTTAAGCATTTTCCTTCATCTTTTTAGAGTTCTTGATGCTTTTTCATAAGATTTAATATTGTCTTTGAAATCATAACCGATGATGCTTCTTTTCCAATATAAACATAATCTCCTTTGAGTAATAAGTGATTGGAAAAACTTTATCCCAGAAAAGCAGCAGATCAATTTTATTTATACCAGTGAAAGAGATCCCTAAAGAAGCAGATATTTACAGAAAAAATACCGTAAAATTAGAATTTTCCTGGGAAACTACATCTTATTACACTATGTTTTTCTTGATAAGCATATCATGATTTTGACCATAAGGTTGGAACCCAAGTATAAAATTCACTTGCAAAAAATCTATCGGCTTTACCAGTCCTACCAAACATCATCCCTGTCTAGTTTTATTTAGGTTTATTTGCAGGATAAGGACCTTAAAGGATAAAAAAAGTTCAAGATAATTGATAAACTGGAGAACACTTAATTAATGAAGTTTTGTCCAATTTCCTTGAAAATTACTTTTGAGATGCTTGTTCTTTCCTTACAAGCCTATTTTTCTTTTTTCTATTTTTCTAATATTCTATTATAGGCCTTACAAGCCTATTTTTAAATTTCTTTTTCTAATTTCCTATTATTTGTATGGTCCTTGAGTTAAAACTTAAACCAAGTTTATTTTATTACCATTTTATGGCAAATCCCTCAATAAAGGGATTTATATTGTATTGTATTAAAAATGTAACACTAAACTTTCCCTAGGCTGAAAGATTTCAGGCAGTGGATGCACAGCCATCATCAGGGAGTTGTCCCCTGCTCTCTCCCACTTCTAATCACATTTTTATGCTCTGCTTGTTCCTATTTATTTTTATTTTTTTTCTCTTTTCTTATTTTTTTCTCTCTGACAGGTCATAATGTTATATGCAATGCAGGGAACTAATGCTCTCTGCTGTAAGAATTGACCTCAGTCCAATCTCCATCTGTGAAGTGGGATGTAATGCTCTTACTTTTCCAATCATTGAAAGTAGCAAGTGCTCTTTATAAATCTTCACAAGCAGACAAGAAATCCAGTTCCAGTTTAGCTGTCATTAGTGATAAAAGTGTACTGATTGAAAGGATTTTTTTTTCTCTTTTTATGGTAGCAGTAACATCCTATTTATAGTAAATTGTTAGGAAGGGAAGAAAAAAGGGAATTAAGGGCTTTTGATCTTAAGAACTGGTTATCTGGCCTTAGATCTGGAAATGCTTTAACAAAATGCCATTCAAGGTTTTGGTGGTACTAGCACTTAAACACATAATTAGCTGTTCTGCTAGTCCTAAAAAAATCAGTAAGGTCTCCTATGATGCTTCTACCTGTGGAAGCCATATGGCTACTTACAGGTATTTGCCATATGGTGGTCTCAGTAGCAATCGAGTTTTTGCATTTCCTTTAAATATTAAATATTAAATGTTAAATAATAATTTAAATATAAATATGAAATATTTTGCATTTCCTATAAACATAAATATGAAACAATATCAACTAGATATCAATTAGATACTGTTTGACCATGTTAAAATGTCATGTCTTGTCCCAATGATAGGAATATTAACATCAATTAAAAGTTTTTACTGGTTTAGGACAAATAAAACCCAGAAGAATTTTCTGAATAGCTGTTTAGAGGCTGTTGTTTAGGAGGACCAAACAGCTGCATGTCTGAATTGGTGCACAGGGATTCTATTCTTATCAGTAATTGACTCACTTTCACTTTGTGGGAGCAGATAAGAAAACTATTCTTGTTGACGGGTTTTTTTTAGAGAAATGGTAAGACACAAGCTTAAGCAAAGGGATACACAGTTCACTTCACCTGTGGCTATCAGGTCCAGATGGGAAAATTATATTGAGACTGGTTTCTCATTAGGTATTCGTACATCTCTGGCCAGTAATATATTTGAGCAACTGAAAAACTCCCTGGGAATTTACTGATGACAAGGGAGGAGAAAAAATTAAATCTGATTACTTGCTCAGGATACAGCATTAAAAATGGCCATGGAAAGAACTGAGTCTACAGCTCCCAGACCCAGTCTTCCAGCTGCAAGCTTTTCCCAGAGATTGCTGGTTTCTCTTTTGAGTTTACAAATATAATTGAAGCTGAAGAATCAGTCTATAGAGCTAAAATGTAACATAGGCTGCTTTTTTCTTTTCTGTCCAGTTTAAAAATCTAGTCAGGAGCAGCAAACTCAAACAAAAAGAATTTCTACCACTTCCTCCTCTTTTTTTTAGTGGAAGTGCAGAAACTCCAACCACAGAGAAACACTCATTCCCTTCTGCTCCTGTGACAATCTGCCATCCTTCATGACTGGATCTTGTCACATTGTGAAACAACTTGTGAATCAGAGAGTCTGTACCATAACACAGAGAGTGGGAGGCTTAGCAAACAGAAGCTGGTTTCCTGCCCACAATTTTTGAGGCTTGTTTCAGCAGGTTACTCATTATTCAATACCCACTATCACTCAGAGAAATTGCCAAAGAGAAACTGCCACACATGTTACACTGTTTGTAAGGTAAATGTAGCTTTACTGCATATTTCAGAGGATAAGGTGTGAACATTCAAGGAGATGTTTGGGACTGAGGACAAAGTATCACAAAAAAGCCGTCTTTTACCTCTGAGAAGAAGCAAGTGCCATTCTGTTGATAATTTTCCCATATGATGCAAGTATTATGAAGTCCAGTTAACAGTAGCAATCAAAAGGCCAGCACATACATTCATTAATCATTGGATCCTCTTGTGGGGTATTTTCACTGAATTAGCTACATCTACAATTAAACAGTACTTTATCTGATGTTAAATCACATTATATTCAAATTCTTCAATCAATTGTTTTGAATACTGATTTCATTGCATGAGCTACCATGCAATTAAAAGATTGTTTAATACCATATCCACAATGCAACCATAAATGATTGAAACAAGAAAAACAAAAATGTTCTTGTACATCTTCCACAATTAGTGATAGTATAGTCAGAAAGTTAAAGAATTCTCATATTTCCTTACAAATATTTGAAGTTTTAAAACTTGATTCACTTTATACTGTTTAAAAATACAGAAAGAGCCAGCACTAATTTTACAAAACCCACCTTGCTGGAAAGTGAATCCATGCCCTTCCACAGAAGAATCTGGACCTGCCAATGATATTGCTGAATTCTTTAGACCATCATCTTAAGAAATCACCTCTTATAAGGAACATTCATTCCAATTATAATCCCATACTTCATCTATTACTAGGAGAAAAGACTAAAATAATATAGTGGTTCACTGACATTTACATTTAGAAATATATATATCCCATTAAGCACATTCAGATCCTAACTTTTCAAAACACAGACATCCACATACACTAATGAAAACTTCAGGCCTCGGATTCCAAATTTAGTAAAGCTGTTTTATTTAGGTGCTTTCAAAAGCCACATTGCTTTTCTCTTTGTTCTGGTAAACATTTCACTATTACCAGTCACTTAAAACTGGTTACCCAAACTTTATTCCAAATATGTGTGACCCCAGCAGTATAAAGCAGCTTCTGCTTCCCATTAAATCAATCAACTAGTAGGTTTCCAGTAATTAACTTCTTCTAGCAACTAGATTTTCAGTAGTTCACAAAGTGCACTGTAAAATTAGGTAACTTTTTTTTGTTTGTTTGGGGTTTTTTTGGTTTTTTTTTTGGTTTTTTTTGTTTTTTTTTTTGTTTGTTTGTTTGTTTGTTTGGGTTTTTTTTTTGTTTTTTTGAGCCAAGAATTTCAGGGGAATTTTTATTTTTATTTTCCAGTGTGTATTTGCCTTTTTTTGTAATAACACCATGTTGTTCAGCCACGGTCCAGCCTAAAATCCACTGTGATCCTGAGATCTTTTTCTACAGCACTCTGTCTCACCTGTTGTTCTCCACTTGAATGAGAGTAGATGTTATTCTGCCACAAAGGGCATCAGGTCCAGTTTTTCTCAGATCTTTTTGATTTCTAAGCTTGCACTTGAATGTGTTGAAAACAGCAGCGGTCAAACTGCAAATTTATTGAGTGTAGTCTTTATTCCACAATTCAAGTATCTAATGAAATTACTGAGAAAGACATGTCTGAATGAAAACTTTTTGCAGTTATCCCATTTGGGACATGACTTAGTTTTGATATTGAACCATTGTTAACTCTGAAAACTATATTCAGAAAGAATATATTCTAATTTCATTTATACAGCTGTGATACCTCGGATTTTCCTGTTACCACAGTGATACCAGAGAGCTGAAAGAAGAAAACACATTTCTGAGTCTTCAGATTTAATGTCTTTACTTTGTTTAGTTTGTTGAATTAAAGACTGCCCTTAGGAGAAGTTAAGATAATGTATCCCTTTTTTGTTCTTTTATTTAAAAAAAAAAACACTTCAGCTGCTGTGTACACAAATCCCCACTAACTACTTAATTAAAAAAAACCCAAAACTCTAGATGTGGTTTAAAGAAATTGATGCATCATTTACTCTTCATTGTCCTCCTGCAGGATTTCAGCCAGGAAACCATTCAGCCACACAGATTTCATTACTGAAATAGATGGAAACATCAGCTCATGTAAAAGTTTCGAGCACAAGAACAGAAAGGCAAGATCAGTTTTTCTTTGTCAATTTTTTTTCCCCCAACCCCATTTCTGCTTTGTCACTTTTCCACATCGTTTGTGCGCGCAGCTTCTCGGGCTCCCTCTGCTGGGTACCGGGCCGAGGCCGCGCAGTAAAACCCGCACGACTGATTTCATTAGCATTTCATGCTCCAGGAATAATTAAGAAATCATCCATTTATTAAAGTATAAAGCTTCATATAGCCTACGTGTGTAATCTAGATCATAATATGCTTCATGAGCTGAAAAATATTTGAAAAAAATCTTCCTTCCCCCCCCCCCAATTTCTTTTGTGGTTTGAAAAGTGAGAAATAGAAGATGCAACTAACCAGTAGATTAATGTCCCATAATACGCATGCTAATAATCCAAATAAAACACCTAAATACAAAATTTCAGGTAAATAGAGATATAATAATAATCCAAATAAAACACCTAAATACAAAATTTCAGGTAAGTGGCTTTTAATATCTCTATTTACTAAGGGAAAATTCTCCAATAATCTGGATGCATCATGCTTTCTCTTAGCTGGCAATCTTTTCTCCTAACTCAGGTGAGGATGTGCATTTTCTCTTGATCCCCAGGATATTGCAAGTTAGCATGGGAGAATTTCTAGATCAAATCCCAGGAGATATGGCCCACTTTTGAGCAGATATCCAGCCAGTTATAACATTACTATAAATTTCTAAAATATTTCTATAATCAATATAATGAAAAGTCTCCTCTAAAGGCTCAAGAAAAAGAAGCTGGCTCTTGTTGTTGGTTTGTTTGGGTTTGTTTTTTTAAGTAGACTAACAATATTAATAATTTTATATGTAATTCTTTGTATTAAACCAGAATTACTTGAAATTGGAAGGAAAATTTGCAGAAGACAGCTCCAGATCACAGATCATATCCTCAAAAAGTCAATTTTACCTAGACCACAGGTGAACAGAATTAAGACTAAGTAATTTTTCACTTAGGTCAAGCTTCCAAAAATTATTGCCTTTTCAGAACTTCTTATGGTTTAAATACCTGTATTTCATTTCCAACAAACAGCTAAGTACAGAGATAATGAGAAACAGATACTGAGTGATAAGTACATATCTTTATGATCATGTCTTCAGCACTAAGAAGCTACCTGCTCTTCAACGTATCCAGAAAATAATGGTCTCAGGTAAATTTTGACTGTTAGAACAAACCTATGGAACAGCTTTAGGTGGCTCAACACATCCCTGCTAATGGTGCACCCCCGTCCAGGGATAAGATCTGCTGCTAGAAGTCTCCCTTCCTGAAGTTTATGATGGTCAGTCAAGGTTGTGAGTATGGACACAAAACTGTGTTTTACAGAGAGAAGCTTATGAATGACGCCTGATGCAATATAGAATGCCTTGAGAGAATTTCAGCTTCATTTTAAGTCCTTGGCAGTATGCACCACTTTGTATAAATAGAGCCAAACTGCTGAAGAAAATATGTAATTTATTGCACAATTTTTGACATGAAAGCTTTCTATTATAGTGATGACTAATAAATACAAAAATAAGAGATTTATGTTGCTGTGCAAGTGGCCATGAGTTATTTTGGCATTGGTTGATTCAAGTTTGTTTACATTAGGTTTTCTGAAGTGTTTTAATGAATATTTGCTGGTTTCTTTTCTGTAACCTAATGGAGCAAAAATTTCAAGCATTGAAATTTTCCTTCAGAATTTTTATAAGGAAATGTGTACTACAAGAGCTTAGCACAAAATTGTCCTAAGACAATTTAAACACAAACACATTCTCTTCAACTATTGCTCTGTAATATTGTCCCTCTCTTTGACACGTAGGTTTTCCTATGCTGTTGCAAAAAAAATCATAATTGCAAACATCTTACTCTTAGAAAAGATCACAGTATAAAATAATAGGAAGAAAGGCAGCAAGGTCATGAAACAGAATCCCTGAAATACTTCAGTCTCATTAAATTCAATTTGGGTAAGCTCTGCTGAGGATTTAACAACACTACTCTGAGTTCTCTGCATCTCAGAAGAAATGTTTTATCTATTGATTATTTTTCACACATGGAAAAAATCTAAGGAACTAATTCTTTCTCAAGGAAACCACTGATAGATACAACTGATGGATAGTGTTCTTGATGTGATATTTTTGGGTAAGACTAGCAAAAGATCATATTCTTGAATAAAGTCATCCTTTCACAACTGAAACAATTTATTGAAAATTCTCAGATAGGTAAAACAAGCTATCGATTCACTTCAGATATCTCTTTTGAATATTTTTCTTTTAAAAGTCTTTAATAGAAATGTAGAAGAGTCTTTAACAGAAATGTAGAAAATAATCTGAGAAATATGACTAAAGTAATTGCAAAGTGGTTTTCCTCCTTCGTTTCTGTGGCCATACTTTTCCCTTCAGTGTTTCAGTTTTTCCTTAAAAAAAATTAAATCAAACACAGGCCACCAAAACAAAACTAAAAAGCTCCATTTTAATTTATGTTACCATATTACATTCTTAAATGACTATGTAAATATAGGCTGAGGTTTTCTTTTCTTTTCTTTTATAAATAACTTTTAATATAATGTCAAAACACGGTAGAAAATTGGTATAAACTGACAAGGTTCCAGCTGAGCCAAATTTCATCAGTGATAGATTTCAAACTCAATGAACCTAAGAGTTCACTCTAACCTAATTTTCTTTAAATGGAAAAAGATTCACAAAGTTATGCCAATTCCATAATCTACTCAATTGATGCTGTGATTGTTTTATTTCTGGACAATTACTTGTGGGATATCAGTGGAAGACGAACATAATTAGAACTCAAAAAATTTACTTTTTATTAGAAAAATAGAAGTCTTAAAAGGTGGATTCTGGAGTTATTTTAAAATGGGAAAGAAGAAAAGATATAGCAAGAATCTAATCAAGATAAAATGAGTTAGTGTGTCTTCTTTTTTACACGAAATCCAAACTAAAGCTAAAAATCAATTTCTTAGAAATATTAAAGAAAATACAGGAATAATTTATGTTCTGACACTCAGTTTGTCACTATATTAAATATGAAACGACCCTATCAGCATGTTGACTTACACACGTTACTCCAGGCTTCCTTGGTGTGAAACACCGCAAAAATAATGTCATGAGGGCATTTGATACCAAAAGCAAGCACAGCTTCTCATGCTGAGCTGTTGACACAAAGGACTGGGCTGCACACGGGACTGACAGGAAAAGTTGGATATGTAAAGGCACAAAGTATGGATGCTCTGGCACCGAGTCTACTTGCAATGCCTCTTCAGGGTAGTTTATATTATCCTCTGGATTCACTAAAAATGATCATTGTACGCCAAGGCACATTGCTATTTTCCTTCTAGGAGGAAAAGCCAAGAAATCTTTGTATGTTGGATTAAATTTTTACCTCAAGTTCCTCCACTAGGTGGGCACGTGTGAATATGAACTGTCTCCACAAGGGCTGCTTGTCTTCAGATATTGGAAAGGCTACAAAAGCAGAGAGATTGCACCATTTTGCATATTCATAGATAAGAGACAAGTATACTTAAATTGCTGCACTAGGAATGTAAGTAGACAATAATAGAGATTTCTGATTGCAAATGACAACTGAGCACTAGGAGTGTCTACAAAGGCGGGTTTTGGAATCCTGGATGCCGAAAATTTTAAAATTTCTTTGCTTAAAGGCACAGACTCACAAGACAACACTGCATTTGACCTGAGGCCATGGAACAGGCTTCCAAAATTAATCGATAGTACTGGGATTATGGGTGTGTAGTTGGTTTAGAAGTGTGCAGTATCACAGGCTGGAAAACTTAGAGTTTGGCATTTTAGAATATAATAAATATGAAGCAAGATGCAGGTTTTAGGGCAGAGGCAGGTTGTTCTTCTTTATCTTCTTCTTCTTCCTTCTTTTTCATGGTGATGTTTTGTAATTGGACAGAAAAGTCCACACTGCGGGTTTTGAGGGATCAGTTATTGGGTTAAGAGGGAAAATAATCCCTTCTTAATTGGATAGTTTAGTCTTAAAAGACCTTGTAACAAGAGATTGCTAGCTATTTTGTGCCTTGCTAAAGAAAGGCTGCCGAACTCATGGCTGTGAGACTGTTTCACTGATAAGAAATGATAAACACCTGAGTCCGAACATGAACTACTGTCTCAAGTGCCTTCAATCCAGATGCAGAGAACCAATAGGTGGGGGGGTTCCATCAGTGCTGTTGTTTTATGATAAATAGGTATTTATGAAGACTGGTTCTACATAATTAATTGTTCTGATTTCTGTTTGCCTTCAGAGATGAGGGGCAGATAGATTAGAAACTCCTCCAGCAGAATCCTCTTCCATGGAGCTCTGCACATACCCAGTGAGTCTTGAGAGGTGAGGGAAGGGAAGGCTATCACATCTATAAGTTTGGTGAACTTCAAATAAACCCTGAGTAATAACATCTCCTGTGAAATGTCAGAAAAATGAAAAACAGGATCGCTTCAATGATCTGGACTCTAAATGAAGCCCTCTCCCAGAGCAAATTAAAACACTGCACAACTGAGCCTGAATCCATAAGCCCAAACTTAGGCAGTTACTAAAACAGATAAGAAAGAAAAGTCTGGCTCATACAAAGCTTAAGCTACCTCCATCCACTGCAATAAAGTGCTTCAGTAATTACCTGAAAGTAAAACTGGTCTCTGTTCTGTCAGAAAAAAAATTGCAAGAGCGGGGAAAAGGATTCACTAAAGCCCAGAGAACTGGCAGCAGCACTTAAATTGGCTTCTGCAAGACCTGAAGTTGAGACCTATGGCAACTATGGAATTAATTTGCTGGGCTGAATTTGTCATTTTGATCTCTATATGTTAATTCTCTCTCCTTGAATTCTGATGCAACTAATGTCCTAACAGCAGTAAAGTGATGAGCAGCATACAAGCCTGCAAAGGAAAAGAATCTTCTAGTCATCCCCAGAACTTTGTAACTGGAAATAATTTTGTCAGGCTATTTAAACAGAAGATAGAAGATGGATATATTTTGTAAAGCAGACAGGATCTGATAGTAATTCTAATAGTAGTTCTAATGAAGACTATTAAATCTGCATTAGGGTTTTTGTTTCCTGACTCACAATTGATACAATGACAGTCTGACACACAAAATTAAAAGAAATTGTGAACTAGCAGGTTTTGTCTACAAAAATTCTGTTTTTCTTTACTACATCTTTGCAAGACCTTTGCACAGCTATAGAGGTATGTTTTTACTGTTTTCCTAGAGACTATAAATCTCTGCTTACATAGGTATCCATATAAAAAAGTCAATATTCAAAGAAAAATCAAAATTATGATTTACATTTTTTTTGGACATGTTGCCTCCAGGAAAATGGCAATCCACTCACATAGCTGTATTTGGATCCATCCCCATGCTCCTTGGTAAGGTGTATAAATTAGATTTTGCTTCTCTTGAATGAGGAAGACTGGTGTCAAGCCAAGTCCATGGTGCTGCTGACACACAAGCCCTTTCTTGTGGAAGGAGTGCTGTGGAGAGCCTGAAGGAGACAAGGTTGCTGCTACTGCTGCTGACAGGATGGAGGAGAGTGTAGAGGCAGCAGTAACTGCTGGGAAAAGTGTCCATTGTGTCTATTCACTATGCAGCACCCACCTGTTTTCTCCCTTTGCCCAAAGAAATGCCCTAGTGAGGAAGGTCTCCGGGGCTGGACAGTGAGGTCCTGACCTTTTCCCTTACATCAGATGTTCACTCCCTCTGCCCGTGCCCTGAGCTGACCCCAGACAAAGCAACCTGCAAACTCCTGGCTGATTTGCCAGCAGCACACAACTGCTTCAGCTGGAATCACACTTTCCAAGTTACTTCTTTTTACTGCTGCCTCTTTCAGCCTTGATTATTTTGATGTCATCATGGCTAAGGTAGCTTCTTGAGCCCATATTTCTGCTTTTCCTATATAGAACATGATGCTCATTTTACAGAACTTAAGCCTTTCATAAGCCCTACGACCTCACTCCAGTCAGCTGTACATTTTACAAAGCAGTTTGAAGGTAGAATAATTGTCCATTTGAAAGATTTCTGCAGCTGCTGTGCCCATGACCTGGATACCTGCTGCATTCTCCTGAGTTTAATAAGACCTGATCTGTTGTTATATTGTATTACAAGTGTTCATCAAAATATACTTGATTCTGTTTTAGACAAAACACAGCTGTGTTTTTATGCACAGGTGAGTTGCTTCTGCAGCCAACATTAAAAAGCATCCCATGGGGTAATTGTCACAAATCAATGAAAATGAAACAAGCAACTGTCTTCAACAACTATAATACAAGTTCAAGTTGTTAGACCATGGTGTTTAGTTTTTGGCATTTTTTACAGAGAAAATTGCTGGGTGTTGAATAAAGAATGGATACATGTTTTTATGTACAATTTTTAAGCCTAAAACATATTACTTGAAAGTACAAAATGTGGAATGGGATTTTGGAGACTTAGCTTCAAATTTACTTTTGATTGCCTGCATTTTAGCGCTTTTTTAGAACTGATTTTTAAGAACTGGAATAGAGAACTAAGAGGAAAAAAAATCAGCACAGACTCAGGGATGGAATGACAATGGCTCTCAAATGTATATGGGCAGATGTTTACTTCTTTTTAAATGTCAGCAAGAAGCAATAAACTTCAATTTATTGGTGACACTTCTCCACTATGGAAATCAGAATGTAGTGACAACTGTGACCTGAGGGTTACATTATTCCCAAGAATATATATAGAAGGGGAGTTAATGCTTATAGATACTTGCCTTTTACATACTGCTAACTTTATAGAAGGTGAATCAAAGGTTCATTATGATTCATGGACTTTTTAATTTGGCTTTTGAATTTTACTTGAACTTCACATCTGCCTTTAAAATGTGAATTTCTACTCCAGGAACTTGTCACAAAGAAAAATAATGGGGTATGATTGATGTGACTGTTGCCTCTGATCTCGTTTCACAAATAAATTAAAAGAGTCAGTCTTCAAAATACACCTGTTTTCAGTCTTGTGTTTTATAAACAAAACATGACCAAATCTGGAAAATCTTTTTTGCAGCAAAGAAGAGTGGCCAATCAGCTAAGGACTGAACTATCAAAAGATTTCTAAAGGTCAGGGTTACTCATATGCTTTAGTATAAATACACTTTAAATGGTTTATCTTTATTGACACAGGGGTGCATTTGAGAGCCTTGAACCTCAACTCCAGCTTCAACTTCACTATGGAAAAAAGCCTGAAAACACTCCCAAAAGTATTTATACAAGATTTTACTAAAACTTCTCTGAAGAAGTTGTGTATCTTATTATTTTATTCTTGTGGAATGATAAAATGCATAGAGACATCTATGTATGTATTTGTATAATTAGATGCTGATTTTTGTGCCTTAGATAGTCAATGTAATCAAAAGTGGGACAGTAGATAAAACCTTTATTTTTTATTGTTTCTGATGTGCTAATTATATGTTCCTTTAAAAAAGATAAATGCATTTTACTGACATTATATTGACAATATGTTTATTATACATATATACATGCATTAAATAGGAACAAAGAGCTTAGTAGTAATTAATATTTTAAATCAATGCATTGGAATCCTCATTCCTGAGATAAAATTTTACCAGTGTAAGTCAAATATTTTTATTATTGGAACAACATAAAGATAACATAACCAACCATTGGAGTGAGAAAAAAGAAGGACATCCTTGTATGTTTTTACAGTAATATCTTCTGGATTAACCCACTGAGGAGTAAATATGAAGGCCTAGACTTAGCAGGGTACGTAGGTTCCCATCCCTTTTAGACATGCCTACTATTTTCTCCATTGATTGCAATGGAAAATTTTGGAGCCAAACAAATTTTTGGAGGTGAGTTGTCTGATAAAGAGAATTGTGGATTCTAGTCACTGACAGAAGAACACTGCACACAGTTTCTTGCTCTTTCTGAAGTTCCTAGGCTATTTTAGCTTAAGTAGATCTTTTCCCATCAAATAGTGTTCAGGAAAATAATAAAATTAATTCAATAAAACTAGATTCAAGGAAATGTGTGAGGCACATGCTTAAGAGATCTCTTTTGCAAAGACATGAAATTTATTTTCTTAAAGTGCAATGCAATATTTTTACTGCATTTTTGTCCTGTAGGTTTTTAACTAGTTTCTGTATTTAGCTATATATTTATTTGTACTGAATTCATAACAGCTTTTCCATCTCAACTTTCTTTTGCATGAAAATTTTACTCAGTCTAGATAAGAACAGTGGTTTAACATGTCAATACCTGTTTGGTTATGACAATCTTAACCGCAGTCATGGGTGTTTTCAGTGTGGGAACTTTCGTTCACTCTTGTAAAAGCTGATGCCTGAAGGTCTTTGAGAAAAGCTACAATATAATTGTATAGTTGCAAGGGTTTTTCCTCCTAATGCTCAGGATAGTCTTATAGGAACTGTATAGGAACTTTAGAACAGATATGTAGCAGAAAAGCAAAGCTTGAACCACAGAACTGTCAATTAAATATCCAAAGGAAACCAACAGTCAACTCTCCCATCCAAATCACTAATGTGATTTTCAGTTTGATTCCTGCTAAAATTGATTTTGTTTCTATACCCACTTTTCCTGCCTACTTTTCTGTTAAGTGTAATTTCCTTTGTTCTAACCTTTCAGGCCATTCTGCACAAAACATATTATTTTGCGAGAAAACAGAAGTGTATGTGGTGAGGACCAGCAGCACGTCAGATGAAGGATTGCATTAGTTTCATCAAAACCAGGGCTACACTCCAGACATCCTGGAAAATGAGTGGTGTCTGGCAACATGACATGATTCAAAAGCAAACCATCAGTCGTATTCAAAAGGTTTCTTGTACCTCCTTCACCACATGAAGGAA
Source organism: Onychostruthus taczanowskii (assembly GCF_017590055.1). NCBI lineage: Eukaryota > Metazoa > Chordata > Aves > Passeriformes > Passeridae > Onychostruthus > Onychostruthus taczanowskii. The sequence goes on along the minus strand of NW_024500239.1, from coordinate 7,619,083 downwards.
TTTATAGGCAAACACAGGCATCAGCAACACTAGGAAAATCTATAGACTTTTGTACATTTTCACAATATATTCAGAGACTTTCCAACAAGTGTGTGATATCTGATATATCCTAGAAATGTTTAACAGTGTTCTTTCTCACATCCCTTGCAGAAGTAGAGACTAGTAGATTTGCATGGTAATCAAACATGTCAACAAAATTGTAAAGAATGCACATTACAAAAAATTCCAAACCCAAGTCTCTGAGGAATCCTTACTAGTTTATTTTTGCTTGATATATTTATAAATACTTAAATGAGTTACAACAGATGTAGAAACCAGCTCAATCCAAATAAAAGTTTCTTAGATCTATATAAACTGAATTGTGCTCTCCCATGATGTGTTCCTTCAGACGTAATGGAGCAGACCATACATTAGTTTAATTAAAATCTAGATCTGCAGAAGTCAATGGCTTTGCAGTCAGCTGATGTGCAGCTGCTGAGATGCTTCAATATAAGTAGTAAAAAGAAAGGTAGAAAAAAAAAAACCCGTCAAACAGCAGACTGAAAAATATGCAAACAAAAGCTCGCTGCCTCCAACAGCACATCTGGGCAGTTCTGTTGGTCACTGCTGCTGCCAGCGGTAGCTCACTGACTGGTAATTTGGAAACAAATGGATATAAAACCTCAGGCAAATCCGTTTCGTTCACAAGGTGTGTGTGCCGGTGAGAATATTCTCATGAACTCGCATCCGTGTGCTGGAGGAAGTTTCCTGTTTAACCCCGTTCTGAAAGGACTGGCTTTCCAGGAGCTCCCGTTTCGGCCCCGTGTGGCGCTGCCCGCGGCTGCCCGGCTCCGGGGAGCCCGCGGGCCCTCAGCAAGGATGCGCTCCTGCTCTCGAACGGAGATTTGCTCTCGAACGCCGTGATTTGGCAGTGAAAAGCGGCTGGACTTCCTAGTCCATTTCTTCTGCTTTGTGCGTATGTGGTTTTGTGTTTGGTTGTTTTGGTGTGTTCTTTTTTTTTTTTTTTGGTGTTTTTTTTTTGTTTGGTTTTTTTTTTTTTTTGGTGTTTTTTTTTTGTTTGGTTTTTTTTTTTTTTTGTCGTTGTTGTTGTTTTGTTTTTTTTTTAAACGGGAAGGCGTGACAATGTCTGCCGCCTTTTGTCATTTGAGATACTCAGTGATTAATGGAGGAAACCTGCGAAGGAGGCGAGAAGAGCGAGCACAGGCGGCGCTTGGTCCGGAGAAACTCCAGCTGCCGGCTACCTGTTGAGGCGGGTTCACAGGGGCGTTTCATCATTTCTGTCTGTCCAAGCGAGTACATTGATGCCCGGCCAGACCAGCCGAGCGCCGCCTAGCCCTGCTGTGAGACACGGCTCCGGAGCCTCCCTGGGAGCGGCGGCACCGAGGGGAGAGAAGTTTTCCGGGGAGAGGACCGGGGTTCCGGCTGCCGCCCTGGGGGCGGGGAGGGGGGCGCCTACAAGCTGAAGGGTGGGAAGAAAAGGCGGGGGGAAATAAAGAGGGCAAGAAAACCCCACCTCCCCTTTCTCCGAGGACACGCTCCCGGGGAGCTCAGTCTCCCGAAGCAGCGCAGAGGCGCGGAGACTCCGCGGCTCTGCGGGCGGGGCGGGCGCGGCCGGAGCGCCTCCCCGGCGGCGGGGGCTGCGCCCAGCGCGCCGGCAGCTCCGCCCTTCCCTCCCCGCCGCCCGGTGCTGGTGGGGCGGCTGCCCCGGGCTCACCGCGGTCCGAGGTGCCGGGAAGCGGCGGCTCCGCGTTCCGCCCGCGGAAACTTTGCCCGGCGCGCTGGGAAAGGATGGAGCTAGGAGAGCCCGCGGCGGCGCCCCTCAACCTGTCCCGAGCCGCGGCAGAGACGCCCCGCGGGGAGTTCAACCTGTCCGGGCTGCCGGAGGCTGAGGGGACGCCCCTCTTCGGTATCGGCATCGAGAATTTCATCACCTTGATCGTCTTCGGTTTAATCTTCACCCTGGGTGTGCTGGGCAACACCCTGGTGATCACGGTGCTGGCGAGGAGCAAGCCAGGCAAGCGCCGAAGCACCACCAACATCTTCATCCTCAACCTGAGCATCGCCGACCTGGCCTACCTGCTCTTCTGCATCCCATTCCAGTCCACAGTCTACGTGCTCCCCACCTGGGTGCTGGGAGCCTTCATCTGCAAGTTCATCCACTACTTCTTCACCATCTCCATGCTGGTGAGCATCTTCACACTCTCGGCCATGTCTGTGGACCGGTACGTGGCCATCGTGCACTCCCGGCGCTCCTCAGCCTTGCGTGTTCCCCGCAATGCAATGTTAGGTGTGGGGCTCATCTGGGCGCTCTCCTTCGCCATGGCCTCGCCTGTGGCTCACCACCAGCGCATCTTCCACCGCGAGACCAGCAACCAGACCTTCTGCTGGGAGTTCTGGCCCAACCCACGCCACAAGAAGGTCTACGTGATTTGCACATTTGTCTTTGGGTATCTGCTCCCGCTGCTGCTCATCTCCTTCTGCTATGCCAAGGTGGGGCAAGTGTAAAAGGATGGGAGGGACACAGTGGTGGAAAATGTGTCCATGAGCCATAGGGCTGTTTCTGGGCATGTGGAGAGACTTGGCAATGTTGGGAGAAAAAGGAGGAGGGGTGAGTTTGTGCCACAAAGGGTGAGGGCAGTTTTTATAGCTGAGGGGTGTCTGAGGGGTGACATATGTTCACTATCACAGAGAGGTCAAAACAGGGAATGCATGGGGTGAGTGGGGAGGGGTGTTCTGGCAATTAGTGGGGTGTCCCTGTCAGATTTCCCTGTTGCAGGATGCTAAGAAGCCCCGGTGCTCTGCTGCTTTCTCCATCACCATAACTCTTAATTTCTTGCAGTGCTGCGTGAGGAGTTTGACTCAATAAAGTACAACAAAGCAACAAGTTGTTCAGGCTTCAGATGAAGCATTGTGGTTCTTTAAAATGTCCAGTGCACTTGCAAGTGACAAAAATTATCTTTTTGGTGTTAAGAGCAAAATGTACTTCATGCTGCCTGGTCCCTGTGGTGCCATGTCTTGCCCCAGTTGAAGTTAATGAGAGAGTTGCCTCTGACTTTGGCAAAGGCACGTGGTTCCAGGGAGCAGGGCATGAGAACCCAGGTAGGAAAAAGCAATAGTTAAGGGTGGCCTGAATATGCATATTTAAGAACTTCTCTGCTTAAGCAAATTGTCACATTTTTCTGGAGTAATAATTGCAGCCTTCAGTTTACAATCCTCTGCGTGCTGCTGAACAGGATCTGGAGCACCTGCTGATATCTTGCTGTTTCTGTGCCAACTGCCTTCAGTTGCAGGATATCTCCTTAGGCAGTGATTTACATTGGAGAGGATAGGACTGCTCTTGCAAATACAAACTGTTTAAGTCAGTTCAACTGGCAAGTTCAGTAGATGTACCTGAAGTATTTAATTTGAACAAGTAATTTTGTGTTCTGCTCAGTTTCACATATATTACATCAGCTTAACTGTGATGTGCAAATTGTGGCTGTAACGTTGTCCAACTCTGATGAAACCAAGGCATGCAGAACACAAAGGACAACATTTCTAAATGGCTGTTCATAGTGGAACAAATCCAGCCTGGCAAATGAAGAAGAAACACAAGTTTTCATACATAAACCGAATCCTGCTTTCCCTGAATGAATATATTGGTATTTCATCTACTGTGATGAATATGACTGAGCTGTAGTGACAGATCGTCAGTTTGAAGAAACTATTACACATTGCAGAGAGAACACTACAGAGTGCACACGGAGTTTTCAGCTACTGATTCTTCCCTTTTTCAGAGCCAAAGCATCTTCTGTTTCAGCATAAAGTGCTGGTCTTTGAAGTCTAATTATATGAGAGAAGATTAAAAAGAAATCTTTCAAAATTAGCATAGTCCTGTAACAGTGTAGGCATAAGAAAAGCCAATATGCTTAACCAGAATATATGTATAGTAAATAAAACACACTCTGTCATTACAAAGCACCTCTACAGAAGTAAATCTCTCAATATTAGTATTAATATGTAGTTTAAAAAAAAGCAGCAAAAACCTCTCCAAGCCAACAAAAGCAACTCTATGTGAAAAATATGCCCAAGAACAAGTTAATAAAATCAAGGCCACTTGAAATGACAATAAAATCCTGTGCTTAAACTATTGCCAGCCTAGGCTCTCACTCTGGCTTTGTGATGTGTTTTGATCCTCTGTGTGTGAAACTGCATGCCACAGTGTCAGGCTGGAGGAGCTGACCTGAAGGGATGAATTTTAGAAGATAGCTAGGAGGTAGCTGGTATTACCACCAGTTTACAGGCTGTAAAGTGCCATGACTTGTACAGAACTATCGAAGGTATTTGTACCCTACAGCTGAAGAGTCTCTCCTGCCTTCTTTAGGAGCCACTGACAAACCTCCAACTGCAGTATTTTGGGACAGGGAGAGCCTTCTCAGGCTGAGCAACCCCAGCTCTCTCAGCCTGTAGACATCAGGAGACATTAATCCCTGCATTAGTTTTTTATGGACTTCACTGGTTTTCATGAACTGTGGATCAGTGAGATAACGCAATCTTCTGTTGCAGTAAATTAAGACAAAGGAGACTCATTTCTTTATTTGAATATATTGCCTTTTCCAGACTCCTTTAAGGCAGTTCTGTTTCTTTCATAAACAAATTGCAATTGAACTTTCAGTTTTGAAAGTCTCATTTTTTAGGCACTCTAATAGGGAGCCAAGTTCTTTTTCTATCTCACTTCACATTTACATTTATTAGCAGAGCATTTTTCCAATGGATAACAATGCTGTTACAATGTACAGAGGTGCTGAAGTAGTGCCAGGTATTTGAAAGCAGTGTCCTCCCAAAATATCTCATGTGATACATGCTCTTCAGGCAGAGATTTATGAGACCATGCTCTGTCTTGTATGTATAGCTACCTCTTTTCTCTCTTCCAAAAGGAACATTAGTTCCATTTCAATGCAAATTTTTGATAGATGAGTGAAAATATCAGAATTAAGGATACTTCCCTAATTTTGTGAAAACAGCAGACAAGGAAGAAGTGCGGAGTCTCCGTTATCCTCTCTCTTTTAAGGAGTCGGTTTGCATTCAACTATTAAACACCAGACAAGCCATAAGGGAAGAGGTCTTATTAACTTACAGAGAAGACACATCTTTTTTGGGAACACCGTAAAAAAGTCACAAATCCATAGGAAACCAGCTTTTGTTGCCTCAGAGAACTACTCTTGAAAGAAGATTACTACATCGGGGGGAGGAGCAGCGATTATGAAGCGATCAGCTGAGTCTCAGCACTGCATACTTACAGACACCTTGTGTCCTGACTCTTATTGCTTATCATTTTACTTGCTGTATTTTTGTAACACTGGCTTTTTGTATGTGTTTTGTAACAGTACTACAACATTTGCTCACTAGTATGTCCTTAAAGAGTAAAGTGATAAATGATTCCCAGTCAGCTTCTAACAGTTGACATCTGCCAGGGTTGTGCAATGTTACAACTAATTTTGGGCACCTCCATTTTTCAAGGATTCACTCCTTGAAAGTCAGGCCTCTTTCAATCAAACCTTTAATTTAGACACATATAGTTATTAGCAAACATTTCCTTTTTTAGATGCATAATATTAAATTTTTCTTTAAAACAAATATGTCTTGCCTTAAGAATGTTTCCATTATTATCTATCATTCTGAACATTCTGAATTCATGTCATGTATGATTTACAGACTTGTTTAAAATTAAGCTATAAAAAGTAACAGCCTCAACATAAAATACAAGCTTATCTGGCTTTGGATATTATATCCTAAATTTTGCTGAGCAGCAAGGGGAAAAGTTTATTAAACTTCACTGAAAGAGAAAAATAAAAGCTATGACACATTAGTCACACACTCTTAATTGAAAGAGGATGAAGGATTTCTTGTGACAACAGAAGTAGTGACATTACTTTAAAACATGGATTACAGGCAATAGCACTTGAATTTCAATCAGGTTCATACTACAAAGGTTGTTCAGAATGTAATGCTTACATTATCTGTAAAACAAGAAGTTCATTCTTACTATACAGTGACCTTGTGCAGGCTTTCCTTCTGCATGATTTTGGCTGATAATGAAGGTGTGGTCAGTGAAATGCCAAACAGCAAACATGGTTTTTAACACTGTCGACTTCAAACTTTCATAAAGTTTGGTAGACTTATGTGAAGAGGCACAGGTAGTTGAAGTTATTTTCTTCACTCCTGTATTGCAAAAATCTCTTTCACAACTTTATTTGGTCAAAGTCCTCAGTCAGGGCTCTCAAGCTATCTTGAATGTAGTTTCTGAAATAAATGGGGGAAAAGAATAATTTAAAAATTACTTTAAAAAGAGAAAAAAAGAGAGAGAAAGAGAAAAAGAGAGAGAGAGAGAGGAAGGAAGGAGGGAGGGAGGGAGGAAGGCAAAACCAAGGGCCTACCAGATGTCATGAGTGGTACTCTTGGTCATAGTCTGTACCACACTAGATCCTACAAGTCTCCTTACAGTCTCTTATACAGCAACATAATTTTCTTACCACACCACCCCAATCTCACCCCCAGAAAAGAGGGAAGCTGATCTCTGAACAGCAGGTACATGAAAGCTGGAGTTGAAAATAGTGAGGGGCACACGGTAGAATTATTGTTTACTCAGGCTGTTAGATTGGTTCCTCGTTGGTTATTCATTGGCCCAGAGAAGAGGAAATTTGAACAGGGTATGGGGAGAGTGTCTTAGATTTGCCATGCAGAGTTTGTGCATAAACATGGCTCTTTTTTAACACTCCATGGCAGTCTCTGTAGGTCTTTGAGAGCTGTCCCACTGCTGTTGATAAGTAGTTGCATTTTGCCTGTTTCTCTTGCTGTTACTTTTCATGCCATCTGGTACAATACTATGCCAATATGTTTTCACTGCAAATACTTATTTTATGAAATGTGTATGTAATCCAAAAGAGGGGAAGCTGATAAAGTTCATTTGAAGGCTATAATCTAAGTTGACAACAAAACCCTCCTCCACCACCTCCCAACCCCCCTCAAATATCCAATTTACCTGTTTTGTCTCCTGCATCTTTCTTTGAACTGGAGAGGGATACAATGCAAAACTTTGGGATAAATGTTTCAGAACAGAAGAAAAAAGTGTTTGTAACTGTAAAACCTATTTTGGAGTTCTGATCTCTGTGAAGAGCTTATCTGACTTTAGTTTTGGGCTGCAAGGGAGAGCTACAGAGCAGTGCAGTCACTGGGTGGCACGTGATGGGATTTACAAAGGTAGAAACAGCCCATTGCTGTAAGTTATGTGAAGGGGGTATGATAGATGAAGCAGCAGTGATGGGACATGAACTTAATTGCATTCCTCCCATGCCCTTTTTTTTAAGTTTTATGTTTTTTACTGATGGACTCAGCAATTCATCTGGTCTCTACAGGGTGATGGGAGGTGAATAAAAAGTCTGTAAGCCAGACAGTCATCTCCCTGTTCTGCTGGGGTTCTGCCCTTTCCTTTAGGTCTGCTTCATACTGAAGAAGAAAGAAATGAAGTCAAAATAGGACTTTCTCAGGGAAAGACCATTTATTTTTCTCCTGCTTTTTCTTAGTTTGGGCTAGCTCCCAGAAGTGGTCTGGATAATGTTTCCAAATAGGAAGTGCATGCAGGGTGAGTCACACAGTAGTACACAGACAGGCACAAATGAACTGCACTTACAATATTAAGTGGTTATAAGTGATTTCTTTTTTTTATTGTTGTTGGTGTTTCTCTGGTATAGAAGAGTAGATACATAAAAAAATAAGTTTGCTGATGAGCTCTGGACATTCACGAATACCATCTTACTTCTTTTAATTCAATATGTATGTCTATAAAACTCAAGTGCCAAAGTCTCTAGAGCATCTTGACTGATGGGATCAAGTCTCTAGATCATCTTGACTGATGTCTGTCCTGATAGTGGTTAGCTGTGCAACCCAAAGAACACAGAGAAAATGTCACCCGATGATATGAAAGAATCTGAATTTGGACCCTTTTCCCCAATCCAAGATCTCTTTGCGTCCTCTATCCAAACCTTATGTGTAAATGCTCTTGGACAATGAGCCTTTTTGTGACGTATTTTTAAAATTGGTTTGTGAAAGATGGATGGTGAGTATCATCACATTGTTGTGAAAGGTCATGCCTCATGTGTCATGCCTCGTGTGTCATGTCTCATTTTAGTATAAATTATTCTTGAAAGCCTAAGCTTCTTTCAAAGATCAAATAGTGCCAACGTCTTGATTATACTAATCAAGCAATCTGAGGGAAGCAAATTATGCAGGTGACTCAGAAAAGCTCTGACTCAAAACATACACTTTTCTTATGTTACACACACTAAAGGTCATTCTAAACCAAGTCTTTGACTTTTTATGGAAAAGGAAAGATTGCTAATTCTATGTACAAGATAGATTTCCATCCATTTCCTTGTTAATTTGTGATATGTATTTGTTATATAATACATCTGAATATTTTAGTAAGAATTCAGTTGTGGTCTGCTTTGTTTTTGTTGGTTCACATGCACTCACATATGTAATTATTTTGATTTTCCTACTGTGCACATTTGAAATGTGTAAGCTGGTTCAGTGATATCTGCTAGTGAATCATGCAGTAGTGGAGAGCACAAGAGTACTCTAAGATACCCAGGTTTGAATTTTGTTTGAATAGAAATCGGGGAAATATGATAAAGAGATGCAAATTAATCTTTTCAGGTTCTTAATCATCTGCATAAGAAGTTGAAAAACATGTCAAAGAAGTCAGAAGCATCGAAGAAAAAGGTATGTTGCATTCACTACTAATACTCATTTGTGTGTATTTTAGTTTTATGGCTAAACTAATTTGGTACTTATTGCTAAAGATGTAACAGAGAGAAGAAATTAAAATTAAGTATTTAATGAAAAGTTCAGTGTCTCTCTGAACTTAGCAGACTGGAATCTTTTCTGATCCAGGTTTTCCATCACATTGCCATTACCTGAGATCCTCATATTTGGAACTTCAGAGCATCTGAAATTTAGGCACAGGGAGACAACCTGTCTTTTGTGTTAAATTTTTTTTTCCTCACTGGCATTTTCCCCTGACTTGTGCATCATGAGAAATTTTTTTTTAAACTAGCTGATTTTGTGATGTCTTAATGAATAATTCCTAGGTTGTATGAGGGACCTTTAAAATGAAATTTATTGTGCTTCCCAATAGGAGTCTATTAGGAGACTCCTCTTGATTCTCCAATTCTTCTATTGATTTTCCATACAATGTTTTCTTCTCTCACATTCAAGACATGTTATATATTGGATACAAATAGAATCATGAATGATCTTTAAAGAAGAATATAAGCTTTATGATTTAGAACAATATTTGAAAGATGCATTTAAACAGAGAATTTGTCACTTAATATAATGTGGGTGTGATTTTTGAGCAGATTTGACCACAGTGATCATTTGAGTAACTTCTCATTTTATAGATGTGGAGGAAAAACCCCTTGAGCTATAGCACTTCATTTGATCTGATCACTGTTTTCATATGGGCATGGAGAGTGCCTGCAATGTAAATGAGATATACATGGACTCAACAGGGAATAAATACTCTCTCATTTATGCATTCTCTATTCTTCTGAAAAATATCCTACTCAACACATTTTGATTCCTAGAATTAAAAGCATTGCTGCTCTGACTCACTAAAATATTTAACATGTATAATTTTGCATTTAATGTTGTCAAGGCCAAAGGTATAGCTTTCAAAGACTTTTGTACATTGCCATCTCTCATCTAAATTCTTCTCAAACTGGAAATATCTCTGCATTTCCTCTAACCACTAACTCTCAAAAATTGCAGATCTGACTAGGAATTAACTTTCATAGCTTCAGGATAAAGCATTGCAGATATGATCAAGACTGCTTGAATGCATCAGGGTTCAGTAGCCAGAGAGGAAAAGTAAGCAAAAAGCAGTCCAGATTTTTTTTTTTTTTTTTTTGCCTTAGAAGATGAGTTTCTAAACCTAAGGTCTAACTCATGCTTTTCAAAATGACTTTGTCTTCATTAGTGTGTTAGTGTTCCATCTGGTTACCATGTCTTTCTTCTTTTCCTTCTACTATCTTGTGAAGAATGCATTTCAGGTGTAATAATACATTTTTAGCTTTATTCAAACATTTATGAACATTCTAGTAGCAGAATCTTAAAATGAATTTGCTGCCTGTGTGGAAAAAAGAGAATGAAAAATATTAATTTGCCTAAGTTCTATTTTTCATGCTTTTTGGTCACAAAGCATCAATATTAATGTCATATGTTTCAGGTGGGTTTTATGTGCTAATAAGAAACCCTAAGCAAGCTCCCAGTAGGTAAAAAAGAGCTGCTCTCTAGTGATACCTTGCTTGCAAGTCAAAGTGGTGATTTTGGAAAAGTAAGCTCTGAAGTTAGGCTTAGGAGGAACAATGGGATAAAGCAGATGTTGTGAGATTTCATAATGCAAAATTGCTTCTTCTGCAGACATGAAACACCTTAAATGAAAGTTATAAGAGACACATTGTCACCTTCTGCTTTCAGGTGCATCAATAGCCTATTGAATGTCAGTGATTTCCCTGGTTGATTTTTTTCAGAATTTTGAACAAACTGAAGTAAAATGCCTCTTTTGAAGTAATTGTGTGTGTGGTATCCTGAAAACTTGCTTTTACATGGAATATTAACCCACTGAACACATCAATCAGAGAATAAACTGCTCTTAGTTTATGCAGTCTTGTTAGAACACAATCCTCTCATAAGACCTGAAAAAATAAATATCTCTGTGGCTGTTTAAGTGGCAACGGATTTAAACTCCATAGGGCCAAGTAGAGGAATGGCTTATGAAAACAGATGCTTGCTTTAGACTAAACATATTATATTAACTGCAGATTTAATATTCTTTAGTTTCTATTGTGAGATTATACTGACCAACAACAGCATCTGTCATAAGTTATTTTGGCCTGTTGCCACAGAAATCAAAAATTTTTCCCCTAAGTTTTTCTAAGCTAACTCATGTTCTGATTACATAAGTCAATCTTAATTATTACTGGGCATTAATCAGTTCAAGAAGTACAGACCAAGTTCAATAAACTAGCAAAAAATCTACATATTTTTTTATGCTGCAATATTTATCACTCTGTGACCCCTGAGTTAGTTTTGGATGTGAAGAAGTTATCAGAAAAATTATGTTATAAAGTGTTAATATAGAAATTATAATGGCTCATGACATAATATGCTTTGGAATTATTATTAGACTTTTATTTGGAGACTTATTTAGTTGAAAGAGGTACTTGGAAGAGTAATAGATATTAATTACTTAGGCCACTGCAAAGCACTAACTGCTGTTTCTGAAGTAGGTGAAAGCTAAATAAAATATTGACAGTCAAATTCCACTGTGCCCTGACAGAACACCCTCAGCACCTGAAGGGTCCCTACCAACTGATTCTGGAGCTTAGAATGGATCTGGTGAAATTGATGGTCCTCTCATAAATAGTAGAAGTGGAGTGTGGAAGCAGCACTGAGGATATTTTATGTTCCGTTTTTTAATTTAGTGTTTGGTGGTGAACTTTAACTTCCAGATTGGTTTTGATAATGTGCAATCATCAGAAATTTCAAGCCCTTACTTTTTTATGTTATTGTATGACTCTGAGGAAATTCTTTGTTTAGAGGAGACACTTCCAAAAAGCTTACTTTAGTAAGCACTTAAGCAAGCTCTAAGCTTTTCCACCAGCTGCCTTCATGCATAATAGATCTTGAAGATCTTGAATACATTCTTGAAATTTTAATCAGAAATTATTGGTGCATGGTCCTAAAATTCATTAGATCTGGATGAGATTTCCCAAAGTTCCCTGTTGTTATTATTTTACAACAGGCTTAGGTGCACTTCAGAAAAGGCTAAGCTTTTGTGTAGGGAGTTAGGGACATCATTCTTCACTTTGAGGAAAGTTGTGCATTTGCTGTTTACTATGACATTTTCCAAGGCTGGGGTTTTCCTTGCTGTAACTCATTATGCAAAATAAAGCCCATATAAGTAATGGGGTGAAATCAGTAGCAAATATTGCAGTGTATTCTTTCTCTGTATACTTTTTGTTGTGGTTTTTTTTCCCTCCAAACAGAAGTTTTGAAGTAGGTTTAAAGCTGATTCTTTGAGTTCTCATCAGACATATGTGTTTTCCTTTCCTTGTCTCAGACAGCACAGACTGTGTTGGTGGTGGTAGTGGTTTTTGGCATCTCCTGGCTGCCTCATCATGTGATCCATCTCTGGGCTGAATTTGGAGTTTTCCCACTGACTCAAGCCTCCTTTCTCTTCAGGGTAACTGCACACTGCCTGGCTTACAGCAATTCTTCTGTGAATCCAATCATATATGCATTTCTATCTGAAAATTTTAGGAAGGCCTACAAACAAGTCTTCAAATGCCAGATTGGTAATGAGTCACTTCTGAATGATGCTAAGGAAAATAAAAGTCGGATAGATACACCACCCTCTACCAATTGTACCCACGTGTGAATGTTGAGAACCCTTGTATGTTGGCTCTTCCTTTATGTAAAACATAAACACCAAGGAAAAAAAAAAGCACAATGAGCTTTATCCTGGTTTATCTTGATAAAGCTAATTGGTATTTAATGTACTGAAGTCGCATTTGTAACCAAAGTTTGTGAAACTCATGTGAAAGTAACCTGGGCTGATCCTTTGCATCGTAGATACCTTTGTCAAATAAAGCTCTTGGACTTTTACAGATATTTTAGAAAAAAAAAAGTTGAGATCATATGTCTGTATTCTTACTCACTAAGCATACAAAGGTACAAGAGGAAGATGCTGATGTGGTCAGGTAACTTTCTGACGTCTTACTTCATGAAAGTGAAAAATGGATACATTTCCTATCCTACAGATAATAAATACAGAACTACTGGGATTTCAAAGAGGAAAGCTTTTATTCTCTCTTTGGATTGTTTTAACAATGCCTTTTTTTCTTTTTAAAGTAAACCTGGGCTCTGATTTGGAGTTGGAATAAGTTGTGTACACCTTGAGGCAATTGTTTTAGAGAGGAAATGCTATTTCTATCTGTTTAGCTGGTTTTAATATGTCTTACTGAGCAAGGATGGATTGGTTTTCCACTTCATTATGGCTGCCTTGCTGTATACATAGAACTTTTGTGTACACTATATAGGGTTTTTTTTTATGGCCTGTGTGTAATTGTACCAGAAATGAGGATTTGTGTCTAACTGAGGGAAGCTTTTCTTCATGTGCTGCATGTGCATGTATACATGTGTTTTCCTAATTTCATGGGCTTTGAGATGGAGATACAGTTTTAAACGTGCAATGTATACATAGGTTTTAAATTATTATGTTTCATAAAGAAGCTCTAGACGATGCTTAAAGTTAGCATTCCCTTAAAGAGCTTGATATCATGTAGTTTTAAACAGGAAATACAAAGAATGTTGCATTTAAATTAATGCAAAGTACATAAGGTAAATGGTACAATTCTGCAAATTCTTAGATAAAACTAGTAGTTTCCACAGTTTTATAACTTTATTTATAATGTCTTTAGGTGGTAAACCACTAAAGAAATCATGGAAAAGTACTCCTTTAAAAACATTCATTTAGCTGGAGTAAGACATGATTTTACTTTTTTTATTAATGACCCATAGACTCATAGAGCAAATCAAATTAAAGGAACCTCTGGACATCCTCTCAAGGCAGGGATATGCTCAGAGTTGTATCACTTCCCTGACTAGGCAAAATCTGAACATTTCTAAGGATGGCAATTCAACAATATATTTGGAGCAACCTGTGCCAATCACCCTCACTAAAATATTTTTCCATATCCACAGGTGGGATTTCCCTTGATGTATCTTGTGACCATTGCTTTCTTCCTTTCACTGTGTACTGAAATCTCTTCTCTAACTGACTAATGTATAATTTTAAGATGGCCATTGAATTTTCCCTCAGCCTTCCCTTCTGGAACCATGTGCTTCTCAGCCTCTCCGCAGGTCCCTGGCTGGGTCACTGGCATTCCACTGCCCTTCCTCCAGCATATCCATCCCTCTCATGACCTGAGGTGTTCAAAACTGAGGAGGGTGTTCTCAGATGATTACTGAGCAGGGTAATTGTTCTCTTGATCCTTTGGCTGTTTCTTGCTAATACAGCCCAATATTATCATAATTTATGGCTGCAAGGGTACATTCTTGACTTATATTTAATTTCTGCTTTACATGCCCTCAAGTCCTTTTCTGCAGATTTGCATTGAGTCCCAGTACAAGTGTCAGGACTTGGCTTTTGGCTTTCTTGATCTTCATGCACTTGATAGCTGTTTCTTCCATGTTTCCAGCTTCCCAAGGGCCCTTTGAAGGGTATATCTGCTCTCCAGAATACCCACCATTCCCCCAGGTTCAGTATTGTGTGTAAAATTGCTGAGAGTCCTGAAAACTTCTCCTGGTCTTTAAAGACACTGAGTGGTGTTGGCCAGATGCTCTTTCAGATTAATTTGTCTCCACAGACTTGTTTAAGAAAAATAATCATTCAGAGTGGTGGAACGTCAAATATGGAGAGTTAGCTCACGTAAAAATAGCTATATTTATGTGTCAGTACTGTCTGCTTGGAATCAGTAAAATGATATCAAAAACATGCTATTGCATGCATGGTGTTTGTGTCCATTCTTTCATGTGAACAGACTATTTGATGATATTTCTGGGAACAAAAAATATAAGTATATACAAATACATATTTTAAAACCTCTCAATTGGAAAAGAAGGGTTTATCTATGCAGGAAACCATTTCCTGGGCTGGGACTGAGGTTTGGAAACAGCCTAGAAAGAAGTTCCCTTGAGTTTTGAGATACTCACCACCTAAACACTCAAATTACTAAAACATTATCAAACTTCAGCTTACAACATTTTAGGAGATTCCACGATTTTGAAAATTGTATTTTTAATTTTTAAAAGTTTCTATTATATGATTTTGAATAAAAATTGGAACATAAACATATAATTGTATAAAAAATTATAATAACAAGATGACTTTGTTGTTTTATCTGGAGAATAATTTTTTTCCTTAATTGTACATAATTTTAAACCTCAGTGCTTGATAGTAATGCAACTACATCTGTCTGAAACTTTTAGGATGGGGGAGTGGGAGGGTAGGGACTTCTGTAACAACTAGTTAGACAGGTCCCACCTTGTTCCTGGTGAATATCAGTAAAACTTCCACCTGACTTTTCAGGCAAACCTTAAGAGGCAGCTGACACTCTAAGGCTCAGTTTCCTCCTGGAAGATGCCTTTGTTGGTCTGTGTCTCTAGTGTGACTTTGTCATACTCAGCTGTGACATGAAGGTTACGGATATAGCAGCAGTGATAATGTGTGCTGTGAACTGTGTCCAACCCTTGAGCAGCAAGGCGTCCTGCCACAGAAATGGCTGATTTGGGTAGAAAATCAGGGAATGGGTGCTAAGATCCCCTACAACTGAGTATTTGCTTCCAGGTTCTAGGAAGCTTGTTGGCAGGGACTGTGGTTTCTGGTGGAAAGAAAGGCAAAAGTTTCACATCACTGACTGGCTTAGTATGGTTTGTTATATCTTTTTCTAACCAGAAAGGTTGATTTCAGTGTACATGAAGTAAAAGCAAGAGGAAATAATCCTGTTGAATTCCATCCTGTTGTGTGAATTTGAAAATGTTGTGCTGTACAAAACAAGTAACAGGTTTACTCAGATTCCTCTCAAACTAAGGCACTGCAGCAGGTTTCTAACAAAGTTTGCATTTTATATATTACATTTTCTGATTTGCACCACTTTTGCCTTAAAAATATATAGAAATCTCATTAAAAGAGGTAAAGAAATTATTCCATTAGGGTTCTTAGTGCCATGTTTGCCCTGCCTGATTGTGAGTAGTGTGTTTGAGGTATAATACAAAAGATTACAGCAGTGCTCTTCTTTCTCCAATAAAAACTGAAATGCAATTCCAAGATATGTGTGGAGCCAGATGCACACTGTGCACAGCTATATAAAAATCAGATTTAGGATCCATAGCCAAAAAAACCCCAATTAAATGGCACTTGGCCAACATACTGTTGAATATGTGCAAATATGCAGAAAAATGAAGGAACGTGTGTAACTTTATGCTCAGCCACACTACTTACTAATTACACAGGTAATTGTGTTGCCCACTTAACTAATTTTGAAGAGAGGAATCTTATTAGTTGTAAGTGAAGCTGACACTTAATTGCTGCTTCTGAGTAATTAAGCTACAGTGTTCTGACACAAGTATGTACTAAATATATGTAGTAATATAATCATTCATAATTGCCTGAAATTCTTGTATCAAAAAATGTAGAATTTCTTCAAAATTTTTGTATGGCTATGGTTGGTGACAAAATTTCATGCTGTAACAGATTACAAAGATATGCTCAAACTGGCTGAAAATATATGTGAAAAACATTATGACTGTATAAGGAGCAAACTTATATTTTATAGTTGACAATTTTTAAGTTATGGTCCTTTGAGCTTTGTATTGCCTTTTACTTTGTGTGCATGCATCTTTTCCTTCAAACCTGAACTTTATTATTTTCATAATTGATAAGATCTCCATTTTCAAAAAATTATGTCACTATCTCCAAGAGATAAACATTAAGCTTTATATATTTAACGTTGCAGTGAAATAAATTTTGCTTTAAATCCCACATTGTAGGGAAGGAGAGGGATCTCTTTGTAAAATAATTCTGTGAATACATTATTTTATTATGTTATCTTCATGGTTGCTTCACAGTGTGATGTGACACATTGAACCTAATGATATTTGTGGTATTTTGAGAAACGAAGACAGCAGAGAAAAGAACAGCTTGTATCTGACAGAGCTTGTGTTAGTGTTGTTTTCAGTACATGGGCAAATGTCAAAGACCAAAAAATTAAAAATTTGTGTTTGTTTCAATGTATAGTGCATGTAAAGTAGTGTGCATTTGTTGTGAGATCTATTGTACTTTGCATGAATTTTCAAGGGATAGTTCCAATAGGTCTGTACCGTTTCTTCTTGGCTCTGTCATATGAGATGCAAGCTGCTTTCCTTTAAAATGTTTACATAATAATTAAAAACAGGCAACATCTTCAGGAAAACTTCCAGAAAAAACAGTGTAAACATAAAACTGAATAGAGTATGATGGCTAGATGTTACTAGGTGTTGAAAATTTAACTGATATAACAATTACTCTGATTTTCAAGTACTTACATGGAGGAGGCATGGTTCTCTGTTCAGGCTGTTAAGAAGTCTATTGAAATTTATGGAATATATTGATATTTCTTAATCAAGTGTAGTTTAAATCTCTGTAATTTATGTACAATTTAAGAGACAGACAAATAGAGCTAGATTCATATATTTGAATCTGAGAAAAAACTATGAGCCCTTCAGCTGTGTGAAGTCCAAAACTCTTTTATGAAAGCCTGTGTGTGGCTCACTTTTGGAAGAAGAAAGCGGACAAGTATGTGCATGTTTGTGTGTATACTTGCTTTAACATTGATCAAAAGCTATTTCATACAGTAAAAATATCTGGTTGAGCATGAAACCAAAATACAATCAGTTTTTTACCTAATGAAAACCTTTTAAACCAAAAGTAAATGCTACAACATGAATTTGAAATTATGTGCACTTTATCATTTTTACTGTGCAGTACTCAAGAACCCTTTGTGTATGACATCGTTCATCTTGGTGCACCTGGGCCAGATACATTTACTGGATGAAGGCTGAGGTCTCATTTTATAGAATTATTTCCCTAATGGCAGTGTTCTCTTCTTGGAAAACTTTGTACTGTTTCCTTTGCCGGGTCATTCCATTCCTCTGTAAACATCTAACCACATCTAAAATTTGCTGAGAAAAATAAAACCTCTCCTCTAGTTATATATCATCTGAGGCACATAGACATTTCTAGCAACACTTGTCAAGAATTTATCAACTTGTTGATGTTTAATATTAAGAATTTGAAAGAAAATACAAAATTAATGCTAATGTCTTGTAGTTGTGACACTTTCAGTAGAGGTGATGGTGTGGCAGTTCCTTTACACTGAATTTCACAATTTAGCACAAGCAAACACATAGTCTTAAAAGAGTAAAATGAAAAGTTGTACATTAAGGAATTAAGAACATGAGGCAAACTTTAAGAATGTATTGTACTGGAAAATTATGAATCTGATATTGCCAGTAAACTAAACATGACCATCAAATCTGTGTAACTGAAATGACCTGCATAGCCCCTGGAATCCTGAATTCAGTGGATATTATCACTGGAGTTGAACCATGGGAAGCCACTGCAAGGGAGGGGCTTTCACAAAGACATTTCCTAGAACTTCTTTAAAAAAAAAAATAGCCCAGCTAAACTCTATTGACAGTTCAGCACACCCTCCTAACTAGATACAGTAGAGAAAACACAAAGAAAGGCTCATTGATCAAAGTAAGGAGAGGGAGAGATCACTCACCAGTTACTGTCATGGGCAAAATAGTTTCAACTTGGGGAAATTATTTTAATTCAGTACCAATCAAATCAAAATGGGATAATGAGAAATAACTCCAAATTTCAAAAATATCCTCTCCCCACCCTTCCCTTCTTCCTGGGCTCAACTTTATTCCTGTTTTCTTTACCTCTGCACCCTGACCAGCACAGGGAATGGGGCTGCAGTCAGTTCATCACACTCTGTCTCTGCCATTCCTTCCTCCTCAGGGGGGAGGCTCCTCACACTCTTCCCTTATTCCAGTGTGGAGTCTCTCCCACCAGTGACAGTCCTCCAGGAACCACTCCAATAGGAATCCTTCCCATGGGCTGCAGTTCTTCACAAACTGCTCCAGTGTAAGTCACTCCCAGGGGGTGCAGTCCCTCAGGAACAGGCTACTCCATCATGGGTGCTCCCATGGGGTCACAAGTCCTGCCAGCAAACCTGCTCCAGTGTGGGCTCCTCTCTTGACAAGGCCACAAGTCCTGCCAGGAGCCTGCTCCAGCGTGGGCTTCCCGTGGGCTTCCCATGAGCTCCCAGCCTCCTTCAGGCACCCACCTGCTGCAGCTTGAGGTTTTCCAGGGGCTGCAGGTGGATCTCTGCACCACCATGGCTTTCCACGGATTGTGGGGGCACAGCTGCCTCTCCACGGTCTGCACCACAGGCTGCAGGGGAATCTCTGCTCTAGCACCTGGAGCGCCTGCTCCCCCTTATTCTGCACTGACCTTGGTGTCTTCAGGGCTGTTTCTCTCACATATCCTCCCTTCCTTCTCCCACTGCAGTTTCCATACCCCATGCCCCCTTAGCGGTGCTGTGCCAGAGGCAATACCATTGGTGTGCTTGGCCTGGGCCAGCAGCGGGACCATGGAGCCGTGGAGCTGGCTGGCACTGGCTCTGTCACACAGCTTCTGGAACCTTCACCCCCCCTGCAGCTGCTCTGCTACCAGAGCCAAGTGACGTAAACTCAGTGCAGGGGGCTCTTGTTAAGAGGCGCCCTGATAACTTCACATTGCTCTGTATAGAGACAGAGAAACACCTGATGCTCTGCATCTCTGAAACTAGTGGGTGAGTTCACAAGGTCACACACAGTGAAATTAGGCTGTGGTGGTTGAATCTTAATTAAGAGAAAGGCTTAACATTAAGCCATAGGTACAAATAACCTTAGAGTGCCTAATGAGCAAGTGTGATATATTCATCTTGCTTCAAATCACATCTGGTAATTTCTTGACAGATTTTATGTATTTGAGCTTCAAAATACGGACTAGGTGATAGCACTGCTGTGAGGAAGAAAATGCATCTCATGTAACAGAGTATGTAGATCTTATGATCACAGTGGCCCTTCTGGCCTTAGTCAGTTTGCACTCATATTTCTGTAATTAACAGTATGAGAGCTATGCAGATATGAAGGTCAGAAACACAACAAAACTCAGCTATTATTCAGTCAATTAGTGATCATCTAAAGATGCGTAAAGAATGACTCCACAAGTGGGCTAAAGCCTGGAAATGTCTTATGGTGATTAAGAAACGTGATTGAAAACTGGCATGTGGATTGCCATTGGTAGAGGAAAAAGGAAAATGATGCTGTTTGTTCTTCTCATCTTGCTTAATTACTTTTTGCCATAATTACTCCAAATATAATCACTCTCCATTACTCATGCATAGCAATTTATTGTTTCCATGGGAACTGTGAGCTGATGGTTGCCAGCCCATTACAAACACCTCCATTTCCCTCCATAAATTGATGTCAAGGTTTTTTACCAACCTGTTGTGAAAATATTGAAAATCTTTGCAAGCTAAAGCCCGTGACAGTAAAGTGTTCAATTCCCCCTTGCTTATATGAAACATTATAAAAGGTAATACTTTATTGAACAAATATAATCTGCCATGGTGTTTCCGATAGAGCAGTCAAAATTTTGGGCACATTTGTACAGGTTGTGTGATAGATAAACCTGTCTAATTATGGGTGTCCTATGTGAGTTTTAGGAATAATAGTTATAAAATTGCTGCTGTCATGAATTCTGCTCACTTGCAATAGTTGTACAACTCTCTGATCATGGCATCCTGTCCCTTTAGAGGGGTGGCCCCCTAACCTGCTGTCAGCAGTCAATTTTTGTGGAAGAGGCTACATGGTCAGACCAGCACCTCATCCTGTTTATAGCTGCTTCCCAGCTTGCCTACATGCCACACAAGGCTTCCAACAGAGTTGCGGGTGGCAAGACTGATGTGAATGTGGGCCTTGCTGTTTTCAAGACCTCTGCTTTCTCCTTACTGAAATATACACAGGGCAGTGCTACAAATGAGCAGAGAGACTTGTTTGTTCTTCATAGGTAAGCCTAACTGGATCATGAACAGAAGAAAAAATAGAAAGAAAACCTCTTCTGTACTTTCAATCCTGAAATCTGCGATAGTGCAATATCACAGTGGCCACAGGAAACACCTTTGCTTCCTTCTCCTTATCTTCTGTCATTTGCCACCTTAAGTGAAATTCATCTTGCTCTAGTTGTACAAATAAGCTACTGCCACAGCTCTATATCTGTGAAGACAAAATGAATTGCTATGGATTTAAGGATATCCTGATTTAAGGATGGCCTGATGCACTAATTGAAAAGAGATTTCTAATTATTTACATCAGAGGAGGAGAAGGAAGGGTAGGAGGAGAGCGAATAAATGTTTGCGACAGTCGCGCGTGTGAATGGAATTATTTATGGTCCCAGCTTTCAACCTCTACCTAGGCAATGCTCAGTAGTTTGTAGGCAGTTTGTTACTATATGGAACACAGAATCCTCTGCACTTGAGTAATTTTTGGTTTTCATGTATTTTTCTTTGCATGCCTGTAATAAACCTTGCAGGATCATATTTCTATTATGTTGCCCCTTGTTGCTCTACAGTGTTATCCTGAGATGCATTTTCAGATTTCCTTGCATTCATATGGATGAAGATTCAAATATTCTTTTTAACTCCTATGATGATAAAAGGGTTTATTTTACCTCCAGTTCTACAGACACCTGGCCAAAAGGCACAATTTATGTATAAATGACGACTAAATATCCAAAGAAATAACCTAGTGGCAGCTGAAATCATTCTCAGGGCAAAATGAGATGCAACGAGGATGTTCAAATATGGACTTAATTTTCACTGCAGTATTACAGCTGATAATAATGTGTGAAACATGATTGCAAAGAATACTTACATTATGATCCCATGCTGGAAAAAATTATTTGTGTAAAACTAATTCAGAACTGCACCTCATAAGGCTTAAAATACTGTTCATAAAAAGGGCTCATGATCATTTTGCTATGGATGAAATGATAGGTGGATATTTAGGATTTTTTAATCACAGATATCTCATTAAAATCAGGGGTTCTGGTGTTTTGCTAATTTTGCCACATCCAGAAGGTTTCTATAATGTTAATTAAACTAGAACCTTATATTTAAATTATTTTTTCAGTAGATTTAGTTAATTTATAAGGGCAAGAGTTTCTTCCTCTTTATGTAAGACAGCACTATTATCAATGGTTTAGTTGAGTATGGAAATGGAAATAAACAGTCTTTCCTACTTCTACTCTATGTCTTGTCATATTTCCCACTCCTAAATATATTATTTGGAGACTTTTCCTACTTTTCGTTGGTGAATACTCATTTTCTTGTAATTTGAAATCAGTGCAAAAGAACTTGGTGATAAAATGGCTGCTTCATGTCTGATGAAAAAAGAAATTATTATAGGAGGAAATATGTTGTGCACTTTGTTTATAAAATTTGACTTAGACCTTGTAATTGGAATCCTTTTCCTATGTATGAATGTTATCTACTGTATTTCATTCTGTCTAACTAAAATGATTGAAACAGATCATATTCTCTGCTTGGTGACTCAAATTTCTAAAAACCTGTGTGTACTAATTAAATTAAAGCTCATAGCACTGAATGCCTGTTCATGTCCTGTATTTCTTATCTGTAAAAACCCCTCACTATTACTGAAAAATATACTGATTTTAAATTACTTTTATCCTTCTGACAATTAGTGCTTGAGAGAGAAAGAAGAGGAAGAATATTTGTAAGACTGTATTTCTAAAGCCAAGAACTGTATTACACATTATTTTAAGAGGCAAAAGGGTAAGTTAGGGAAGTGCAAATAAGGGTGAAACTGATATATTACTGCTCCATTTTTATGTAGATGATGGTGTTGAGTACATCCCTTGTGCATCCATTAGGAGAAACAATGGAAGCTGTTCCTATTGCCCAAAGCCCATTCTGTTATCATTCTCCTTGTATTGTAACTCTGCATACACTCCACCTGAGCAAAAACAAAGTGACTGCTGAATTATCTGCTGGACTTCACTGGAGGAAAGCAAAAGATAAAACCATGAATATGTAAAAGTAAAAGGTCTTGAAAGAAATAATTGGGAGACTGTGGATGCCAGCTGCCATTGGGCATTTGGAAAGTTCTCCAGCACGCAATTTTTGGGGATGGATTACTACATGATTTAGCAGGTCAGTTAACCTTCCCACCAGCCATTGTTCTGTTATGATCAGTAATTTATTTTGTTTTTATTTTTTAATCTGATTTAACTTCTCAGGAAGTTAGGGAGTCTTTCTAATTATTTTGGTTTAAATCAGATCTGATTTTGTCCCGCTACAAAACAGTGTTCAAATTGCTGTTTCTGCAGTCTTTCTCCATGCTACAGTGTTCTTGTGAAGATAGAAAATGAAGTATTCTCTAAGGAAGATGAAAAATCTCCTGATAAGCCTTTAATGTCATGAAATCTGACCTTTATGTCAGGAAAGCTGCAATGTCTATCAGGGTGACTTGACCCCATTTGCTATTTCTTAAACAATACAAAATCGAGGGCTTAAGTTCATCCCTGGAAACTCTGTGGAACCACTACTGCTGCAGAAAGAAAAATGAAAATAAAAATCTCTTTTTTTATATGTCACTGGTTTGTAGAACAATTCAGAAATATCTAGATGATTCATAAATATTCTATATCATTGTTTAATATTGCATTGCATGGAGAATAGTGAATTCCAAAAAACCAGATAAAATTATTCCTCAAAAAAAGCCCACCCTTGGATGTTACTGTAAGCCATTCAGTTAAGGAATTATAAAAAAGCCCCTTAGAGTGGCAGCCAAGACATATTAATCAGACTTTTTCGTCTAGCTGCAGAAAGTAGGGGACATATGTTCTCATCTTCCTGTTTTCTGTATTTTATCTTAGTATTGCTTCAGATTTACTTTGTATCTTGTTCTTATTTTGCTTTCCCTGTGTGCATCATAAATTTATTTAAAAAAAATCAAAATCACAGTTCTACAGAACTAATCATTTACAGGCCTGATATAATAATTTTGTATTAGAAGTATACTCTTACATGTAGCATTACTAGCAATAGCCACAATTTCTTGCACCTGCTCCTATATTCTGTCAAAGTGGTCATGAGCTCTGTGGTCCAGCACTGTGTAAGCAAGAGAAACTATCAGTTTACCCAAATTTAAGTGACCAGCCTAAAGCAAATAAAGTTTCCACAGAGACACCAAACAGATGTTGCCAGAACATCTCATTGTGAAAGCGTTATCATCCCATTAGGAGCTCTGAGATACTCTGTTCCATTAAAGCAGGGGCAGGCAGGCTGGACTAGGTGTCTAAAACATGATGTAGCTCTGTGCATCTGTTTACTGTGCTTGGTCATGCCTAACCCTCACTGCTTCTAATGAGGTTTTTCGTGAAGTTAATTGCATTACAAGGTTTTGCCTCTAAGAGCTCTGCGACTGCAGCTGCAAGTCTGCTTTGGTTAAATCACTGAAAGCAGGTGCCTGTTGCATTCTGAAAGCTTATTTTGGTATAGATTTCTTCAGAGGTTTTTCTTTTGTTATTGTTTTGTATTTTAGCTCTTTATTGTTTGTCAAAATCTGCTTTCATTGATGTTAAAGAGAGTATTCTTTCTAATGGTGGGTGTTCCTGGAAACATCCAAGTTAGGGATGGGTGGATCTTTATTGCAACCTGATCAAGCTGAAGATGCTCATTACAGGGTGCCCCACCTAGATAACCTCTAAAGCTCCCTTCCATCCCAAACTATTCTGTAATTGCTCTCAGTAGGATTAAAACCATTCTGGATTGCTTTCAGTAGGATTAATAACAGCAAGAGAATAGTGGTGTAAGTAATGTAACCTGGTCCAGCACCACTGGACCAGGACCTTCACGCCCTTGGATATGACATTCCCTGACATCATCCAACACTTGTAATTGAGACATGGGGCTGCTGTCCTCTGAGAGACTCACGAGGAGTGTCTCGCCTTCTTCCCAGGCTCCTGGAGGTGGAGCTCTGACAATACCAGCTGTCATTGAGGTCCTGCACAATCTCACCTGCCTGGTGCTGGAATGGTGTCTTCTGCACCATTCTGCAATGCAGCAGCTTTTGGGGGACTTTTGTGAGCAACTGATCACAATTACCTGATGCAGTCCAGTCCCATTATTTTTTACATACCTTGATTTTTTTTCTTCTGTACAAGTTTAGTTCATAGTCCATCCTAAACAATGCGCCTGGTATATTTTGTTAATTTTACTGAGTGGTGCTCCTGAAATCCAAAAGCAGCTTTCCACAGTCCTTAATGCTGTCCTTACAGAGAGAAACAACGTGTTCTCCCATACACGTCTTAAATAAGGGCCATCAAACTAAAGAATGTTGGGTAAGAAGTAATGGAAAGGATTAGCAGTACAACTGTTATTTCATACATCAGCAAGTCATTTGGTATTTTCAACAAATGCAAAGTTATTTATTAGCTTGCTAGGCTAGCTGCTAATGTTTATGAGCTTAGCAACTAAGTTACAGGGTCAGATGACTAAAAACATGTTTTGGAGGGAAATATTCTGGGGACTTGTAAAGAAAAAACACAAAATGAGATCAGGATTGATTAGGTTAGGGTAGGGAGAAGAATGCTTGAAGAGTACAGTATCTCTGTACCAAAAATATCAAGTGAGGAAAATATAACCATGGCTTTCTAACAATCCTGTGGGCCAAAAACTTATTTTCTGATAATTTCTGCAAAACCCTTAACAGTTAAATTAAAGAGCCCCATTCCTGCCTGAATCTAATTGACTTGTATCTTTTGCTTTCCCAAATATCGTATATTTAATCTTAATTCACTGTTCCTTTCCTCTGCCAAATGCAAGCATACAAAGTCTCCTATGACTCAAATTGTAGTAGCTCTAAAATCAGAGAAGACAATTAAAATAATAGCCTGTAAATCATGGAAAATAAATATTAGAGCAGTCCCAAACCATACTGGAGTCAGATGTATCTCAAAATGTCTCTCTTTTTTCACTTTTTCCTTTAAACACGACCTCTGCTGAAGCCATTCCCTGGGTCACCTGTGAAGGCACCTCATTTCTCCCATGGAGGAAAGTGCTGCTCCTCCGAAGTCCTCAGGTTAGTAGAAACACGATAGCAGTGTGGGAGACCCCAAGGAAACCTGTTTGGTGTCACCTACCAGGAACAGACCCCTCCTGTGCAGCTGCTCTGGCCCTCAGCCACGGCCAGGCAGGACTGTAGGGATGGGGCCGAGCTGAGTCTGGCTGATCCTGGCTCAGGGCCCATGGCCAGGCAGGATCAGGCTATGGGAAGGTGAAGACTGACCCTGATGCAGCATCCCTGGGGCAGGGGCTGACAGCCCTGGGGGGTGAGAGGGGGTCCTGGGCAACTGGCAGGTGAGGGCAGCCCCCCGGCTTGGGCAGGGAGAGGCAGGACTGTGGATGCTCCTGGGAGCCTGAGGTAAATAATCAGCTTTTTCCTTTGCAAACTCATCAACACTTTAACCAGAAGATGGAGCCTGAAATTAACTTGTGCTAATGATACAGAGCTGACTGGAAAACTGGAGGAATGGTGTATAAACCCCATGCACTGGTGAAGGAGCAGGTAAGTCCAGTGCATTCAGACAGATATTATTGTGCATTTATTCCATGTAAAACTTCCAAATATTCATTGTTTATTAGGAGCTGAGAAATATTTTTTAGGGATTGAATACACCTGACAAAAATATTTCACAGAGCTGTAGCATATAATAGACAAATAATATGCTATATCATAAAAGGTTGTATTTTCCACATAGCACATAAATATAGGAACACTGTAAAATTATGCCTGTTTTTGCACAATGTACCAGACTAATAATTATTCCCTAGATCAGTCTAAGGGCATGGTTCTGAAGAAAGTGTTTGCCTAACCATCTTTGCAAGGTTTTTGTTTGTTTCTTAGCAGGAGCACAGGAAGCAATAGATGTTAAATCAGGTTAATGTGAGAGCATTATGAATCATTCATATTTTATCAATCTGGACAGAAAATAATAAAATTATTAATAGAGCTAGAACTCTAAAGAGTCAATAGATTACTAAGTATCTACTTTTTCTACTCTAGTGCTGATAATAATAAGAATTTGGGTTTCATAATGCTTTCTATTTGTCTGCAATGATGACTTACACATCATGTGAAAACACATTTACAAATGTGCTTGATTAACAGCAGTGATTTGAGTTTCTGTTGCTTTACATATATATATTTTATCTTGGGAATTTTGGTAGCAATTGGAATGAGCAGTTTGGAACGTTGCATATTACTGTAAGAAAAAGTAAATATAAATGAGGCCAGTTGATGAGATAGCTGTGGGTTCCAATGACCAAATCTGTTGCTAGGCTCATAGTCCCAAAATCAGAAAGTCCCCAGCCTCAGAGTGCAAATCACTGATATGTTATGAACACATTTTTCAGCTCTGCTTCAAAAAAAGCTGACTGTTAACTTGTTGTCAGAAAGGTTTGTGCTGGACAACATTCTGCAAACTGTGTAAAAGACACACAAAAATACAAGGTGACACCCAC
Organism: Onychostruthus taczanowskii; assembly: GCF_017590055.1. Lineage (NCBI taxonomy): Eukaryota > Metazoa > Chordata > Aves > Passeriformes > Passeridae > Onychostruthus > Onychostruthus taczanowskii. The sequence continues at coordinate 7,591,781 of NW_024500239.1, read as the reverse complement.
TCCATATTGTGTACTCCAACAGACTGCAGTAGTATATTCGCATCTAACAGGGGTCAAACTGTGGCGCTGAGTGGTGCCCAGAGGTAAGGGATAAGAGTCACACATCCAAGGAGTGCCTTAAAAGAAAGCAAAACCCAGAAATACTGCCTCTTCAAAACAGAAAAACTCACACCAATAAAATTCTTTGCAAATTCTATGGATGACAGTGGTAACTTAACTAATAAAGAAAACAAAGCAAAAGAGTGGCTAAAGCTCTTATGTTTTGCACATTAAACTATTAAAATGTTGATGTTGATGGACATGGCAATTCATTAAAAAAATCTAAATTATGTGAGAATTAAATCTTCCATAAATTGCATAAGTAATGCCTGTGATGACCTAAGCTTGTGCTATTTTATATTTAATTAATGTTAATGCTAATCCAAGTGGCTTCAAATGTTGTGTGGGTAACCTATGAAGGGACAAAATCTTGCATCCTCAATTAAATAATTGGCTTGCATACCATGCTTTTTTTGCATTGCCTGTTTGCTTGTCTCTGTCCAGGATTACAGATACTACCTTGCAACATGACAGTTAATATGCAGGAAAAGAATAAAAAACACCATTACAGATCTAATTTTAAAAATAAATAACAGAAAATTCTAGCTAGACATGTCAAGTTTTTTAATCAATTTAGTGAGAAAACATGAGAATCTGGTACATTCCCAAGCTGCTGATATTGAAGATTTGGTATTTGAAATTTTTTTGGTTTGACAGAGCTCCTTGTTTTCTCTCTTTCCTTGCCAGGATGCTATTACAACCAAACATTCTTCGTTATTCTATTGTGTGAGAATGACAGGTTCTTGAAAGGAAATGAGCAGCTTTGTTTACTACTAAACTGTTAATATCAATTTACAGTTATTTATAGGAAGAAGGAAGGTACCAGTATTTTAATAATTACTGAAATCGTGCATTTGTTATTAGATACAGCATTGTTAGATAATATGGTTTTGACTTAATACAATATTTGTTATTGTGTACAGTTTAAAAAGCTAATGCTAATTATAGTTGGATACATTTTGAGCTCAGAGGTGAACTATCATTTTCTTTTGATGGATCTCCCTAATTAAACCACTCATAAAATTTCATCTGCCTCAGCTACAGGTTTCTCACGGAAAGAGCAGGAACTTTCTACAGGCACATATACATTTAATTTTAGTATTTGCTTTCCAGGTTCTCTCCCAGCCAAAACTGTAATGGGAGTTTCATGGCCACCCTAAACCAGCATATCCTTAATCAGGTTCTCTGTGAGCTTCAGGATATATCTCCCTGAATGCAGCTTGTGCCAGTAGAAATATGGGGTGATAGAGGCAGAGGGTGAGCACTTGCAAGCAGGAGATAGACTGGGTTTTTGACAGCTGTGCCTGCTTTTTGTCATTGTGAAGCGGTTGTGAAATTACAGCTTGTCATTAGATTTGAGACATATCTTAGAAATGTCCACTAGCAAAGGCGATAATGATTAACACTAAATCTCCCTAGCTCATGATGATTTTTTTCTTACATTCCTTGTCTGTATTAAGTATGTTTATCCCTTATTTAACCCAAGAGACTGCTTTGCTTATAACCTCAGACCTTAAAATTCTAAATGAAAATTGCCCATCTCAGTCCCGTTCCACTGCAGCACCAATCAGTTCTATGCCATCTCATTACTCTCTCCTCTGGCACAGAAAGAACAATTTCCATCAATTTCCAATCCATTTCCCTACTGACATTTCTCTGTATTCAGACCAAGTATTCCTTAGCCTTCAGCAAGAGCATTTCTGGCCCTTTTTTTTTTTTTTTTTTTTGAATTTATATATCTCTGCCAAAGGACGGAAGGGTCTAATCAAACTTTTGTTCTTACCTGGGGGCAAGCTGCCAATATAACAATGATCTCAGTGCAGAGTTTGGTTTGTCAAGTTTCTCTGACAGACTGTACTCACACCTTGCTCCTAGATCAGTTGGGAAGAAAGTGCTGGCATCAAGTGTTCTGCAAATCCAATAACTAGTGTGCTGCTTTTGTGGATATTTGAAGATAATTTGAAGGATATTTGAAAGTGCTTCATGCAGGTGCATTTTCTGATGGGCATGTAGTATTTTTCCATTACTTAATATTCTGTTGGAAAAGGCCTTAATTCATGTCTTCTGTCTGCCTGCTTTATATTTGACCTTAGTAAAACAAAGCAGCTTAGCTATTGAGTTATTTGGTTATTGGAATAGCAAACTTTGACAAACCTGGAACAGCCTGTGGTAAAGAATGGCTTTTATATTGTCTTCAAAGGAGCATCTGAAACATGAAAAACACACTGAAAATGTGGGCAGGTGTAAAGATGGATTACATCTAGGGGCTGGAGCTGTTGCAGAGACCTGCCAGGGATAGCTGGTTGATGCATGGTGGGAATGCAATTTGAGAGAGAATGCAATTAGCTGGCTGACATGTCTTGTCTTAGAGTGCATCACGAGTGTTTAAACACCTTTCCACTTACCATGGAAAATTTGCTAAAATAATCTTATCTTACTCCCAAATCCTGTTCAGATCCTGTCACAACTGATATTTTAAAACCAAACAAGAATGTAGGTACAATTCATGTACTAAGTAGTCTCCTAACTTCGGACACCTTCTAGAGCATATTACAAAAGCTGGCACTCAAATACAACTTTCCTTGCCTATATTTCCAAAGACACACCACCAGGCCATTTCACCACTCCACCTCTTGCCAGTCAGTCTTAATTTTGAGCAATATACATACAATGAGATAAAGAAAATGTATGCATTTACACTGGAATTTAACTGCTTTTAGAGCTTATTGAACGTTAAAATGGAAATGATGATTTATTGAGTGGTTTGCAGTTAAGCTAAAATAAGCTAAAATTCCTGGTAATTTTAAAGACATTTCTTCATGATAGATGATTAACACTAAAGTTTTAAAGAAAGTCTAACCTCTGAACTAGAGCCTGTCTCTGTCTAGAATGCTGAAAGAAAATTTTAATAAAGTTTTACAGTATTTCTGAGTAGCAACTATGACTAGATTTAAAAATCCTAAACTTGTATTAATTGCATCTAATTAAATAAATCAGTTTATGCTAAAATACATACTACTGATAGTTTATATTTTTCTTGATGTGTTATATATTAGGTAGGTTTATATTACTAATTAAGAACTTTAAATTATTAATATGACTTAATGTGACTTCTAGTTTCTATACACATTCAACATTTTATAAATATTAAAGAATGGTATCAACTCTGCGAAGAAAATGCTTTAATTTGGCATTTATTTAAATTTGCATTATGAATTCATGCCTTTATATCATTAGCTGATATTTTACTAGAAGTTTAGCAACATCCTTAGGTTGTTCAAAGCATAATTTTATATAATCCAATTATATTCAATAGGGCCAAGCACAAGGTCCTGTCTCTGTTCAAGGCCACATTGAACGGGGCTTCAAGAAACCTGGGCTAGTGGGAGGTGTCTCTGATCAAGGCAGGAAGACTGGACTACATGATATTTAGATGTCCTTTCCAACCTGGGCCCTTCTCTGAAGCTATATAATTTTAGGGATTTTTTTAGGGAGTTTCATATAGGATATTCATATTTGTGGATTTTGCTGTTTATAGATTTAAATAACCATGTGAATTTATCTGCCTTTTCATGCATATTTTGTGTATTTTATTGGTTTCCATCCTCTGCTGCCAGAAGCTAAGATATTATCATCCCACTGCTGGATTCTGAGGTTGCTGTGATTTTCAGAGAGGAAAGGGGTTAATACCATCACATTGTTATAGGCAGCCTGAGCCTGCTTATTTCTACTGGAAAAGGAGACATGCAGTGCCTTTTTACCTACTTATGGACTGCAGGCTTTTAGCTTGAAATCTTTTTTCACAGCTCAGATTTTTCACTCAGGCAGGCAGTCAGTCAGTCACTCACTCAGGTACTCTTTTCCCTTCCCCAGGTCACTTTCACACTCTTTTTGTTTGCATAATCTGAAAGGGGTTTTTTTCTCATCCACTGGAATATTTAGAACTGAAATACTTTCTTGTGACTGACACTGTGTTTGGATAGTTGGATATTTTACAATCTCATGTTTAACTAGATTATATCACACTGCAATCATCTTGGAGCATATTAGAGATGGACTAAATGGAAAGACATATGTACATTCTTAATGTATTTTATACATATAGATGATATCTTTTTTAATCCATCTGTCTCTTTATTTCAGCACACTGAAGGCATATTAAAGATTATTAAGCATTCAGGGATGGCTGAAGTGCCATAGTAATTGCAGAAGTGGTGCAAGAAGCAGAGGGATACTCAAAGCAGTTAACAAACACTCATGGCAAGTACATTGTAATGATCAGGCGCTGCCTTTATCGGGGTTTCAGAAACAACTGGGAATAAATAAATCACATAAATGTATTCAGGACCACAAATGTAGAGTAAGGGTCAAAGAAATTGTAAACTGCAGAATCTTCAAAATTAACAACTAGTACAAAAAAGCATGTGTCAGATGCTTGGAGGACCAGTTGATTGCTTTTCAGATATAGATCTGGGGGAAGGAAAGTGGATCTTTAAATGTCACTAGGGGAAGGGCAGAATGGGAAGGAAAAACTAAGAAAAGGCATCCATGAAGCAGAAAAGCTTTAGTGTACTTTGAGATCTTGACAGATGTACTTATGATTAAGCTTGGCTGTGAAAAATATAGATGTCATTGCTGTTTTACTAGTATGAGACAACAAAATGTCAGCAACTCACAAGTAACTGCAACTCATATAAAACAGCCACAAGGATAACATAGTCTTGCCAAGTTCCACTAGTAATTATATGTGTATGGGCAGCAATTTTAACTTGCTCCTGCAGAATGCAATAAAAACATAAATCTGAAGCTTAATCCTGTAAATTTACTGTTACTAAATACTTGCTTATAACATATTTATGAAAATTTAGGTCTGTGTTTTTACAGTTTGTTGCATAGCGACAGAACGGTCTACAGTATAAATTACAAAGCTCTGGAATAACGGCGAAATTGGTTTCAAATGAGATAGTCCTACAAAACAGAGGCAGCATAAACATCTGGACTGTTTGTATGGCTTAAACAAGGCTGAAGAATGTACTGTCCTATGTAGGCATAAAGCAGGGAATTTAAATTAATTGTTCTAGTACAGGTACAAACCACTGCTTTTTATTGCTGTCACTGACCACTGAGTGTTTCCATTAACTCAGCGAGGCTAAAGGAAATACTGAAGACCTAGTAAACATTGTTTGTAAGCTCAATGTTTCCTGAAAGAGGGGAAAATATTTCGGTAGTAGTATGTATTGCCTATTACTATGAACATAGAAATAGATCTAGAGTTCCTGAACAGCAATAAATGGGTGGTATTGTGCAGAGATAAATTGGAACCTGTCAGTTTCCTGTCTTCCTACAAAATAGTTCTATAAGATGCATTTGAAGAAGATGTTGTCCACAGAGATAAATGTTGCTTTTGTGATAGCAGAGGGAGTGGAAAAGGTATTGAGTTTATCAATTTGTCTGACATCCATGATAACGAAAACCTAGGAAACAGAAGAAGGAAGAAAAATATATGCTGTCACTTCTTTCATACTTCACAGCTAAGGAAAAAACCTACTTTTTAGAAATGCAACTACTTAGATTTTCACTACTGATTAAATAAAACAAAAGATCTAGACAATGATAAGTTTTATATATGAAGAATCTGCGACTCTAAAAGAAAACACTTAGTTGAATTCCTGATTGCATTATTTTTTCCCTTTGATGCACTGTGAAAAGCAGCTGAATTACTTGCAACTGTGGGAGCTGGAGAGAAGCTAACAAAATTTTCTGAGCCCTACCTTACCATCTGTAAGCTTTTTAATTAGCCACAGCAACTATCAAACTGTTGCCTTCCATAATAGTTGAAAGATTTCCTTAGTAAGACCTTGATCAGTACAAATGTACTGGGTTTGAGAAATGTTTGCTTCTGTGGGCTGGCCTAAAAAAAAAAAATGCCCCAGTAGCAGCAGCAGCTAGAGTGGGCATGGAAAACTGACTGTCCTTTGTGAGACCAAGGGCAACATTTTCAGCAGTGTTGAAAAGTGAAGGCTTAATAAATAATAAAACCATCAGGACAGGTTGTTCCTTCTGATGATGTGGTAGTTCCTTCTGATAGCCTTGCATCTTTGTCCTATTTTCAGTTTGGGGACACAAGAGTTTGATGGGATTTCCAAACACTTTGTAGTGCACAATGACTTTTTCTTCAGCATGTTCATTGGATTGCAAAGGCTACTGAATCTTCAGTTCAGTCTTTGACCCTTTGGAGATCTCCAAATTTCGGCTACCCGAAACAGGGACAATAAACCAGGGTTGCATTGCTGTCTTATTCTCCAAGACAGCAGGGCAAGTGCAAAGCTCAGTGTGCTGTAGCAGTGCTGACTTGGTAAAGTTCAAAAGGAGCTCAGAAGAAGAAGGGGTGGTCCTCTGTCACAGAGCTGTGTGCTGCAGACTTTCTTCATCTTGAAATAATACAGTGCATGACTGGAGATGGCAAATAAAGCAGAGAACCTTTAGTTTAGTTTTCACCAAAGACACAATGCCAGAGGCTGCTGTCAGTGAGCGCTGAGGAGTGTCAGTGGGAAGAAGCTGCCCTGTTCTTGTTTCTGAGGTCTGTGAAGCAGGAGCTGTGTGAATGCACTGTGCTGTGAGAAAGGAAAAGACAATGACTTTTGAGGAAAAGGTTGTGTATGGTTCATAGCATCTTCCCCCGTATCACTGTCTTTTCTATACACTCCTGTATCATAAAAAATATGCTGCTACTGAAACCCCACAAAGTGTCAGCTTGTGATCTTTCTGGCCTTAAATTTACCAAGTTTGCCTCTCTTTCTGAGTCATATCCCTTGCTTCTTCTGACTTCTGCTCTGTTCTAAAAAAAAAAAAAAAAAATACTATTTTCTGTATTTTTTAACCCACTCCACTTCACCACCACTGAAATCACAGGGACAGTTTAACAGTTTTCTGTTAAAAGACTGACTCAAGTGCAATTCCAGCTGAAGTAAAAAAAAACCCAAAAACCAAAAAAGTACATTTATTAATATTTCCGTTTCCATGGCACTGAAGAATACAGACTTCAGACTTTTTCTCTCATGTTTTGACAAACCAGCTTTGTACTGAGACACCATAGAGATCACAAGTGGGTTTTATGCTGAATTCTTTTGTGATATCAGCTGCTTATTAATCAGGAAATGGCAAGGACATGGATAGTAGGGTTGCCAGACATAAGGGTCTGGTAGTCTGTCACTCTTCTTCATACCACAGAAGTGGTCTCAGAGAAATTTTGGCTGTATGAATGACAGGAAGATGCAGAGCTGAAGACAGGCAGATAATTACTCTGAGATTTTTTTGCCCTTGAACAAGCTGACCTGGAAGTGAGCACTTGGTTAAGAATTCTGATAGGAGTGCTGCAAAGTAATAATTTATGTCATTCTTTAAAAAGTGTCTCCCTTGAGCTTTACTGAGTACGTAAGTGCCCGTGCCAGACGGACCAAGAGAGCTCTATTAGATAGGAATTATTTTACATCTCCTGCCAAGGTACGGCTGCTGTGTGTTTCACATAGGCTGCATAGCCCTCTCTCTCCCCCACCTTACTTCTGTCTATCTGCACTGTATATCCAAAATATTCTATTAACTGCTGAACTTCTATTAGCTTTTGATGGGAAAAAACTCACTAAATTTAATTCTTTGTAATATTTTTTATTCAGTTATTAAATGCTACAGAATATACATTCAGTAATGCATCTACTTCAGAGAGTTAGGTAGTATGTGATTAGTGCAATTAAAACTTTTTCAGACTCTGAGACAGATAATTTAGTTGATATGTATTACTACAATCAGGAAGTTTTATTTGAGTCTTGGACATGGTAAAGTAATGGAAGTTAGTTATTTTGAAAAGCTGATGGCCTAACTGCATTCCCTTGGAGAGTGATCATGCTGAGATTGCAAATGGGAATAAAAGAAGAAGCCCTTGTGGCAGGTGTTAAATCCATCAGCTGTTAGTCTGTCAAAGTTTGCATACACCATCACCCCTCTAGGGCAGTCACAGGACAACCAGATTGCAGCTGAAGACAAAGGTGTGGTTTTTCAAGTACCTGTGAGGCAACCTCCCTTTTCCCTACCCCTTTGTACTGCTGGTTTCAAGTGAAGTCTGGATAGGATGCTTACATCTGACCTACACAGAAGCACTGAAAATAGGGAGATCTGTAGCAGTGCATGTAGTGGAGTTTAAGGTAAAACCAAAAGTATTCCAAAGCAGTCGTGTGCTCTCCACGCTGCGGTTGTCAGGTGTTCATCGATCTCTTATCTTCTGCCTTTGGGAATAGTCTCTCTGCTTGTCTCAGTGATTTGTCTGACTCTTATCTCTTTGAGAAATTTCACTGTGGAGAAAGTCAGATTTTTCAGCATTTGTTTTTCACCCAGAAACAGAAGCATTTTTCAGGATGTATTTAAAAGCAGTATTTCAAAGGATGGACAGCAACAATTTTTTTCCTTCTTGTTTATCTAATCAGATTTTGAAAAGGAAAACACAGCTATTAATTCAATAGAATGCTTGCTTTTATGAAACTGATCTTTGCCACAGCAAATGACCAAGGATACTATTACCTTAGGTATTTATGGATGTATTTCCTCAGCTGGAAATATATTTCCTTAGACAATAAGGTATTTTATCAGAGAAACAGACGTCTTGTCTGTTTCAATATTGCTGCTCATACTGGCATTGCATTTTATTTCTTAGGGTGGTTACATAAAGCCTGAAAAGAAAGAATATACTGTTTTGTTTCACCGAGGCTGTTAGTGCTTAATTAGCATTTGTTTGATTTTATATATGTATGTTGTCATTGATAGGAGGTAACAAAATTAAAATAGTGACAATTTTGAAACACTTCTGTTTGGCATCTCCATAATCTGAGGATTATTTGAATATTCAAAGTCTCTTCAGTAAATGTCAGAACTGATCTTGTAGTCCTTCTTCTTCCCCCTTTCCCCTTCCACCTTCCCCTTCCCCTTTCCTTTTTTATTTTGTTTTAATAAAACATGTACATATATTAAAAAATAAATGAATGAAACAATTCAAACTCTTTTTCTGCTCAGAGTAGGTATAAGGCAGATTATAGGATTTTTTCCATTGTCTTTCAGTTTGGAAATTAACCCTCACTGTCTGTAAGAATGGATTTCATTGTGTACAAACTTACGTGATTATTTGAGGGAGCTATGAATGTACAGGTTAATAATGAACAGATATATCTGATTCCTTCTAGTTCTAGGTGTAAATTACAGTAAAGCTTATCCCTTTTCAAGAGGTAGAATACTCTTCTGCAGTTCATTTTTGCTTTTGAATTCAATGTTTAGAGCTTTGGCCTTATTCAACATTTAGAGCTGCACACGTATTCTTCTACATGGATAAGAACCAGGCAGTACTCAATGATAAAATAATAATGATAATAAAAAAACCAACAACAGCAGCAGCAGATCAGTGGAAAGATATGAGGCTGATATCAAAGAGCTCACAGCAATGAGTTATAGGTGTTGTTTCCTGATGCTGTTCCTGAGCAGAAGTGCTGGGATTTTCTTATATTGGCACAAATAATTTCTGATTCCCATATGTTGGTATAAAAAAGATAATTTTTTTGGCATGGTACCACAATTTATTCTGAAATTGCTGGTCATGGATTATTTCAGTTACTTTTTCCAGAGATGAACTGAAAGTGTTAAAGGAAGAAAGGGAACAAGGACATAAGAAGAAAAATGTGGGGTAGAAGAAGTTGCTGCAATTAGTTCCAAAAGGAAGAATTTGTTACATTTCCAGCTCAGCATGCTCATCAACGTCACTGGAGAATGTGCAGTACATGTTAAACAACTCCTTTCTGTTCTGTAAACATAGGCATGGTTCCCTGCCGTGCACAAGAAAAGCAATTCCTCTACCAATAAACTACAGAAACACTTCTACCAGCCACCTCTCTTTTATGAAAAATTCCATCTGTCTAACACTTCTGACTTTCTAGAACCTGATACATCTTTTTTATCAGTTTCTTTTTTTTAAAAAAAAAGTTGATCAAGACCAAAGACCACTCTCAGTCATAAACTTCTAAATATTTTTTAGGTTTTGTTCAATTACTTTCTTCAGAATTCACAGAATGATTAGGCTGGAAGGGACCTTAAAGATTATTGAGTCCCACCCATGCCTTAACATCTCAACTAAATCCTGGCCTTCCTAACCCTTCCTAGAAACATTGTCTATATAAAAGTCGTAATTTGTATTTTTACATCTATATAATATCTGTATCTCTCTATATGTTTTATTTATATTGATACAGTAGTGTCTATTTGATTGAACGTTGGAATATTCTTTCTGATAACAACAAATCTACAAGTTTGCAATTAATATCCTTTCTTTTCCTACCTATTTCGACATTTTATTTGTAAAGCTCTTTCTTGTTCCAGCAGTAATGTAAAAGAACCTCATGGATGAAAGGCAGATGTAGCTATGCAGAAAGAATGCCAGCCCCCGCTGTTCTAGTCATACAGGTAGATGGTACAAGCCAGTGTGAAGGCAGGCAGGGCATACTGCACCCTAGAACTGCTGAAAATGGTATCCTTGGGGAGATTGTGGAGCTTGAGATAGTGAATTAAACTACATTTCGAAATGTAATAAAAAAACCTGCTGACATAGCAGTGCATCACTGCAAAACAGAAAGTGAAAACTACAGATCTAGAACTCAAAGACATGGTTTGCTCTTTCTTGGCTTTTAGAGACTCTCCTTCCCTTGTGAATGTTACTGTGCTTTGGCAGATACTGAACTTTTGCTGTGGAAGCACCAGATGATCCCAAAAAATGAAACCATGTTGTGAGAGGCATAAAAGTCTCTGAAGAGAAGACCTTCTCTGCCAAGGACTGAATACATATATTTAACTTTCAAGCTGAACTCATTTCAGAGAACTGAGATATACTCAGGCTTTCTCAGAAGACTAATCCTCATGGTTTATTTAGCAACAAGAATGGCTTATGTCCATCACTCCTTTTTAAAAAGCATGGTAACGCTGAAATATTTGCCCTTGCCTCCTTCTACACAAAAGGTAGTTTCACTGAGGAAAAAAAATATAAAATTGGGACAGATGGCATTGCTGAAGAAGAATAACTGTCAATCTCTCCAGAGTCTGTCGAAACGACTCCTGTAGAAGGCAGGTATCTATCATCAGAAGTGATACAAATAGCCCCTTTGCTCCTAAGTAAGGCAAGGTATTATAACATTTGAGGTAATTTCCTCCTCTCCTTTAGCACTGCTGTTGCAGGCAGCAAGCATTCCGCTTCCATTAGAGTCATTCAGTCAGCCTCTTTGGGAGCATGTTTGTCAGGCACTGACCCATTCTTTGGTGCTCCTCCAGAGAAGGGGCCTGGCATCTGTCAGAAGATACAAGGTTAGGAGGCTTAAGAAAGTCTTGCTCTGCACAAATAACTGTCTTGAGGCAAGTACCACATTTCAACACCCCATTCTCCAGTTCAATGTCTAGGATACAACATCACACAGATAAGACAATGCTCAATGAATATTCACTCTTCTGTTCTTCCTGGCTGTTGCAATTACTTAATTTTTTCTCTCAGGGGGAAAGATATTGTTCAGCAAACAAAGGATAATCTGCATAATCTTTAAGATTTTCCATTATTTCTTTTTATCTGAGCTACATCTCTAGAAGATAAGTGTACTTTTATCATTAAGAGCATCTTACTGTCTGAGATGCATGTTACCCCTTCTTTTCTACTGTACAGTTAAAGTAGGCAGAGAGGGAGCAAGGCTGCTGAAGCTCACTCTGAAAGAGTAACAGAACTGAGATCATGCCCTCCACACATTAATTCAAGTTCTGGATTAAGGTTTAAGCACTGTCTTTGTAGTCTTGGATTAATTATTGATACATTTCTCTTTAAAAGGATAATGTATTTGATGTGAGCACTCTGTCTATCCATAAGTACTGATTTCTTTTGGTAAATTCACTCAAAGGGCTTGAATTTTGTGTATCAGCTGTAACTATTTATTTCATATTTATTGTATTTTACAATAGCACAAACATACTTCCACTTAGTTTGATTCATTGTACTGCTTAAGACAATGTGATGATGGTCACTGAAAAAAACTTCTCTAAAGTGTAGGGAGAAAAAATGCATGTAGATTTTTCAGGCATGACATTTCAATAAACTGACCTTTGCAATACTGTTTGAGTGACAAGAACACAAAAACCTCATTGCAAACATGACATTTACTTTCAAATATTTCCATTTATCCAGCCAGTGGGGTTTTTAGCCAGTGTTTTTTTTTTTTTTATGGGATTGTATTTCAAAGATGATTTTCTATTAGTTAGTCTTTACATTTCTGTTTGAACTTGTGCATTTATCTGAGTTTGCTGTAGGTAGGCAAATGGAGTTTCTAATGCAAACTTGTGCTTCTTGCACAAGCTGAAAAACTGAGCTTCTAACATTTTGTTTTTCTTCACAGCCAAGCTAACACCTTTTATTTTTTTGGATCATCTTTCAAATGCAAGTGCTGTTATGGATTTTGAACACTGAATACACTGAATTACATCTTAGCCTAGGTGAACATTATCACAAGGATCAATACCTAAAGAACTAGTGGCTACCTTAAATTCCATTTTTGTAAGTATGTAAGCTTTGCAGATTTATAACGATATTAATACTGCAGTCCCAGTATTAATATCGTTATAAATCTGCAAAACATTGTTTTAATTAACTGCTTAGCTAATCTTGTTCTTAACAAAATTTAATTGTTGGAACAATTAAGACGAATTTTTGTTCTGATTTTCATGAACAATGTTAAAAGCTGGATTATTGGATTGACTTAGTAGGAGGATGTTCTCTGTACTGAAAAAGGGTATTCTTGTCAGCAAGCACAGTGCTTTTGTGTATATAGATTATGTTCTGACGTCATAAATATAAAATAATATGAAGGTTTAAATTTCAAAGTATTAAAAGTCTAAGTTATTAATTAGATGTGTTATGTTCAGTTTACAATGTGAATAACTTGTTCATGAATATATATTCCCTTATCAAGTATTTTGGGAAACTAATTTGAATGTAACCTTTGCAATATGAAAATGCATTAAAGCATTTTATTCTATTATCCTATCCCACTTTCTCTATTATTCTATTTTAGTCTTTTGTATTCACATTAGCTTGCTTTTCCAGGTTCTGTTGAAATTTAATTATCATTTTCTATACACTTTTTCACCTTACTTCCTACTTTCATTCAATATGCTTAGTACAAAACAAAAATCTTTCCAATTACTGAGATAGAATTGTTCTTTCCGTCTGCTTTTTTAAGGCCTTAGAGGGAGTTTCCCTTCACATCTACCTCTTTTTAAAGCATTATATTCTTCTGTGGGTTCCATTCTGTGTGAAAGAAGAAACTACACTTCATGAGGCCAACATTTTTTTCCCACTTAAGATTTGTAGTAGTCATTCATAACACTGGAAGTAGAATCTGGCCACAAGTAACTACTGCAAATGTAAAATATTTTTATAGAAGGGAATCCTTCATAAAAGAAGTACTTTATTCAATTTTTCATTGAACAGTTGGTGGATTTTTTATAACTCTTACAAAACTGTGTATTTAGAGTATTATTTCTAAAAACAGTTTGCACATTAAAATATTTGGTTTATTTAAATTTTTGTCTTTTCAAGATTTAGTCAGATTTTTATTGAATTCTTTCATTACCTTCAATATGAATGTTCAAATAATCAGAAGAAACAATTTACTGAAAGCAATCTGCAAAGTCACATCAAGTGGAGATAAGTTTGCCTTGGTATGATGAACCTTTCACACGTAATAAAGGCAGATTTCTAGCACATCAGGGGCTTTCTCAGAGCAGGAACTGCACCACTCTGCCTCTGATGTATTCCAAACTTTGATAGGTTAGCACTTGGCAGAACAATTTCCTTATTCTTTTATCTATAATGATCTAAAACTAGCCCTGACAGAACTCTTTTGAATCTAGCATGCTGAGCTTGTTTTTCTTAAGAAGAGCCTTTTTAATTTAAAAGGTTTTAGCTATAGACAAATTCTTCTTAGTTGTATCTGCGTTATTCATAAGACAGTGTCAATATGGAGGATAAAGTAGCAGTACAAAATCTATTTAATTACTATCCTTTCTATAGAATTTTGTTCTATAGTGAAATTTCAAGTAATCAATGGAAATTGTATTCAACTGGGACTAATTTTATTTTTTTCCGATATACTTTGTCTTTCATTGGACATGGAGAAAAGTACTACAAACAGGGGACAAGAAGAATCCAGACCAAATCTCTATTTATCCGATAGAAGTGAAAAGTTTTAATGTCATTGATGTTATACTTGTTAAATAGGAATTGAATCAATGAGATTAAAATTTTCAAATGTTAAAAAAATGCACTTTTTTCAGAATAATTGGCGTATTTCAGAAAGAGGCTATTCAGATTTATATGTTTATTTTACCTTCCAAAAATTTCACACTATTAGGGACAGTTTATTAATTTCAATTTTTTTTTAATTTTGTTTTTAATTTGATTTTATCTTTTCTAGACAGTGCAGTTAAGTATTTACTAAATATAATTTTTTCAGCCTGGAAAAGTCAATTAGTTTTTGTTCTGAAAAACAGTTTAAGTTGTGTCTTAAATTTTCCTTCTCCTAATTTATGTAGAAACCCAAAGTGCTGGCTGGTACCAGTCCTGTGCAAAGCAATTCAAGTTTCTTTGCTATAATTGCTACAAAACCACCATGCATATTGTTTTCCCAATAAATTAGAATGACAGAGTGGTAGATTCTCATACGATTTTCTAAGAGATTTTTTATTTCTTTCCTAGTCCACCATGATTAATTTCAATAGATAGAAGAAATTTAATAATCTGGTAGGAACACATGTGAACTACTGAAATATTTGCAAAATATAAGGAATGTATGTATTTCAGATGTCATCATTACAACACAAACTGCTCTAAAAGGTTCTGAAGCATTTAAAAAACTTTATCTTTTGACAAATTGACTGATAAACTTTTACCTGAGGAAAAATTCTTGCTCATACTTGCAATACTTATAATAATGGCATCATACTGTTGATGTATCTTTCATACTTTGTTTGATTGTTTAGTAAAAGAAGTTTTTCATTCAATCACAGTTTTTTGAAAATCAGTTTTAAATACCCTGCAGGGTAGTTTTCCTAAACTATTTTATGCATAGATTAAAATTTCAGACCTGAAGACCACAGTCTATATCGATGACATTGAATTCACTTGCTTCAAAGGGAGATTTCTTTTGAATACAAACGGCAAAATCTTTCCCACTTCAATGTTATTTCTGCTTGAGTAGCAACAGAATAAAATCCACGTAAAAACCTGGTGACTTTGTCTGCATTGCCTTAAATATAGTTTAAAATGTGTAAAATTGACATGATTTTGGTGCCTCCATTTTTATTTGCTCAAGCTATTTCAATGAAGTGTTGCACCCAATTTCTTTCCTGAAGACACCTCACTGAAATATTTTTGCACCTCTGCGCCAATATAAGGGTGTGTTTTCAGTACTTTTACATCAGCAAAGTTAATTTGGGGAGCATTCAAGTGCCAGTGTGATACACAGAAATATTTTTGCAAAATTATTATGAAAATAGCTGTTAGAACCTTTTTGGAATGGTAAGTTTAATTTTACTACTGTCAATATCGAAGACTGCAGCAGAGATAAGTTGAAGCCTGAGGATCACCTGAGTAATTGACTTTGCAAATCATGTTTATCTTCCACATCACTGGAAGTCTGCTCATTGTTTTGTGTACTTTGTACTACTGCATCTAATTCTGCCAGTATTTACAAAATGTCAGCAGAGTGCTGGACTCTTTACGGGAGAGCAAATAAAAGAAGCTTAGTGAAACCCGCTTTTCTCTCAGTTTCTGGGAATAAGGCTATGAAACTGACTATTCACTTGATTAATGAAGACATTTGATTTATTAGATTAATTATTATTTTCAATTTCACCTCAAAATTTCAAAATACCTGTAATGCAAGATAATACTTAAGATTTTAAGGTGGTGGCTTTCTTCACAAGCCACATGAAAACAACTGAGGTTGCTAACTGACAATCTGGTTGCTATTCACTATCAAAATGGCATGAAAGAAAAAGTCACACAAGTTCTACACATATGATAAACAAACAAGGTGATGTCAATTATCATGCAGAAAGCTGCAGCAAGGCTTAGTGTGAGATTTAATGTGGTTTTAAGTGGCTCCTACCAGAGGAGGTACAGGTGGCTGGTTAAACACCACCAGTTGATCTGGCATTTGACCTAGAATGGAGCAGTGTTTTAAAAGCAGGTTTACACATGATATGATTAATTCACCAGAAACTGTCCTTCACTTTGTCTTACCTTCTAAATTTTTTTTCATGTCTGTTTTGCCATCACATTTCTCAAGTGATTACCCACTGAAGGAAATAAACCTCACTTAAAATGAAGTCTGACTATAATAAACATTTTGACCTTATTGATCTAATTATGAAAAGGTCTTTCTACTGAAACATTTTCTCTCTGTTGCTGAGTTAAATATGGGGAAATTGTAAACTTCTCCTATAGTTACTGAAAACACATTTTGAATTATTAGCCTTGCTGTTTACTTCTTTTATTAGTTCATTATGGTTTTTCCCCTGTTTTGGTCTCTGAAAAAGTAGCATTGCATGTTTCTGTCTATTGGCCTTGAAACTCTTTGGTCAGTGGTTCAGAAAAAAGTGGATTAATGGAATTTGTTTTTCTTTTCCATATTCAGCAAATGACAGTAATGATCCAAATAATGTTGTCTGGGTCTGACAGATGAAGAAACATTGATTTTTTTAAATTACAGTGTGAACTGGGTATAGATAACATCAGAAGCAGGACCTCCAAAAGACCTTTTGGTTTGTTATTACCTTGAATCATAAAATTGTGACTGTTCATCTAGAAACAATCTCCTTGCATGTGGGGTTCAGTACAGTTAATATTCCCATGGTCTTTTTTAATCTAGGCAAGGATTTATCTTCACAGTTTCCATTCTGCCCAGGTAAAGTATTCAAGTATGAGAATTTTGTTTTTCACATTCAAGATGTGATATAACTACAGTTTAAAAGCCACTTGGTGAGATTTGAGGCAATTAAACTTCAGCCAAAGAATTTGACTAAATGTGTTGCAATATGTATTTTTGAATCACCCATGGTCCTCCTTCCAGTTATATATATATATATATATAAAATATGACTAATTAACGAATATATTTGATCTATTATTTGTTTATTATATTATATATATATATTACAGTGTTTCTTGAATACATGGAAATACCTAAGCTTCTTGGCTGTTGTCACAAACAAACACTGTACCTAACCAGAAGTATATTCACATTTAGAAAAGTAATATTGATGGTGTGGCAGGTCATAGAAATATATGTAAATGGAGATAGGAGCTAAAGAGAAAAACTAGGGTTCCACATTGATTCTGAAATTCTTTGTCCACTGAATAGGTATTCAATATTATTAGAGCCCTGAGCATAAAGGGATCTGTCTCTGAAATGATATTACAGTACTAGATTTCTTTAACACCAGATGCATTCATGCAAAAATGCAACACAACACACAGCAGTAAAGTATTGGGAGGCTTTATTAAATTCAGCACTCCCTCCCTCTGCCTTCCTGGACAACTGTATGTAATTTATTTCCCTTAATAGCATTAGACTGCAAATGTTAGCTTAATGGGCACTGGAAAGTTCTTGCTTTTTCCTACAGGGCAATCAATGCTTACTGCCAAAATGAATTCAGCAAATGTCCTTTGCAACATACAGAATATTAATCATTTTTGTAGGTAAATCCAGTATTTATCTTTAATTTACTGTATTTGCCATCAGCACAAATAAATTTTTGAAGTTCACCATCCAGTCTTACCCCATTCAAATGAGTATGACCACTAAAGGAGAGTAGATTATGGCTTTCTTTTGGACATATGAATTGCATACTTATTGAGAAATTAAGGACGAGAAAGGCATAGATTAGTTTACCCCTAAAGCAGGTAGTTATGTTCCAGAACAGTGACTTTTGTTATATAACAGCTTTGAGCACAGAAAATTGCCATAGTGTTTCTGACCATGGCCACAGCCACAGGCAAAGAGGAATTCTTTGCATTTAACCACAAAATCTAGACACTAATGGAATGTTGAAATAGATCAGTGTTTGTCTCTCCCAGTATATGAGACAGCAAAATTATCACTTTTCAATCATTAACAGCCACTGGTAAATTGCTGACAAATGAAATCACTGCATCAGACCCAGCCAGTGGTATTATATATTATTATGATAATTTTTATTGAAAAGGAAAGGAAAATGCAGCTACAAATTCTTCTAAATATTTTGGATTGTTCAGTATTTTCTAACCATGTACACATATTTATATATGCAGGGTTGATGGGCGATAAATAAAAGTCTAAGAGGATGGTTTGTTGTTTTTCTTTTTCTATAGCTTTACTGTGTTATGCAAAGTCAGGCTTGAAACTGTTCTGGGAGTAAAAAATTGAGAAACACGCAGAGCAAGAAAGTAGCTGTGAAGCAAGTGATTTCTTTCAAAGTAGGCTATGACAAAAACCACTACTCCAAAATAATTAATTTGTAAATTACAAAGGTGTTTCGATGAGTAAATATGCTCTCCACTTCTTATGTTCAACTCTGTATAATACAATGAAATAATCTATTCTCAGCCACCTTGTCTTGTTATAAACAGCAGGAAAAGTTATGTAAAGTATCCAGCAATGCAGGTTTGCTTAGCAAAGCAGTAATACAATCTTCTCTACAGAATTTCAAAATAACATTTCAAATAATCTATTTATAGTTGAAATTGTTTGTGGTGTCATTTGGCAGAGAAAGTAATACATAAGCAGTCAATAAAAAAATCTGATAAAATCTGTTATTTTTCTATATACTCCCATTAATTCCAAGTTTCAATCTACCTACAGTGTGTCCGACAGCAATGGAAAAATAATTTCAAGTTTGTGTAGAGGCAAGAATACTGTTTTTACTTAATGTAATGCCCACACATTTCAAAAAAGTGAAACTCCTCTGTTTGGGGAAACCAGAGAAAAAAAAGTAGGAGGGTTTTGGCTTGTTAAAAGCTTGTCCCTTGAAGAGAGAAACTCATCAAGCCATGTCCAGCAAAATTTGTTATTCCTCTGATATGACTACAGGAAATCCTGTCTCCCTGAGATAATCACAACTCAAGGCTCAAGGTAATAGAAGACCTTAAATAAGCATTAAATTATGTCACAGTTATAAATATGTATTGAAAGAAAAAGCCAGAAATGGCATTAAATATTTTAAAAACTGTGGAACATTGCAGGAGTGGTAATCCAAGAATCAAATACCCTATCCTGAAAGCTTGTAGCTTTCAGACACATAGGATATGAATTTTTATCTTTATCAGGTAAAAAAAGGTACTGCACAGCTACTCAGCCAGCTTTAGGACAGAAAATTGTGTTGTTCTGGCAGCGCCCCCACCTTGGACTGTGTGCAGGAGCATTTGTTTGCTGACCAAGGCTAAGGCAATGCTATCAGGTAGGTAAGACCCTGGTGGTTTTTACTGCTGTAATGATATCCATTTTTATTCTGCTGTTCCTTATAAAATTATGTTAATGGACTAAACAAACAACATTGTTTTAATGACTAAAGCTGATGCTTTAATTGTTTGCTTTCCATGGAATATATGTTTGACATGTCATTATGGTAAGTTTTGCAATTAAATTGTTCTTTGTCCATCTATTGGAGAGCAGCACTTTGCAAACACTACTGGATTGAGACATGACAAACATTTGCTTAAATAGTTAATCATTCTAAGTGTACTGAGATCATAATAATGGAAAAAAAATCAGAATCTTGCAGCATAGTTTTGTTAAGAGGTAAAGAGAAACCTTTAAAAAAATCTGTTGTGCTTTGTTTAGACGGAAATAAGAAGTCAACCCCTTGTCATGACTTTAAATGAAACTGGAGTCTGCAGACTGCCAATAGATACTTTATATAGATAAATCTAAAGCAAGACTTCTCATTTTTGACATTTCTTCACTTTGGGAAGAAATAGAGAAAGGACACTCTCTCCAGGTTGTGAATTTACACCTTTACCTGAATTCTGTTGATGCAAGTGCGATTTTCCAGTTTCAGGAAGATTGGTACTTAATCTTACAACAAATTGAAATTCTGAATGACAGCATTCCTAAACTGAGGAAAATAGGGTCATTATTGGCATATTTAGTTTATTTTTTAAGAAGCTTTTTATGGAGTTAGTGTTTGCTACATGTTGAAATAAAACAAAGGAAACTGTTTTTTCCACAGGGTTCAGTCCAATCGACTTAACACTGAAATATTCCAAATCACTTTAAGGGGGGGAGTGAGGGGAAATATCTGAATTGAACATCAGATTCTTCCTGTAAAGACATGCAGTCAAGGGAGTACTCTTCCTGCTAATACTCTGTGGTCCACTGTGTAAAAAACCAGCACATTTAAAAACAACAACAGAAAAAAATGGATACAGTATGGCAAAGTGAGAAGCTATGGGAGAGGTTAAACCCACTTCTTTTTTTTTTTTCTTTTCATCAGTGTTTGCCTTATAAGTCTAAGAAAACATAAAACCACTTTAGAATTTAAAAAAGGAAAACAACAATAAAAAATAAAAAAAAAAAAAAATTTAAAAAAACACACAAAAAAACAAACCAACGACTGTCCCAAATACCCTCCCTTCTGCTAGTATGTTTGATAGTTTTCCATAAAAAGCGGTATGTATCTTAGGATTTTATGAGCTTGCAGTTATTTGGGAACATGACTGAATAAATCAAGTGGTAAATCTTCTGGCATAGCCTCCATGAGAGTTCATGCTGATGTTCCTAGACCCAGTGTTACTGCTGAGAAGCTTTCTGGGCATGCTGAGAATAGTTCCTTTAAACTATTATGGCAATATTTTAAGATGTTGTCATATCATGCTGGCCCTTCAAACAGTCAGCAATAATGAAGAGCTGTATTTAAATACATTTTTTCTTTATGCCTGAGCTGCTTATTGAGGCCAGGAGGTAAGAAGGGTGCCTAATCTAAGAGCAAGAGTTGCTTCACTCTAACAAAATTTTGTACTGTTTATAGTTATAGGGAGTGATGGAAGGCCCAGAAAAAAACAAACAAAAAAACAAACAAACAAACAAACAAACAAAAAAACAAAAAAAAAAAGAAAAAAAAAGAAAAAACACCAAAACAATGCACAAGCTATTTGCAAGTAGCCAGGCAGAGTTTCAGGTGTTTTTGTATCTCACAGTAGAAATTCATCTTGAGCCAAATAATTCAAGTCAAACTCATTCTTGCCCTTCGTTGTGTTGGAGCTGTCCTTATTTAAACAGAATTTCAAATATTTCTTACGTAAGTGCAGTCAAAAAAAAAGTTTGGCTGATACAGTATCTTGTCCCATATAGTTGCCAAAAGCAGACGACCAGGGAAATGTATGTATTATAGCCTTAATATTCACCTGGCTCTGAGCCACGTTTGGGCCAGGGTTTATGAGCTGATTGGTGTCTGTGCATTTATAGCAGTGTTGGCTCTTTGTTTCCAGACCATCCATTGGTAAGAAGGCACAAAGCCTGAGAGCAAACTCACACAAACTGATAGCTGATCGAGAGCACAGGGAGGGTGAAGTTTCAGAGAAATAGCTCAGAAAAGGCATAAGAAAAGTCCAATCTCTTAAATATCACACCATGAAAAATAGCTCAGAAAAAGCCTTAAAAAAGACAGATTTCTTAAATATCACACCATGAACTGAGGAGAATTTTCCTGTTTTGTACAATTTTCCACCGTGTTGCAAAATTTTTGCAGTATGTGATATTTGCTGTGTTATTTATGCAGCTATTTTCTGTGCATCAAAGCATGTGTCATGAAATGGAGAGCAACTCCTCTACAAAGCTGGTTCCAGGCAGCTCTTGAATAATGGGTCACAACAAAATCCTGATCTTGAAAGCAGCCTAGTGTAGTCCTTACGCAATTAAACATCCAGATTTGTTTTTCAGGCCCTGGAAAGCCTTAGAGATAACAAAGATTTACTTCTATCCTCTATATTAACACTATAGGGTTACCAGAACATTTTCTGTTTGGCTCATGCTCTGCTGGGGACCAGCTCCTCCATAAATGTTGCAATTGTCTAATGAATTCCAGATGTTTTAATGCCTTAGGCTCAAAGGCTGCTCTGGCAGCTTAAGAAGTCAGTCCCCAACTACAGTTGATGGAATATTACTAATGCCTATATTTCAACTGAAAATAAATTCAGTCCTAGATGAAGTATTGCGACTATAAATTTGCAAATCTTTTCATGCAGTTCTTTAATCAGCTACTGGCGTTTTTAACTGACTAATGAACTGAAAATGCGAACTGAGATTTAAATAAGCTATCCTATAAAGGCAATAAAGAGATATCCACTGACAGCACAGTCCAAAAAAAATCTCCAGCCAGAACAAAAACAGCTCAGAAGTTTACATTAGATACTTGATATTCATCATTTCTAGAACTCCTTGTGAAGGCAAAAGTGTGACATTTTATTAAAAAGAAAAGAAGATTTTATTTCATGGGAGGTAACCTAAGTTTTATTATGCCTGAGAAATGTGATCTGTTGTTTTGGGCAGCAATGGCATTTGTGTTCCTGCTCATTAAGTGTGTAGTCTATAACCATATTTTCCTTTATCTTTTTAAAAATAAATATTATAGGTACTAGTTCTGTATTATGTATTATAGCACATGGCAGAAATTGTTTA
This sequence comes from Onychostruthus taczanowskii, assembly GCF_017590055.1. Lineage (NCBI taxonomy): Eukaryota > Metazoa > Chordata > Aves > Passeriformes > Passeridae > Onychostruthus > Onychostruthus taczanowskii. The sequence continues at coordinate 7,568,907 of NW_024500239.1, read as the reverse complement.
GTCTTTACGTAACATGAAATTATTTCAGCAATAATTTGTTTGGCAAGTTCTGTTGCATTACGTGTCTCTAAAAAGTGAATTATTCTCATATTTCACTTCTAAATTAGTTTAAAAATTAGATTTTAGGCATCATTTGTTCTAATGAAAAGACAAGATTTTATTTTTTAATACATTGAAGTGAAAAATCAGAAGTAATTGGTGTATATTTTTTGCATATAATCTGATACAGATCCTTAAGGGTTTCTCTTTCAGAGCTCAGTCCATTTACAGCAGCCTTCCAACATCTAAAGGGGGCCTGTGAGAGATCTGGAGAGGGACTTTTCACAAGAGCATGCAGTGATAAGAGGAGGGGGGATGACTTTAACCTGAAAGAGGATGCTTTTAGATTAGATATTAAGGAGAATTTTTTTTATGTTGACAATGGCCAGACACTGGAACAAGTAGCCCAGAGAAGCTCGGCTGGGATGCCCCACCCCTGCAAGTGCTCAAGGCTAGGCTGGATGGGGCATTGAGCAACCTCTAGCTGGAATGTGTCCGTTGGAACAGCTGGAACTGGGTGATTTCTAAGGTCCCTTCTAACCCAAACCGTTCCATGAATAAATGATTCCACGATTTTCACTTCTTATTTCAATCTTAGTATCTCAATTAATCCAAAGAAGAATGCTGCTGAGAATACATTCTGGATTCAAATGCTGCATCAAACAAGATTTACTACATGCTATTTCTGAATGCAGGACTACACCCCTGCAATCTGGATTTGTAACTGCTGTCGTTTTTTAGGATTTGTTGTATTCTTGGCAACCAATGGTGTTGAAGAAAAGTGCTAGCAGCCTCTGAGTAACCATGGAAACTAAAACAATGTTTATGGGTTATTGGATAAACTCATCTACCTTCATGGCATAAGAGATGCTTCATATTTAATACTGTTGTGATGTTAATCTTTGTAACAAGTGATGTCTTATCTCTATAAAGCATGAAGAAAAAGCTACATAGAAGGAGTACAGCAAATAATAAGATCTCTCTTCTCTGTAATAAACAAATTTAATGAGATTTTTATTAGCATTTGTTTGGGGGTATTTTTTTACTTATTATTGATAGCCAGAGACAGTTCATTTGAGTAATACGGTGAACTGAATTATTCTTTGTATTTTGTGATATCAATATTTGGTCATAATATTGAGCAGCTGGAACTGAAAGTAGGGCGCTCAGTTGTAAATGAAACCTCTCACAATTCCAACATTTAACATTAGACCATTGTGGCTGCACACTCAATAACCAAAAAACCCCACCTTCTTTTTATTCTAATTCCCTCTTTTTATTCTAAACTCTCTTTTTCTAATTCTAAACCCTTTTTTTATTCTAATTGATGTAATGTTTCTGTAAAATTCTTTACTAAACATTTGAGAGATTTACTGAATTTCAGTGTGGTATTTCTCTGGCTTAGTAACAGACTATTTTTTTTCTTTGAAACAAATTGTTCCATCCTATGTCATCCAAGGAAAACATTCCTGAAGGAGCAAGGGTTATCAAATCACATAAAGTACTTCCAAAATCAGTTGTGGTTTTGGGAAAGCAACTTCTCCATTGCTTCATTTCAGCACTGTCCCAAAAGATCACAAAGCTGAGAACTGTCTCAGGCTTAATAAATCCTTCTTCAGAGTGCTGAGGAAGAGTCATTAAATATGTTTGGTTTTGTAAACGTCTTCCTGCAGCATACTCTGCAGAAAATATCTTTCCTTTGTTGGGTAGTGAGACACTGTGCATTGCCTCAATCCTAAATAACTCATCTGCTGCTCATATGTTCCTCCCTCTGGAGTCTGGGCATGCTGTTTGTCTGCCTGGGGAGGTTCTGTACACAGACAGGGAAGGGCAATTTTGGGATGTAATTTAATACACTAGCAATGGTAAATAATTTATGAAAACAGGCAATATTTTAGAAAAATAGATGCAGTTTTCTGTTTCAGTATCTACTGAAAAGTCTGAAATAAGTGGAATTCTTGTCCATACCACCAGCATTTTTCTCCTTTTGCAGTTCTTATGCAAAGAAGAACTTCTTTATATTGTTACACCTGTGAATTACATCAAAGAAGAGAGGATGCATATAACAGTCTCTTCTTCCTCGTCCCCTGTCATATGAAAAGGCGTTAAAAGATCTTGAAAGAACCATGTCAAATATTAAACAAAATTTATTTACAGTTCATTAAATTCAAGTTATATGGTATCATATAAAGTGTGTGCACAGGCTATGATAAAAGTATTAGATAATAAAATGTAAAGAAAATTTCAACTGCACTGTGGGAACTGCTACAGGAAAAAACAGATTGAAGTCTCATTAAAGCAGACCAGATAAAAGTACCCTGTAAAAATGAAGTAAAATGGGAACAAAACCCCATTGTTTAGGGACAAATATGTTTTGGAAGAGAGGAGATCTAAAACTTTGTGTGGGTGGCTTGATCCTTTGTTTCTTCGCCTGACATCCTCAAGCTGCATCTTTGTAAGGATCTAACATCCTTCCTGCTGACCCTGGTGAGAGAACATGTCAAAGGCAAAGCAGAGGGGACTAGCATTACCTCAGGGAGATAATTAAACCTGCAAATGAAGATTTCTATAAAGAGAACTGCCTTTGCTTTATGTTTCCAGAGCTTCTGCAACCAAACAGGAAGCGCATTGCTCATTTGCATGAGCCTGGGATGTTATCAAGCAGTCCACAGAGGGTGTCTGATGAAATATTTGTCTTTAATCAGGGCAATGAAAAGATTGCTGATGGCAGATATTCACTGAGGAGATGCTCGAATGCAGTTGCAAGGAAAGGAGAAGGTGTTGGAATAAATGTCAACTGTACATAATGTCATCAAGCTTACCGCAGGAAAAATCACCATTAGAGATTTAGGGTATAAACATATCTGCTTTAAGACAAAGGATAGAAAGATAATTGCAGACAGGGATTTTACAGCAAAAAGTCAAATACCTGAAGTCCAATTAACTCCAAAAAAATATATTTGTTGACATGGAAGACATATCAGAAAGCAGAAGAGAAAGTGTCCAGTGGGTTGATGTGGGCTGGGGGTCAGCTGACCACCAAAGCTGTTCTATCACTCCCTTCCTCAGCTGGACAGGGAAAACATAATGAAAGGCTCCTGACTTGAGATAAGAGCAGGGAGAGATCCCTCACCAGTTCCTGTCACCGACAAAACAGACTGGATTTGGGGAAATGACTTTAATTTATTGCCAAAGAAATCAGAGTAGGTCAGTTCAGCATATGTTATCTCTGTCCCCCTTCCTTCCCAGAAGGAGGACTCATCACTCACACTCTTCCCCTGCTACAATGTGGGTTCCCTCCCATTGGAGACAGTCCTCCATGCACTGCCCCAGTGCAGGTCCCTCCCACATGGTGCAGTCCATCAAGAATAGGCTGCTCCAGCACGGGTCATCCACGGGTCCAGAGATCCAGCGAGCAACCCTGTTCCAGTGTGGGCTCTTCTCTCCATGGGTCACAGGTCCTGCCAGGAGCCTGTTCCAATGTTGGCTACCCACACATGGGTAGCCAACATGGGATCACAACCTCCTTCCCTCTAGGCATCCACCTGCTCTGGCATGGGTCTCCTCCCTGGGCTGCAGGTGGATCTCTGCTCCAGTGTGGATATCCATGGGCTGCAAGGGCACAGCTGCCTCTCCATTCTCTGCACAAGGGCTGCAGGGGAATCTCTGCTCCAGCACCTGCAGCACCTCCTGCCCCTCCTTCTCCACTGACATTGGTGTCTGCAGAGATGTTTCTCTCACATATTCACACACCTCTCTCTATCCACAATTGTGGTATGCAGTAGATTCCCTTCTTTTCAACTATGTGATCCCGCAGACCCTACTACTGCTGCTGGTGAGCTGAGCCTTGGGCAGCAGTGGGTCCAGCTGGGAACTGGCTGATGTTGGCTCCGTTGGACATGGGGAACCTTCTGGCAGCTTCTCACAAAAGCCACCCTAGTAGCCTCCCCTCTGCCAAAACCTTACCATGCAAACCCGATACTAACATCATTATCAAGCTGAAAGAAATGTCTGAAGAGTGAAAGATAAGAGAACAATATCGTTTGTCTGAGTTATAATTCACAGGAGACAAAGAACAGTTTAATTATTGCCTTTGGATGAAGGTGAGTTTTACAGAATGTTTCAGAAAAGAAATGTAGGAACATTAAGGAATACATCAGAGAAAACATTTGAAAACTGGAAAAGCTTAGTCATGTGGAAAGATGGCTCTTGAAAAAGGAATTGATTGGTAGGATAAACAAAATATGTCAGTAGTGAAAGGAACAGAGGAAATAATGCAAGGATGATGATCTAATGGAATTATCACATCACAGAAGATTGAAATCTGACCTGCTGAGCTATTTAGAAGATATTATCTGAAGCTGATGTGAGCAAAACTGTGATACATAAACTGATTACTAATAGAAAAACATGATAGTAAACAGCTGCTCTACCATAAGGGTTTTTCTGCAATCTTGTAAATTGAGGAAAACATAAGGTACACCACCTGTCCTTTTTTGCAACCGTCTTTAATTAGTTATATGATAAATTGCACCAAAAGTTATTCTGTGAAATATCTAACTCCTATTTCACTAGAGGTGACATGAGAGATTTTCTAATTTAACACTTCAGGTGAATAAAGAGACCTTGCAGTACATTAAAAAAACCCCAGAATGCTAAATATTGTCTTTCAGAAAGAAAGAAAAGTAAAAATCTAAAACAACTACCAGATTTCTCTTTTAATGTCAAAGAACCTAAAACCATTTTTAAATACATTGCAGAAGTAACTATGGATTTGTGGGCTATTTTCCTTCTGTAGCTTTTGTATCATTACTGGCAAATGGAAACACTTATTTTTAAGGCTGGCAATCACTCTCACCTGTAAGAGATTTGTGATTTTGGCAGACTTTGAACATTTGAATTGTTGGGGGTTTTTTCTGAGCTCTTTCCAAGCCAAATTACTTTGTACAACAAATTTTAAGACTGGTCAATTGTTGCTAAGACCCTCTGGTCTTACCTTGTTTTCATTTAATTTAATGGAATTTGGAAGATAAATGTAACTAAACTAACTTTAGCTGCTCCAATTACCCCTCTCACATACTGCTAGCTGTAAACCTTTGAAAAACTTTAATGGCTTATTGCTTCACCTTCTCTGGTGAGTTAGTTCTGTGTACTTACATGGACTTTTCCACTGTCTTTTCAGTGGCAGCCTTTAAATGATGCAGGCTGTTATACATTGAATACTTTTTTTGAGAATAATTTTGTTTTAATTATAATCATAGAAGGGTTTGGGTTGGAAGGAACCTTAAAATCCCTTATGTCCAACTCCATACAATGGACAGGAACGCCTTCCACCAGACCATGCCATTCAATGCCCCATCTAACCTGGCCTTAAACACTGCCAGGGATGGGATATTCACAACCTCTCTGGGCAACCTGTTGCAGTGTCTCACTGTTTCATCTATCTAAATTTCCCCTCTTTCAGTTTGAATCCATTACTCCTTGGTCTATCACTACAGCTCCTGAGGCAGAGTCCCTCTCCAGCTTCCCTGCAGGTCCCCTTCAGGTACTGAAAGGTTGCTGTGAGGTATTCAGGCAAGCTTCTCTTCTCCAGGCTGAACAGCCCCAACTTTCTCAGCCTGTCTTCATGGGGAGGGACTTTAGTCACCTTGTCAATTTTGTGGCTCTCCTCTGGACTTGCTCCAACACTTCCATGTCCTTATGCTGGAGGCACCTGAACCGTACCCAGTGTTCCAGGTGGGGTCTGACAGGAGCAGAGTGGAGAAGCAGAATCACCTCCCTCGACCTTGCGGTCATGTTTCTTTCCATGCAGCCCAGGATACAGGTGGTTTTCTGGGCTGTGAGTGAACGCTGCTGTCTCATGTTGAGCGAGCCATTTGTGTCCTCTGCTCTCATTTGGGTGTAGAGCGCCAGCCAACTCAGGAGAGAGAAAAAAGAGACTCAGGAAAAGCCTAGGAAGCTTGGCATAAATAAATACCAGGCATAACCACCAGCCATTGTTGTACCTGTGTGCTACCCGTGTAAAGAGCTTCTGAATCCATTTGTGTTTGCAGTGAGATTTTAAAATCTGGCACCATGTAACACTAAAAATTAACAGCAATGGAAATAGCATCAGCTCCTGTGGAGTGAGGATGCTTTGGCAGAGTGAGAAGGGAAAGCCAGCCAAGTGATTAGAAAGGGGTATAGGAGTAGGGTAACTGTGGTCTGCTGTGGTTGTGTGGTGAAAGTTACAATTAATCAAGCAGAATACTCTGAAACAGTAGTGAAAATACCTGCACTGCTAAAATGAAAAAGAATTTATATGGATGTCAACAGGGCTGAAAGAATGTTACTCACTATTCCTTCAGCAAAAGGCATTATTCGCCCATTCTGTTACTTCATCAAAGAAGAAAATATTGAGTGTTGTATTTGACAAAGACCTTCCCTACCTCCTACAATTGTATATCAAAAGATAATGGAAACAAATAATTTGGAAACAGTAGATGGACTGCATTAAGTGCTTGAAATGCATTTATAGTACCATGTACAAGCTAATAATTTATTCCAACATCAGGATAGATCAGCAGCAGCGATGAGAAAAATAATGTAGCCTAAATCAGTAAGCTCTATCAGTCATCTGTAGCAAATGCTCTGGGGAAATCAAATAAGGGTGGGAAGAATTCCTTTCCTGCAACTTCCCAGCTTATGACACTAAGCTTACTAAAATAACTTTTATAGAAATATCCTGAAAACTGGGGATGAACTGCTGCAGAGGAGAAAGAGACAATAATTACATGTGGTTATGACTAGGAGATCTCACTGCACTTACATGTTTAAAGCAGAGAATGGGAACAAGTTTTTTCCTTTATTCCACCAAATATCTTCTCTATTATTCACATTGTTATCACCTTTTAGCTTAGAATTGTACATCACTCTGTTTTTAACCATTGCAATCTGAAATTTTAAGTAGTCAGGGAAGATTCTGGAAGCAAGTAAATGCTTAACTGGTGTACACAGACACATAAGGGCATTTATGCTTGAATTCAGAGCGTGAAGAGAACAAAAAATCTGCTTTGATATGAATTATTCATGCAATGGTTTTGCATTTTTTGCTACTTTTAAATAGACAGGAAGTGCCAAAAGGAAAAATATGTTCTGTCTAAAATCCTCTCTTTTATTTCATTTTCTATAGGCAAAGGTTGAAATTTGCATGTGCTATTGCCTAAAAGTTTTACTCTCAGGTCTACTTGTCAGGATTGTGAAGAAGAAAGGGAGTATATTGCTTTGTTTGACACAGGCTAAACAATGTAGAAAAACGGATCTTTTTAACACCAACCTGAAAAAGAAACTTGTGTACTATAACGTTTTTACTCCCCAGTTAAGAGTTAACTGTTTAACCTTCATTCTGACATACTAGAAATTTGTTAAATATGATTTTTCTCTTCAGGTAATTATAAGAGTCATAAGCATTCTCAAAATGCTGAAGAAAACAGTGCAAAGTTTGAAACATTTTCTTCCATATGCAGTTTCAGTGAAAGAAAATAAATTTTATGTACTTATTTATATTAACCTGTTACCATGGAAAGCTCTGCATTGCATGAGAGTGAGACTAGAAACTCTGTCATACACTTCTGAATGGAGATCAAAAACGGAAATACTGATACTTCCTCAGAAAGGTAGATCTAATCCTAAATATGTTAGCCTGAACTATGTTTCTCCCAGAAGCAGCAAATCTTGTTCTTTTTCTTCTATTGGCCTGAAGTAAAAAGCAGGGGGGGGCGGGGGGAAGGCTTGCTGCTGCTTTGGGGATGAAGAAAGTATTCTGTCAAAGAAAAGCTGTGTGTTCAGAAAGCTATTCACGTAGCTGTTTGTTCAGAAAGCTATTTGTTCACAAAGCTATTAGAATCGATGTGTTATTCTATTGCAAGGCAAAAATAAATCTAATGTCTTGTTTACATGGGAAATTATCCCAGCTGTTCACATGGAAATCTGTTCTTCCCTGGCCAATGCTCACAGCAAACATGGATCATCTGAGGTGGCTTCTCACTGGTGGAACTTATTTGAACTCCTCAGACTCCTTGGTCCTTTCTCAGCATCACAGCATCTGGCAGAGATTTTCTTTACTCAGTGTCCAAGCCTGAGCTGCCACACAAGCTCCTTCCTCATGGCAGAAACTCATGAAGCACAAGCTAAATAGCTACTGCCACCAGCTCTAGATGGACCCCACAAAATGTTCTTTTTTGCAATATGTTAGGGGTGATTTTCCAGTGATGAATTCTTAGTCCTGGAAGGCAGACACTGTGGGGCTTCTGATTCCAAAACAAGTTGAAAAAATTATGTTAACTAAAATATGGTTGTCATTTCCATAGCCAAAGTTATTCATTATCGTTTTTTGCCAGAGACGCTGTAAATGGCAGAAAGCTGGATGACCACTAGGCTGTAATTTATAAAATATTTTGGGATTTTTCAGTATGAAAAGCCCTACAAAAATGTAATATATTAATAATGAACTTGACAGTCCTAGACTGCTCATATTTAAGGACAAATTCCCATTAAAGGCAAAAATGAGTTTCAAATCTATTCTATTTTTCATGCCAACATAATTCAAATAACTGATCTTTAAACAAAATTACGCTTTATCTACTGTCGGGGTCAAACAGACTCAACTTGGGAAATTTAACTTAATTCCTTGCCTATAAATTTAATTACTGATTTACTGATTTGGGTATTAAGAAAGAAAAATGACAAATATTGAAGTACTTGAGGAGATCATCTGCAGAGGCAGCACAAGCTCCCCTCAGCTCCTGCACTGGGTTCCTTGGAGCCAGCTGGAATCAGCACTTCAACACCTGCATCCAGTACATCTGTTTGGTCTATTTTCCTGGTTTTCACACTCAGAGTTTGTTTTGTACCATATATATAGGCCAATACTAATTTTTTTTCTGAGAATTTATGAATTCCCAGCTTAACTAACAACTCAGACCTCTGCTCTTCTCCCCTGAAGCACCCATATTGTGTCAAAACAGAGTTCATATTTTGTGGGATGAAACATTTACCTAAAACAAAGTGATCAAGGGTGGTTTGCTAATGAGTGATATTAAGTCCTCAAGCTGTTTTTTTGCAAGATTAAAAGATTGTACCCTATTTATGCTCTCTGGTGTTTTTGTAATTCTGGAAGCGCAAGTGTAAATCCCACTTACTGCAGGAATTTTCCCAATTTTCTGTTTTCTGCTACCTATAAAAGATCTGAAACTTGTCAACTGTGACTTTTCTCTTGATTTACTGTGTGGGGAACTCTCCTAACATAGCCTGTGCCAGTCACTTCAGGTGAATCTGTGTAAGTTATGGTTATACAATCACAGAACAGCACAAATTGAAAGAGATCTGATCCAAACTTGCAGAAGAATGGGAGCCTATGGAAGATCATCTAGCACCCTGTCCCATCTGGAAAACCCCCAGCAATGAAGATTATACCACATCTCTGGGGAGGTTGTTCTAGTGAATGGTTTTACTCACTATAAAAGAATTATTTCTTATGTCAAGGTGAAACCACTCCTGGTACAACTTTACATGTTGCTCCTAGACTTTTCCATGTGGATCTTCATGAGGAGAGAGGTTCCATCTCCCGTGTAGTCACACTTTAAATGCTTCAATACTGCGATGAGATCCCCTCTGAGCCATCTTTTCTGAAATTAAAAGACTTAACTCCTCCCATCTTTCCTCACAGGGCAGGCTCTACAGCCTTTTGTTTTATCTTCATGGCCCTCCTTTTGACCCCCTCCCATCAGTCCGTGTATTTTTTGAATTTTGGGACCAAAGCTGGACATAGTACTACAGATATGGCCTGACAAGCAGTATGTAGAACTGGATAATCAGATTTCTACCTCTCTGCTAGCAATGTCACTGTAGATGCAGCCCAGGATCAAAAATAAATCCTGTGCTTGCAGGATGGAAGAAGAAACCTGATGTTTCCCAGAAAGAAACCAGTCTAAATAATCAGCTTGGTATTTGGGTTGAATACATTTAGGTGTGACATCAGTATTTGTCAATAATTTTGTGGGACAAATGGAGCAGTGGGACTGCACATTGTAATTATGTGAGTACCTTACTGACATATGCAATTTCCAAACATTATATCTAATACGAACGTTTGGAAAATATGACATAATTTCTTTTAAACAAGACCAACCAAAATCTGTGCAAAGGAAAACCTACTTTAAAGGGTGTGTAAAAGTAAGCTTTGAAGGATAAAAATCTTTCTTTTAAACCAAACCAATGGCAGTATCTGAAGAGGCATCTAAGGACCATCTTTTACCTAACTCATTGTTTTCCTAATTTCATAAGTACATATGGAAGATCACTTTTTTTTTTTTTTCTGTTTTACAGAATAAATGTTATTTTGAAAGTTTGACTTTTCTTGACCAAAGATAAAATCTGGAAGTGAATTGAAATATGTTCCAGAAAACCCAAATGATAAAATTTAAATAAACTTCTGTCTTCCACAGTAAATAAATTATCTTGGATTAAACACGAGTGAAGATTCTTTGAGAGAGATACATACCATCACAGTAATATCCAGTATCTAATTTGTAACTGAAATATTTGAAAGTATGGACTAAAACAGGAATCAGTAGAGACAAAAAAGAAAAAAAGGTCAAATTTTGTCCTTGGGGATGGAAAAGAAAATGCTTCAGTTTACATTTCTCACATGCTCTTAAAAGGCTTGCTTTGTATGTGATTCCATTTGTTGGAACATTGTTCTTCCTTGCTGTTTCTTGTCCACCTGACAATGTCCAGAAGTGTTTGAGTCTCCAGAATCTTGTGTCAAAGGTGTAGTACAGACAGATGCCATACCAAAAGCAGATGATCCCTTTTCTCTTCATGGATCCTTACAGCTTACACAGTACACAGGTTTGTTCCAGCAGCCCTGCAATTAATCTCTGTCCTTCCTCTTGTGGTACAGTGTTCCAGCAGGGATGTTTTTCTCCTTCACCTTTCAATCAACGTTTAAAAATTTGGCAATCATACCATTGGTGTTGCAGGTAGGAAGGAGGTTTTTCAGAGGGCTTCTGACTACCTATGGCTTTGTGGAATATTGAATGGCATTTTCCCCAGAAGAGAGCTATTTCCCTCTCAGATTTAAATTTTCTGAAGCTTTTCTTCAAGATATTGGAGTACTTCAGTAATTATTATCATTTCTTATAATGACAATAATATTTAGTTGCTCTCACTAAAATGTCTAAAATGATAGTGTTAAGACTTGCCAGAGACCTTTTCTGAGTGCAGATACCAAAGCTGGTGTCCCATACCTGGTCTTCAAAGGCCAGGTGATGAAGAACAAGGAAATTATAAACATAATAAGGGAAACGATTAAGCAACAATAAATACTGTTGACAAAGCCAAGCATCAGTTCTGGTTTTGGCTGGAGAAAAATTAATTTTCCTCTCCTGCAGGTGTCTGATTACCTGCCTGCCTACTGGAAACAGCAAATTAATTCCTTGTTTCATTTTGCATGTGTGGTTTTTGCTTTTCCTATTAGATTGTCGTCTCAATCCTTGAGTATTTTTCCAGCCTTTACTCTCTGATTGTCTCCTTGATCCTGCTGGTGGAGGAGTGAGCTGTGTGGTGTGTAGTTGCTGGCTGGGTTTAAAACCATGACAGCATCTGACTATAAGCAGTGTACAAAATCTTTAAAAGCTATCTTTTTGACTTTTTAAACATCCTCAGTCGTACTTAGATTTGTGTGGATATGTATGCATAACCCACTTGACATCCAGTTCCAGACACAGTCAGTCCCTTTGTGTCCAGTTGTACAGATTCCTATGTTTTGTTTTAAAATATCCTTGGTTAAAAGTCAAGAGCTTAGTATGAAGATTTTTCTTCAAATTCAACCTTTTTGAAACTTACACAAGAGTGTTAGAGCATGGTGATTCTTTTCACAGTGTGTGTATTCATGTTTAGCTGACATTACATTTTTCTTTATGCCTTGCTGGCATAAATAAATATGACAAATATGTTAGCATAAAGAGCCAAGGTCTTTGCTATAGAACTAATTTATTAGTGCAGATCTTAAAGGATTATGTTATAGCAGGTTCTGAGACAAGCATTGTGCACATGCTAATCTGGTGCCTAGGTTTTTTTCCCTCCTAACAACATGATTGAGCCCATGTAGTCTGGGCTTTTTGGTCTGGAATCATGAGCAATGATCATTTGGCAAGAGAACTCTTCAGTGAAATACAATAAAAATAATTTAGTGCAGAACTATCTAAGCAACAGTCCTCTACATCCAATCAGTAGAATATGACATTTTTTATCAGTTTAGCAGCAAAGCCATGATAATTTAAATTCACAAATAGATGTTAAATAGAAATAGATTATAATTTACTTTTAACTTGTCAAGTCACTAGGAGCTTGTGTAGTGACAGAAAAGATAATGAGAGGTTTTTTTCCCCTTTGAAATGGTCTGGTATTGGTAACAATGTGACATCCATGGCAAGGGCAGTTGCTCAGAATTCCATCAGAATTTAGCTCTTCTCTCAGAGCATACCAGCCCTACCCCATAGATACTTCAGTATCTGAAGTACTTTTCTTTACTCTGTAAAGGGTACTCTAAATTAAGGTATCTTAATCTAGATTAAAGGAATTTTGTATTCAGAAGTGGTTTTTTCCCCTTCTTTTCCCCCCCCCCCCCCACCAGGTTTTTTAAAGTCTTTAACCATTTCTTTGTTCTTAACCACATTACAAAATTCACTCTTAGTGTTAAACACTTAGTTCATTGCTTTTATTTTTTCTCTAGATGAATAGAATGGAGAAATTTTACAAACCATAAATGGAAAGTTTCAGAACTTTTAGTTCTGAATTTTTAAGCAGAGTGAAACTAACCTAGTTAAATCCGTGTATGAAATTTAATTCTTTTTAGTGGCCTTAAATAGTAAAAAGGAATGATGAAATTCCAGCTCACAAAATGAATTTGATGCAAATTTATGTCCTGCCATAGAAAATTAGATAACTTTTTATCTCTCCCTCTCCCATTCATCTCAAAGAAAATTTGAGAAGCATTCTATTATATTTAGCATATATATACCTTGGGACATAAGTGCCACAACAGCACTCTAATGATTTATATAGCTAGTGGTGTTATGTATAAGAGAAAACAAGCTGAAGAATTTTTTAGCTGTTTGTTTATATTTCTTGATTTTTTTGAAGAGAAGCAATAAAAATGTCAACATAATTAATTTATTTCCTTGTAGCTGAAAAAGAAAACTAGGAAGAAGAAAATTAATTTCCATGCCAGTCCTTGCCTTTGGAACCAGTGAATGTTTGCTGCCCATTGAGTTTTTTCTGTAAAGTTTTAAAACTGACATGTCTCTTACTTCTCTCTATGTCATAGTATAAAGAATATAAAGAATATATTTACTTCTTGTAAGGCAAAGATATTGATTATACACAGAAGTAATGCTCCCTACCAACTCATAAGTTTTACTGGGAAAATGTTGTGCTGGACACAAGATAAAAATTAATTTCCTTACTAAAACTTGTAAGAGGTAGATTGTTGAAAAGAAAATATTATATTTCCTGCTTTCTGGTGTTATGTATTCACCATCACATTTCTTTTCTTGTGCATTCATTGTTAGGTGTACAAAACTACAAATGAGCAATTATGTTTGTGAGAGCTATGGTATGTATACTGTGGACCATGAATCCCTGCAGAAATCTGTGGGCATTTAACAATAACAACAACAACAAAAATATTAAATAGCAGTTTAGTAGAAAATTAAATGCACATTAACACCATTCAATATTGTTATTCAAAATGAAGAAGAAAATATTTATGGGGAATATCATCAAGAGATAATGCAAATCTGACACTGATGGACTATTAATTGGTGCAAAATAATTGAGTGACCTTCTTTCATCACTCTCTTTTATCCACTTCAAAAAGTTATTTGTGTATCTGTCATGCTTTTATAAGCATTTTCTATTTCCCCACAATATCCCTTGTGTCTAGAGTGGTTTACTTACCTAAAAGCAGGCAAACCCTTACTGGTATTTCCCAATGCTGAAGTAGATTTTCCATTTCATAGAAGCAGTACAATCTATTAGAGCAGTTGAGAAAACTTTGCTATAAATCCACCTGCACCTTCAAGCATTAAAATTAATAATATCTGTCCCTATAAGCTCATTTATCCTATAATAAAGTATTGTCTAAACCAGATGAGGTGTAGAAACATTTCCCAAGATTTTGCCTTTTAGCAGAGAGCAGTCACCTATGTAAAGTAGCCTGTGATCTCAGGCTGTGGGCTGTTCTCCATGAAGGTGTTGAGCTGAGTGTGGTGGCAGGTACATTGTCACAGATGACCTCATCTGGGAGCTGTGGTGGGTCAGGACTTGCCAGAGACCCTCTCAAGACGTGGGAGAGGACTCAGCCACAGAGCCAAAAACCCCTCAGCCAACAACCCCATCATGACTCAGAGTCCCCTCCCCAGGCGTGGGCTCTTGGGGCAGACTCTCACGAGGTCACAGGAAACAGCCACGCTCTTCTGTCTGTTTGCACAAGAGAGTAGGGATGGGACCAGGGTGGCAGCAGCACAGATGGACACTCTGCCTGACTTTAATGCTGCTCAAAAAAGGTGTTGAGGTCTGGTGCATCACCAGCCACAGTCTGGCAGCAGAAACAAAAAGAGAAAAGCAAAACCCCACCACTGATTACAAGAATGGAGTTTAAATTTTCCTCGACATTCATTTCTCCCAGAAGAAAGATCACAACTGGAAGACATTTCTCTTTATGCTGCGTCTGAAACCAGAGTGCCAGCAGAAAAATGAAGAAGGGGTGACTGCATTCTCTTGATTTCTTCTGACCTGAGCAGTTGAGACGCTGTGAAGCACAGCTTCACAGGCTAAGGGACATACAAAGACAGGAACTAAAGGGAGCAGTGATAAAGTCAATCCATATCAGCCTTCTGTAAATCATTCTATTACACTTTAGTGCTTCCATTTTTCCCATTCTGACATCATTAAAAATGAATTCACTGAGACATGGCATTTGATTTATGATGCTTTTTATTTTCACAAAGAGGTGAAATGAATACTGTAACACCATTATATTTCAACCCAGCATCATAGCTGTGTGCATCTTTAAATCTAATAACTAATTGAGCCTTATTGATTTTTTTGAAATGTAATCATTTATGCTAAAATGAGGTAATCTTTTCTGAAGTTAAATATTGATTTTTACAATAGCATGTCCTATATAATATTTTTAAATATTATTACTACATCAATCTTTTTTTTTTTTTTTTCAAAAGTAATACACCAGATGTTGCAAAATGAGCATTGCCATTCATAGGAAACACAGTAGCCTAGAAGATGTGACAATAAAAGTTATACCACTTAATTTTATCACCTCTTACATATTTTTCTCCATTAAGAAGATTCTCTGAAAAATAAGAACCCTCATTTTAGATCATTTTAGGATGTATTTATGTTTTGGTTTTTTTTTTTTTTGCCTTAATTAACCGACTTTTCTCATTTGAATGATTCTGTTGGAGTATCATAGGAAGGCAAGGTCTGGCTATGTCTTCACATTGTATTGGAGTCACTATAGTTGAAAATAACTGGGCATCACCTGGAGATAGGATGAGAACTTCTACATTCATTCATTTACAAAAAAATTATCTTTGACCCAAGATTCGCACTTGAGGGTAATGGCTTTTCCAGTGGCATGTACTTATTGTGAGGTGAGAAAACTGTCCATAGAATAAATGAGGAAAAATTCTGTGAAGACTTTGAAGATAAAGACTGGAAGTTTGAATGCACTTGAAAATCATTTGGGGAATGAGGAAAGAGAGAGAAACATAGAGCTGGGATTTCTAATTAGGATTTCTGGTCAGATGAGCTGTATTTATCCCTCATCAGTCCTGCATTCTTTAGAAATGAAAAGACAAATCAGGCAGGCAAATTTGGACTTCAAACTATATGTATTTGGTCATGCCTTATTAGAATAAAATAGATCAATAATTTTTAATACTCTTGGTGTTAACTGATTATCTACTCCAATCAAATGGAGACATGAAACAGACACCAATCAACTCCAAATTGGCCTTATAACATGCAATGTGATGTGCTTTCATGCAATTTAACAACATAAATTTACACTACTTTGGTGTTACAAGCACCACCTACAGAATAGATTTTATGCTTTTCAGAGAAACATTTCATCACTGACTTTATTTATCTAATTGGAAATGCAGAAAAAGATGGTTATGTTTGAAGTATTTTATTATTCAAAGTGGCATTAATTAAAATAAAAAGGAATAACCAGTCAAACCCTGCCGAAGTAATCAGAAAAGATGTCTTGAAAGTATGTTGATTTATTCAATATACTTTTATATATGGTTACACATGATTTTTTAAATTAGTTTTTATTTTCTCAATATTCAGGCAAATACACATTGATCTAATGCTTCTTTTCTTCACAGTGCTTTACTAACAGGAACAATAATAATGAACTATAAATCAGCTATAAACCATTATTGGTGTCATAAAGTCATAATCTTGATTTAACAACTTCAGTTGTAATCAGTCTCCAATACTGATTCTGATTTACAGACTCCATTGGTCCTGCCAAGGCAGAAAGGACGGTGTGAAATATAAATTTAAGATTCAGGAACACTGGACAGTTTGATGATTTGGAGCCAAGTAAAACAGAAAGCTGGTGAAACACCTAAACCGTAAAGATATGGTGAAAGAACAGGAGAGATGCACATGCTCTTAATGTAGCATAAAGTGACACTCTAAACTGAACAGACACACCCTGTATGTGCACATATGTACATATATGTGTAGAAATACCCACAGTATTCTGTGTGTTCTGATCAGTGGGGTAGGTTTGCTGATAACCTGCCCTCAGAATATTTGTATTAATGCATTACGTAATTCTTTAACATGAAATTGTGACAATAAAATTTCTTACAGCATTTATCATTCTCCCTACTATTAATTTTCCCAAAGACTGGACATTGCACAGAAGGAAATCTTTCTGACACACTTGGATAGAAGGTCTGTGAAAAAAAGGTAAAAATCCCTTTCCTTGTGTGTATTTCACTGGAAACATTCAAGGTCACGTGTGATGTGGCTCTGAGCAACCTGATCTAGTTGAGTTTATTTCTGCTGTTGTGGGGGGATTGGACTGAATGACTTTTAAATGTCCTTTTCCAACCCAAACCACTCTGTGCTTCTATGATTCTATTTTTGTCTACAAGTTTGATTCTTCCCATTGCCATTCTGTATAAAACCTGTGTAGAGTAGGAAGAATCTGAGGGATTGGTTGCACCCAGAACATTATTTGAAGCTTCTGTCCAAGTCAAAACCAAGACTGCAAACTACAACCAGTCTTGTGGGAAATTAACAGAAAGGACTTAAGTTTGGGATAGTCATTTCTTATCAGAACTGATTTTGCTGTCACTATTCCTATTTCTGTAAGATTTTTAACTTGCAAGATTATGTTAGGTAAGTCACAGCTATAAAAAATAAAATGTGTCACTTTGTTCAATCTCATTTTTACATAAAGGCAGTGTTCATTACTTGTCAAAGAGTGAATGTTGAGAGTGGTTGGCTTAGAGTTGCTCAGTCTGGATAGGCAACTGCTTGTGGTTTTCATTTAATTGATCCTTTCATAGTTTTGTCAGAAGGATTTGGGCCAGCTGTGATGTTACATTCGCACGGGTTTATGCAGGGATCAGCCAATCAGGTAAAATGTCACTAGGCTTAGCAATTGCCTCGTGGTTTTCATATGCTTGTTGGAATGTGGGATTATCATCAGGGATTTCAGAGATTCCAGAGCAGATGTTTCTTATATCACTGGGAAAATACTGTATTGTCACTTGCAAGCTTTATTATTTTTTAAAACAAAATATAGTGAGGAAGAAATGAGGAAGATGGTCATGAGGAAGATGCTGTGAGCAAATATTCAGACCAAACCTTTGCAAAACCCAGCCATATTAAATCAGAGCTTGGACTGAAGCTGTTTTTGCTCTAACATCTCTCACCTAACAAACCAACAAGGTTTTAAATTCTCATCTAAGTTTGCTGCAAAGAAACAGAGCGTCTTTCTTCAAGCTTCATCTCTGCAACTTCTTCCCTTGCAGGTGCCAAGAATTATCACCGTTTCAGCACTGTTTCTCTATAAAAGTATAACAGTATCTTTCTCATTTCCCAGAAACCAAAGAAAATCCTAACCCAAAAATACATCTCTCCAAGATAATCCATCCCAGTTGAAGATCTGCTAATACCTGAGGAGTCTTTTGGGAAATGTGCAGGACAAAGCTACCAGAAGTTCAGTTTGTGATTATTTGTTTTGTTAAATAGTGAATATTTATATCAATGGTAGTTGTTTGTTTGGGTTTTTTTTTTTTTTTAATTAGCACAACAGTGACTGTGAGATTGGGCCCTGCATTGCCTTTGTAACCTAAAACAATCCCTTCGGGAGGTTCTGTTTTTGCAAAAACCTAAATAATGCCCTATTTTTAGGGATGTTCTTCACTAAGTGCAGTCTGCAGCTTTGTAAATGATTTCTGAACCACTTGTCCAACAGCCTCTTCATGCCCTTCCTCTGATGGTACAGACATGCCCTTTCTTGGTAGTGGCTTCAGGCCACTCACCACAAGAGTTAATGTACAAACACTAAGCAGTTCATGTAAGAGTAATTTAACATAAATCCTGATGGCTAAAAGCACTGGGCCACATCTCACAACTTTATTTTAAAAGGGGCTATTTATAAAAAAAAGAATTATGTGCTGCAATTCAAAAAAACATGACAGAGGAATTTTAGGCACGGAGGTCTGAAAATAGTAGAGAGCTTCACATGACCTAATTCTGAAAACCTGGAAGATCAGAAGGTATCTGCACAGGATGTTCCTGCATGGCTGATGCTCCAGCCATCAGTGAACTTCTGTCTTGTTGGATGTGTCACCAGGGCCCTCTCCTCTCTGACTCAGCCCTCTTGCAGGCTGAGCTGCTACGCCAGAATCCACTCACAGCTGCCTGCAGGCGCTGAATTTGATGTGATTTGGACACAGAGGTTTAATATTGTCTAGGAGTTCATTATAAGTTGTAATAAAGTGTAGTTGGCAAGCCTTTCTACAGTTAAAGAAATCTGGGAGGCCTCAGACATAACAAACATAAGCAGAGTTCTCCTGTTTATGGTGCTTTTAGAATAAGGTTATCTCATATTCTCTGAACTGAAAATAAATACCTGATGAGCTTTTATTTTGTTAGCTTTCTTGCTTCTTCATCTAGATTACAAAGGACAGGTCTGCATGGTAGGCCTAAGTAGAAAGTTGCTCTTAAGCAGTGCTAGAGAATTCTTTTCTATCTCCATCAAAATGGTGATGAAAACATGTTACTGATTTTTTTTCCCAAGGCTTTCAGTAGCTCAGCTGTACTGCAATGATTCCAATTAGCTTATTGATTCTTATCTAATAGTGCCTGTTACGTGTTATTTTGGGTTATCATTTCTTTAGTTTGTCTTCTATTTTTTCATCAGTTACTAGTTGCAGATCTTCATACACCAGTTATTGGAGGAAAATGAAATTCTCTTCTTTACTGAAACTCTCTAAGCACTTCAGTGTAAGATAGAATATGCCATTAACATCTGGGCATCTTTCAATTTGGCTTCATAATATCTTTCAAAACTTATTTCTCAGTTCAGTAGTAGAGATGAATTGGTTGAAGCAAAACTTATTTGACATATACCACTTGAGAGATAAATCAAATAAACAACTAAACCAATGCTAGTAATAGTCTTGGTATCTGAAACTCTTTTTTCATATGACAGCATCTATCAAGATGTGTTAAAACCCTAAAGCCACAAATCCCTATAGCATTTATGTGCAGCAGCAGCAGCAGCAAAAAAAAAATAAGATCCTGTTCAAGACTTTGTAATCTTACCCCTATGCAAATTAAAAGGGCTGCTTTGCATCTAAACTGAGCTTGAATGTGAAGGAAAAATACAGGAAATCAACTACAGAACTGACAAAGAGAAGAGACTAGAACAAACACTACCCTATTATTTTCAGAACCATAATTATTTCCAAGAGATTGATGATGCACATGAGAAAGAACATTGCACGGTTTGCAATACAATACTTTTTATTACTGGATCATCTTTGTGCTGAAACAGAGATAAGAGCACTAATAATATTGTACATTAATAGTGTATCAATACATAGCATGAATACATGACATCAATACAGTATGAACATTGTGCAATTTAACTGTTCCAATAAAACAGTTCTACAGCAAGACTGCTAACACTGACACAACTCTTTCCTAGGTCTGAGGGGATAGTTTGTAGACTGAAATCAACAAAATAGAATAAAATATCATGGAGGCTCACTACTGACTCTAATCACAATCCTGAAGTGCCAGCCTTGCAATCCCCAGGAGCTAAATATTTCAGCAAATGTAGAGGATTTGTTGTAACTTTTTATTTTCATCATTCATTTTCATTTTCTTTGTTATGTGTTAAAAATAGCACTAGTCTACAATTTTGGGGACAGGTCCCTGCTGCATCAGGGAAAAAAAATGAACATAAAAGGATACTGAGTCATTGAGATAACTCCTTCTGGTCTTCTTGAAATGATGGCAGTAATTATTAGATGATCCACCTTCATTTTTCCAACCAGGTGTGAGAGACTGAAATGTTAAATGTTAATGACTCAAAAAATCAGCCATTTGCAAAAGCAGCAGGTGCTCTGCTGAGGCCAGTGTTGCACACCCCAGCTGAAAGGGAGGAGGAGAGTTTGTGTGCATTTGTGGTGGTGAAATCTCTCATCCACAAAGGACAGAGAGGAGAGGGAGAACACCCATCACCAGGGCATGACCAACATAAACCAACCTTTGTGTAGCAACAGGTTTGTATTTACTGGGAAAATATATAAACAGATGCAATACATCTGTAAAGACTTTTGCACAGTTCCCATTTTGTAACATTTAATATTGAATTTTAATGCAACAGATACAGATGGTAAAATTAAATAAAAACATAAAAGGATGGTCTATGATTTGCTCAAATTACTTGTGAACCTTTCCATTTGAGTCGTGTTATACTGGTGCCAAGAAAATATCACAATGGCATTAAGTACTGAAATAACAGTGACATTTTGGGCAAGTCATGAATGATGTTTTACAGGGCACTTCGAGCAGGCAGGGAAGCAGCTCCTTGTACGTATCATTATCTCCTATTAGTAATGCGCCAATTTTGAAGGAGGAATATTCATTGCCATAGCAATAACTTGATAACAGTTTTCAAAAACATCCCACTAGGAAAGAAGGTGATGGAGGACTGGCCTGATATCACCTATGTACCTTTAAAACCAAACCTCTCCAGTTAAATCAACGTAATGAGGCACACAGCAACCGCAAGTGTGGCTTTTCAGTTTTGAATGTATCTTGTCAGCCTGACTTTATTTTGCTTTTATCACAGTGGCTCATGATGAGACAGGAAGCGGGGAGGAGGAAATTGTAACAAAGGTGGACAGCTGAAACTTATACAGAAGAGAAATCTGAGAAGAGAGGAAAATGGAGAGAAGATTGTTTGTCTTATAGAAAGAAGGAAGGACCTAAATGTACTGGCAGCTGTGGATAAAAGGAGAAGAATGGGGCAGGGTGATGAGCAGTGCATACACCTGTGAAAGCAAAGCTGTGATGAGGCAATGAGGAGCACAAGCAGCGGCAGTGCAGATCAGGATTATAAATGGGGTGGGGAGGTATTTGCACAGAAGTGGCCTCATTTTTTCATCTTGGCAATCTGTAGGCTCTGCCCTGAGGCCAAATTCGCACTTATACTTGACATGTGAGAAAGTCACAGACACAAGACAAGAAAAATATGGTAAATGGAACCATATTTTGTATGAAAGGCAGTTCCTAACAGCAGAAAGGCAGCAGCCTCTCCATCAGTAATGAACAGCAGTAGTGCTCTTATACCTCTTCACAAAGAATGCAGCTGATGGGACACCAGCACCTGCAGATGTGGCCTAAGTGTCACCCTGCACATTCCTCCAAGACTGTTGGCCTAAGTAAATTGATTTATTTTATCTGTTAGAATATTTATTTAAAAATAGTCATAGAGATTTCCCCTTATCAGGACAGTACTATTAAAAAAAATCAAAAAAAGCTCATGTTGAGTTTTCTCCTCAAGCCCAAGCTGTGATGTAAAGTTGGCAGTTTGACTCCGCACTGAAAACATTGAGAAGCCCTCATAGTCCAAAGAGTGTCACCCTGACATATACCCAGGGAGGTAACACATTATACAGAATCAATTCTTTCTGACTTTTCATTCCAAGTTCCCTCTCTTATAAGTGAAATTGCAAGGTCTTTTCTGTTGTGGTTATTGGGGCGTTTTTTTGGTTGGTGTTTTTTTTTGTTGTTTTGTTTTGTTTTTTGGGGTTTTTTTTCTTTTTTGTTGTTTTTTTTGTTTTCATTTGGTTTTTTTTTGTTTCGTTTTTGGATTTTTTTGAGAAGAAATGGAGGGTTACTGATTCTGTGGCTACTTGGAATGCTGAAGCCAAAGCTCAGAATCTTTTACTTAAGTGCTACCAGCTGAATCAGCAATAGTTGAACGAGAGAAACAGAATGTATTTTCTGAATGAAGCTGCTTTTTTGTCCCTTCCCTTCAGGTTCACCACATAAAATGTCTTTTTATTTTTATCTGATGTAATTTCTCTCATACATGTGAAGGGTATGCAAAGTACAATCTAGTTTGGCAACGCGGAAAATACATTAATTATAGAGAATACAAGTGATATATATGTTGAGATACATATATCTTAGTTCCTTTGTCCAAATTTCTGCTATTTGCCCAGTAGCACGGACATTTTTCTGATATTTTTGTGAAGGGTTTCCTGGGAAGTTTATCACATTTTTCCTAGAGCTCTTCAATCCAGGATATGCTGAGAATGTACCTTGCCCTGCTCTGTCCCCCTAAGCCCTCTGGGTACATTCAGCAACGTATTGCAGCATCTGGACCCATGGAGAGTTTTCCCCCTATAGCCTTTGCTTTATCTTCTCAAAGGTTGCTATGGGAACACAGTGAGGCACATCTGATAAGCCCTTACAGCATCACCCAAACATTTTTAGGTCTAATAACTTCCGAAAGGCTTCAAAGCGTTGTTTGGAAATTTGTTTTGGTTGGAAAATAAAAGAAAAACAAATCTATGTATCAAGTACCAGTTATGGTCCTTTAGAACAAGGTACATAACCAGATGGCAAATTATAGCTGTCAACATAACCTGTGAGGGAGACTTAAGCACAGGAGAACTTAATAAAATATTTATCAGTCAGAAAGCTCACTTTATTCAGACAAATTGTGCTCAGAAAGGGCTCACTTCAAGCAGAAAACTGAGCTTTATGGGAACTGACCTGCAGCATCACTGCAAATGACCAGTTCTGTCACACCTTGGCACAGACAGGGCTCTAGTAACACTATGAAAAGTAGGCAGATTTTGTATCCTCAAAAAAATGCCTTTACATGCCAGATAAAGTTTTCCAGGCATTTTGGTTGGGCTTTTGTTATGGGGAGGGTGTAGAGAAATGTCTTGTGGAACACACTCCTAGATTTGACAATTTCCTTCTCAGCAAGGCTTTTGGCTGTGTTGACATAGCTGATAAAGCTAGCACCGTTAAATCCACACTTTTTTGCTTATGATGACACAATCTGTTCATGATGTAGAGTCATGTTGTTATCTCCATTTTTATTTGTCCTGATTTTCTGCATTTTTAGTAGTTTAAAAATATTTTTATATTCAAAAGGCACACAGTAATGGAGTTCTCTTACAGCATATCCCATTCCAACCTGCTCTGAGAATAAAAGCAGCATCGAACACTGAGAACATAAAGAGTTCAAACACATAAATAATTTTTACCCAAAAAGCCAAGAAAAATACAACTAAACCAAATTTGCTACATGGCAGCAAAGATTAGCTAATTGAGGATGTAATTTGTAATACTATTACTGTGAGTACAGTTCACATCCTTGTAGTTTTATTGCATCAGTTTAAGGGGTTGTTGTTGTTGTGACATAAAATTAACCATTCAAATTTGCTCTGGGCTGAAACAAGGCTTACAGAACACCACTTAGTGCCAACTGCATTTCTTTCCCTACGTCAATAGCAAAACATTCCTTTTCTCCTGGGTATTGTGTTGCGTGATTGGAGTATAGCAAGGAGACAATAGTTTAATTTGAAGCTCATGCTGATAAGAACCAGCCATTCCAGAATTTCAAACATGCCTCAAAACATGGACTCAAGTTGGGGCAAATGCTGGGAAAAGTCTGGAGTAGAGCCCAGTCCTGCTGTTTTCCAGTTATTCTCAATTAAGGAAAGGTTAACAAGGGCTATGTTGCAAAGGAACATAAATTAGAACGGATTAAGGTTCCCCTGACTCCTCTGATAAGAGTCAGGGCCGGATCTGTGATGTAGGAAGCACACAGCTATCCAAACATGAGCTTTGTTCCCTCCTGTGTCTGATGGTGAACACATCTTGGAGGTAAGGACACTGTAGCAAAGTCTAAATAAACATCAGACATTACTGCTCAGGCGCCTGCTTGCACACTGTGCTCCATGCAATTGTCACATCATTTCGCTCACACATCTACTGCTCCACGTCATCAACACAAGCTTGAATTGAAAGCCTTTTTCTGAAACTGTAAGTTTTAGTCTTTAGGAAATACTATAGGCTAAATTAGTATTTGTCAGAATGCTCCTGAAACTGCTTAAGCCAACTAATTCTCCTTCTTCTACAAAATCATCTGCTCCTTTTCAGTATTGTAGCCCATCTGGAGGTTTCTCTTTCTTCCATAGATATCTGTGAGATATTTATGATATCTCACAAATATCACAAAGTTTCAAGAGTTTGAAGTCTAGTTGAGTCAAGAGCAAAGAAACAAGTAAGCTAAGCCGTTCATAACTTATTTCCTCTGCTCTTAAAGGAGAAATACATATTCATGCTCTTGCTTTATTTAATGGAGAAATCATTCAGAGCAAAATAAAAAGCCCAGGCTCACTAAGCATGACCATTTTTCCAGAGCTACCCTTATAACTTCCACTCTGGAGAAAGGATGATGCCATCTACATGTAGTTAGATATTGCAGTTATAGAGATCCCAGTAAATTAGCAATCAGCAAGCCTTTTCTATTAATAAATTTGGCAGCTTTCATACTACTAATACAAAAAAGTGCCTGAAAAATGTGCAATGACTTCTTCAACAAAGTTACATAGAAAAAAAAACCAGCCTGACCAATGGACTTCTGTTGACAGACCTTGTGAATTTGGAGGGATACCAGACACCACTCAGCATGAAGGCTTCCACAAAAAACAGAGGCCATGACAAAGGTACCCTAACCATGGTGTCATGCACTTTTGTGTCACATGCTCTTTCTCTTACAATCTATAAGCAACACATGGAATTCACACAGATGAATTTTTGGCAAAAAACTAAGTTGACTACATGCCAATCAACAGATTTATCCAGATAGGCAGGGTGTCAGGACTACAGCATATTTTCTCACATAGTCAAAGAGCTGTTTCAAAGGTAAAGGAAGTATATGCAGCGATAGCATGATGGAGAAATCAGCAAGCAATTGGTAAGTCTGAGAAAAAAGAATTTAAATTAGCTTGGAAGAAAGGAAAGGATGATGAAGGACAGGACCTGGCATTGCTGTGTGAGATCAGGCCGTTGACAGAGGCAGGAGTGGAGTGAGGCTCAGTGTTCAGCTGTCTGCTTCCATGTGCAGCTGTGGCAATCCCACTGTCCTCCTGTTCCTCTTGGGTGATTTAAGAGCCCCTGAGAGGCTTTCCTCTGGGGAGAAGAACAATTCCCAAGCAATTAAAAGCAAAAAAACAGTACTTTTTTTTCTGGGGATCCATAAACCAGTCTTGCCAGATTGCTCTACTTGTACCTGCTGTGAAAGCTGTCACTTGTCTCTGTATCTGTTTGATGCTTGGCCAGATTTCTCTCTGCCTTCAAATTATCTTTTCACAAAACGCAGATTCTAATAGTCCTCTGCAAGAGTATATAAACTACATACAAAACACATATATTTGGTGTTCTCTGTACCTACCTGGGACTGATGTTAACTCAGTCCTAAAATCTCTCACTGGGTTATTTAGCTTTGACATTGGTTGGGCTCTGAATACCTTAATACTTAAATAATGGGTCAGAAATTATTTTGGCAAATGCCAATTTGCTGGTAACCTTACCACAATGAAGACAAGAATTTCCAAGTCTAAGCAGTCTGCCTGCATGCCTTTTAACTGTTTAATTGTTTCATTTGAATTGTTCACTGTGATCTGTGGGACTTGTAGTAAAATAAGAGCGCTCATTTTCCAGGTTTATGCCAAGCACACAAATCCTTAGAATTTTGAGGATGTTCTATTATAATTAGAACCAATCTAATTATAATAGCTAGCAGACATTACAACAGGGTAGGACAGTGCTTATGTATTGATTTCTGCCAGTGGAGAAATGGAAGGAGGGACTGCACTTTTCAGCATGTACCAGAGTCTAGAGATCTGGAGATTTTAAAAGCCCAGTACACGGATTTGAAGGAATGAAAAAGTCTGAGGTGTTGATGTGGGAAAAGATTTGGTCACAATAAAATCTAGACAGTGACAGACATGATAATATGGAGACTGACAGGTTCGTTCACAAGAGACAAAATATGGGAAGTGAAAGAACTGTACAAACTCTGAATGAAGCATAAGAGGAAAGGAGAGCAGCAGCTTTAATTGTGTATATGCAGGTATTGCACCTGATCTTTAGTGAAAACTAAAGATATAATTCTCAGAATTTCAGGATCTATATTATCTCTATACTCCTACACTCATAAGCTGCGTTGATAATATCTTAGGGTCAGATGGAAACACTCAGAAAATATTTTTGTTGGATGCTACTTGTTGAATCTAACTGAATAGAGACCACTATTTACCCTAAATGAAAAAAAAGTGTCCAACTATATGGATATGCATTCTCTTCCTACTCATTAGCAAAAAAATAAAGAGAGGGAGAATTTAATCAGATAAAGTCTGCATCCCTCCGTGGTAATTTGAAATTGTTTTTCATGGTGAAATTCTCATCTAGTGGGGCACCTCTCCTGTGAGAATAAACCTGATGCTTGTGGTTGAAATGGAATGACAAAAGTCAGAGGGTTCACAAAAACTTAGCAATTTTTATTAGTAGATTGCACACATGGCATGGAAATTGGTATGCAAATAGCAATATAGCAAAAAATTATAGCATAAATACACTGTGGTGGATTTTGAGTAAGAAGTAGGTTGAAAGAGGAGAGTGAGAATAAAGAGAAGAGAAGGAGGGAAGGAGGGAAGGAGGGAAGGAAGGAAGGAAGGAAGGAAGGAAGGAAGGAAGGAAGGAAGGAAGGGTCACCAGTCCTGGCTCCAGTATTTATCCAGCTGAAGAGGTGTCCAGAGTCCTGTGGGCACTACCCAGGCTGTGTGTGGAGGCACCTTTTTATAGATCAGTTTTCTCCACCCTGAAGCTGAATTCCTCGCTTTCTATATAAGTTAATTATCATGTGCAGTTTATTCTTCTGAACTTTTCTGGAAACGGGGCAGAGGTCTTCAAGGGTCTTTGGTGGCCTTGATTTCCTCTCCCCTGTCCCTGCTGTGGTGGCCTTTAGTTGTCAGTCCATGGCGCCTTCTCTAAGCCGTGTCCTTGTGCTGCAGCGGGTTGTGGTTATCTCCAGGAGCCAGAACAAGGACCTTCATCCCAGGACAGTGCTGCCCTGCCTCTGTAAGGCCCCTTCTCCAGCCACATCCTATTCTTTTCCACAGCTTGTTCTGGAAAATGTCTTGGATGTCTCCAGAGATATCAGTGCTTGAGACACACATTTTAGCCCCTTATCTTCTGGGGTTCTACATAAACTTTAAAGTTAGTTTTACTAACTTAACTTACTTGTCCCTCTTATGATGTTCATTGCTCACTCATTTGGTGGTTACTCCTGCTAAAAAATCAATTCTTTTCTTTTATAAGATGATGTATAGTAGAGTATAGATGATATAGTGATGTATAGATGATGTATACCTGTGCATCTGAAAGCCTTGATGCTCAAATCACTTCTTGGACAAAATGACCTACAGGTGGGAAGCAGGGTAAGCACTGTGATTCAGATCATGTGTTGTGGCAAGAGACACCCTGCCTGAGATTAATAGGGCAGCACATAGCATTAGCAAACTATACTCTCACTATTGGATTGCTTCATGAATTTTCACTGTGTTTCATAGAAAATGCATAACACCTTTTCAGAAAACACTTTGATAGAAGCATCTGAATTCACCTGCACTTTGTAATTCTGTAACTCAAGTTACCTCTGTCTAATACCTTTTCACCAACTTAACCTATTATTCTCCTTTGTTTACAGGAAGTCCACAAGTGAAGGATGTTTAAAAACTTAAAAACTGATTTTTTTCACACCAGCCCAACTATAAAAGAGCTTTCCAGATACTTCAGCATCTACAGAAGGAAAGCAAGAACTAGGTGTGCTCCTAAAAGCAGGGAAACCTTTGCAGCTTGCCAGCTGTTTTGCTCACTGTAGGGTGAGGTACTGTCATTCCCTAAATTTAGCCTAACTTCATAATAGCCTGATATAGTGGGAAAACTATCATCAGATACCAAAATATTCTCAGAATGTTGCAGCTTGTTACTCTCCCTGTGACAACATTTATCAAATTGATTGTATTACGCCATTTCATATAGTCAAAAGCAAAACATGTGCACAATTGTGTCATTCTGAAGTTACTATGTCCATCTTATGATGATAAATTGAAAGTATGATGACAAGGAGCAGTAAATTCTGTAAATTTCTACTCATTGTCTTGTTATTTCATTTTGCAACAAAATCTTTTTTTGTTCTGCCAAAGCCAACAGTTATAACCTGTAAGTGTCACATGTATTCTGTACATTGTAAAAGAGATTTTATATCTTGAAAATAAAAAATGATAATATATGTGAAATGCATGATCAGTAACTTCTTTTACATGTATTCCTTAAAAATAGGTTTTTCAAAGAATTGTATGAGCACAGTCAATTAATCAGAACCTTTTTGCTAAACACTGCCCATGATACTTTCATTGTAAATGACATTTGCTTGGAATAGAGACATATATAATGGGATACATATATTCTATTAAACATTCAACTGACTATTCAGAGTGAAATGAAGAACTTATTTCCTTCATTCTGCTAGTGAACACTAACCACCTTTTTGATGGTATATTCTTATTTATTAAGTGCCACTCTATATCCCTGTGGAGCAATAACAGACTTTCTGACAAAGTAAAAAAAATTCCTTAAATTAATAGGGAGTGACAATACTTACACCCCAAGGATTTCAGCTTCAAGTCACACAAAGTGTAAATCTCTATGTGTGTGTGTATCCATACTCTTTCTGTCTATTCTGTGATTATGTTCAGATCCCAAGATGTCAAATTTTTATTTTCCTTGAATAATAAAACCATGGTTTGAGTTATAACAGTTGCAAGCAAAACCCTTAAAATGTATAAATTCTATCTTCATTTTGCATTATTTTCTGTAGTTAAAAATACGTAGATTAGAAAAAAACAGTAATATGCACATCAATCTAATAATCTAATTTCAATATTTTCCCATGCCCTTATAAATGCATTGTGGGTATAAAAATGAGAACAACAAAACTAGAAGGTGATTTTCAATACAGTACTCTCTAAACTACTAGAGCAGGAAAACAGAGCAAGGAAATTCTGCCTAGAAGTGCACATGTAACACCATCAGTCTCTCTTGAGGACCAGATTCAGTACAAATAAAATCCTGTAATTATTTTCCTTCAGAGTGATGTCCGAGTACTTTACAGAAGGCATCAGTGCTGTTGGTAATAACAAGCATGTAGTAAACATCATGGCAAGGAACATTTTTCAGGGACAAGCTCCTACCTCTGCACAGCCAGGTGTAATGGATTCCTGGAATGCTGAAATGAAAGGAGTATACAGGCTGCTTTCTGCACTGAGTCAGTCTGATGAATTAGCAAGATGGTTCTACTTCCATTTTCTTTGGAAAAATTACAAATTTGCTTTATTCTTTAGGAAACTAGATCTGGTGACTCCCAGGACTCTTAAAATTATCTCAATAATGTGGCATTATATGAACAGCCACTAACCCCCCCTCCCCCCAGAGTAATAGGAAAGGGCTTCTGCTACTTTCAACTGAGGAAAATAATCTTTTCCCATTTGCACTGTAGCAGCAAACGTATGAAGCAGAAAAAAAGAAAATTGTATGGTAACTGCTGTCAGAGCTGAAAGGGAGGAAAAAGAGTCATAAATTCTCAGGAATGAATGTCCTTTGTGCCCCTGGCCTTTCCTAAGACCTGGTTTTGGTTTCTAAGGCAGGATCTACTCAAGTAGCACTGATGGTGCAGAGGGAGGCAGTAACAGCTTTCAGACTCCAGCTTAATTCTCCACTTCATCCTCCTGCTTCTCCACCTTAAGCCCATCAGTGAAATGCATGACCCATATTTGTTCTGCCTTTTTTGAGTCAGAACTCCACATCAGGTCTTCGTGATCCTGTCTCCAGAGGTGTTTACTCTTGGCCATCCATCCAAACGTTGCAAGGCATTTGGTTTTGCCTGCCAAATAAGCCAGTACTCCTTTGGATGTGATTTTATACAGACACACAAAAAATCCTTGATTCCTTTGTCTTACTCTTTCAGGAAGCTCACAGGCTACAAACTTAAAAATATCTCATTCCTTGAATGTCTTCAAAACTTGCAAACATTTTCAGCAATGGAGTATTTACCACCATCTGTTTCTCATTGTTTAATTATTCTTGATTTAAGGGCAGTCATACTCTCTGTTTTTCTTACACCCAAAGTCCAGTTCACCTGGTGTTACAGCACTAGCTCTTGGGTGGCTGCAGCAGTTCACATTTCTCTTAATTCAGTGTTTTCATTTGTCCTGTTTCAAATCGAAATTTGAACTATTTTTTTTGACTGAAATATAAATCCTTTAAATTGTTTTCTTCTAATTAACATAAATGGCAAGTAAGTAATTCAATAATTAATTGTGGTTTTCAGGATTTCCTTGTTTTCACTTGTTGCTGTGAACTCATGCTAAGAAATTTTAATTTTAAAAACAAAGAAAACTCCAGAATTCCTGTTCAGATTTTACTTTTTAATCTGACTGGAAAGATAACTATTACAAAATCTCAGCTCATTAATGGAAACAGTCTATATTTGTTATTATTAATTGGGTTTTCTTTAGTTTTTAGGTAAGATTAATTCGATAAACCCTGACTCTGGTGGTTTGTATCTTTCTTTACAGGCAGCCTAAACTCATCCAAGGGTAATTTAATGATTGAAATGAAGTTATGACAGCGATTAATGAAGTTCAGTACCTCGCACAAGAGATTATCTTTTTACTGCTGACAGATTTTCAATAATATCTTGGCTATCAGATTTTCCTGCCTTTTAAAAAATCCTCAATTTGCCTTCTGATGCTACACAGACTGTTTTATTTCTTAGGCAGTGGGAACAAGCTGGATTGTTTGATGAAAATCATCAGCTGCATTGAACAGTAGTCCTGCTGCCTCACTCCTGAATGTATTCCTTCAGGCACTAAAAGATGTTGGAATAGTGATTCCTTACAGCGTGCTAATTTGATTTTGTAACCTTCATCATGTCAAATCTGTCTTTCCTACTCTTGTCAGCCATGCACACACATTAATTCCTGCAATGTTTTGAAGTTCACATTTCCATAAGTGCCCCTGATATTTAAGCATGACAATCATACAATAGGTGTGTCTTCTAGTCACTAAATATGTTTCATTCTGTAGGATTTAGGCAGCAAATTTTTTCCTCAGTGGAATTTAGAGTCCAAAGGTTCTGAGAAGTATTTACAAATACAGAAAGATACACATCATTTAGCCTTTGGGTGTTTAATCAGTGTGATGGCTACTAATGATTTCATAGATCCTGTAGTCTGGCTAAATAATTCTGACACATATTTTTCTTGAAAATCTTGCATTCAATTTCTTCATAAAAACATGTGTATACATATATGTGTGTGCATTTACTTTATACATACACATAAATAAATGTATTGTGTTAAATGAAGACATAAGCACAAGTTGGGGTCAAGCTGAGAACTGAAATTCATTTCTAGTAGTAGTCACCCCTCATAAGAAGTGGCTACCACCTTGGTATTCAGAATCAAGTGGATGTCTTCCAATATCTAACATTTATATGATGTTCTTCATAAGCATTTTGATCCTCAAAGTCTGAAAAGAAAAATATTTATTTAACATAAGAAACACACGAGAAATGCTGAAATAGGTGCTACACTCAAACTACTCAGAGGTATGGTCGTTGGTTGTGCCAAAAAAAATCTGCTCCTATCTATGGATTCACATTGCTTATACAAAAAATAAAAATTATAAACTGCTGGATATTTTGTCATCTCAAATATTATATTTATTAATGCTTTCATCTGTGACAGCGATTTTGAAATTTTAACAGAAATGTAAGTAAAGTGAATTTTGAAACTTGGCCAAAAGTTCTTTCTTATATGACAAAGATGAGAAGCTTTTATTTTTTCTTTCCTGAGGAATACGTAGATGTGGTAAATCTTAAGATATGTTAATACATGAAGTGGAAAGCTGAGGAATCATTATTGTCTCATTAGAATACTTTGAAACTCCCAGCTTTTTTAAAATTTAAATTCATATTAGATTATAAGCACCTCAGATATTTATATGATATTGAACAAGTGATACTAAATGCAAGGATTATATTTAAATAGGCTTACT
This sequence comes from Onychostruthus taczanowskii, assembly GCF_017590055.1. NCBI lineage: Eukaryota > Metazoa > Chordata > Aves > Passeriformes > Passeridae > Onychostruthus > Onychostruthus taczanowskii. The sequence continues at coordinate 7,536,045 of NW_024500239.1, read as the reverse complement.
TTCAGGATTAAAGAGATTTTCTTCTGTATCTATTTTCCCTGGAGTGTTTTCTATGAAATGCAACAGTGTTAAAGAGTGAGGTTGAAATGGTAAAATATCACCCAGAAAGGAGATTCACAAATTCTCACAAACTTCTCTGGAAATACTCTAATCTTCTCAGAGTGCACTTTTTCTAATCTTCTTTCATAACTCCATGCCAGTAAATGAAAAAATATTTTTAAAGTTTAAGAGTAGTTTTAAAAACACCTTATGATTGAGATGTACTTAACTCCTTAGCAAACAAAAAATATTCTGTGGTCTATTATTCTTTCTGTTCAAATAAAATTGTTTCACATTAATTCATATTTAATAATAGCATAATTAGATAATAATGGCACAATTATGTTGTCTATACCAGCAAATAGCAATTAATAGTGTAGTAATTATTATTGTCAGAGAAATTATTAGGCAATCTTAGGTAAAAGTTAAAAGTAATTCAGTTCATTTTATCCATAGAAATCAAACAATTCTACTGCAAGGGAAACTCAACATCCTGTATATAATGCATTTTAGAGAAGTGAAATATGAACAAAGGATACAGCAACTCTGCTGTAGAAAACTCTTCACAAAGTGAAACATGATTTATTAGATTAAAATGAAGGTTTCTCTAAAAATAAGGTCAGCTATTAACAAAAATAATAGTTGTCTTGTACATGGACCTCGCTTACTTCTATACTGTGATAAAATTACAACGATAATTATATTCCTACAGATTGTGCCTACACAAATGAAAGCTGTAAGAAAGCAACTTTAAAACTGTGTCTGCAACTAATCCTGTGCACTTCCCAGCTGCTCAGTGGCAGCTCAGAGGTGCACTTTGCCTCTCTTTGTGAAGAAACCTCAAACGCAGAGAAATGGCTGCTAAACTGTATTCTGCTGTTTGACAGCTGCTTATCTTCACCAGCCACTCTCACAATCCCCTTAAAGTATCCCATCAAACTCATAATTTTGCAGCTTCTTCTGCAATCAAAATCAAGCAAAACCTGCTTTACCATCCCCTATCCTGAAGACATTCCACACATTATTTGTATAAATACTCCACAGCTGTGTATGCCGGTGGTCCAGGGGCACCTTTGCAAAGGAAAGGGTATTTAAAGTGTTGTTGTGGGGTAATTTTGTGGTGAGGTGTGATTTTCTCACTAGGGATGGCTGGATAGTGGCTTCACTGGAAAAAAAAATTCAACTTATAGTCAAAAAACTTAATGGTAGCCCACTAGAATTGTAAAATGCTTGGCTAACATGAAATTTGCAAAGATTGTAATGTAAAGATTACAGTGATATTTTCAGAGGCCCTCACCCATTTTCTGGTGATCCAGATAGTTTCTTGTCAGAATTAGCAGTCTGACTTCAGTCTTTGATATTGTTATGTCAAGCTTCATCATCCACAGCCCCAGCCAGGGGAAGATGGGGAAAAAAGGCAAGGATTTTTCTCAGGGGTCACACCACCTACTGATGGAGTGAAAGATCCACCCAGTTGCACAGCTGCCAGCGTACCAGGATTCATTAGAGGGACTTTCTGTACCTCTTCAACAAACAGCAATTGCAGGAACAGACGTCTGCTGGGAACCTGGGAATCGTGGTTTAGTGGTCAGGAGCCCACGAGCTCTGCTTGAGAGGCACATGGGGAAGGGTAGAGCCATATGGAAAGTCCTAGGCACACCCTCTTTCCCTCCTCCTGCTCTGTCCCTCTCCCAGAGAGCTGTGGGAATCTCATCCTGTCACAAACGTGGTCAGATATGCTCTGTAGGCACAGCAGCAGCCAGGTATGTCAGGCTAGAAACTCAGCAGGAGAGCAAAGCACATCCCAGTGTGGACTGGTGCAGCCCAAGCACAGCGTGTGGGAGCTCCTCTCTGTGCTGTCTTCCCAATTTTCTCTTGAAATTACACTTGGCAGATTATCTGACACAAGACACCTTTCCCAGCCAGAGTCATGAAGATCAGCTCTTGATGGCTGTGGTAGAATAAGAGTTTCATTTGAGAACAAATGGAAGAGGGACTGACCTGGGTCTGATATCTGGCTGGTAAAGTATGACTAGGGATACGATTTTTTTTAAATTTGTGGGTTTGGGTCGGGTTTTTTTGATGTTACAGGACTGCAGTAGGGATCAAGGAAATGCACGGTCTAGTTGAGCTAATCACCTCATGGAGGAAGTATCTAGAGCCTTGGCATCTCAGTATTTGCAGACATCACCTCTGGATGTGGGTCACAGCTAAAGCTGAGAAACTGTGACAAACAAGTATTGAGCTGCCTGGCTACTTAAAGAAGACCGTGGCCAAAAGTGTACACTAGGATCTTGTGGAGCAAGGATCCCAGGCTGGATGTGTGGGACAGTTAGGGTGGTGGTCAACCCAAACCATCCCAGGCAGCAGGCACTGCTGCCTGGAGACAGGGGTGTGTCTCTGGCTGGGCACCCAGAGAATGCCTCCGTATGCTGGGGGTGTAACTACAGAGGTGCTCAGAAATATTAGGTTTCCCACAGTAGAGTCTTAGGCGATGGATATATAAAAATAAATAAGTAAATAATTTAATAGGGAGGTCCAGCAGCAGGTCAGCTTCAGCTGGATGCCCCTGGAGAGGGACCCAGAACAAAGAATTCCCCAGATTTTTGTACCCTCACAGTCCATGCACCCGTTCTTCAGGTGCTCTTCATGTGCCTTACATTCAGTTTTTGGTCCAATGATGATTTCTGGTCTGGTGTCTTATAAATCCTTATAGGATTTTTTCTGCAGGTATCGACTCAGGTGGGCTGTTTACTGTTCTTACCTTGCCAAGTTGCCAGTTTTGATGGCTGTAGCCTCCTTGTCTTATGCACTAGCTCAGTCAGCAGAGCATGGGAAACTAAGAATCCCTTGATTTAGAATAAGAACTACATAGCAACAACTAAAACATCAGTGTGTTATCCACAATATTCTTGTACTAAATTCAAAACACAGCATTATACCAGCTAGTAGGAAAATTACCAAGAAAATGAACTCCATTCCAGAGAAAATCATATCTAGGTGAAAGTTGACAGATTGCAGCCTAAGGCTTCAGCAAACCTGGCTACCCATGCTAAGCACAGCTAAGCAAACAGGGTACTAAAGCAACACCATGTTATAACTGCATGACCTTTTCTTCTTTAAAGATTTCTTATTAGAGTAAAGCACTAGTATCTCTCAACAATATCTTCAGAAGCAATTGTTGCTCAGTAGATGCAGGCAATTTTGCATCATTTTCCTGTCAGCTTAATCTTTAGCAACATGGTTGCAATTCACTATGCTTAAAATGCAGGTTAACATATGAGTTTTATACATATATACATATAATTATACATATCAAACTTGTGACATTTGATCCAAGTATGCTGTTTAACATAAAAGTTGAAGAGTATGAAAAATTTGCTAGACTTTAAAGGTCAGAGTTGTAATTACACAGCAATAATTTAATTACTCAAATTTAATCTTTTAGACCCGCTTCTTATCATGTATTAGTCTGTGTGACTCATGAACTCTAAGCATGCTACAACACTGAAAAAACTATGCCATGTACTCTAAGTGGAAGGAAATTAAATTTTTTGCAATTATTTGAAAGTAAATGATGTGTGGGTGTGCAAAAGTAACTCATTACCCGGATAGCCTGTTATCCCTCAACTGTGTTACATAGGAAATGTTTTACATTCCCTAAGTAAAATTATTTCAATTTATATATTTAAAAATAAACTTTTCATTGTGTTGAATGTTTCATGTACGTGAGGGGGGTTTTTGTCCCTTAGGTTCTTTTCCCCTTCTAATTTCTTACATCACTCTTACTTCCACTTCCTAAGTATTTTTGCTCTATTTGGTTTCTTCTTTAATTTGCCAGTGAAATTTGCTCTATTTTGTTTCTTCTTTAATTTGCTATATAGTCTGTGACTTTATATGGAAAGAGTTAAATTCACATGAAAGAGGGTGTAGTTTTAAGATGAGCTGTTGCCAAAATGGTCAAAACCCATCCTTCTGTCACAAACCCTAACCTTTTCTTTCCACCTCTTCTAATCCTTGAGAAGGTTGATGCTGAAAACCAACAGAGCAGACTGCACACCCTGTCCAAAACAGAGATATCCTCATCCAGCAAGTTCTTGGGAAGCTGATCTGAACTAGCACTGAAAGACTTAACAGGACAACTGAAGAAGAAAAGGAGTCTGAGCAGACCTGGCTGCTGGCTGAACTCAGCATGGAACAACAGCCTCATTAAGGTCCCAAAGATGCAGGCAGATTTTGGGCTGCATGCTCCTATGTGCTGGTTTTGGCCAGGATGGAGATAATTTTATTCACAGCAGCTTGTATGGGGCTGTGTTTGGATCTGTGCTGGGTGCAGTGTTGGTAAGGCAGGGATGTTCTTATTACTGCTGAGCAGGGCTAGGACAGAGTAAAAGCTTTTCCTGCTGCTCATCCCACCCCACCAAGGAAGCTGGAGGTGCACAAGGAGTTGGGAGGGGACACGGCTGGAATAACTGACCACAAATGACCCAAGGAACATTCCATACCATTTGGTGCCATGCTCAGCAGATAGAGCTGGGGAAAACAAAAGGAAGAGGGGGACATTTGGAGTGATGGCATTTGACTTCCCAAGTCACTGTGACACATGATGGAGCCCTGATTTCCTGGGCATGGCTGAACACCTACCTGGACATGGGAAGTGATGAATAAATTCCTTGTTTTGCTCTGCATGAGTTTTCACATTTTTAGTCTTCCAATCCTCTCCCCCACCCCAACAGGAGGGTAGCTAGCATGGGGCTGCATGGAGCTGAGTTGCCATCTGGGCTTAAACTGTGATCTTAATGCCCTCCAAACCTGTTTGTTTACTAAAATATGTAACTGAACACAGAGAAGGTAGAAAAAAACCTATTTAATATACTTAATACAATGACAAAAGAATTTCTATAGTTATCAAAACAACATCATATAATGTTTTCAATCAAAACATTCCCTTTTAAAAATAATTTAACTTAGAATGAATATTTTTTTACCATTGTCTGATCTTCTGAATTAATCTTTCCAGAAGCAAATTAAGGTACTTTATTCTGACATTTGTCTTCCTCTGGAATTACCACTGTGTATCAATTTTAAGACTTTTTTTATTACCTTTTTTTGAGGGACATTTTATGAAAATCAGGCAGCTGGTAATGGAGAAAAGTTGACTTAGACTTTTTTGAGAAGGATCTAGATTGAATCCAGGTGTATCCCATGACCTTCCTCAGCACCCCAGGGGATTTCATATCATTATTCTGTTACTCATTTTGAAGTTAACTTAATAATGTAACATAAGGACACTCCAGAGATATTACAAAGCCACAGTATATTATATCTAATTTATTCAAGTTAATCCACTATGGAGATATTCCGCTGAATCTCTCAGTGACTTTCATCAAGGAGGCCATTGAAGTTTCCAGGTCTGTAAGTATGCCAGTAAATCATTTGCACATATGACTATTGAGTCCTTCTTATCCCAGACTAATAGGATCCTCACTCCTATGGCTGAGACCATATGGCTAATGTCAGAACTTTCTTAATGCTTTCAAATGAAAGGCATCTCTCTTCTGGTCCTTTCAGTGGATGTCATTTTCCAAGGAAGTTACTTCTGGTTTCAAAGTAGTTGTGTCTTTTCAAGGCCCTCAGCACTGGTTTGGTTTTGATCTATCTTTCTTTTTACAAAATCACATTTGATTACTTTGGCTGTAATTAGAAAAAATAAATTAGCATAAATTTTAAAGATGTTGGAACAGTAGATGACATGCAGCAGTGTGCAAATTTTACCTGTTATGCATCTTCCAAGCCACCCTGACCAATCATGTTAGAAGTTTGAAAATGCTTTTATAAGAGGTAAAACATAATAAGCTTTCATATTATTTAAGAAGGGAATATTGATTTTTTTTTTTTTTTGGCATTGTTTAGATAAGATTTGCTAGATTTACTTTCTTATTAATTACAAAGCTTACTTAGAAAATCACATCCAAAGGAGTGCTTTAAACATGTGGGCAATGATGTTTTAGGCACCATGGCAATTATCATTTGGAATTTTAATGTGTTTTACACAAGAAGAAGACAGACCAATTAATTTTTCCCTTCAGTAGCGATTGTTATCAAGGATTTGAATTTTTCCCATACTTTCTTCAGGATATTTCTATGAATCTCTGTGTATCTGAACACCCCAAAAAAAATTGTCTTGCATTTAGTGTACAAACACCTTGATAATCTTTTTCTTATAGGCAATATTTATTTTCCTTATAAGAATTCATCCTGTACCTAAAAAAAAAAATTAAGATTATATTTATACAGCCATTTTAACCTTCAGTAACTCTTCCTTGAATCCTTCCTAGAGAATGTGGTCTAATGTGACATCCCTTGACAAAACACTGGGCAACCACCCAACTCCAGTACCCCTTGCTTTTCTAAAATTGTAGCTCAGTGTATATGAAAGAGAGACTATAAAGTTTGTGTTATTAAAGAAATAGCGATGCTTTTAACACAGAGAAAGGTAACCCTAGAAAGTTAGGCACGGGTAATACAGGAGTATCCATGTCATAGTGAACTGAGGATTTATTCTTTTTCCATTTTCCAGTGAAAAGCTCTAAGTAACTCCAAGTTTAACATTAAATATAATAACAGTTATATGTGTCAGACTTGGATGACACAATAATCCTTCATTCTGAAGGTGCTGAAATTTTGTTCCACAACTAAAGTCAGAAGTCAATTAAGGAAGCGTGACATCACAATGTGCCTGTGTACAACAACACTTCCCCATATATACTTTGTAGCACATAGGAAACATGAGAACAGTGGCATTTAGGATGACTTTCTATCTTGTCACTGACTTACACTAAGAACAGTTAAATAATGGCATTGGGTTTTTTTTCTTTTGCTCAAGAAGCATATTGTTTCAGGGGCTTATTGCTTTTCTGGACTGTGATTCACAAAAAAAAAAAAAAAAAGAAAAAGAAAAACACATTAATTTTTATGCCATAGCATTTACTCACTGAAGTGATTATTAAGAAGTAATTGTAATAGTAAAAGATCCCTTTATACTCTTTATATTTGCTGCAAGAGCAAATTATGTCTTTAGTTGTATATCACTCTATGTTTCTTGAATATAATTCATAAGAAGATAGCAATTTAAAGTGAGGATTTCCCAAAACAAACATTTGCTTTTCCTTCTCTAAGTGACATTGAAAGCAAACAGGAAATACTGTCTGTAATGCCCTCTGTGGTTTGGTTAATCATTCAACAGGAGACAATGCACATTTTGGGTGGCAGATGCTTTGCCTACCAATAGACTTCATGTTCTGAAACTTTTTGCATATTCATGTTCACTTGCTTTTTGAAGCATGCTGCAATAGAAAGAAAAATTTTACCCTTTTTTGTGGTGTTTGTAATCTTTTCTTTGTGTAATGTTTTAGGAAATTTAACTAACTTGTAAACTTTTTCTAAACATTCAGAAAATAACATAAAAATTGCTGATTGGCACATACTTCTCTCCTAGTAAAGTTGGGCAAGTGTTCTTTTGTTAAATGATACCAAAAAACATTAGTAATAGTGTTCATTTAAACTATTTTTCAACAATTAAATGTAATTTTGTGTCTGCAAAGTGAAATAGATAGCTTTTCAATGAATCACAAAGCTGACCTGATGCATCCCCAGCTGTATGAGCACATGCATTGCCATGAGGGAAACTGTTTCAGAATCAGCAATGTGCTGTGCATGTTTTCCTCAGATACAAACAAAATATTAGAAATATTTATTTTTACATTAACATGAGAAATGCTTCTAAAATTTTTTCCCTTCGTCATGTTCTCCTCATAGTTAGAGTATACTCTCCATAATTACAGTATTCTATCATCTTGCTCCGTGCTCAGTGATCAAAGGCCATAGGTACCTACGAGTAGTGAGTGCTGTAACTCAACTTCATGTCCTTAAGTGTTAAGTTTCACTTGCAGGTTGTGTCAGCACTGTTAGGATAAATGGTGTGCCCATTTCTTACAAGAAGAGTTATTAATTTTCTCTCAGTTTTCCCTAAAACAAACTCATAGAAGCTGATCTTTGTACAAAGCTATTGCTCTGGCAGACTGAAGCCACATAAGCCACCATTTGCAAGACTGATTTTTGATCATGCTTTATATTATCATGCTTTTTTATAATCATTAAAATTGACTGGAAATAAAGGAGTGTAACAGAATGTCGTTTGTCCTAAGCAGAAATACTGTTCAGTAACAGCACTCACTGACAACTTAAGTGCAAATGATAGCAACTTAAATTACTTGAAATTTGCCAAGTTTACAAAGTCCACCTATGACAAATGAGACTACTGAGCAATCACAAAGTCTTTTTAACCATCAGAAAGCAATTTCATAAGCAATTTCTGTGGTAATTAAAAATTTAAGATATTAAGCTGTCAAAGGAGTTACTTGCTAATTAATAGCCATGGTTGTACAAGAGTTTGCCAACATTTCAGTGTTTTCATAATAGAAGAATATTCCTTAGATAGGAATAAGTAATTTCTGAGAAAATTCAGAAGAAAAGATTTCTACTTTCTTGATGACTTATAGGAAAACTGTGTAGCTTAAATAAAAATTATTTTATTGCTGCTGGAATTAATCTTTTGATTTTACGGCAAAAAAGAAGATTTTTCCTTCTCTTACTAGGGCTAAATCCCTTCATTTTGTGTTTTGATATTATATTTTAACTTCTCAATATATAGTAAACATTTCCAGTGTAAAAAAATAATAAATAAATAAATCCAAACTAGAGCCAATTCAGTTAAGAAATTCTTTTGACTTGTGTAACAGTAGAATGATTATGCCGCATCCCTTCCCAGCTGCAGCAGGGACTAAGATAATATCTATGTCAGTAAAATACCGAAATCAGAACACAGGGTAACCAAAGACAAGAGAAACTAAAATGGCAGAAATATATTTTCAGAAAAGGAATCCAATTTTGTAATCTGGCATTGTGGTAACATATAAGAAAACTGCTTGGAAATTGTCTGCAAGGGAAGCCCAGGAGAAGAAACTGTTCAAAACTACAGAGTTTGTAATGGTTAGGCAAGTTAATTACACATATTGTGGTAACATATAAGAAAACTGCTTGGAAATTGTCTGCAAGGGAAGCCCAGGAGAAGAAACTGTTCAAAACTAGAGTTTGTAATAGTTAGGCAAGTTAATTACACACAAATTTGAAATCTACACAGAACAGAACTAATTAAATAAAGGTTGAAAAAAATGAAGTTATGTATCTCTTATATTTTAATAGAAATTCTGTGTGTCCTATTGGTTAATACACTTAGGGTGTCCAAATGATCATAGAAGGAATGACAGCAGATATTATTCCAAACTAAAAACATTAATGCCCAAAATGTGTTTTCCCATTATCTTGGAAAGCAGAAGTTAGTTTCTTTATAGGAAGACATAGCAACTTCGTTCTTGCAGTTTCTCTGTTCTGTTCACTGGTACGTGGTTAGTCTTCTACAAGGCTCATCTCTTGGCGTTCAAGACTTGACTGATTTGTTGTCTGGATTGCAGTTTTCCAACAGCAGGGAGCTGGAATTTAATGGAGTCATCAAGCATCACAAGGAGAAGCAGGTAGCTGAGTAGAAAGACCTTGACATTTAACAGCTTGTGTGAGTAGTTAGGGGGATTTGATAAGATCATTTGGCTCTTTCTATTTAAGCTAGCATGCTTTTTTCCCTTCTTCCTTTTTTTCTTATTTTATACATTTTATTAGAGCCTTGCAATACTTTAACCTGCCATTATTAATTATCTGTAAATTTCATTGATGCAGAGGCTTAGATGGAGTATGCAGTAACTTTATGTCTATACAGTAGTATTTTATAGAGTTAGTCTGTGTTCTGTATGTTCAGTGTTCTTTATATATTTTAGGACTAATAGTAAAGTTTCTGTCCATTTAAAACCTTTTTATTTCACAGATTTTGACTAGTTGAGTTATTAATTCAGAATTCTTCCTTCCAAGAGGCCTGATGAGCTGTGGGTTGAACACACAGTGTAAATGTTGTTGGATTGTCCTAGAACAGGGCCACAGAAACAAAAACCTTGTGCCTTCTCTTTACTGGAATATATTATACTTCTGCAGAAAAGTACACATTGAGGCTTTAATGCATGTCAAATTTGCACCTCTTTGATCTGATGTTTGTAAGTTTGAGTTCCAAGTGGAGTGCTCTGTACATTTCACAGAGACACAGAATCACAGACTGGGTAATATTGGGAGGGACCACAGTGGGGTCATCTGGTCCAGCCTCCCTGCTCCAAGAGGGCCATCCTACAGTACATGACACAGGATTGTGTCCAAATGGTTCTTGAGTATCTCCAGTGAGGGAAACTCCACAACTTCTCTGGAAAATATGCTTGAAAAGTGTGATGAGAAGATGTGAATTCCAATTTTTTTTATGTTCACTGTGAGTTCAAGCTGGCACAGATTGAATCAATTTAATTTTATCATTAATTTCAATGGGGAAAGATATTGAATCCAACCAAAAAAAAAAGAGAAAATAGAGAAAGAGAGGGAAAAGCAATTAAAAATAATATTAAAGCACTGAAGTTTTATTTCAACTCTTTTTTAGACTTTGATTGGCAGAACAGAGGCCAGGTTAAAATTTTAAGGATGTCTACAAAACACTTCTACAATCACCAACCTGGAGACTATTATCCAATTGTCCCAACTTGCAGGTATGTTGGTTAGATAAGCAAGGGGGTGAAAGATAATCCAGCAGAGTGGGTAAGATGGCAGTGTGATATCTATGCACCTGTGACACACGTCTCAGCTTGATTGCTCCTGGGAGGAAAAAAAAATTTGATTTTGGAGAAGTGCAGATGGCAAACAAACAAAAATATGTGCAGTTTAGTTCTGGATTAGGTTTTGCTTCAATATTGTATTTCTCTTCAAGTCTGAACTGGTTCAAATCTGAACAAATGGTGTAGTTTAGATTTGTGCTGCTGTCATATCCAAGCAGATTTTTCAAGATTACATGCAGAAATGGCAATGCTTGACAAGGATTAGTGATCTTGCCACACTGGTTGGAAATAATCTCATAAAAGTGGATTTCAATGCTCATTCCATCAGGACTAAGAAAGACAACATCTCTCAATAACTTTTTTAAGTCCAGCATGCTCTTATAAAAAAAAAAGCTGAGAAGACAATACTACTCTTTCAGAGATATCTATTTATCTATCTAATCTTTAATTAAAAATGAAAATTTTTCTCTAATTTATACCGATTCTTTCCCTCTATATTGATCTTTTCCAAAAGCAATGTTTTAAATTTCTCAAATTTAAAATCTATTTCTGTGTTTACTTTAGCATTAAAATTAAAAGAACATATAAAAGTAATCAGAAGCAAGTCATTAATATTATATTTTTTTTAAATGGAAAGTGCCATTTTCTCCCATAGCTTTTTTTTCTTTTTTGTTCCATATTTGCATGCCAAAACATCTATTAGAAAATAGTATAACTAATTCCTAAAAAATATCAGGATCAGTGGTGATCTGCAATATTTTGTTTCTCAGCAATGTCACTGCCAAAATACTATTTCAAGTAACATTAGTTCTAAAATCACTAGTAGGGAAACACAATTTGTTCGAATGTGTTTTCATCCAAAACCAATTTAAATGCTCCAGTCTTAATTTTAAATTACTGAAAAGGCACATATTTTATTTGGCTCAATTCTGTAAAACTGAACAGGACCATCTAAAATCAGAAATTTTCCCAGATGAAGATCTCCAGACAATGATCTGGCAAGATTACCAGGGGAGGGTTTAATTACTTCTTGAAGCCCTTCTTTATCTATTGTATGTTGTGCAAAGAGTAGGAACATACAGCTTGGGGAATTGATACATACTTATTATAACATTTTGGAAGCAAAGACTCAAAAAAAATTTTAAGCTGGATTCATTCAGTTCTTTTGGATTTTATTTGCAAATAGTGCCATAGGGTGGTTTTTAACAAATTAATGTCCTCTAAATACCATTGTGGTGATGTAGAGCTGCTTATGAATCCATCTGAATGCATAAAGATTGGTGATTTCATGTACTCTGTGCTCTGAAATGTCCGATTAATATAATTTCTGGTAAATACTTTAACATTATTTAAAAAATGTTAAATACTATAAAGGATTTTCAGGGAATGACTCTTGAGCAAAGATCCTGAGATTTTGAAATTGTGAATAATAGCTTGAGATTTTGAAATTGTGAATAATAGCAACTGATGCATTTTACAAATGTACAAGTATAAATTTCTTCTCAAAGTGCATTTTTTTTCCTGCCATGAAATTAGAAAGAACAGAAGAACTCTTTATTTTTGAAAAGAAACAAGACTACAGACAACACAGATTGTTTCAGTGAGCTAATGCTGACTTGAAAAAATGAGGTGACAATTACAGTTCTGAGAGGAAAATGGCCTTGCAGTCTGTGAAAGGAAATGCTAGAGGCAACATCAGAGTGTGAGACAAAATGGATGCAGGAGGTAACAGTATCTGAAAGCCACTGGCTTTTGATTTCCCTTAAGGAAAAAAAAAGCCTAAATCCCTCAAATAAACCAACTCTGAAATTTCTAGAAAGCCCTTCAACATGCCCTCCTTCCTCAAAACATTAAACAGACTGATAAAACTGCCTGTTTAATGCCTGCAACAAAACATGCATAAGTTGTAAATTATCGACATTTTGATATTTGCTTCTTTTGCATTGCAGAGTGTGACTTCCCCTCTACCTGCATGGTCCTTTGGTAGCTTTTCAAATTTTAGCCCATCCTCTTCTGTTGCTTTTTTATATATGATTTACTTATTTTTTTGTACCATCTATACTCTCTCTCATGGGATCCATGCTCTGATTGGAAATAGATAAAAACCAGTCTGAATATAAAATAGACAGAAAATATTTTATACAAACATATCTGCAATGTGTTCTGTTGGTAAATACGGTTTCCACCTGATTTATCTTTGCAAGATCTTGCTAGTATTTATTGTGGGAAAAACAGTCAAAAATATGTTCTAGATGGATGTGTAAACATTCCTATTTCATTGTGACATAAGCTATGTCCACAGTACCAGGATAAAGATGCTAGCAAGTTATATTCTTGGTTTTGTTTTTTGAAGACAAATCTGGAACTTAGTACCTTGTTGTGTTAGGGTACTTCTGATACTTCTGAGAAGTGGAAATGTTTGTTCATTCCATTATCCAACTCTAGCAAAATTTCAGAGTATGTAAGGCAATAGGCTTAATTTCATTTCTTCTCTTTTCTTTTGGTCTGATGACTGAACTACCTGTAATTCTCTTGGCAACTCATCCAACCACCTGAGGATAATAACAGGCTCATAGAAAACCAGGTGTTTTATTCTGAAGTTTTATTTATTCAGTAACATAAATTTCAAGCAGTGTCCATATGTCTTGCCTCTTCACCAAGAAAATAAGAGTTTCAAATTAAACAACCTGCACAATCAGTACACAGTCACTCTCTGAATCACTTGCTCTGGATTAAAATAAGCTGCAATTTCTTTCCTCTTTCTCATCACCATGCTATGCCAGCATAGAATAACCCAGAGATTTAAAGGGTCAGAACTACAGCAGACTTGTAGTTTACTGACTTAATTTGCTTCACATTTAATATTGTGGTTTACTTTGTGATATTTCATATAAAACTCTGTATTTAGTGATTTTTTTTTAAAGTTAGAAGTATATGATCTTTATTTATCTTATTCTACCAATGTCATCTTTCTTGTATTTTCATTTAAAGGAAAATTTTGACAGTCCACTGAAATTCTTCATTTTGGTTCCGAAAATGAAATGTTTTTAAGTATCTCTGTAACATTACCCAGCTCTGCTTAGCATTCACTATTTGAAGAACCCTAAGAATCAATACCAAAGTTTGTTTCTCTTTTCCTAAGATAGGAATTTGTCTTCAAATGCATAAATTTTGCTCAGCATGGAAACCTACATCTTAGTAATACAACAAAGTAAGGCATACGAGAAATTGAAACAGCAGTACAAATTAAGTAAAAGGCTGATTTGAAGCACTCATATGTATAATATTATTGCTCTTAAAAATAATGTAAGAATTGCCTGAAGTTTTTGCTGTAAAGATAAGCACTCATATAGTTTGAAAGTATGAAAATGTATTAAGCTGTTGAATGAATTTAAGTAATTATAGTCTTCCTCTGTGTCATTATTACTCTTAAATCACATAATTGAGCTTGAGAAAATGCATTTCTAAATACATCTGGAGGAGAGCCATTAGTTTTTTTGAGCTCACTCACATTAATCTGGTGATTCAAGTTTAGTGTATCTGTGTTCACTTCATCATGCAGTATAAAAATATTTTAAAAACAACCTGAAACCCAGCTAGTTCAGACCAATAATTATAAAATTCACGTTCATGGCTTAGAATGATATGGTATTGTTAATAAACTAAGAGTGAAGGCCATGTGGGATTTTGAAATAAATATATTTCAAAAACCTAAAAGTTTCATACTCCATAATAATGTTCTTGATTAGCAGAGCCCATCACTTCCTCTGAGGCACACACAGAAGTTCTTTGAAAAAGATTTGCCTGTGAGTGGTATCCTAAAATCACTGAGCCACAGGAGTTGGAGTGAAAATGATGACAGAGAGTGTATAGTGACATTTTTATCTGCAGACTCCTGTGTATCTCACACCTTGCTTAACCCTGATTCTGATCCCTCCTGAATACACATTTTGGAGAAATCAGAATAAGAAAAAAACACACAAAAAATCCTACTGACAATGTAATTTTGTTGTATAATAAGATTCACCAACTTATTGACACTTTTTTTAAGAATAAGGAGGAAATGTGCTTCCTCCTACTGGGAAAGTGTTTCAGGATCTCACTGTGTGGTGATTGGAAAGTACTTTCCAATCTCTAGCCTAAATTCAGTCACAGCCAGTTTCTGCCCATTGTTCTGGCATCATCTTTTAATTTAAACATCCCTTTTCTACCTTTTTGGAAAATATAATGATCAAAATCTCCAGCAAGATAAAAAAGCAAAACTTTCCTCTGGTTTTGGGAGGGCATAATGAAAATCAACATCGGTGACCTCTAACTTGTGAGGGAAGAAACCTTCTAAAATCCCCATTATGAAAATATAATTTAGAAAGGAAATTAATATTGGAGTGACTGAACACTGAGGTGCTTTAATATCTCATTTTGCTGGAATAGGAATTTGCTATATCTGGTTAATCTTCCTTGGAAGAAGGAATAAACTTCTCAACTGCTGCTCAATTGAGTTGTTGGCAGAGCACTTCTGATCAAATACTGTGCTCTACCTGAGATCAGCACTGTGCAACTTTGGAAGCAGGAAAGAAAGTTTTTGCTTTTGATTTACTACCCCAGCAAATTCAAGAATTTATATTTTAATATAGAATTTGGTTAAATATAAGACACTTTAAGTCCTAAAAGTGATGCTCAAAAGGTGGTTAACATGTTTGCCATCAGGCAGCAAAAAGTGCTCATGAGATTGTGGGGAGGTCATAATTAGCCAGCAGTGATTAGATGACACATGGGTGTGGGAGGAGGTGGTTATCCTCTGGGAGCAGTCAGCTCTAGGAGTGCACCTTCATCAACAGCTCCGTGCAGAGATTTCCTTCAACTGGGCCTTTTCTCATGTCTGTCCCTGATGCTCTGCACAGCACACCTCTTCTCTCCACTCACGCTCAGATAATGGATTTCTGGATTGCTCATTAGACCAAAAGCTGGTCAGGATGTTCCCAGAGATTGCCAGAGTGAGATAATGCTTCCAGAAAGTTATAAAGAGCTTGGTTCAAACAAACAGGAATTAATGAGGTCCTTCTGTACAAATTCTCCAAACGAGGCATCCAGACTGAAAAATATCTTAACTTAAACTCGTTAGCCTGAGCAGTCTGCACTGTCAAGCAGCTGAGCCTTGTATCCACTGCTCCAAAACTCTTTATAGCTGGTCAGAGGAAAGAGGGCTTTGTCTTTTGTTTCACAATCACCTCACAAGTGTTTAACTCATTGTACTCATATTTAAGTTTAAGCTGTGTAGCCTAAATTGGTTTTGCATTGGAGAAGGAAAACAGCGTTATGAAAATAATCTGTAGTGTTGAACTACTTTTTCCCTGTTAAATGTGTCCTCATATATATGTGAAAGTAGGACATTTTAAGTTATGAATCTTTTCTCATTGTCTAAGCTACATGTCCCTCCTCTAAATTTAAGTCCTTTGCATCTTCCCTTTTCCATTTGGACATGGGGAGACTTTTTAATATACATGGATTGTCCTTTGTCGCCCTGATTTTGTAAGACTTTGTTAAGCCTTCTGATGTTTGCATTCTTTCAACAAACTTTCTCACACACAGTTATGTAAATAACCTATGTTTTGCATTCTTTCATGGAGGTGGAGAGAATTGATGGACCCGTGGTCTGTCCAGTGGCATTGGAGAGGTGGCACTGTCACCCTCCAATCCACTGTCACCTTTGGAAAACTATAAATGTTGGAGTCAGAAAATAAAGTTCTTCTTCTTCTTTTTGTTCCCCTCGAGAGCAGCAGTGTCTGTGTCATCATTTCGTGTCTTATCACAACAGTCCTTCAGTTTTACAGCTGTGAACTAGAGTCTCAGTTGTGTTTAAGCCTTCTTTTGTGGAACCTTCTTACACAGTTGTAATTATTCTTTTTGCTGGCACTTTGAAATCTCTTTGCTACCCGTTACTTGCAGTGTTATACTCACAGCTGGATATAACACATCATCCTCTTGGCGTAACTTGCTTTACAGGAGAAGTCTTCTTCCTGACAGTATGATCTTGGAAGCAGAGGATGATGATGATGCATCTTCAGCTTGCAAGATTCTAGCATGTCCCACTCCTCTTCCACAAACCAGTTGTTCACCAGCTGTGTCTTAGTGCAGTTGACTGCTCCTGCTTGAAGGCAGAAGCCTGTAGATAATAATTTCTTTAGTCCATAGGTACCCACCTGATCCTGCCTTTCAGTGGGACTGCAGCACTTCCCAGTTCTGAGCACTCACCTGTATTTCTACCTTTTTGATATCTGAAAACTTGCTGATAAGACATTGTCAGAGAAGATCTGATTATATTTTAAAGGCTTGATTTAGAGTCTGGATATGCATATCTGCAGCTTTCTCAGGCCTTTTGCCCTCCTGTCACAGGAGGGAATTTGATTGATTCAATGTTTTCAGTAGAGTTCTGTTAAGGGTATACATTTTGATAGTACTCTTCATTTTTTATCTTCCATATCTTTACAAATAGTTCATTGGATTATTTTTGCAGACAGGGTAGCACAATATATAGCATCTTCTAGTTTTTCTTAATTCCCTTTTTAAAGTAGCCATTATTTTATCCCCTTCAACATTATGTTTCTCGGTTCTCTGAGATCACTTTGTTCAATTCTGTAAGCTTACTAGCATCAGTTTTATCAACTTTATTCTTTTATTTTTCCCCATTTTTCCCTTTCTGTAACAAATCTTGGTGGTTTTAATTCTGCTAGCTCTCTGTTTATCACTTTTATGGAAGAACAAGACAGAAGAAGTGCTGAAGTTTTCACAGTCATTCCTCATGACCTGTCACTTCATTGCTAGCAGATTTTCTTCCTGTAAAATCATCAGAGTAAGACTTGCATTGGTATTTTCCCACTCCTAATATGCAAAGAGAAAAAAGTGTCCCTCCTCAAGTTTGTTGAGAAGAACAGGCCATGAGTCAGCAGTATCTGGACAATTGGAAAACTTATCATGATAAAAATTTTATTATTTACATTATAGACATCTTATTGCTCTCATCAAGAAACATTGCTACCTAACAATGTTAACCAACAGTGTTACAAAGAAAAATCCTTCCCTTTTTAATATTAGGCATTTCTGAAATTCCATCATGTGGAAGCTAAACAAAAAACTTCTCAAAATGAGAAAGATTACAATCACTACTAAAGTGATTAATTGCTCTTCTAAATGGTGGAATCGACAAAACCTACTATTCACGTTGAAGAGTGAAAGAAAAACAGATGGCTAATTGTTCTAACCAATAGCACATATTTAAGAAAAACAAACTCAACACCTTACTAAGCAAAAAAATAAAAAAAAAACAAAAACACCCAACCCAGAACACTGCAGTAGATTATGAATGCAATTCACACTGAAACTTATGCAGTAAAACCACCCTGAATTACAAAAAAAGGTGTAAAATGTGAAAGCAGCAGGATGGAACACAGGTGCCAAGAAGCCTCTTGGTCCACAGACGAGTGAACATTCCCTGACCTCTAAGCCATGAGAACCAGTGAGTTATTGTTGTGGGAAACCCATTTGTTGAGGTGAACTCTCTGTGTTTGGAGACACAAAGCTTGACTCCATTTTCTCAGAAGGCTGATTTATTATGTTATATATTATACTAAAATACTACATAAAAACTATACTGAAAGAACAGTGAGAAAAGAAAGATCAGAAGGCTACAAAGAACAAGAATAGAATAGAATGCATAACAAAATCCTGTGACTGCTCACAGCCTCAGCACAGGTGGCTGTGATTGGTCATCAATTGAAAACAATCCACATGGACCAATGGAAGATGCCCCTGTTGCATTCCACAGCAGCAGATAGTTATTGTTTACATTTCTTTCCTGAGGCTCCCAGCTCCTCAGGAGGTGAAAAATCATAGGAAAGGATTTTTAATAAAATATCATAGCTACACCCGTTTGCATGGCAATGGCCATAAAATGGCACAGAGTGAGAAAATGGCAGTTTTTAGATGATGTAAGAGTAGGCAGGAGCAAAGTACTTCTAATGTTTTCCTTCCTCTTGTACACTCAGCTGTTTTCTGGAAGGCAAACTTCTCTCTGACAAAGGCAAATTTCTTTTCTGACAAAATTATTGCCTCAAAGATAAGCTTTTTTTTTTTTTTCCCTTGGAACTTCTACATGGTTTTGTTGTTCTTATTAGACCTAATGAAGGATGAAACAAAAATCTTTCTTCAAAGAGATATGACTGGATGCTTCACTGCTCAGACCCATCAGTAAATTCATAAACCATAACCTACTTCCCCCATTTCTCATCTTTCCTGCTTTTTGGCTGATATTATTGTTCATCTTATCTCCTTTCTTCATCCTCATTTTCCACTCAGAAATTTCTTGTGTATCCAAAGGTTGATTCCATAAGCAGAGCTGAAGCAAGAATTGAAATGCTTTTCTGAATTTTTCATTTTCCAGAACAATCCATGTGCTGTAAAACTCAGACCTATCAGAATATTATTCATAAAATTTCACAAGGAAAGTTGGAAAATAAAAATCATATTTTTATAATGGCTCTTACTACTTTTTATGTTGGGTTCTATTAATTCTGATAAATAAACTTTCACATAGAATAACATAATTGAAATGGGTTGTCAGTGAACATATGCATATCCACATTACTTAGTGAACATATGCAAGTCTCCTTTAAGTCTGGTTTGTTGGAATTCTACTAAAATTCCAACAATTTGCACTTTGTGTAGAAATACATCAGAAGACATGAAGGAAGAATATATTACCTTTTTTTATGCTGTACAGGGTTTTTATCATGGGTCACATCCTAACAGAGACTTTCAAAAAGTTCCACACCAATTCAAAAGCAACTTCACTCTGTGGGGTATCTTCGGGTAATTTATTTGCCTTCATAAACAACCATTATATAAATTTTGCAAATGTGAGTAGAAGCAAGTTATGTGATTTTAGGAATCTCTTTCTCAGCATCATAAAATGCAAAACTTCCTATTACAAAGTAATAGTGGCTATGAAAAGTTGGTTTGCATCATGAGATACATTTATCATGAAGGCGCATAAAAATAAAATAAAGAGAGAGGGAGAAAATTATACCCTGGAATAAATGAAATTGCAGTACTCCTCATGACGTTTTTATATAATGCATAGTTTTCAATCTTTAAAAATGATTTTGCCAGCTCTATTGTATATCTTAATGACTTATTTTAATCACAGGGGTAACTAATTTTTCTGCTACATTATACAAACACCCCCTTTTTAATGCAGGCACTGATTATATGAAAAAAAATACGTATTCTACCTGTGATAACTTTTCCTATCAACTATTAAAATCTAATCAAAGAAGTTTTCATTTGAGAAGCAATTTACTAAAGAGTATAGGAAAAATGGCCATTTTTCCTAAAGTTTAAAAAATTCAGAACAAACAATGATACAAAGCTGCAAACAGCCTGTCAAATTGTAGACATATAAACTGAAGAGGTAGAACTCAGAACTACATGAAAAGGAGTAGGGATAGCAAAGACAAGAGCTAAACACTACACATTTAAAAATAGTCTTGCAAGTACATCCAAGATGTGTGGAGAGGAAATGAAGCTGTGTTTGTAAATACATTCCTTAGCTAAAAGAAATTGTTCAGACATGCAAATCTCTCAGATATTTTTTGGTTCTTAAAATGTTTTCCTACAGCCAAGAAGATCCTCCATTTTTTTTAATGTCTTCTTGTACATTTCAAATACTTTCTCACCTTTAAAAACAATATTTTAAATAGGCCAAGAATATAAACCTCAGTATTCTCCCCCACCATTTCAGTGTTTGATTGAATCTCCTGTTACTCCAGTGCTCTGTCTTTCTGGAGGAGTGCAGCAGGAGGATGGTGCTTCCTTAGCTCACAGTGCCACAGCTGCAGAGAACCAGGATGCACAGTGCAGAAATAACTCACTGGAAAGATTCTGCAAAAATGGGCATTACAATTCATAAATTACCTAGACAGTGCATTCTCCTGCAGAAAGCATAATAATAAAGTGAAGTGGGAGTCTGAGAGATCAGCTACTTTACCCAACCTCATCTGATACGCCCATTATTTCTCAATGCATTCTAACCTGCAGGTACAGCCCTTATTATTTTTTATCATTGAAGCTTTCTACATCAGAGAGTGGTGAATATGTCCTTCAGGTTCATTTCTGTGGAAATACTGTCTGCCTGATTATTCTCCAATTTATATCTGTGCTGCTGGTTATTTCTCTTATTGCAGGAAATCATGCCAGTTCCTGTTGTGTTCAAATGCTATTCAAGTGGTTCCAACTATAATGGTGTCCTCAAAAATACTAATCTGTCACTTTTTTGTGACATCTGTAGCTTTATAACAGGTCTGGTATCATGCAGTTGTGCCAGAGAAACTACTGAAGAAAAAAGAATGCAGTACAACTGGGAAAGAAAAGAACCCAAAAACAACACTCAACCTTTAAAGGTTTGGGGTTGGGGTTTTTTTTTGTTGTTGTTTTTGCTTTAGTTTTGTTTGTTTGTGTGGTTGTGGGTTTTGGTTTTGTTTTTGGTTGGGTTTTGTTGGTTTGATTTTTTTTTTTTTTAATGAAGATCTGTTTTTTTATTCAGGAAAACAAATAACTTGTTTGAAGAGCATAGTGAAATGTGGACTTGGATAACTCAGGCTGGACCTAGGTTCACTTGTAGAGACACAAACCCTACTAAATCTCATTTCCTTTAGAGGCTGGATGCCAGAGTGTCTCAGATAAGCACTACACTTGCAATGAAAGAGTCTCTTTAAATCTCTCACATGTCTAAGCTCCTTTTCTTTGGAATAAAGTAGCAGAATCTTCAGTGTCACTTAACTTTGCAAGAGCATATTTAACACAGAGGACTCCTCACCTTTATTCTTCTGTAGGGGTTTCAGACAGTGAAGGATTGGAAATATCTATTTACATAATAGTATACTTTATTCTTCTAGTGGTGCACTATAAATTTTCCACTAATTCTCTAGCTTAGAAAATGAAATGCTAAAAAGCATGGCCACTTTTCATTAAAGTGAAATACAGTTTTATATGAAGTTCATTTCTTAGATTTAATATGAGGAACAGACATTAGATCTGTCCGTCTGTCATCTTCCATTAATTCTTTGTCATCTGAATTCACTGAAATTTTGTATCTATTTTATATCAATAAATTCTAAACCCTCTCTTTTTGATTTATCCATTTTAGAGCTTTGGAAACTCTATTACCCTCTCAGTTAAACATGAATATGCTCATACATGTGCAGAATCACTCAGCCTGTAAGAAAAACAAGGAACTTTGCCCCATAATTGCAGTCAGCAGTGTGTGACGACAGAGACATTCGAGCCACGTGAAAAAGACCACATTTTTACACAGTCATTGAAGTAAGATTTCTGCCTGGAGATCCAATCCAAAGCTTTACATTGCAAGGGTTTCAGATCTGGCCTAAGAATCCACAGGAGACTCTCTTCACATCTGTCTCTCTCTTTTTCCTTTTTTTTTTTTTTTTTAATGAAAAATATGCTATGTAACTAACTTTTTAAAAACATTTTATGAAATTTTCTGAACTAATTCCTTAACAGATTCAACAATAAAACTTTCATTAATTATGACCTTGACAGATTTTATAATACAGATTTTCATAATCTCTTAATTTTATGGTGTTGTATCTTTTGAAAACTTTAAAGCATGCCAAAAATCAAGTTTTTAGAATAGATATCTTTTATGACACAGCAAAAAGCAGTCTAGATTTTCAGATCCAAATTATGGAAACTTCTCTTAAAATTCAGAAGACAAAAGAGTATGAAAATTAGCATACACATCAGGTTCCTGCATTTCAAAAAGTCTACTTTTAGGAATAAGCCCTGCATTAGAGACAAAACAGGAAATTTATTTTGTGTCTTTGTTCCCAAAAATTCGGTCATTACATTTAGGAACCTTACAGACAGAAATACTTCTAAAGGATAATGAAAGACAAAATATTTTCTGGTGCAGTTTTGTGTGATTCAGAGAAGACTCATTGCTTTCAAAGGGATGAGGATCTGGGGGCAAACAAAAATCAATGAAAATGCCAATGGACCTCAACAGGAAGGAACAATAGGCCTTCAAATTAGAAGCATGATGAAAATGCTCATCACTCCAGCTTCATTTCTGGCTATTGCACTGCATATTTTTTTCTACTACTTTTTGAAGACTGAACATATTACAAAAGGAAGGACTGTACCCCAAAGCATTTGCAGTAGCAAAGTCAGCTAGGCTTGTAATTTCCTAAGATTAATTTCATACAGAGAACCCAGAGCTTCTGGCTGAATAATGCTCCATTGTTGGTGGATTGAAGCTATTAAACTTTGCAGAAGCCTACCAGCTCCCCAAAGAAAGATGTATTCAAAGAAAACCAAGTTTTTATTTCTACAAAGGACTTGTCACAACATCTTTGTCTCTATTTCCAGCAAACTTTCCCAGATAAAACTAATTCTGGACAAACAAAAATAAGCAAATTTCTCTGACAGCTGCTGATAGTTGCATACACTCTTATGTTTGAGTTTTCACACAATGCTGAAAAATAATGCCTGCAATGTAGTTTTAAGAGCCTCACAAAAGGAAGAAGACAGATGTGGATGTGGTTTTGATGCAACATTTTTCCAAGTCATTAACACTACACATCTCCTATCGCACTGCTGTTTAAATTCAGTCATTTCCTGATGGAGGGATGGCCTTTCTTTGGTCCTTGCACATTTCATAGCATATGGTCAGGCACACACATTGTCCTCAGTGCTTGTAAAATGTCTTTGACGTTAAAGCTAAGATGGGTTTGCTGTCTTCATGTAACTTATGGAACAAATGGACAACTCATTTTGTCTTTTGACAGGTAAAAGATGAAACATTTCAGTTCCTTTAAGGAAAGAAGCTAAAATGGCTTTGCACTAAAGAAAACCTTGTGTTACTTAAAAGGGACAAGTCATTAGATACTTATACACAAGAAAAAATTGGAAGTAAACTTTAGTAATTCTTTGAGCTTCTTATGATGACCAGATCCTTTTCTGCCATTTGTGCCATTGGCATATAGTTTATAATCCTGATAAAATCTTTTGGGAAGTGACCTTATTGCTAAAAATTATGGTAACATCAGAAAAAATGTTTTTCATTTTATATCAGTAAGACTTGCTGACACAACAGCACAAGACAATGCTCTTGCTCTTGTTGAAACCTTATTAGAGAACACTGGGAGTGATGCATCAGAGAGGGAAGAGAAACTCCCCTAATTTCTTTTTGCTAGACACACTCAGAAATAAATTTATATTTACTAGGTGCAATGCTAAGTTACTGAATTTACATTAAATTATTTTGAGAATCTAAACTCTTAATGGTTACTTTGTTGTGAATAATTATGGCAGCCAAAGTTAAGCATGAAAGATTGCAAATCTAAAGTTACAAAATCTAGTGGAGAAGATGTATCTGATGAGCTTGTCAAGAAGAAAACAACAGTGAATATTCTACTAATATGTAACTGTGGTAGAATGGCACCAAGAAGACTGTGACACAATAAAAGCATTCAAGGTTAATGATGTGATGCCAAGACAAGTGTTCTGCCTCATTTACATTGTCAATCTAAGAAAATAAAAATAAATCAGTCTTAAGTGAAGCTGTGCCCAGGATCAGAGCCTTACATGAATCCTGCTTCAGACTTTCCAGGACACCCTATGACTTCCAGAGGAGAATGCAAGGCAACTCCAGACCATGGGGACCTGTCAGAATTTCTTGTGCCCAGTCTGGTGTCTGTAAGCCTTGAACTGTGCAACCTCACTCTTTCCAAAGTGAGATCAAACTGGGGCTTATTTTCTTTTGCTTGAGGCTGTTTTTCCTTAGTGTTTGGGATTATTAAAAACATTTCAGCTGTGTTGTCTCCTTTCGTGGTTTTGATTTCCTTTTATTTTCTTTTGGGTTTTTTCCTAAGACCAGTAGACTTTCAAGTGGTTCTTTAATCTCACTTGTCTGAAGCTCATTCTTGGAGGAAATAGAGTATATTTTAGATTTAAGGTTAAATTAGAAAACATACTTTTAGATGAAAATTTCTGTTACTCACAGTACTGATTTCACAGCCTAAATTCTTCTCAGCGTAGCTCACAAGGACAGCTGTCTCCCTCTCATATTAACCTGTGTTTGATTTGACTTGGTTACAGACTTCTTTGCTGGCAGGACAAGAGTGAAGACCACATCACCAGAAGTGCAATGCCTGCCCAGCCGAAAGCACACAGCAGAAAGTAGAACCAGGTGCCTTGAAATGGATCTGATCATTAGTGTCTGCAAGCAAAGAAACCTGGCACTTAAAGGCTGCAGTAGTTGCTTGTTGAAATTTAAAACAAAGCTGGTCGGACATTTCTGCATTTCTTTTAAATTTGATTTAAAAGAAATGTGGAAATTCCAATCACTGCTTATAAGTTCTGCTGCCTAATTTTTCATTTTCTTTTTAAATAAATACATCTGCCTTTTGGATAGTATCCTAACATCTTATGGAAAAATGTGGTTGTGTTCACACTACAATTAATAGAGTGGAACAGGCTCAGTTAAATTTAGTAAATAGAAAGCAAGAAAGCTGTAATACAACTGCACTCAACTCTAGAGCACATACTTAGAATTCACTAAAGGTTCCTTGAAAATGTGTATTATAATCTTCAGGATGTTGCTTCTCAACATTTTTATTTTTCTCTTACTTTCTCACTTCTTTTTTTTCCCTTCAGTTCAAAATATTTCAGAGCATCAGAGGCTTGCCTTAGATCTCACTGGTATAAATTTTATAGCAGGCTGTGCACTGCATGTGCTACTGCTAAAGGGCACTTGGAGGTGCTTGGAGGTGCACAGGCTGCTAGAGGAGCAGTGGAGGATGCAGTCACATCCGCTATGCTGGAAGTGAAAGCTTAATAGAACGAACTGTATCTTCAAAACTGTTTGCAGCCTTTTCTGCAGAAAAATGCTATAGGAGCATTACAAAGCAGATCCAGGAGCAAGAGGCTATAATCCTCACATTTGCTCCCTGGCCCTCTCTGATAAGTGTAGTACACACAGTTAAGAGCTACCCAGCAAGGTCACTAGAAGTCTAAAGACTCCAAACCCTAAAAAAATCACTTTGAAACTTGATTCACTTGAAACATGTCTTGCATGTGTGTGTGTGCATGTGTGCTATCTGACCTGAAGCCAAGAGAAAAGACTGATATCTTAGAACAGGTTCATAACACACCTGAAAATTGAATCATTTATTCTCTTTCCAATAAAAGAGAGAGCACTAGAAAAATTGGTGATTGAGAGACTGAGCCAACAGGGTGAATTCAAGGCATAACATCTCAATTCTTTCATTTAGTTTGTTGTGTTTGTCTCATAACAAACCATTGGGACAAGAAGTGAACCCATACTTCCTTTTGTGCAGCCTGTTTTGGCTGTTTGTGGCAGTGTTACAGAAATACCTACCTATGTTTCAGGATTGCCATCAGGTTGTCTTTCTTTGGTTGTGTTTTTTTTGTTTGTGGTTTTTTTTTTTATACTCTCCCTCAAACACTGGTTTATTGCAAAGAGGAATTATCTTGTCTCAAATTTTTGTCTCCTTGGTAAAGGAAATAACTGACAATGACCCCCAGGCCTGTATACACCAGCAGACCAGCAAGAAAACAACAGGTGAGCAGTACAAGCCAGAGGCAATGGAGAGGCAGCTCATCTGAACCTCTCATTTCCTGTGTGTGACCAGAATCAAGAGCATTCAGAGCTGGGAGGATGAGAACTTTTTGAAGCTTTACCAGGTATATCCTTATCTCCTTTTCTTCCTCTGGATGTATAAGTGGCCCTGCTATGAAATACTGAGAAAATAATAAAAGAAAATCAAATTCTAAAATGTTTTCCTTTTTTTTACTAGACTACTAGAGATGTATTTGTACTATGGCAACAAAGTGCATAGCTCTAGTCAACATCTGGAAGTTAAAATAAAAAGCACCTTGAGGCAACAATATAACTTTTACTACTCTTGGCACTAAATATATAATTTAATTTTTACTTATAGCCTCCTTCTGTTAATCTCCTGATTTATCTTCATCTTCCAATAGTCAGTGCTTTAAAGTAGTATTTTTCAAGTAGCTTATTGAGTCAGCTTACTTAACTTGTTGCCTTGTAAAAAACTCCAATAACGTTACTTTTCTTGGCTGCATTTGAATTAAAAATAATATCTGTACTTTTGCTTCTTTTTATATGTAGACAGTCAGAAAAATATACTAATTTGTTTATTATCCTGTATTTCTTTGCTTCAGATCAACAAGATGTATACAAAGGCATTAAATATGAAAGAAAAACTTTGGGAAATTCAAGCTTGCATAATTTGAGAATATTGGAATTCCACGTTATTTAGGATGAGTTTCTTTTTAACTTATAAGCATCTAACTACCTAAGAGAAAAAAAATTATATTATTAATGTGATTCTTTACATTTCACCACAAATCTTTTCTGCTAGCTAATTAAGTTCTGCCTTTCTTCTGTGAAAGCCCGAGGCTTCTTCAATTTAAATTCTCATTTCAGTTCTTACTCCTCTTTCTTGCCCTCCATTAATCAAGACAATTACCATTAATGATAGTGTGCATGTGGGGGGGAAATAGACCTATTTATTGGATACAATTTTTTTTGACTGATGTTAAATAAAAAGTCATCAAAACACTGTTTCTGTTACAACAGACAGATGTTTAAATTTTTCATTTATACGATCATACTTACAAAACTTCTGCCAAATCTTACATGGAAAAATAGTCTAAAAAGCAGCCAAATTAAAAGGCAGCTGATATACAGTTAATTTTGAGAAATGACACACACAGATCTCAGTCAAGCAAATCCCAGCCATCACTGTGCAGTAATTTGAAAATCCCTCTTTTTCTTTCCCTTATTTTTTAGGGATTTTGTATTTGAGTGATCTGCATTTCACACACAGCCTGAATGCTCATGTTTCCATACCATGAAAAGCAAATAGTAGGAGGGCTGCTGTATGACTGACTCTTTCTCCAAGATATGGATCAGACTGGGGCACGCATCTCAGGTCTTTTTCTTTTTTACTTTTTCCCCTCACATTATTAGAATATAAAAGGGAGTTCTGCATGAGTCTGTAAAGTCAGAAACACTCTCACATTCATCAGTGTTAAGAGTGTAGTTTGCAAGAAGTCTTTACCTGAATCAACTGACCTTTGAGAGGCAAATCAATTCTCAGGCAGAGAACAGGTGACAAAAGAAAGGGCATGATGACATTGTTTGGATGCATGCTTTGCCCAGCTCTTGAAGGTACAGTTCTGATCCTCTCCATCGGTGCAGAAGAAGTGAGAGAGTCAAAAAGAAAGCAAGCTAAATAACCTGCTTACACTTGTCTGACTGCTGAGACAGCTGACTCAAGCTGTCAACCCAGTGGAGAAATAATCCAGCAAAATGGAATGTCATTGAGCCAAGTGGGAGGGAAGGGGCAGAAGGCTCATTCTTTTAAAACAGTCAATAATTGTCTATGTTGAATTTACAAAATAAATTAGACATCCTTCTTAATTTTCATGAAGACATTTAAGACTGATATAAATATAAGAAATTTTAGAATAACACTACTTACTTTCAGTATTCTTTCCTACAACATAGCTGAGAGTAGGCAGAATCAGATTTTCATGTCTGGTAGATCATTTGATGCCACTATAGCAGCATAAAAGAGATTGTAGAGCAGATGTAAATTACATTGCACACGCATTAAGGTAAGGTTGGGATAATGTCAAGTGCCTTTAGTGTAAATGAAATATTGTTTTCAGCTATGGCTAGTAAGTGAATTCAATTATACTAGTCAGCACCACATTAAATGGACAAGGACTCTCAGACATTATGGAATAAGCCAGTGAGTAATAAAGGAGGCATGAAAAAAAATGGATAGAACAACTGAATGTTGTATTTGCATATATTTCTTCTAATTTCTGTTTTTTGCTACATTTCTAGATAAAATCTTATTGGCTACTTCTGGGACACTGGACTAGGTGCAAGTACTGTGTGGCAGATTTTGGTGAAGAAAGTGGCAGATTTTGGTGAAGAAACATTAAGTAGAGCAGTATTTCTACATTTTGGAGAAGGTCATTAACTCATTTTTCCACTTAAAGGAGCCTTTCACAGAATCCTGTCTTGCTCATGTTAGCAAATTCGTATCAAGCCACATATTGAGCAGGAATTGCTTCAGATTGTTTTTTCTGAAATTTTGCTTTCTTCTTTCCTGTAAAAATATTCTGTCACTTAGGAAAAATATTGATTAGACATTTTATTTATGAGTTATATTTATAAGAGTTAAAACTTTCCAGAACTAATTGCTTGCATAAAAAAGTGATTAGAAGATACGCTGTTTCCAGATCAGTGTGCTGCTTCAAACAATAATAATCCCTGGGCGGTAGAGATTAACAACTCACAGCAAAATATATGACAGTGGAAACAATATTTCCTCGGGCATCCAGTGATGCTCTAAGACATTATATTTTTCAACAGGAAAACCAGAAGTAACATTAGAAGTCAAATAGCCCATTTTATGTAATTGGGACCTCCAATATTTGGTCTCACAGGTTTACAAAAATAAATACCTTTTTATTTTGGACATAATCCAGATGAGTCTGTATCCCTACATATCCA
Organism: Onychostruthus taczanowskii; assembly: GCF_017590055.1. NCBI lineage: Eukaryota > Metazoa > Chordata > Aves > Passeriformes > Passeridae > Onychostruthus > Onychostruthus taczanowskii. The sequence goes on along the minus strand of NW_024500239.1, from coordinate 7,506,594 downwards.
GTTCTGGATGGCTGCTTGCCTACACACACACACAAACACACACACATATATATAAATATATATGTGTGTGTGTATACATTTATTATTCATTTATTTAAATACATATAAATATACACACTGATATATCATATATTATATATATATAGAGAGAGAGAGGGAGATCTGTGTAAGGGTATACAGGTACAAAGATGCTACCACTTTATAAATCAGGCTATTATGTTCCAGCCTAAGTCTGACAATTACTGAACTACTAAACCTAATGTTAGGGTAGTGGGAAAAGGACTCTAGATAAGATAATGGCCTGTCTTAGGACTCTGACAGTTTTGTCATTAAGCTAAAACAAGAAGACACACACAATGGACGCTGCAGTGACCCAGTCCAGGACTTTTGCTCAGATTCTCCTCGCTAATTTTAGCTGTCAAAAATGTAGATGCCTGATCTAAGCTAACTGTCCAAGTGTCCTTAGTATTCCGCAGAGATAAAGGCACTTCTGCATTGTGATTCATCTGGTCTATTCTGCAGAAGTGCTTATTGCACACGCGTTGGTCTAGCTTAGTTAACTGAGTTGTTAGGGTTTAAATAAACAACTTCACAGTGAACATGGCAGGGGGTCATACAAATTGTCAGTGCTGGTCAGGGCCAATTCACAACACTGAAAGCAATTACGATCAAATAGGAGAAGTAATTTTTGAGCAAACTCGGTGGATTGCACGTGTGATGACACGAAATGAGGAAGCCTGGTTTCTCACAGGTCTCTGCCAACAATGCATGAGTACTGGCTGCAGCACTCCTCACGTATGTGGCAGGTATAATGCCGCATGAATCTTCTGGGACAGGGGATTTTCGTGGCAGTCACCTCTGCAGGTAGATTTCCTGCTTTACCTTGGCTGTTGCATTTTCCTTAATTTGTTGCGCATTTGGGGTTACCTTACCCTGGCAAAACGAGGAAAAACTGAGCTGTGGGTTCTAATATTAGTGGGGGTATGGAAGAAGGAAAGGTACATGTACACACACACACAAATGGATGCTTGTCATGATCACAGAAACCTTCTTTTCGTAACAGCTCATGCTTAGAGGAGAGGAGCACCTCTCCTACAAGGAAAGGCTGAGAGAACTGGATTTACTCAGCCTGAAAAAGAAAAGGTTTCAGGATGACCTAATTGCAGCCTTCCGGTACCTGAAAGGAGCTTTTAAGAAAGATGGAGAGGGACTCTACAAGAGCAGTTGGTGACAGGGCAAGGAGGAATAACTGAAAGGGCAGGTTTGGATATTAAGGATTAAGGATTTAGATATTAAGGATTAAAGATTAGACACTAAGAAGGAATTCTTTACTGTGAGGATGGTGAGGTGTCAGAAAAGGTTGCCCAGAGAAGCTGTGGATGCCTGATCCCTGAAGTATCCAAGGCCAGGTTGAATGGGGCTCTGAGTGACCTGTTCTAGCGGAAGGTCAATGGCAGAGGGGGTTGGAATAAGATGATCTTTCTTGTTCCTTCCAACTGAGGACATTCTATGATTCTACGATTCTAAAAAAATTAAAACAATACTTTTACAAGAAAAATTAGATGCTCTAAAACCACAATCTAGTGTTTAATCATCTCTGTCTGCCCAGTAATTAAAAATACTTTGGCTGGCCTACTTTCAACTTCAAGTAAGGCAGATGTTAACTAGAAGCTATCATAACCTTAACCACAAGACCTCCAACACTGCTCAAATGGAAAAAAATTGCACAGTGATACTAAAAGCTGTGAGGTTTATGTAGAGAATGATGTGAAATTTATAAAGGAAGTAAAAAATAAGTAGAAAGGATTAAGGGCAGTCAGAAAAAGAAATTTTCAGTGATTAAAAAAAAAAAAAAAGGACTGGTAGCATCAGCATGTCATTACGTAGATATTGTGGTTACATAAGTAATAATTCAGTGAAGCTTATGTTCTGAATTTAGGGGTATACAAATAATTTCCATTGAAGAAGACTGATTAATAAATATGTGCTAATTAAAGTGTCACTCAGAACAGAGTGATCAATAAAGACGCAGGTTTCTAAACCAGCAGCTGTCCAGGAAGATCCTTGAGCTAAAAGAAGACCAGCATTGCACCACTGGTCAATAAAACTGAAAAACATATGGAAAAGTTGTTTAGTTCATCAGCCATGGCATCAGTCCTGGGAAAAGTGTAAAAATGACTGCTGCAAGTTTTAGGAAAGATGGGGTTGAGAGAACTGAGGAGCAAAGTATCTGAAGGTAAGTCTTGGATCTACAGACTCAATAAAGCTTCTTCCGGGGATCTTATCCAGTGCTAATCTTTCAAATATATATATATATATATATCCGTCCAAATTCTTTCTAGGATAAATTGGATATTGAAAAGTTGATGTACCAGTTTTGGATTCCACAAAGGTCATGTACAGTAAAAAATATTAAATTAGAATACCTGTAAGTGGGGTCAGTGGCCACCATTTCTTTGGCAAAATCCCAAAGCCAAATAAGATTGTTACCTAGCCAAGATTTAAAGGTTTAAAAAACCAACAGCTCATCATCAAAATAGCACAAAACAGCTGAGCAAAAACATAGGAAGAAATATTACATAAGCTCCAGTTACTCCTGCAAGTTTCATTCACTTTACAGACCATCTGAACTCCTCTTCAATATCAACTTCATAAGCTGACTTTGTTAGCAAAGCAAACACAATAAAAGAACAGCCTCTATGTGCTTTCACAGTTTTAAAGATGTTCTTCTCTCTGCTGCTAGCACAGTTACTTCTTGATGAGATTGCAAGTTTGGTTGATAAATATAGTATTATTGATGTAGCAGACTTGCTCCTGCAAGGCATTTGACTTAGTGTTGCATGATATATTGATTAATTATCCAGGGTAGTACTGTATCAACATGGCACTAATGAATTTAGGACAGATTAAATTACACGTCCCAATAGTAATTATAAATAAGAAATTATTACTGAGTGCTTGTGCTTCTTGTGATACCCTGCAGAGATTTTCGGCCTCTAATGCGTAACGATTTTAACTGTGCTCTGGAACAAAACCAAGTATTGGTGATGAAGTTCTCAGTTAAGATGGAAAATTAAGTGTTGAATTATAGGGTGTTTGATTATGAAGGTAATATGCATTCACAACAACTCTGTTTCTGCGTGTGCTGTGGAATGCAGTCTATCAACAGCTAAAATCAGATAGAGCAGTGGGTTGTTCTCTGCAGATTTATAAAGTATGGTTCAAAATCAGATTTCTGGTATGATTGAGACAAAACAGTGAGTATTGTGCTTGAAGCTGTGAAGCTCATTTAAATTCTTTTTGACCACTGTAAATCCAGCTACAAAGAATAATAAATTGGTTTTTGCACGGTTAATGATCTGAAGTAGCTCAGTGCAGGCTGATTCACATCCTCACTGAATGCTGTGTCCAGCATGAAGAGGGCAAGGTGAAAGCATGGCAGAGGAAAGGGGTGCTGGAGAGGGCAGGACCATGGTGACCAAAAATCACATAATTTCCTGTAAAACGATCTTGTCACAGAGAGGTCCTCAAACATGAACTATATAACCTCATAATTCTGTTTGATTTACTTGTGGGGATAAACGCATGCAATAAATGCATGCTCTCACTTGAAAGCCCACTGGAGAGCATGGCTTCAGTCTGGAGTGCCAATACAAATAAGTCACAAATGTCCTACAACATGGTGTCTTGGTTTGAAAAGACAGATGTCTGCTAAGGAAGGCAGGAGCCTCTCTTGAAATGGAGCAGCTAACCCTCTCCCTCTGAATTACTGTAATTTTGAAATTAAAGGGATTTTAGGCAAAGATATGGGAGTAAGAGTAATAGCTCTTTATTAGGAAAAAATAAAATTAAAATAAAAATGCAGTAATAAAAAACAACACTGACAGTCAGAATATGACTTAACACCCTGTTGATAGCAGTCCCATTAAATGGTGGCTACAGTCCTCCTGGAGTGCCAGGTGTGCTTCTGTTGAAACAATGAGCTCATATTTATGTAGTTTTCTTCTGAAGGTCTAGTGATGGTGTAGATTGGGCCTGATCTTCCTTTGTGAATATAGTGGGGAAAAGGCTGATCCTCTGAGAATCCAGTGGGAAAATGCTGATCTTCTGAGGATTTAGTGGGAAAAGGCTGCTTGTGGTGTTCCAAATCTCAGACTATATCCATGTAGGAATGCTTGGCTCCCACCATCGGCCAAGCATCTCACAATGGGATGATGTAATTTTATCAGTCATGCAGTGACACTTGGTAGCCCATTTACAGAAGATGTCTCCCCAGAGTGGGGATTGGTTGTGGAAGAGACAATGAAAACTGCCCCTCCTGGTTTTAACAGGTGGCCCAATTAGCAGAAGATAACTGCTCCACCTCTAACAGGCACACCCCGGCATCACACATCTTGCATTTGTAACCTAAGACATACTGTCTATTAGAAGATGACAGCAGAGTTCCAAGAGATATCTTCAGGGCTTGGAAATTCCTGAAGCATGGCTGCATTTGTTGCCCTGTTTGCAGCACAGGCACGCAGGGTCAGGTCCTGCTGACATGACAGTCCCAGTGGGCCTGGTTTTTATCTTGTGCAGGGTCACAGCTGAACATACAGCTGAGATAATTAAGCTAAAGGAGCTTCATTGTGATTCTATTTAGAAACTAAGAGCACCTGTTGTTTTTAATTATTTTTCCATTTTCATATCATTTTGACTCTGTTGGTTCCATTGGAGCTATTCCCTTTGAAAAGAGATTGTGTGAAATGTGGTTCTAGTTCTGTCTCTTAGTGGAGAGAAAATTAGTAGAAAGCCCACATGAACAGTTTGCCTTTTGAGGAGTGATTCTTTTCAAGAAGAATGTCCCCATGACAAAGCATTCCACAAAATATTGTACCAGACTAGATCTATACAGAATAAATCCTTCTATGTGACTTTCAGTCTAAGAATACACAATTAATTTAGCTCACAGAGACATTTCAAATTAAGCCCTCTCACTGTGATATTTTAATTATAACAGTTAGTGAAGCAAAACTTTAATCTAAGTGATACTAAGACAGACAGAGAGTAAGATGAGAAGGAAGTTTGCTAAGGTCTAACTGGCAAATGTTTCTCTTTGTCAAAGAAAGAAACAGTATGTTTGAAAATGTATCTAATGTTAGGTGTCTTCACAAAGTGGTGTGGAAATTTTGCTGACTGTGTAGGCAAAATATTTATACTTTCTGAATGAGAAAGACTAAAGTTAAGTGGCATGTATCTTCTTCAAAGATAAATAACTTTTACTAATAAAGTTGAGCCCCTCTCAGCAAATAATAGGTTTTGTTTTGGTGAGGTTTTTTTGTTCCTTGTCCTTTGGACTTGCCTTGGTAACTCCATGGTGACTGGGGAGATAAGGGAGAATTGTTAGAATTAATATTTAATGTGTTTAAAAAGTTAAAATTTTTGTAACACAGCAATGAGTTACCTCAGAGCAATTTTTAGTATCATAGTGCCTAAGTTTTCTCTGCATCTTTGTAGAGACTTTTTAAAATTATTATTCACAAATCACCACAATAAGATTGTTCCATCATTTATGTTTTAGAAAATGAATTAGATCATGCTTAGAAACTGTTAAAGGTACTTATAACAATCTGCACAGGCAACAACAAATATAAGCACATTTTTTTAAACTGAAACATAAATAGAAATGGCATTTAATTTTTGTGGTGATATTTTTAGTAAATTACAGGCATGCAGGTGGAAGCCTGAGCTTAGAAATAATTTTGTATTTCTAGGGCAAGATTCTCATGGTACTGACCTTTTGATACATTGTTTTGTTTATTTTGCTTTCGTATTTTATTTCACTTGTGCAAAATACATTGCCAAATGAAAACCTTTCTTTACTCAGAACCAACCCTAAGTGGTGTGGGACAGACTTTTTTAAAGCAGAAAATATGAACTGAAAGGCTCTTTGCCTCAAGTCCTGCACTGTGTTACCACAGGTCAACTAGGAGATGGGCTGGTCCAAACTTCCAGCTTTATCCTTTTTAAAGAGAGGATTTCTCTTCTCTTCTCTTCTCTTCTCTTCTCTTCTCTTCTCTTCTCTTCTCTTCTCTTCTCTTCTCTTCTCTTCTCTTCTCTTCTCTTCCTCTCCATGTGTGGGGTCCCATCCATCCCCAGAAGGTGCCTGATGGGCAGGGAGCAGGTCACACTTGCCATCCTGGCACATGTGTTTATTTTCTGGCTTACTGGAACTAAGCCCAAAGGTTCCTGCTCACATTTTACATTTGAGGTGTAGCCAGGGCAAGATGGCCATTGTTCAGCTGTGCTTTACAGTGCTTTTTTGTCTGGTGTGAATAATCCTCTGATGTTTATTGAGCTAATTTAAAAGAAAGCAAAAAGACAAAGCAGACTCTGGCTTATTGCCAAAGGAATGTTTGCAGGAGTCTGTGACCGTAAATCTGTACCAGAGAGAGTCTGTGATTCTTTGATATAAAAATGAAAGCAGAGAACTTAAAGCAGGACATTTTTATCCTGGACATAAACCAGGATACTGCTGGTTATACAAGCAATAAACATGCCCCACTGGGATTACAAATGCCTACTACCACCAGCTTGAGCTTTTGTGGTGACAAAAACGGAACTAAAGCTTTAGAACTTGATTTCAAACAACAACATTTTGTGATGACTATTATATCACTATAAGAGAAACAATTAAGTAGCATTTCCAATTCCAAATGTAAAAATAAATTTATTAATATAAAAATGAGTGAGAAATTGCATTAATTTTTATTAAAGGTATTAATCAACAATATTATAGAAAAAAGTCTCAAAGTATGAATTGCTTTTTTTTTCTTTGTCACTGGAACAGTAGAAATTCTTAATGGTAACCTAGTATTTGTTCCATACTAACGTAACTACTAATATAACTTCTCACATTCATGCCTCCTTCTCCTACAATTACACTTCAGAAAACAAATTTTCAGCTAAGAGAAAGGTGGTTTAATTCAAGAGATAACAATGCATTATCCCTGAAAGAGGAAATGCTGAGCCTGATCTTGCCTTGCCTTCTTCTTTTATCTGTGTGTGTTTGCACAGATTATAGCCACTTGTCTTCAAAGCTATAAAAATGGCTACACAGAAGACAGGACTCTCCTGGCTCTGTATCCAAGGGTTTCAGAGAGACATAAATTCAGGGATAGTCCTTTGATGCTGTAAAGGAAAACATCTTTGTTTCCTGTCTGCCATGCAATTGAAAGAATGGCTGATTTCCTAATATTCCACAAGCAGCTATCAGAACGATACCATAATACCTTGTAGGTAAACCTACCTACTCTTTCTATATGTTAACCACACCAATTCTTATGGAGTTTCTATGTAAGAGATGTCTTTTTTACTTTTTTGGCCACAACATCATTTCTTTAGCTCTTAAACTCTGCAAATGAAAAATATCACTTACTAAAAATGATGTAAAACAAACACATTTCTGTTTTTCCCACTCACCAGTGGTCACAAATCTACTTGTCCCACTAGTTCCCTTTTCTGGCAATAACAGACCTTGCTGGAGAAATCAACACGTGTAATACATAACTGAAATATACCACAGCTCTGGGGTAACTGCACAGTTATGCTGTGTTTGGATAGATCAAGTGGATGTTCAAGTTTTTCACCCAAGATGTCTGTATCTAACCAGTTATCTAAACTACAGCCCAACAAAACTGGAGTTTCTCTTCAGTCCTCAGCTACAGAAGCAACCTTCAATGCCATCAAACCTCTTACTGACCTGGGCTCAAATAGGTGGCTTCTGCAAAAAAAAAAAAAAAAAAAAAAAGGAGGATGGCAAATTCAAAACTGACTCCTGGACTTTTGAGCTAATGAATTATTCAGATTACATGGAGGAGAATAATACATTGTGCCATTGCAGCTCTCTGGTGCTTTCACACTTCACATTTTAAATAGTGTTCTCTTGGAGCTTGACTCATGAACAAAAAGCCCATAGCAGGAATCAAACTAAAATGGTGAAGGGAACAAATCAAACAGCCTAGCCTCTAAACACCTTGAAACAAAATTACTGAGGACTACAGCATGAGGCCAAGAGAAAGGCACGGGCTGTTATCCTGGCCCAGGGGTTGACTGGCAGGGAAGCAGGAATAAAGGACTGCACTCAGGCTGCCTCATTAATGAGAGCTGGGGCAACAGCAGAGAATAATACCAGCTGCTAATTTTGTTCCCATCTGTTGGCAGAGAGAGGCAATAGGAGACGGATGGGGCCAGCTCAGTCATTAACATCAATCATATGATCTCCCAGTAACAAGAGGAAATACTGGAGAGGTCAGCCAGAAGACCTGTTGCCACACTCATGGCTCACAGAACTCCCCTCAGACAGCCTCCTGCATTTAAACTGCATCAACCTTCCTTGCTGCCCTCCCGGCCTTTACCCAGCAGCAGTGTTCTCATCTTGTAAGTGCTCATCCAGAAACAACCACCTGCCATGTCCACAAATGGTTTAGTCAGAGTTTCCCTAGTTCTTTCTGATCTCCTGTAAGAGACAGCACACAGGTCACCCCCTTTCCCTGTTCTTTTTTGTCTCCACATCATCCTGAGGGGTTCAGGAGTTGTGAGCACAGACATGCACAGAGTGTTCAGCTCTTGGTCCTCTGGTTCAAACAAGTAGGTGGTGACCCTGTCTAGAAGGCTGTTTCTCAGGTGGAGTGGATGGGAACGAACAAAACACTTGTCAGGAACAGTCTGGGGAGAATTTACTGGCATTGCAACAGCAGTAACATGTCTGGTCCCCAAAGTCCTGTCAAATAACACTCTTATGAAGGACATGTGTTCTGACATGCGGCACCAGTGCTGCAGCTGAGTAATGGCCCATGGGACAGATTAATTCCATATTATCAGCTCAGTTGTGTTCTTCCTCCATATACTATTGTGATATTACTGACCACAGACTCCTGTAACAATTGCCTTTGTTTCTCAATTCCTGCAGTTTTCTGCCATATTTTCCAGGATAATTTGCACTGCAAAACCAGAACCATGTGAGACATGAATTTCAATCCACAGTCTGTTAAATGCTACTAAATTATTTTAGAGTAAACTTAATGTGATTTCATTGATGTATTCCAGGATGGAAGGAATCTGGGGGATGGAAAAGATGAAAAGACAGTCTCGCATGATGAGAATGAAAGGAATAAAATTTGATGCAGCAAACAGTTGTGAGGAAGGCTAAATCTGTGAAAGCAAAAGGTTTAACTGAACATCAGACTTTCATCCTCATTTTACATAGTTTAAATGCTAGCTGCAGTTGCAGGTACTAAACAAACTTTAACACCTTTTACTAAACAAACCCTAACTGGAGGTAGGAGGCTTGTTCTCTTCCAGCCAATCTAAAGACATGATACCACCAAAATGGAGGAAGGAGATGCTGGGCTCCCACCCACACTTTGGCCTTGTGTCTCCTCACTTGCTCTTATTTCAATTAAAAGACTTTGATTTAGCTGTGCAGGGACTGGAAGCAGATTTTATGCACAAAAGAAGGATTTATGTTCAATCAGGGTAATTAAATGGGCAAACTCATAAGGCTCAGCCATCACATGTGAATATAGTGTCAAAACCAGGGAAAGTGTAAAATTACTGGTAGCAGCATGGATTTAGACCAGCTTAGAGTGTCTGAGAAATATGCCTTTCATGCTCATACCCAGACTGTAATGCACAGAGGACACAGAAAGAAATGTAAATTTCACAGCAAGGGGTACTTTCATCTGAAAACAAGTATTACATTGATTTCCAAAGCATGTGAGTAATCTGCTGTTGGGCAATGTCTTCACCAGATCACTGACCCTTAGTGCAGCCTTCTTGTGAGCTGCCATCTGGGACAGTTGGTTTGGTCAGAGAGCCTGGGAGGATGAGCCTCCTAGTCCAGAACTTCACTGGGTGCACCAGAACAAGCAAAACTTGTTGGACGTTAAAACTGGGGCAGGAGCCAGCAGTCTGTATTTCCATGAGATAAGAGGAATAGATAGCAGTGTAAGACCCAAATCCCTGGCAAATAAATTAATTGAATCTATTTATTTATTCAAAACTTTGTGCAAATAGCTGTTCCTTATTTGTTTCTGTAACTGTCTTCAAAGTGAATGGATCTGGGTCTCTCAGATAATAGACAAATGAGTGCAAATTTATCATCTCCTCTGTGTATTTAAAAAAACAGTAGTATGAATAATAAATTCAGCAATTACATATACAGAATCTTATTGTCCCATTTGCACTCACCGTAAAATTGCAACAGCAAAAGCAATTTCAGCCATGTGGCAGGTTAACAATTCCTGTTCCCAGATATGTGTCTCCAAATTTATTAAAAATAAATTATGATCTGGAACAGAAAAAACTGAAATGGGGAAAGCCCCAATCCAATGGCTTTATTTTTATTAAACCAAATGTATTGCAACAATCAACTCAGCTTGCCTTATGCATCTCATTAATTAACTTTTTGAATAATCTTTAATTTCATTCTTGTTAGTCACTGATATTAGTTTTGATGTGGTTTTGAGCTTGGATATGCTCTGATTCTGTTTTTCTTTTCATTTCTATTTTATTCAGATAGAGACAAAAGTCTCTAGAAATTAATTTTCCTCCCTGTAACTTTTGTGGATCTGTTACTTAACTTACCTTTGAGAGCTCTTTAATATTTTCTGTATGTTTTATTTGTACAAAAATATATTCCTAGGGCTAGTAGTACCTCAGGTTAACTTTCTTAAATTTTGTGCTCCATTTTTCAGTCACTAACACAAAAAAAAAAGGGGTTACTGCAGAGGAGCAGCTAACACAGACAGTTGAACTACAGTTTTGCTTAAAACTAGTTTGTAGGCGTAGATGGTGAGAGTTCATTCTTCTCTGTTGGATGAAAGGAGACCTCTTCAGGAGGTTGATCCTATTGCTTGGTGCCTGACTTTAAACATCTAAATGATCATTTTCAAATAAATTTAGAATTCTATAGAAACCACTAAAATTTCAGAGGCACTGAGAAAGAGAAGGGGTTTTCAGAAAACCTGGTTCCTACTACTACTAGTTATTTTAAAGTTATGAATGTCAAAAAGAACCCAGACTTTAGACACTTTTTGTTTGTCTTCCAAAAAAGAGAGATCTCTATTCTTCCAGTTTGTCTTAGGTTTACTGCTTCACTCCACTTTATTCTGTTCATGTTATTACTGTCTTTGAATTTGAGTGAAGCAATCTCAGTCTCTAGAGAATGAGGGTGTAGAGTAGATTAAGGAGATTATTTTAAGTCAAATCTCAGCAGTAACTGCATTTGGGTTGTTGTCATCCATAAAATTGAATTTAAAAAATCCTAGCTCCTGCCCCCACCATTGCCAGCTTTTTTTTTTCTGCTGAAATTATAAATGGAGTTAAAAGAAGTGAGCTGGAAATTACTCAAGGTTCTGCAAACATTTATAAATACCTTACCTATCACCTGTGGCCTTTGTATGAATTGTCAGTTTCTTGGCTCAGAGACCTACCAGTAGCAGATTTGTAAAATGAACTCATCTGTGTTTTGACTCAACTCTGGATTAGTGGCCAGTTTTGGAGAGCTACTGGAACTGAAATTTTGTGACTCATCATCATTTATTGGCTAAGAAAGATCCAAATTGTATGCTTGTCACAATTAATACTTTCCTGCTTTTTTTTTTCTTCAAAAATCATGAACTCCAAGCAACTGGGGCTGTCATTGCTTGATCTTCTGATGTCATCTACAAAAGAGGCCCAGGAAAAGCAAACAACCAAAATCTGTAGCTCCTGGGTTTCTTAGCACTCAGCAAGAGTGCAGCAGCAGCAGCAGCCACCACCCTGAGAGCTGTGCTGAGTTTCTCTGGGTGCTGCAGTGTGCTGAGGACAGCAGTGAAGGCATTCTGAGGTTTCAGTCCCCTGTCAGCCGTGCCCAGTCAGCAGAAGCTCTCTTACCAGAGCTAGTACTCATGAGGCGGCTGGCAATCAACCACATGTGGAATTATCATGGGGAGAATAATCCTTTATTTGCTGAAGAGTGGAGAGCATCCAAAGGCAAGGCTAGCCTGCCAAGGATATTTCCCTGTGATGCTGCTGCAGCTGCCAATGCCAGGACAGCAGGGTGGTAGCAGCAGCTGCATCAGCACCATTCCCCCTGCTGCCCTGTACCCCATCCTTCCTGGGAAATGCTCAACATAGACAGGGTGACTGGCAACCTGGAGAGCCCAGATGGGGGAATGTCAATATCCTGCTGCTGCTGTGGAGCCTGCTGCTATCGCCATGACAAGCCATGGTGTGCTTTTGTGCCTGTGCATTAGAGCTATCGTAGCTTTTCCTTTCCCCTTGCACTGGCACACTTACAGCCAGCAAAGCTGCAAATCTGAAAATCATGTTCCCACTGTGACCACTGCCACGCTGATGATGTGGCCCCAGAGTAATCAATCAGATCAGTGATCTGCACTTTGCTATATCCCAAGAAATGCTCAGGACACTGCATGCTGAGTGGAGAAATGATGGTCTTTTTTCCTTAACAGTCTGTGTTGACTTTGGGCTGCTTAGGGGCTGTAAATTCCTGCTGAGGGTGACATCTACTGCGGAGTTTTCAAAGCTCCCAGGCATTGCCATATGTCACACAAGACTGTCTCTCTTAACTAGCCAACTGGACTTGCTGCTGCTCTTGCAGTGCTTCCTCCTACCCTGACTACCTCTACTGTCAAATTCAACTAATAGTCCTAACTAAGGGTGGTCCTTTCTTCTTGTATTCATCCACAGCTTGGCTAAAATAATTGTTATCAAGCATGCATTAATGAAGGGAACTATACAAATCAGAGGGAATATAAAAATTACGATGTGGTGCTTTCCTAATGCCTAAAGTCTTAATATCATGAATAACATCTAGAATAAGAATCCAAATTTGTGGTATAAGGGACACTCTAACTAACTTACTTTTCCTATTTTACATTTTAGTGTATTTTTATTTTCTTTCAGTAAATACAACTGATTCATTGGATCTTACTTCTTGTTCTAGCAATGAAAATTATGAAAATAAGAAGATTATTTGGCTTGTTCTTTGTGTCCCTGGACATTTTTATGCCTGGATGACAGCAACCAACCACTGACAATTGCAGTAGTATGGATATTTCATAGAAACACCTGCTACACAAAATGAACATAAATGCCATGTTTTGTTGCCATACCAGCTGATCAAGCAAATGTAGGCTGTTTATCAGATAGCTGGAGGATGACAGAGATAAAACTGTCAGCCTCCAGTAAGGATACTGAATATAGCCTATTGCACTGCTCAAGGGCTATAAAATCTGGAAATTCTCCCCTGTTATCAATTATATGCATATATGCAATAAAATCTTCTTCAGTGTCTATTAAAAAAATTCCAAATTTCCTGGAACCAGAAAATAAAAACTTGGAGGAGGTAATTTATTTTGGGTCTTTTTTGCTTGGCTCTACAGAGCTAAATTCTGTCAGACTGCTCTGAGTTTCCCATCTGTGCTGCTGTCCAGTCCCACAGGTCAGCCTTTACACCCTTCACACCCTTCAGAAATTCCTCCTTTGGTAGCAAAGGCATAATTTGGTGTGAGCAAGAGATACCCACAGCTACAATAATTTTCTCCTCCTCCCCTCATGGTTTATGAGCTCAAAGGAAGGACAAAGAAACACCCAAAATTCGGAGTCACTTTGGAGGGCACATTTCTGTTCATGTGTTGCTGTTACACACTCTCTGCAACCACAAGAAACTGAACACTTGCATTAGGGTTGTTTCAATATTCTGGGTGTGTTTATTTGAGTTTGTTGTCATTGTCATTGTTTCCTGCCCTCTCTAAATGATGCTTGTTTTTCATTCATTTCTGCCAAGGCAGGTTTTTCTTCCCTACACAACTCCAACATTTAAACCAGTGCCTTAGGGCTGCCTGGCACTCCTGGGTGGCAGCATTCTTATCCCACCTTTCCAATTATGAAATATTTCCATTCCATTTTTTCATAACAAGGCTGTAGCTGCAAATATTTTTCCAACTAGCCCTACACATGAATGGCATTTAAACAGCAGTAATACAGCCATGGTATATGCTTGTCATTTGAAATATTAGCTACTAATACTCTTTACTACAAATATATTAATTTCTCTATTTTCTTCATAGTAATTATGAGGTTACACAGCAGATGAAAGTTACCTGGTTTTCATTTCAAAAAGCACTAATTTCTACATGAAATGGCAAATTATGAGGGTGCATTTCAGAAGATTGCTGCTGACTAATTATTAAATTTTCTGGTATATATTTATTTTTCAAAAACTCCTCGTTTAAATGCCATCCTGATGTTTTACTGGTGTCATAGACACTCACTTTAAATAACTGGAACTACTCTATCCACAAAAGAATATCTTGATAGCTAAAATACACATTGAAAGGAGAGGAGCTCTTTGACATCTTTGAATAGATCAGCTGTACCTCAGGAAAAAATGGCTGAAACCTATTGGAAATAATTAATTCATAGCAGGTAAGTAAGGTGTGCAAAATACTTAAGGATTATAGATATCTGCAAAATCTTATGAGAGTGGCAGAGGGAGCTGGGGATGTTCAGTCTGGAGAAAAGGAAGCTCAGGGAGGACCTTATCACACTCTACAACTGTCTGAAAGGAGGATGTGGCCAGCTGGAGGTCAGTCTCTTCTCCCAAATAATCTCTTCTTCCAAGAGACAAGACAAGAGGAAACAACCTCAAGTTGCATCAGGGGAGGTTTAGGTTGGACATTAGGAAAAAATTCTTCATAGAAAGGGCTGTCAAGTGTTGGGACAGGCTGCCCGAGGCAGAGTCAGCATTCCTGGTGATATTTAAAAGATGTGTAGATGTAGCACTTAGGGACATGGCTAATTGGTGAACACTGCTGTCTTAGGTTAATGATTAGATTTGATTGTCTAAGAGACCTTTTCCAACCTATACGATTCTATGATTGTATTTCCTCTCCAAGGTGTATGCAGACCTTTCAGCATTCCTGAAAGCCTCTGAGTTTGTCTTGTCAATATAGCTGAGGGAGGTGAATTCAACCACAGAAAAATGGGCCATGTGTGACTGTACCCTATGGACAAAAGGTTTGTCTCATTGCAATGGTAATGGCAAGGCATCCAGTGATGCCATGAGGAAAATTACTTACAGGCTTCACTCTCTTATCTCACAGAGTAGGTTTTGGAGCAGAACAAGGCTCTTATTTGTCATCAGATATGAACAGAGCATGTCTTTTCTTCTTCTTGCAACGGAGAAGTCAGAGTCCCCCCAACCACCGTGCTATGGCTCTGCCTCTGACACTGACTCACTAACCATGACCAACAACCCTCATGCTGCTCCTGCTTCACCACTGCTTGTCAGTGTGACACACACTCTATTAATATCATGGATACAGATTCATTTACTGAATTTACTGCTTTAAAATTCTGCCTCCTTTTTGATGCATGCAATGGAGTCTTTCACACCTTCCCTTGCAGCTGGATTACTGTGACAATGCATCTCATGTAATAAGATCCTGAATAGCTCCATATGCTATATTCCCCAGAGAGGTGTGCGAGACTGAAACAGTTAATGGCTTAAACATTGCTAAAATCATTGAAGAACATTGGGTCTTGCCCACAGATATTTCACTGTGATGGTCCCACAGTCCCCGTGGCCTCAACCTGGTCAGGTCAGGTGAGCGGTGGAGAGGGAGTTCTTAGAGAAGGTGTTGGGAAATTTCAGAAGTACTAACCTGTATTGGGTTTGCATGGGAAGGTTTTGGCAGCAAGGCAGCTACGGGAATGGCTTCTGTGAGAAGCTGCCAGAAGGTTTCCCATGTCCAACAGAGGCAGTGCCAGTCAGCTCCAAGACAGGCCCACCATTGTCCAAGGCTGAGTCCATCAGTGACAGCGGTGGCATCTTTAGGATAACAGATTTAAGAAAGGGGAAATAGTTGCTGGAAAACAGCAGTACAACCAGAGATAGAAATGAGAATAATTGAGAGAAACATCTCTGCAGACAAAGAGAGAGGGGCAGGAGGTTCTCCAGGTGCTGGAGCAGAGATTCCTCTGCAACCTGTGGTGAAGACTATGCTGAGGCAGCTGCATCCATGAAGGGAGTGGGACATGGAGGACCCCATTCTGGAGCAGGTGGATGCATGAAGGAGGCTGTGACCCTCTTGGAAGCCAACACTATAGCAGGCCCTTTCCTTTGGCCCCTTGGAGTGAGAAACTGCATTAGAGCAGCCAGTTCCTGTTGGCAGTAACACATGGAAGAGACCCAGACTGAAGCAGTGCGTGAAGAACTGCAGCCCTTGGGGAAGACTCACACTGGAGAAGTTGTGGAGGTCTATTTCCAGTGGGATGAACCCCACACTGGACCAGGGGAAGAGTGTGAGGAGTCCTCCCTCTGAAAAGGAAGGAGTAGTGGAGAAAATGTGTGACAAACTGACTGCAATCCCCATTCCCCGTTCCCCTGTGCCACTGACAGGAAGGAGGGATAGAACTTGGGAGCAATGGAAAGAAGGGAGGTGTAGGATTGAGAGGGTTTAAGATTTGGTTTTTTATGCCATTATCCTACTTTCATTTGACTGGTAATAAATGAAACTAATTTTTCCAAGTGAAAGTCTGTTTTGCCTGTTTTGACAGTAACCAGTGAGTGATCTCTCCCTGTCCTTATCTTGATCCATGAGCATTTAGTTATATTTTCCCTCTCCTGTCCTTCTGAGATAAGACAAGTGATAGAGTGGCTTTACTGGGAACCTGGAGTCCAGCCAGGGTCAACCCTTCACAGAGCTGATTGCCAGGGAAGCTGTGGAGGGATATTCCTTCTGGCTACAAGTTATGTCAGCTGTTCAATCAGCTAGTCCTTAATTAGGTTCATCTTTCGAAGCAGTCACATGAAACTGGGCAAAACAATTTCAGAAATTACTGTACAGTAGAAATAACAAGACATATTTTACCATTTCTTCTTATAACATTGCTATTATCATTTTGTTACAACATATGGTGATAACATTATCCAAACTGTGTGTTATTATGCTTAGAGTCTATTTGGCTTTGTGTAGAAGGGAAAAAATGAGCAGCAGCTGCCTGTCCTTATCAAAAGAGCCATTCCTTCATCAGAATAAAAATCCCAAATTTGCAGTTTTTAATCCATGATCCATTGAATCACTTATGTCTCTGCAAATATTGGTGTTTACCTAGTGAAATACAGAATGTATCTTTTTATTGAAAAAATGTTTCACTTAAATCTTACTTGTAATGATATGAGGATCACTATTGTCATCAAAGTTAACTGTGAAGGCATCTTTTATGTCTATCAGGACTCTTGGTGTTGAAATACAATAATTGCCTCTTTTGCATGTGTTTCAAACCTAACACAAATACTCAGCAGTGTGATGCTTTACCATGAAACCATGGTAATAGCATATCTATTGCCTACATACACTGATAAGGACTTCCCTACCTCATGCATCCAAGACTCCAAACAGTCTTACATGTTGTTAGAAAACAAAAAGTTAATCCTCTCAAGTCCTAAAATCCATTTCCACATGCATTGTGACAAAATGCTTGGAAAACAGCAACAAATATCATAGCGCTGTTATTTATTATTTTAACTTCTATGTTGGCCACATAGGAGCTGACATGTGACAGGAGCTGACATGTGACAAAGTTAGCAAGCAGAAAAGCTCTGTCTTCTTTCCCAGTGATATGAAGTTTCTGGCTGCCATTTAAATCCATTCCCATTCTTATCATCATGGCCCAATGCATTCAGTCTCTACACAGCGTGCAGGACGAAGCAGTTTTAGTCCCCATGCTGCTGGCTGTTCTGGCATGGTTAGATATATTATTTAGGCTGCAGGACATATTACTGTAGCAGCAGGCAGTTAGCATCCACTTGCATCTGTGGAGTCTTTTTACAAATAAATTCTAAGTAAACCTCTGCATCAAGAACGATTTTAAACAGAGAACTTTTATATTTAAATGAATGTTAGGAAGAATTTCTCTCCCTCTTTTTTTCTCTCCTTATACATACATACCATGAACTAGGAAATGCAGATGGGCAAGGGCCATAAATTTTAAACAAATATTGTCAGAGGCTAAAAACAGCCCAATTTGTGATGCAAATGTGGCAGAGAACTGGAGTCCTTCCCATTGTAATGGGAAGACCTCTCTATCTTGGTGCAGTTCATACTTTTAAAATTGCAGTTTAGTGGCAAGATTTAGTGTCTGCTTTCTGATTTTTCAAATAAAAAATTGCAATTTCTCAGTGAAAGACTTAAAAGTGGAGCAGATATGGCAGCTGCAAGTAACTGTTTTGAAGTGTCCTCTGAAGAAAGGGTGGTTTCCCATCAGACTTTTATAATCTGGATCCACAGAGATAAACATTCAGAGGAGTGAGCTTCAGAGCATTTTCAGATGGACCACGGTGTGTATACACACACACACAAAGCACTGTACATTCAGAAACAGAAACATTTTGTTTTACTGAAATGGAAGAGCAAATTCACATAGGCATGGCACTGAAAAATGTGCAACTACATATTCGAATGCTAATAACTAGAAAATACCTAGTCTGCAGGCAGTAAAGAAAGGGAGAAGTCAAGGTCAGATTAAAGGGAATGAGCAGTACCACAAGAACAGAAAGGAAGGTTAGTTGAATGAGTTCTCCAAACTAAAGCAGGACTCTGGAAAAGCTCCTAGAAAAATAATGATTTACTAAGTAAGACTGAGAAATCCATCAGGCACCTGTTGAACGGAGGGTGCATTTTTTCTGCTCTTCTGCACTGAAGGTTTGCTAATGAGCTCCCACAATATTTTGAGACCCATAAAACCAGATACTTGTAAGTGAAGAAATAAGTGAGAGCTGGGATGATCTCTAGAGGATGAGAAAAGAGTCTGTAGTTTATTTCATGTGCAAAGGGTAAGCCTATTTTGAAGTCTTTCCCATGAAGTCTCACAAGACTACCTACCCATAACCAAAGATTCAAGTTTTCCCTGTGCCCTGAAAAAATATCTTATAGTCCCAGGAATTGCAAAGAGAACAATAACTTCACTAGCAGTAAAGATTGGATATCTGTGTAAATAAACATAATGTTAAAAAGCTGGTATAAATTGGTATAAGTCTTATTAACTTGACATTCACCAAGGACAAACAAGAACAGAGTCAAACTTGTTTTCCTGCCAATCTCTCTTTTGTGGTTTTAGTCATATTGTAAAAAGTTGTTGGCAAATGCCACTGTATTGTAAAATGTTATAATAAAGCACAAACAAAACAGGTTCTGACAGAACACTCTATTCAGTCTATTCAGAATCTGAAAATTTTAATGTAATATAGCTACACACTTTTTCAAGAAGTGGTGTATCACAAAATCCTCTCATATTTGCTTTTAGCAAAAAATGAAGAGTTGCTTATCAAAACCCTGTGTTATTTACATATAAAATATATTTCAAGGGATATTGACCTTTCCTGTCACTGGAGAGTTTAAATAACAAATTAATGCTGCCCTCTGCAGTTATTTTGGAGTCAGAGCCTCTTTCTATTGCTCATACAGCAGTGGTAACAATGCTGTGGTTACTACAATGGTCTAAGGATATAAGAAAAGAATTTCTTAAATTAAACTATTGCAGCTTGGGAAAAAAATCAATCATTTATGAGGCTGGGGATGAGGAAGACTTTCTTTTCAGGCTAGGAGAAAGGTTGCTGTGCTCAAAGCTCCTGTGTTTCTTCCAACCTGTATGACTAAAATTAATTCAAGATATCACCACCCCCTACAAATTGTTTCCACCTGAGTAACTGAAAGAAAACACACAGATCACATATTGAGTATACGTGTAAGGACACTCAGCTCTGCTGTGTAACATTCTGAGAGAGTCCATCTAAATATTTTGTCTAAAATCATAGAACCATAGAATATCCTGAATGGGAAGGGACACAAATGAATCATTCAGTATAAAGACTGACTCAAACATGGAAGACTGAACATTTACCTTGTAGAAAAAGAATTATAAAACTTAGGGGGGGAAACAGTAAGCTTTCAGGTCATTTTACAAGGCAGATGCATGTTTTACAAAGTGGTGCAAGAAATAGCAGAAGCAGGCATGTTGATGTTAATGCCACCACAGGAGCCGGTACTGCTCCTTGTGCCAGTCATTTAGATCTGCAACCTTCTAGAAATATGGATTTTTAACCATCAATCTGCTGATGTAGATTAAATCTACAGATTTAATGTACATCAAATCTGATGCAGAAGTCATGTTTTGAGGTAGGTTACTAGGATGTGTTGCTATGAAGAGATTTTTAGACCCCACATTGCCTCACTAGTAAGGAGTGAGCAAGACTTGAAACATGTATCTTGCTAGAATTTCTCAGATTTCAAAGTCCATGAGTATTAAAAGTAGGATTTAGCAGTTTTTATTTGAAGTTTAGGAATATTGCTGGAGTTTTACCAAGCATATCAGCAGCTGCTTGGCTGTCATAACAATTATACAAACTCTTTCTAACTTCTTTGAAATGAAAACCCCTTTATTTATGAATAAAAGGATTGCAAATAAAATTAGTGCACTGAACATTTTTATATCTAAACATCTGCAACTGAATGAGCTTGTAGTCACAGTTTCTGGGTAGCTGACATTGTCAATACTGATGAGAAAACAAGAAAGCCTCAGGGACAGATAACTTTAAGGACTGCACCCTAAGTATGACTCAGAAGCCAGTGGTTAGTTTTACCTGCTGAAAATTAGATTCATGTCAGGATCCTTAGTAAATTATTGCCACCCTATTGATGTTGCATGCAAAAGTATGACATAGAAACATAGAACCATCACTGACTTAGTGTTAATTCTTCATATAGTAGGTTGGTAATTTGAGGGTTGTAAAGACATCGACATCAATAACATCTTTTGTATATAGCACAACTTTTTTCACATATGCATTTACATTTTGTGTATCTTTTGGCTATGGGTCGTTGTTTTTAGTTGTGAAGGATTGAATTTTGTTTTAGCTCCACTTAGTCAGGGATGTTTTCAATTCCAGTTGAGGTTTTTTTCCAGTTTGATATTGCTTACCAATAAAAAAAATATTGCTTACTAGCTGAGTAAGAGTGACCTTTGATTTGTCACCCAAGTTATCAGTAAAAATACTGAAGAATACCATCCAATAACCTGTGATCCCCTCCTTTATTCATCCTAGTGTTCCCTCAGAGTGCACTTACAGCCCTTAGTGCACCCACGATATTCCACAGTGCTTACATCAGACTAGGAAGAATTAAGACAACAAGGAATCTATGTTCATACTGGTACTTATACTGGTACATGCATTTAAACAACAAAACTGTTCATTTGTTGAGTCTTTTGAAATCTGTTGTGCCAGGAGATTGTTGTATTTGATACCTTTTTAAATGTGTACGTCTAATGACTTAGCTTGCATCAGTTAAGTTAGCATTGCAGTGCCTATACTGGTACATGCATTTAAACAACAAAACTGTTCATTTGTTGAGTCTTTTGAAATCTGTTGTGCCAGGAGATTGCTGTATTTGATACCTTTTTAGATCTGTACGTCTAATGACTTAGCTTGCATCAGTTAAATTAGCATTGCATACTTTGTTGAAACAGAGAAATTCCTCAAAGGTTTGAGTCCATAATTGTAACTGCAGGCAAAAATTGTTGCTTGATAAAAAACAACTGGGGGTGGGGGGGTGGCGGGGAAAGGAAAATAAAAGATAACAAAAATGGGTGTCCCTGAGAATTCTGGTTACAAGTCCAGGATTCCCATTTGTGTAACTTGTAAGCTAGAATGTAGTCAGAAGGAGCAGATCTGATGATAACCAAGAAAAACTGTTGTGAGCTTTGATGAGCAGCAGGCTCACAGAATATCCAGCTCCCACCATTTTCCTGTGTTTAGATCAACACTGCTCTGTAACTGTTCCAACCTGAAACTGCATCTTCACTCCTGTAATTCACACAAGTACCCTTTGAAACAGAAGCTTGTAAGCAGACTCATTAAATCAAAGGCACAGTGTCAAATATAAAGCACTTTTCGTTCCTCTCAGGTCTTCCCCTGGCACTGTTCTCACTTCACCTCCTCTGTTGTTTGTCACCATAAAATAGTTATTACCCATCAGTGGTGACAGCTTCATCAGCGACTTGTCTTTCTACAAACATTTACAGAAAATGTGCATCTTCCTTCTAATAAGCTCCTTCATTTAAAAGAAAATTTACAGCCTCTGTAGGCAATGTGAGCAGAGCATTGGGAATGGAGGTGAAATGATTTGTGAAGACACATGCAGTCAGGTCAGGATTAGAAGGAGGTGGCAATCCAAGTTTGAGGTCCTGTGCGTTGATGTGTTTGCTTTCTTTTCACAACAGCACCATCCTGCAGCAGTCTCACGTGGTTCCCTTTGTGATATATGCTTTAGGCAACAATTTGTTTCCTAGACTGGCAAATTCCAAGTATTAGTTGACTATTAATACTTTAGTTTTTGCTTTGAACGGCTGTAGAGCCCTCATTAGTTGCTCTAAAAATATGGGTGAATGCTTAATTGTGTTCCCTTGCTGCGGTCTTGTCGTTGTCATTTTTTTCCTGTAGCAGCTTTGTCATGGAACACGATGTCTTTCCTGTCTGAAACTGCCACCTGACACATGCAGCAGCTCCTCCTGCCAGAGCCACAGGGCCACACTCAGTTGCATCAGAGGGGGTTTCAAGTCCAGCTTAAACCAGCCACCATCAGCTTCTGACCCTGAAGCACTTAAATTTGTCCTTTCTTTAAAAATGGTGATTAATGAAGTAAATTATGGCTTGTTATAGGCACAGGGTGTAAAGTCATCTCTCACCAGATAATCCTTATCTTTTGGTAACAGTTTAGGGACCTGAAACTGTTGGACTTTTGAAACTGGGCTCATCTTTCTCCTCCTGACTTTGTACAAGTGTCTAATGCCTTGTATCCTCCTTATTGCAGTTCAGTGCTGTGGTAGGCATTCAAGAGGATTTCAAGAGGGAAATTGGACCTTTCAGTTATTTTTCCAAAAATAATGAAGATGTATTCAGCTCCAAGCAGCTGAAGTTACAGAGGAAGGATTTTAAATTATTCTGAACACATTTTCCTTTTTCCTTCAGAAACAAGGTCAAGAGAGATTATCGATTGATTAAATCATTCTTTACTCATCCTTGAAGTAGTCTCAGGTCATCATGACAGGAGCTCAACTGAGTTCAGAGAACAGAGAAAGAGGAAGAGAAACAAGAAGAAAGGAGAAAAACTTGCTAGGATTTCACCATGGTAATTTCACAATTGCTGCTTTACAATTCATCTATTGTCCCCAAAATAACTTCCATGTATTTTGCAGTTCACACAGCAAGCAAGGCAAAAATATAGTAATCACAATGGAATTAATTGTTGGCTCCTAGATTAAAAGAAAAAGAAACTACAGACTCTGAAACACACTCGGGAAGGAAGTGATCTTCAGGAATACTGGAGATGGCATTAAAGTAATATATTACATTTAATCAAGTAAGATCCAAATGTTCCGATCAAACTCAAGTGTTTTTTGTGTCAAGTGCTGAGAAAACGCAGACGAAGAGACAGGGCATAATCTCAGTGGAACACAGAGGCAGCGCTCACTGGGGCTTTGATGCACCAGGGACAGAGCTAAGTAATGCACGTGGAACTCAGGAACCTCAGCAATAAGTGAGAGACCTTAAATGCAGCAGGCAGCATCACTGGAAACAACCCATCCATGTTCCCAACCCCTCCCATGTTCTCGTGCTCCTTCTGATGGCATTTGTAGTCACATTAAGCCTCATGCCATACCAGTGATCTCCAAAACTGATGCTGCTGCTGCCTACAGACGTTTACAGATATCATCTTTTGCAGTTACCACCATGCATCAGCTTCTGAAGATTTATATCTTCAGTTTCAGCTCTAACTATAGTGTAATACTCTTCTTTTTTTCTTTTTTTTTTTTCAAAAAGAGGACTTAACGCTTTTATTGTGTCATGGTTTGACTTTATGGAGTCTTAAGAGAATGCCAAATACAAGATTTCTGATTAAATGGAGAATTAGCAGCACAAATATGAAAATGAGAAAGCTTTTCTTTGTACCCCAGTTTATGCATCAGCAGGCACAGATATTTGCTGAAAAGTTTAAGCTTTCTGATTGCTCAGGGCTGCAATTAAAACTGTTTTAACTGTCATTAGTTTAATAATGTCATTCTGCTCTCCAGCCCAAGACAGAACAAATATTAATATCTCCCTAGAATAGACTAATAGATGCATAGTATTACATGTCTTTTTACATGGCCTTAAATAAGGCATTTTAATACAAATGCTTTTTTTTTTAATTTTAGTTTTATTTTAAAATTTTTTTTTTTTAAAGCAAATTCTGAATGGGTGATAAGAAAATTCGGGTACAAACTGTATGTTAGCACTGAAGTAATGTTAATGAATATTTACTCCTTAAGTAGTAAAATAGAGAAACTCAGCTGGAAAAAAACCAACATGTCTGGAGACAAAACAGCTGTTATATATCCATAAGATACTGTGGGACTACTGCCATCTTCTGGAATATGAAAAAAAAGGCATGGGAACACTAAATGAAATACTTCTGTGAACCAACAAGGTTTGGGGCTTGAGATACAGAATAAACAAAAATTCTTAAGGGGTGACTCATTTGCCTATTGTCTTTTTTACATATCATATTCCAGTTCTTCACCACTTACATATTTGACTTCTAAAAAGCAGGTCAGTATCATTTTATAAGCACAGCAATATTATACTCCTTTAATTTGTGAGGAAGAGAGATATAAGCATTTGTTTTATTCTACTTCTAAGAAGTTTCACAGAATGATCACAGTGGAATAGTGTAATTTTTTTCATTTATACCACACTGATTGATATGTCCTGACATGGCTTGCCATTAGGGCTTACTGAAGTGTTGCATTTTATGCTAACCTATAATTCAGATCTGTGTTTGTGTGATGCATTTTGTAGCAACCTTTTTGTACATTTCAGGCTTTTTCTGCTTTGGCAATGACACGAAACACTGAGACAGCTGGACTCATCACAGAGCATCAGACTTCCCAGAGACAGGTTGGACTTTAGGATCACTGAAAGTAAACAATTAATCATAAATAAACAATAAATTAAAGTGTAAATAAATACAACTCTTTATTCTCCCTGACTGGTATAACACTCCCTTTCCAAAAAAAAGAGCAACTCCCACTCAACGTTAAAATCTCAAATCAACTCTTTATTCTCCCTGACTGGTATAACACTCCCTTTCCAAAAAAAGAGCAACTCCCACTCAACATTAAAATCTCGAACAGCCACTTACTAGTTGAGACTATTGAATGCATACACCTGATTTGAAGGAATTCAGCACTTCTCTCTAACCTCTGAATTATTAGCCTGTGGCATAACTAATCTTAGGATGTTTTCATTTTTTTACCAGTTTCTCCCAATCTCTACCTTATTTTGGGCTGGATGTCTTCCAGCCCAGAAGACTGGGCTGGCTGGTACGATTGACTCCTGGCTGGTTTTCCAAGGAAAAACATGAACAAACAAACACAAAATGTTATCTGATAGAGACCACTGCCCAATGGGGATGTGTGGCAAAGGGATGTGGATGCAAAAGTGTCCAACAAGACATGAGAGATCTCAGGTGACTTTTGGGACAGGGCTGCCAAACGCCATTGTGTGGGTTCTGCATCCCTTGGCACCCTGCCTTGGGTTTGTCTTGGCTGTTAATACCAGCCATCAATCTTGTTCCTCCCAAGGCTGGCTGCTCAGGAAAGAAACTTCTTAACCTCTTCCCACTCATTGCCTCCTGCACATAAAAGGCAATTTTATGCTCTTGGCACAGCTAAGAGTACCAGCCTGTTGGCTCAGCAGAAATAAGCTCAGGCCATGAAAAAGTCCTTCAGGCTCAGGTGAGACAGTGGGGGAAAGATGATGCAGAGTCTTCAGGTAATCTGGACATAAGTTCATGAAAAATGGCAAATGAAATATGCCACTCTTAAATAAGAATTAAAATTAAAATTTTGGACAAGACCTGTGCAACTGTGTACTAAGATCCCATTTTATGAAAAGTCCTGATAGGTTTCTTCATTTTATCATGCTAATCAAAATGAGATACAATCAGGAAATTCTGAGTGAGTTTATTAGTTACCTAATACTGTTTTTATAATGTGAAACTCATTTTTTTAAATGTTCTAGGGTTGCACTATTCTTGATGAGAAGAATGTAAACGTTAATTTACTATGAAAATCTAGAAGAAAATGAGATCTGTGTTCCATCTTCAGGTGCCTGAATGAGTATAAATTTGTATAATATTATAATACTGAATTTATATGACTTGCTCCATTTTTAACTGTGTTGAGTTGGAGTGTTTTAATATGAGAACCTTGGCAAAAGAGGAAAGAAATGTTTTCATCAGTTTTTATCCTAAGTACTGATTTTGCTTGTAGTGAACAGTATTTTGCAGAGCATAGGTTGCATAAAGCTGTGGAGACAATCTGTCATCTGTCAGTAAGTGTTATCCAAGTTATGTTGTGTCCCCAGGAAACACAAAATACTACTTAAATAAGCATGACAGTGTAAATTAGTTATTGACTTGTTACCCTTGGATCTTATGCAAAACTGTTCTCTACATTCTACCATTAATGTTTTGAACAGCTACTA
The DNA here is from genome assembly GCF_017590055.1 of Onychostruthus taczanowskii. Lineage (NCBI taxonomy): Eukaryota > Metazoa > Chordata > Aves > Passeriformes > Passeridae > Onychostruthus > Onychostruthus taczanowskii. Next base: position 7,479,962 of record NW_024500239.1, on the reverse strand, counting down.
CGATGCTGGCACCAATGCTACTTGCAGGGAGGTGGGGGATTTATTGCTTCAGGCTTCCCTTGCCTTGGCAAAGCAAAGTTATTTCTCACTGTGCAGCTGTTTTCAAATGGAAGCTGTGCAGTCCATCAGACCACGTAGACATGACCTTTGAGCTCTTTGTAGGCGTAGAGTGCTCGGCTCATGTATGCATTAAAATATGCCAGGTCCTGGAAAGCCTCCTGTGTTCCAAAAAATGCTGGGATGCACATTTAGTGCACAAGTAGAGAAATGTGTGTGGTCTTCCTTTTATTCACTTTTGTATAACTGGGAAAAATACTGGAACTGGCAAGACAATTAATTAAAACATACTGAATAACTAGAAGTATCCCAGAAGCAGCAAAATCCTCAGGGTGCCACCCTTTGGCTGTCTGCTGCCCTATAAAAGCAGGTTTACTCAACAGGGCTGATCCATGTGATGGAATCTGGACTGCTCTTCCAGGAGTGTTTCCCAGCAGAGATCCTCATTGTCACAACTGTGCATCCAAGATGGGTCATGCTCAGGGAACACTTTAAGGTCTTCACCCACAAATATTGAAGGCAGTGTTCTGTAAACAGCTCCTACGCTTGGTCTACTTGCTTTAAAAAAACAAAAACAAAAGCAAAAACAAAAACAAACCCAAAAACAAAATCAAAAACAAACCCAAAAAACCCCCAAAAACTAAACCAAATAAAAGTGGCGTGGGGTGAATGGCTATGACTGCATTTTTTCAGACTTGCATATCTGTTAAGTTTCAATGCAAGGTATTTATTTAGTAAATGTGGAATATTTTAACTAAATATTACCTAAAGAAGTCTTTTGTGAATTTTGACAAATTCAAAATAAACCTTAATTTAACTTCAATGTAGTATATTTTTTTAAGTGAAGGAAATTTTGAAAACATCTAATTTGATACTTCTGGGGGAAAAAACTTTAATGAGAGTTTATATTCATAAGCCACTCTAAAAATTATCAAAATATAAATGCACTGCCTATTACATAAGGTGGTAAAAGCTCCATTGCACACCCACAAAGGAGAATGGAGAAACAACAGCAGCAGGAGGAGCCTGAATAATAACTTGCCCTGGCTGCTCCCAGGCCCATTGCAGAGGCCCTCTTGAAAACATTTTATGTGATTTGTTTAGAGTACAGATTTTTTTACCAGATTCATTTGACAAATTAAATTGAGTTCTGTGGCTTCCAAAGATATTGAAGTCATGCTACTCTTTCTTCAGCAGAGTTCCTCAGGGAGTACCAGGAACTCACCCCAAGAACACATTCTTTATTATTAACAGATCCTGGTCGCACTCCTTTTGAATTCTGTTCATTTCAGTGAAGTTATTGGTGAAATCAAGCAGGATTTACTGGGACATCTCCCTTTCTTGACCTGTGCAACTTCGTTCGCTTCTGTGACTTGCTTGATGACTTCCAGCATCCCTCCAGTTTTGTAGAGAAGAAATCCATTGTCTTTCACTTGCCTACAAAGACCAAAAAAGAAAATGACATACAATTTTTGTAGCTGCTGAAGTCTTGCCTTTGCTAAATGTATAAATATTACTTACACATTCTGGAAAGTTTAAGTACAATTTGTTATCACTAGAATTGAGAAATGTAACTTGAGTCTTGTGCCAGAAAGCTTTTTGACTTGCAGGGAAACTCATCCTGAGCATGAACTCATAAGGTCCTTTAGGACATCTGCTGGGCTGAAAGAGCTATATGGAATATGGGAATACTGGGTCCTGGGGGACTCTAGTGACTGCCACTGTACACCCAGAACAGTCTGACTAGTAAAAGCCTAGCCTGGAGGCTGGGGATACATTCAAATTTGCCCATGGTGGCAAATTTCCAGTTTTAATATTGTCATAAGTGTATTAAATAGTAATTATGAGCATTTTACAGTGATCACCAAGAGAAACCTGACCACTGCTTATTGATGGTACATTTATTCATATATGGCATAAACCAATAAATGACACCTATTGCTGCCTTCAAAATCAAGCTGAGCCACACTGAAATTCATACAATTGCAAATACAACTAAAAGAGTAATTCATGTTATTACTAAATGATCAGGTGCTTCATGGTCTGATTCAGAAAGGTATTTAAATTTAATTCTAACTAAAAGTGGCTGCCTTGTTCTACTGCATTCTCATAGACTGCAGTAAAAAGAAGTGAGGCTTAAAAATTACCCAGAAATGAAGTCACCCAGCTGTATTTATGCTCTTGAATATGTAGCCAGTTTTGCAAATAATAGAAAATTGCTCTGAAGATACGGAAGTTGTGTTACATCAATCTGCTAATTTTAAAATACCTTATTTAGAAGAATTATGCAATATGTGATGCAAGAAAATCCTCCTCTGGCAATATGCAGCATTTCTCCATTTAAAATATGTATTTTCATATTAACCTTTATATCTGCATGCACCACATCTTTGTTTTCATTTACGAAGTTTGGCAATTTATTACAGGACAGAAAAGGAATTCATTATATTTAGCAACAGAAAGCTCATTTCTCATTTTTCTAGTGTCAAGCAGCTGCTACAAAATTACCTAAACCACTACATCACAATTCTTCACCATTGTGATTCTTTAGGTCACCCTCATGGGTCTTCAATTTTATTATGTTCAGAGCTTGGCCCATGGCAATTTTCAGAATCAGGAAATAGGAGGAAGCAACATATTTTTATATATTTTTCTTCTGAGAAGGATTTTTCTTTATTTAAGAAAACAAAGTATCAATTATTTTGAAAATATTAAAAACCAGAATAATAACCACAGCAAGGTCAATGCCAATTTTGTTTATCAAACTTTGGAATGAAAATGTTCTGCATTACAAAGAAACCTTGCTAACCCTAAGAGAAATTGTCCATGTATAGGGAAATTTGAATTCCTTTTTCAACAGCCAAAGGAATTAAGAAAAATTTATGATAAGACACCCAGGGTTATTGTTCCTTAAAAAAATTCTTGTTGCTGCCAACTTCCATGGGTTATGTTTGCTAAAATGAGAAAAAGATTAGGTAATTGTGTCTCCATATAAAATGGTTATATGACTTGCACACCAGTATTAATGCTATCATCTATCACCTGCTGTTACCTTCCCAGAAAAATCAGATATTCAGAGGAATATTTGTATTAGGAAGCTGGGAGGATGCCACCTACAAGCATCATACAGCATAACAAGTCTAAGACTATGCAGGGCAGGACTGATCCCTCTCAAATTCAAAGCAGATTTAGAATTTTCCTACTGTCATGGATTTACCAGTATAAGCTATTTTTAAAAAAATTGATTCTCTGTTTAGGTTTTGTTCTGATAGGAATGGGTGGGTTTCAGTCCCGAATCAGGCACATGATTTCTTAACATGTTTTGAAGAGATTTTCCTAACCCTTCTGCATATTCTCTGTGACATTGGGAATCACTCATGTTGTTTGCCTGTAACATACACACACACAGAGCTGAAACCCCAGCAGTTACTAGTTTGGTACAAAAACAACCCAAAATCTGCATGTTATTAGCAGGGTTTTTCAAAGTTGAAATCTGGAAGAAGAAATCCAATCTGTCAGGGCTAATAGCATGAACTACGGAGATATTCTCCCATTGCAGTTACAGTGCTGAATAACTGATTTTCATCATTCTGGGATGTAATAAACCACACTTTCAGAATAATTTTTAATTAAATCTTTATAAAAGAGCTGTCAGTGTGTTTCAGAGATGCTGTTATGCTGACGAGATTTGTAGTCCAATGGGAAGCTTTAGGAGTAAATACATCAGGATCTTAATGGCCATTCTGCTAGAAATGTGTTAGTCATTAATGTCAGCAAAATACAGGCTGGGAGATGGCACGGCTGTAGATGAGAAGGGTAGCCATAATCACTACTTCCATGCAACATTTAATTTCAAGAGCCTTGATTTGAAAATTAGGCTGTTAAAAGGCTGCTGTTATTTTGGGTGTATCTCAGCAAAACCCCAAGATTTATAGCAAAGCATACCTGTCTGCTTCTTCTCTATTCCTCAAGAAATCCTGCAGCTGGTTAGCTGCCTGACTGAGCTGTGCAGGGATGCAGCTCATGTAAATACATATCAGATCACTAGATGTCCTCCTCCCACAAAATTTCTTGTCCTTCTCAGCTAGCAAACATTTTCTCTTAAAAAGGGCCTACAACCATGTGCAGCACTGACAGATTGCCGGTGCAATTTTGCGTATTCACAAATGACCTGTGCCCAGAAAGCAGCCTCAGGGTAATTCAGAGCCTTCAAGCCCAAAGGCAGGAGCGCCGCACTGGCTGAGAATGGGAAATGGAGTTCACCACTCCGTCCAGGCAGACTCATGCTTTACCACACCTGCCTTGTCATCATTATTTTCAGTGTGTTAAAACAGTGGTGGCTCTCATTCTAATGACAAAGCCTAAGACTGGAATCACCTGTATGCTAGCTATGTAAGTAATGAGAATTTTTTGACTGGAAAATGTGGAGCAGACCATAAACTTCAATGTGGAAAGTGAGGTTACTACAGTCAGGCACCAAAAGCTTAATGAAAGTATCAAGCTGCATCAACAATTAAAGATTGCGTGGTCAAAATATTGTGTAGCAGAGCCTGGTGCCTTTTCTAGTCTGAGAAATTATGCAAAGTATTAAGTAGAGTGAAGGGTGTACTTTGACATTAACTGACTGTATATTAACTGACTTGCTAGAAGAAAAGCAGTTTTACTTATGGGTCAAAGCTTGCCCTTAATTTTTCCTTCTATGACTATCGACTTCAATGGATGATTGCATCTATGGCAATTGTTGACTCCCTGCCTTGCCTAAAAATCTGAGGTTATGATTAGGTTGTGGGATTTTTTCCCTAGAAAGCATGATTTCCTTATTTATACGACTGTGACATAAATGAATATGATATGAGAACAAGAATATTTAAATGAAATTTTACTGCAATCTTGCAAAGGCATTTGATTCTTTGAAGAATCAAAAACTTTAGGCAAGGATGTGGATTTTTCAGTGCAGTTTTTTGTTCAGATTTCAGGCTTACAGAAATGCAAAATGTCAGGTTTCTTTCACCCATGACTGTCAGCATTCCATTCTAAACATTAGCCAACAACTAACACTTTGGCTTGAGGCCACTGGGAAGATCTTGTCCTGCAGTTTCTGCTCCCACAAGCCACAATATCACAAACTGCCAAAGACTCTCTCTGGGTCAAGGCTGGACAAGAGAAATGACTGGGAAGAAGGTAACTCTCATGGAGCAGTCAGAGACATCACCCTGAAGAAAGGAACTGAAAATACTATAAACTGTAGTAATCATGTGTAACGAAATAGTCCCACTTCTGATCAAGTAGACTTTCTATTAATGCTTAATAATTGGTAAAAATGCAATCCTGTCTTCTCTCCTTTTACTTGCAGGTATCTTACAAGCAGGACCACTTTGATCAAATAGCTCCTTTTGCACCTGCACTTGCACAAGAAGGAGTCATTTCACACAGATAGACTGAATAAGGTCTGCCTCATTTTCACTTCAGAATACAGCACTTCAGGATGTAATTGTCAATTCACATTGTATTCACCCACATGAAATTGCCGTTTGAAACAACAGGGGAGGAACTCAATGACACCATGTCCATGTTTGCCTCGTTAGTGCACTTTTGTGGATATTGGTGTCCTGCTGGTAAATCTGACCTTGTGAGAAAAAACATTGTTAGAGAAAGACAAACATAAATGTTCCCGTGTAGCATCTTTTCAAAACAGACAAAAGGAGTTAGCCTGTGAGAGATAAAGTATCCTTGATTGTGCCATCTGCACAAATAGAGTTTGAATGTTGTTGCCATTTTTATATCTTTTGCACTAAACAAAGTTAAGTGGAAAGATTCTCCTTATTACTTGCTACTTTACAGTCTTCTTTTCCCCCTAGCAGCTTCCCCTTCTAATTATAGTAAGTCATGTGCAAATCACAATTCAGCAATGTGGTTTCTTAAGCAGCTATTCTGGAGACATTTATGCTCCAGATGTAAGCGGTCAGTTCCTGAAACATCTCACAGGTTCCTGGTTTTTTCTTATCCTAGACACTAAAGGGCAGAAAGCATAGAAGTAACTTATATGTGTGTTCATTTTTCTGACTTTGTGCTTGTTTGTATTACAGGGTCTAGGAACAATAGAGCTGAATTAGTACCCACAGCATCTTCTCCTAAATGGACTTGGATGGACTTGGATGGTGTTTTGCATGGGATATGTTTGTTCTCTTCTCACAGACTAAAAAGAAGAAAATTATGTATATATTGGGCACAGTGAACTGCATTTATGGATGATCATGAGGTTAACATTGTGTGTGAAAGTGAAGTTGTATTAAACCAAGAATAATCTCCTTCAAGGACCTGAACAGGTACTTCAGACACCTTGACAACTGCCTTGTGAAGGGGCTGTGACACCAACCTCCCCATGCAGCTTCCCTGCTGCCATGAAAAGCCTGTAAAGTAGCTGCAACAGCACCAATTGGTTTTGAGCAGTTGATAAGAAAACAGTTTTTGAGTTCAGCTGATCCTATCACAACACATAAAGGTGCTGCAGCTCACAAAATACAGCACAGGGGACCGTGGCTTTGAAGTCTCACAGCATTTTAGAAGGGTGTTATTTTGCTCTCTCATATGCATGTAAACTTCAGGTGACAGCTTTGCTTCCAAGCTGACCCAAGTGTGCTCAGAAAAAGAGATGATGCAGAACAGGATTGAGGAGACAAGGCTGTGGTGAGAATATGAGAGCACTTTACCAAAAAGCTCTAATTCTCCTGCCTTTTACACTGGTATCACACCAGTTTATCCCTGAGCATTACAGTGCATTTACACTTGGCCTAGACAAGAGCTCCAGCTGAGTCCATAGTGGTGCCACATAATTTGTATTATGCATTAAATAATTATGTATTTACCTTCCAAATTTCCAAAACTTGGGCTGAGAAACTAGTCAAATTAAGGGGGACCTTACACAAGAAGTGTGTAATCAAGTTTAATTACAAAACAGGCAGTGGTCATAATTAGATGGTAGGGAAAAAAAAAAAGGTAAAGCTAAACTTACTTCTACTCACCCTCATTTCTTCTCTGTTTAATCACTGATCTCAAGGTAAGTTTGGGTCAAGATTGTAGCAAGAGGTTTTTTTGTTCTTTTTTAGATAATGCTGTGATAAAAATTCTTAGGTTTTGCTTTCTGGTCACATAAAAACTAATATGGACTGACACTTCTGCTGCACTGTAGGTGAAGTAAAACCTAGTTTTTTGGGGAGGTTTTGTGTGTTTTTTTTTTTTGTTTTGTTTTTTGTTTTTTGGTTTTTGGGGTTTTTTTTTTGTTTTGGTGGGTTTTTTGGGTTTTTTTTTTTTTTTTTTTTTTTTGAGCTTGCAGCATCAGCAGTTTCAGGATGAGATGTTTCCTATTCTGTTAAATGGAAGCCTGTTGTGTAAAAGTAGACAGTGCTATATATTGAAAGCTTAAGCCTACTGAAGTTTTCCAGATTTAGAAAGTTCGCTAATCATTACCAATTAAAAGGCTGCTTCATTCTGCATAAATTAATCATAATGATGCACTTAACTGCAGGGCCTGCTGAAAATATTTATTTTGAAAAAGTCGTACCAAATTTAATCCAGAAGTGGTGCTTATAGTAAGTCAAAGCTTTTAAACTGCTACAATTACAAGTTTTTTATAAATACCATGTAACTCAGCAAGACTGTGTGTGCTACCAGTGTCTTTGCAACTGGTAGCTACCAAGCAGGTTCTGAAAGGCAAGAACAGAAAAGCAGTACTTACTTTGAGTGTCTGGAGGACTGAGGCTATACAGTGTTCCCGTTAGACTTACATTCAAGATTAGGGCTGAGAACACAAGTATTGATTTCACATTACTACAAGAGAGAGTAGCACAGTTCTTACCCAGTATCCTGTTCCTGAAATGCTTGGATATTAGAAGGATAACCTGGGTTAAATTCCTTCTAAGTCTATGCCAGTAGCAAGGCTCCTGTCATGTGTTACCAGGTTTATACATACTGCGGCCCTAACATCCAGAACATTTTCAGGAGGAGGAGCCGTGTGTTTTAGCTCTGTACCAGCAACAGTGGTTTCACACAGAGCCTTCAAGGGGTGTGTGCAGCTCCCTCTTTAAACCTGCAATGTCTGACTTTGCTCCCACAAACCATTACTGCAAAAGCTTCTTAAAGAGTGTTGGAGGCAGGAGGGTCTGCATGCTCATCACAGCACGCAGTGTTAAAGCAGAGACAGGGCACAGAGACCTACAGGCTCATCCAGGACGTCAGAACTCATTAACTTTTACTGGATTTATGACAAGCATCATTCTCTAAAACCCAGCAACTAGCTGATAAATGGTTGGGAATGAGTTCCTAGGAAACATAACGTGAACAGATGGAATTGTTTTATTCAGTGCAAAATAATACAAACAAGTTAAAATATCTGAGATACTGTGAATATAGCATGGAATTACTTTTATAAAATTGATATTTTTATTTCATGAACAGTATCTTTCCTAGCAATTGTGATAATGAAGCACATGTGGCATATGTTAGTCACTAGTTGAATGTTAAACTAACCATTGTTAAATTATTATCTTTACTCATAAATATTTATTAAGTTGTAAGTATGTTGTTCTCACTACTCAAATAACCAGTAATCAGTCATCAGCTGGATAGAATTTCAAGTGGAAGCACCCCAAATCTCTAAGGTCTCCAGCTTTTGTGATATCTCCAAGGTGCACCAAAGAGTAGACAATACTGATGACCTTCAACACGTGGCAGTGACTAGACAACATCTCATTTTAAAAATTCAATACTGTTTCAATGATGTTTTCTTGCAGGCAGTTCAATAAAAAATGTATTGAATACTTTCAGTTTATATGTTTACACTGTGCCTAATATAAATGTGTTAGTAAGTGATGTAAAAATTCTTCTTTATCTCTCATACTGGCTTTTCTCCAGATTCTCTGTAAGGAGCATAAAGGTTCTATCAAAGCATAGAGGTTTTATCAAAGCATAAAGGTTCTATCAAGCCAAGTCAAATTAAAAACTCTTATGCCTCTATTTTAGCAAAACACACATGCAAGGAAAACCACCTGCTTAGTGACTGTGAGTCTGGAGCTAGGAAACTTCTACCTTTATCAGAATGAGGATTTCTGTGTATCAGTCTCACAACATATGCCATCACTTGCTTATGGTTTTCATAAAACCAAAAGGCAGATCCCACTATCCTTGCATTAGAAGCATTTTCTTGGATTTCAGTTTCAAATTTTGCTTGGAGACACATGTGAAGAAATACTACGTTTGCTGTCAAATGTTTTTATATTCTGTGAAGCTCGTAGGTAGCTGGTTTAAGTACTAAAATAGCTTTTCTTTTCAGTGATGCTCAGAGAAAGCATGTTATTCTACCATATTTTTGAACTGTCTTCCTTGAAATCCATAGACTAAACTGCCTTAATTTTTTTGTCATCAATGGCATATACCAAGTGCTAACCTTAGCAATTGTGTCAAACTATTAGTGAAGATAAATATTTTGCAATTTTCATCTGAACAGTATGGTATTGAAGCACTTACATGGGATTTGAAAGTACTACTCCACACAGAAATGATAGTGTTCTGCCTTCTTGCACTGTATGTTGCATTTTATCAAGGGGAGCAGAACAAATCAGTACAGGAGAAGATAAGATCACAGCAATTCATTCTAGAGTCAGAACAACTTCTACCTGTCTGAGATAGAAATATGGGTTACTGATTCCATGGTGTTTCATATCTGCATGAGATTAATAATTACCGACAGCTGTACCCAGCTGGAAGTTTGTTCAAAGCTACTGGATTCTTTCACTTGAAATACTCCAGCCAGGGAATTGTGTTCTTTGATGGAGCATAAATTAGAACATCTCTGCCTGTCTAGAGGCTCTTTCCCAATGATCCCACCACAGCATTGCTTTCCATCTCCAAACGGCTGGTCTGAGCTGAAGAGCAGCAGGTTTGTGAATGTGCTGGCTCTGGCTGAGCTGGAGCTCATTTCCCCGCAGCAGCCCTCACTGAGCTCTGCTCTGCAAGGTGTTGATAACTCACCTGTGCTTTGGGTCCTACTGAGCAGGGCTGGCACAGCATCAGCATTGTCCCTCAATATTCCCCACTCAACAGCGGGCTGGGGACAGAGCCAGGACAGCAGACACAAACTGACCAAAAAGATATTCCAAACCAAATTAATATGGTTTGCAAATAAAACAAAGAGTGAGGGTGGGGAGAAGAGAGGGGTAATTGTCATTACAACGTTTGTTTTTCAGATCACTATGAGTGCTAAAGTCCTGCTCCCTGGGAAAGAGGTAGACATAACATGCTGATGGGAAGTAGAGAATAAATCTCTTGTTTTCCTTTGCTTCTCCATGACCGTTATTAAATTGCCTTTATGTTATCCCACAAGCTTTCTTCCCTCTTAGTTTCTCCCCCCATCCCTTGTCCTGCTGAGAACAGGAGTGATAGAGCAGTATGGTGGGTGCATGGCATCCAGCCAAAGTCACCCATCACAATTAAAAATTGTATTCCTCAAATTGTCACTGGAAATTACCTGAAAAGTCTACCCAGGATGTGGAAATCCTTCTTCAGTGCCTTAATCCTTCTCTAGTTTCTTAATCTTTTCTTACTCTCACAATTCAACTCCAGAGACTTCAGCTTTGAATCAAACTAGCTTGGTGCATTGTGGATGCACAGTATCAACTAACTAACTAACTAACTACTAACTAACTGTTATCTTTTAACATTATAAAAATATGTAATTCTGAATATTTGTTTTAAATCCAAATATTAAAAATGCATCATTAATTTTATTCAGGCAAATTGAATTAATTAAACTTACTGACACTGAACTGATAAAAAATACATTGATTTATAGGTTTTATGACTCTCTGTAAGTTCACTAAAAGCATTGTACAATCCCTTGTATAACTGATTTATTCAGTCTTTCATTCAATACAATATATTGGGTACATTATTATTGATAGTTTCCACCATAAGATACTGCATATCAGTGCTTTCATTCAATATTGCAGACTACATACCCACTAAGTGCAAAAAGGGATGGTTTCTTCCTAGCAAAATAAGTCAGAAACTGATTTATAGAGATAATATAGAGTAGTACATATTTATATTCTATTTATATTCTTTTACTTTAAATGCTTATTTGTGAAAATCAATTATTCAAAAGACGTTAATTATATACAAAAAAGACATCCCTAAAAAAGACATTGTATCTGAAGTATCATGGGCTCCTGCAGATAATACACTTTTATTTAATGCTTATTTGTAAAATTGTTTACAGAAAAGACACTCATTATAAAAAAGACACTGGATCAGAAATATCGTGGGCTCATACAGATAATATATGTAATGAATATAAGTATCAAAGTTGGTGCTATCTTGTTTCTTTCTCTTAACTGCAGAAAATACTTTAGCACAAGTATTTAGTGCAAGACACCTAATTTCTCCAACCACTTGTGAAACATTTATGAAAGATTTTTACCACATTAACTGTGCCTTAGAATGATACTCACCTGTATCATAGCTGTTCCCTGAACATGTCTGGGACAGCTCTTGAGTAGTCTCAAAGCTCACCATCCAATTCTTCCTTCTTTTACCATCCACTCTTTCAAAAGTTAATTAAAACATCACTTGTTGCTATTAAAGAAAGCAGCCATGCCTTTATTCTACAGTCTAATGATAAAGTTGTAACCTAGCTTTAATTATAAGCCATATAGTAAATTATGAAAAATAGCAGTACCCTGAAGTATTTATCACAAAATAACATCCCAGAGAGGAATAAGACATTATCTAATTGCATCTGGCAGAACTCTCACCCCGAATGACTTTCAGTCTCTCTGCTCCTTGGATCCACTGTCCCACTTCCTCTTTGCTTTTATTCAGTGGCCTCTTTTAAGTTCTCACATTTAATCTCTTTAGGACTATTAAAAAAGAAAATCCCAATAACCAAAAAAACCCACCGCTATCTGGTAGCTCTCTTTGGAGCTTATACCTAGCTCAATAACAATAAACACAAAAAAGTCTCTTTCTCTGCACCAACTTTTCTGAAGAATGCATTGTGGTTAAATAAACAGATCATTTTCATTCACTAAAAGTGAAATATTAACATGCTAAAAGGGACATTGATACCTGTGGATTCGCAACACTTTTCATTTCTTGCACAGCTTTTGATTGTCATATGTTTTCAATTTGTACTTATTTAAAACCTTGACTCTCTTTGCAACAGAGTGAATTTTGGCTTTACTGATTGCCTCAATGTTATCAGTGCTGCCCAGATTTTTCTTTCCAAAACCCACACACTGCTGGTGCTTTTTTATTTCTTTTGGGCTCAGAAAAATAAACAAAATTCAACTAAAAGGATCAGACTAACATTAGCTTCATGGGTTTTTTTTTTTAAGTTGAATGGCATATTTATTGAAAATAACTCATTTGCTGGCAAAGCACAATATTGCTAAAGAGACAGGAACAACTTTACTGAATCCTCAGGTCACTTTAGAAATCTTTACAATATTGTCAAAATTAAGCTTGAAGAAAAGAGAAGCATGTCTTTTCAAAAACCTGAGTGTTTGTGGAAAAGTATCCTGATGACTAGAAAATGTAGACTCTGTCTCCTGTTGCTGATACATTTCTTATCTGAAAAAACAGAACCTTTTTCTTACTGAAAAGGGCTGGCTATGCAAGATGGCCTCATCTTATATTTTTACAGTCATCTCATACAGGTTCTCCAGGGCAGTATCAGTTTCATTGTTACCATAATTGAACAAATGATTGAACAATTCCTTAGGGATTAAACTCTTTTTTCCCTAGAAAACTATGGTGGGAGAGAACATAATATAAAATACAATTCTCTTTCATTCTCTTTTCCTTTGCCTGAGAAGAATGAATAAGAAAAATTCCCCAAATGTGACTTTCAGACATTTTGTGATGCATGTGTGTCCTTCAGAGACAGGCACTACACCAGACATATATGTGCATTCTCTGGTTTATTGACAGAAACCAAATATGTTTTCTCATTTCTGCCATTTTTTAATAGTATATTCACGTTTCTGCTCTGGACATCACTGCTGAGATTTGGACATCTTTTCTGCCTTCCAGTTATTCCTCTGGCTGGAAACACAAATGTACCTTTATTTAATCTGAAGACAGAATCATTGTAATTTCAGAAGACATATAATCTTCATAACCAGTTTTGTAGTAGCTCACTGATAGATTTCTGAGTAAGTGTGAAAATATTATGATTGTTTTTATCATTGGGCTAGGGAATTTGATAATGTAATTTATGTCATCATTGCATGAAAAAGTGATTTTTATTCTCCTTCTTTAGGATATACAAGTAGTAACATTCTTAAAATCTGTACTGTGCTCTGAAAACCTTTTCTTCTAAGAACCATGCACCAACCAAGCCAAAATTTCTGTCTTGTGTATACAGCTCCCCACCTCACACACACTAAGGTGAAGTTATATGAATCAAAGAAAATTGAAAAAAAGTAAAATATCTCTTCTCTGCGGGTCTAAGGTGGTGAAAAATATAAGATCTTTATGTCTTATATCTGGTTTCCATACACACAGGCTGTTATTTGGAAAGCTAACAGCTTGTAGAGACTGTTCTCCCTTCACAGCCAGCATTGCCTGTGGTAAAATAAACTCAGGAGCAAATTTTGGAAACGCATTGTGTCCAGAGCCCATATAGGATCAGGAATTCAAAGCACCTCCAGCTGACCAACATTTACATTTGTCACTGGTCTGGTGCAATGAACAAAGATCACACTATGACAGTTTTTCTTTTGCATTGGCTGCTGGACAGATAGGAACTGTTTCCTGTGGCCAGCTCCAGTCTGCCAGTGATGCAGATAATGGTAATTCCACAGGCAAATCAATCTTACATTTTGCCTTCATTTTCATCTGAAATATGAGTTGGTCTGTTATAGACAAGGCAGACATTTACTACTCATTTTCCTTTATTGATGTTTAGGAGTTGAAGAATAAAGTGATCCTCAAATGTAGTTAAAGTGGGGCAACAGCTGCCATTGTGACCATGACTACAGCAGCACCAGAACCACAAAAATCAAGGTTTCATTCATCTTTGAGCCAGCACACAGTAGAAAGTATCCTTAAAATGGAACTATCTTGTAGTTAAAGAAATGCATTACTTTGTCTGCATGCTGCCCTTAGCGAACAGCAACAGAACAGTAAAGTCTTTCTTACTAATTTGCATTCAAGGGCTTTTCCCCACACCATGTTCTTGGAAAAAAAATTGCGAAATCATTTTTCCTACATGCTTTCTAATATTTCTCTCACTGAATTATTACTAACAAAATGAACATAACAAAACACTGCCATACACAGCAAGAGGAAAGCCAAGGCACTCAATTTATTTGTGAAATGGTAAAAGACAATTGATAGTGTGGATAAGTATTTTATATGCATTTATTAATTAATAAACTACAGTAAATCTCATCTCATCTTTCAACAACAGCTGATGTCTTCATTTTCCTTCGGAAACCCGTGCAGGTTCCATTATAAGAAACATAAATAATATGTTTTAATAGAGATACGGATTGAATATGTTGCTTGGACTGACATTTTCATCCATCATTCTAAATGTTGTTTAATGATGGATTACAAGCCTGCAATTCCTCTGATATGAGATTAAATAAAACATCGGGCTGTTTCAGCAGACTGTTCCAAGGAGATGACAATAAATCTGCTCAATTATTGCATCAACAATCTGGTTTTCACTAATAAGGATATTTTTATTTCATTTAGACTTGTTCAGCCATCATAGATTATTTTATTTTAGTCAGTCAACGGGAGCAAGTGCAGTATTTTATTCTCAGAGTTGCAAAGAACGAAGCTTTGAGAGAGTACAGTACATGCAGCTCAGCAGGCTTCAAGCAGACAGAAGAAAGCTACCAATCCCCTTTCAAACCAAAAATACATTGTGAAAGAACATTTTGTTTTCAACCTAGTTAAGTAATCTGAAAACCTCAACCAAAGGATACTGTGTGAGAAGCTGGTCCATTGAAAACAGAGTTACTGGATCCTCTGTGACTTGTGCTTCACCTTGGTTCTGTTGTATATTTATAATTAAGATCATTCAGACTATCTTTTGGCCTGAAAATTTAGACTGCAAATAACTGCAACAAAAAGAATCCCTCTTTTTACCTTGCTTCATGCTCATCAAGCAGAAAGCATGCAAAGTTTATTAGCAGAAGCCAAACACAGAGAGGATTTTCACCAGCCAGTCCTAATAAACTCCCCCTCCTGGCAATCTATTCAAAAACGTTACATTTCACTCAGCAGCCTTGTTCTTCTCAGAATGTTTTGTAATAGCAGATAATACTACAATATGGAGCGTGTCCAGTGCCCAGCAAAGCCACACAGACGTGGGGGAACTTTTAATATCTGAGAAAGTTTCTATCATCTACTCCAGACTGCAAACCAGTGGAGCAGGTGGTCCGTGGAAAACACATTGTGTGTTTCATGTGTACACATGAATGATCCCTCTTGCTTTACCAGTTACTGTTCTGAAAAACAAGGGAATATCACAATACTGGTTCCTCCACTCTCTAAAAACCAGAAAAGTGACAGCCTTGCAGTGGTAAATTATAATCTGTTCCTCGCAGAAGGGAATTTTTCCAACTCTGCTCCAAAACCTACTTCCCAAGTTTTCATGGACCTGACTCCTTCCCCCTGCTTATGGGCATCCCTAGATGTCAATAAAATAGGATTTTCCTCAAAAGAAAAAAACACAAGGTCACTTATACTCTAGTTGTGGAAACTCTATACTGAAGTAGGAGATAGATGAAGAGGATGAGACGTGTGGAGCACAGAATTTATTTCTTCCTCAGTATTAACACTAGGAGCCAGTGAAGAAGTGAAAGATGCTGAGATGAAATGGAAAACTTACTCCAGTGAAAAATGTCCTCCCTGGCTCTTTCCTTGCTCATGGACCATCAGATAAGCTTTGATATGAAAGACCAAAACAAGGACATGATACAGTCCATGATGGTGTCATCATGAAAGGATAACCACAAACTTCTCTGCAGTGCTGGACTAATTTAGCTTTAAGGCAATATGGGGGTGATTCTCATTAGCAGCCAAAAAGGCAAAGAGAAATGTCATCTCTTCAGTATACAACTGTTTTGTCTTGTCTTTTTACTTCCTCTCTGATTCCCACCTTACCAATATTTTTTAACTGTAGGCTGTATGACTCTTCCTGAAGGTAGTCAAATCTCCCTTAGTGCAAGCTCTGTAAAGAAAAAATATGAATCTCTGAATTGTAACTCTGAAATTGTCTGACTGCATTTAAAATCATTTTCATGCTCTGTTATGTCAATTTTTATTCCTCAGTTTCTGTGATTTCCATGGTTAAGCCACAGTTAGGGAGGCTGAACTCTGCTTATTTGATGTAAAAATAATTGTTCTAATAATAACACAAAAAAAGATCAATGAGAACATTGTATATTTTTTGATGTTGACCGAGACTGGTCAGTTTAGAAAAGGAAGTGTGTGTAGAGAGAGGAAGCCTGGTTGTCTGTCCTTACCAAGGCAGCCCCCTTCCTCTTGCCTTGCAGCCTTCCTGTCGGCGCCCAGGGGTGATTTACGGAGCCAGTGCGGGAAGATGATTGCCCTCCAATGCTTTGCATGCTCCTGAGTTCCTAATTTTACTGACTGGAGAAGCACCAGATATAGCTTCAGATTCTTCTGCAGGAAAAAAATACTCACTTGGATACTGAAAGCTAGAGTTTTTTGAACCATCTGTGCAAGTATGCAAAGGGTTCCTTGGTGCAGTGCAGGCTGAGGGAGACAAGCCCTCTTCTCATCCTGCCCGGAGGTACCTCCCACCATCTCAGTGAAAGCAGGGGAAAGGATGAAAGCAGCAAATGCCCCTCTTTGCTTTCTCTGCACAGCACTAGCTGGTCCAGTTCCCTTGGCTTTGTCACAAGCAGATTTTCCTTCTCCATTGAACAAACAGGATGCAGCCAGTCCCATGCAAGCACAAAGGCATCAGAGCAAACAGCTCCCAGCTGAGAACCCCAGCAGCAGCTCCTGCTGCCCATTCTCTGCCTGTGCACTCCAGAAATGCGACCAAACTGAGAAGCAGACTGAGAAAGCAGATTACTGCAGAGGGCAGAGGCTAGATGGTATTTTCCTGCTGAGCCAATTCTTGCCTTTAATAACACTGATGAGCTTATAGGTTTAACACTGATGAACTAATAGGCTGAGTGTGATGTAAGCTATCTGAAGACCATGGAAGCTTTAAAACATAGATGAATGTTGATTCACCTCTGGCTCCTTTCCACAGTAGGTGCACTCAGTTGGGCAGACAAAAGCCCTGTGAAGCTGCCAGCAGCCAGGACAGGTAACTCACTGCCAGACATCCAGGGGTAGTTAGGAGACCTGGCAAGAACCCATCCCATCAACATCAAATGGTCCTTCTGCCACCCACTTGGTGCTGGCGGCAGGGAAGCCCTGACTCAAGGGATAGCATTACTGGGAGGTTTCTCCCATTGCAGGGGGATGGTGCAGCTCTCTGGGCACCCTGAACCCTGCTCTCCCCTCTTATCTGCCTTGTTCACAAGCCAGGCATCTGCTTAGAGGTGTGGAACATGCATAAGTTTGGTTACCAAACCTTGGTGGGATAGTTTTGTGATTTTGCAGAAAGACCCTTTTCTCCCACCTTCCATCCTAAATGGAAAAAATTCTGACCTGTTTCAGCCCAAGGAAGTATCTGCCACCACTGAAAAGGATGATTGCATTCACATCCAGAGTACCTGGGTAAATTTTTTTTCTGATTTTTCAATAATTGGGAGAATTTTTGAAAGCCACAAGAAAGTGAGTTCCCTTTCTTGGACATATTTGTCCAGCCTTGCCAGCTGTACTTGCATGCAGTATCTACTTCCAGGTCCAGGAAAAGTTTCTGCCTCAGCAAATGATTTCTGAGTAGGTTTTCATTAGCTCCTCTGTCCCACCAGTAACAGTATCAGGAATATTGTAGTGCAAAATGTTACAATGGCATGGTGGAATCCTTCCTTTTGGTCTTTCATTTAAGTGTTATCACTGCAGAAACAGTATAACTTTCATTTCAATTGCTGTAATTAACCAGTGTTTCAGCCCACTGTGCCTCCTGTTTAAGCCTCCTACTTTCTCAAATGTCAGTGTTACAATGAAAACTTCTCAGTCACTGGGAGTCTCTTTCCTCTGAGCTGATGTTACACAACAAGCTTTGTCTCCAAGAAATAAAAAGATAAAATCTACACATAACGTAGATTTTAATGAACATTTATTATAATCTTAGCAGCTGATGTTACACAACAAGCTTTGTCTCCAAGAAATAAAAAGATAAAATCTACACATATTCATTAATGAACATTTATTATAATCTTAGTGAACAAAACCCTGGGAAATTTACCTGCTATTTACCCCCCTCCCTTTTTTTTCTTTTTAAATCCATCCGCTTATTATTTAATTCCCTATATGTTTAAGATTTTGTTATTTAATTCTAGGTATATCTCTTCTCTTTTAGTAAGTTCAAGCTCTTTTCATGTAGGACTGTTTAAGATTGGCTGGGCTCTCATAAGAAATTGTTTCTCTTGATAACTGGATCAAAGAATTAATAAAATTATGCCTCCAATTGTACATGATTTCCACAAGTACAGGTTACTGTTGATTATTAATTTTCTCACATTCACATTTGTATAAATCCTTTGGGCTATATAGGTGCCATAATATTATGCTACTGAATAAAGAAAATAAATCAAATTACAAATTGCAGGCCAAGAAATGTTTTGTTTAGTTTAACTTTGCTGTTTCTACCCCTTTAAGTTTTAGTTGCTGTATTCAGCAGATATTTTACCTTTTACATCACTGATTAAATTAAGAGGCAAATTAATTTAAAGACTCTGACTGCTCTTGATTTTCAGCAATTTAGATGCTTATTAAGTGGTTTAAACTACATTTAATTAAAGATGAATTGCTTCACATGCAGTAGTCAGTGAAACATTTAGTGTTTATGTCTTCTTATAAAGTATTACCACTTTTGTAGTTCAAGAATGCTTTCAATGGATATATGCATAATTTCCTCATTTTAAAAGAATGACTAACCATTAATTGCACTGAATTGAGTCTTCCTCTTACCTACTGTTTATAATTATAAAAATGAATTGGCCCATACAAAATATTGTGTCTTTGCTCGCTCTTATGTCCCCCCCTCTCACTATCTATTCCAAAGGTTAGGAAAGCCTGCTGATCAAAGGAGGAATCAGCCAGTGCTAGAAACAGATCTGGAGTTTAGGCATCGAGATACGTCACACACTACTCTGAATGATTTTTTTTCCTGCTTTTTTTATCCCTGATTCCAAAACCTATTTCAGAACAACAAAAGTCAGCCTCTTTCACGTCTTCCAAAATAGTCCAGAAGGTGCAGCCACATAACCAAAAGCAGCCATAATACAGAAGACCACATAATCTGGTGTTTCTTGATGATGAAACACAAGTTTATTCTACTTTTCCTCTCTCAAACTCTTAGAAAAGTCAAACTGCCTTCACCTTCCCCACAAATCCTTTGGCTGGAACTACCAGGGAGGGGGAGGAGGTGTAAGCCCTGACAACAAACCCCATGACATTTCTTCAAAGGCTTAGTAAGGAACAAGATTGTCATGGAGAGAATCATGTGTGATCTGTGCCAGCCCCATTTTAAGCTCAGAAGGAAAAGCCTGGCAGTTGGAAAATCCTGGCAGTTGTACCTATTTTTCACTTTCTTACAGAACTATTTATTTTGGAATAGAAAGAAGAGATTATGGGCTCAACATGAGTTTTAAAATGTATCAGTGCTTTCTCCCTCCTTGTTTTTGCAGCTCAGTTATTATAAAATAATGGGATATGCTAAAAGCAATCAAGGATTGGACATCCTTCCAAAACAGGCTGTTCTCTTTCACCTTTAATAAAAGGAATTTGCTGTTTAAAGAAGTGAAAGAAGAACAGGAGATCTCTGCAGCTGATTTCTGTTCAGATGAATTAACATCCTGAGGCTTATTTGCTTGTTTAGTAAAGTCACCTGGGCCTCCTGCTGAATGAAAGGAAAACCACACCTACCTCAGGCCTCCCTGTTCCTGTGACAAGAGGAAAAGCTGGTTAACTTATTGAGGAGAGGTTTAGACTGTACATCAGGAAAGAGTGAAAGAGTGGCCAAACACTTTCACTGGCTGCAAACTACTGTTGGAGAGTGTGATAATGGGTAAGGTTGGAAAAGACCAGCAGCCATCTAGCTCCTGGATCAACCACAGTCAGTCCACTGGGGCACATTAGTAAGGAGTGAGTTTTGAATATCCCCATTGAGGGAAACTTCACCCCATCTCTGGGCAGCCTGATCCAGTGCTCAACCACATGCACAGTAAAGTTCTTCTTCATGTTCCAGTTGAACTTCCTGGAACTTCCTTCCTTGCATGTGTTTCCGAAACAAATTAAGTCCCCCAGACCAAGTCTGTTTTTCCCATGAGGATAATTGGGAAGTGTCTTTACCTCAACCTATGAGCTTTCCTGGTTTTTCTGGGTTTTTTTTTCTTATTTCTTCCTCCCACCTCACTGGGAAAGGGGAGTGAGAGAGTGGCTGGGAGGCAGACTGGCTGCCAGGTGGGACCAAGCCACCACAGTAGTGCAGCAAGCTATTTTTTAGCTTTGGGCTGAAGACCAAAGATAAACAACAACAACAACAAAAAGAATTTAGACTGTCAAACTCCATTCACGTCACTGACAGGTTATCTCTCCATGCCTGTGCACTCAACTTCACATCAGAAAGTTAGGAGGCTTTCCCTTTTAAATCAGCATTGCACATCTACAAAACAACAGCTTCTACGAGACTGATTACGCAGCTCTTAAGAGTAGGAAGGCCTGGTTGGTCTTCTGCAAAGTCAGCAAGACCTTGAGCTGTTCAGGCTTTGCCCAGCAGTTTATCAGAGCTCACTAAAACACAACACGTCTTAATCTGAACCTCATACCCAGGCTGATAAACACCAAGTAAGGTGTACACCATCCCAAGTGAACAACTTCCATGCTCTGCCTATATCATTTTCTTGTCAAATAGAAGGCGTATTTTTCTTCAATCTGTTCAACAGTAGTTCAGTTTCTACTTAAGAAACCCTTATTTTGTGAGAATCTAGTAATTCGTTCCTCAGCAACTCTACTGTCTTGCCTGAAGGGGCGTGTACATTCAATACAAACTTCAGAAGCTAACACAAAACATCCTACAAAAGACAAGGTCATAAAGGATAATGGGAATGGTTACAAAATAAACAATGAAGGCACAATAAAAGTAGTCTTAAAATACAAAAAAGCAACCTTTATTATGAGATCATGATACATGCCAAAATAAAAGTGTCTTTTAAATCACTGAGTGTGTTTATGAATTGTATTTACAGGTTTTTCCTGTCATTTTAAAACTAGAATTTGTTTGGTTTTGCAGATATTTTCAAAAATAAATATTATAAAACATAATTCAAGAAAAGATGCATACAATAGGCAAAGGGAAACCTGGCTTGAAACGAAGCCATTCCTGCAGAAGCCAGGAACAAAGAACATATTAGGGTTGAAAAGTTAAATATGCCCTTCCTTAAACTGAGATGGTAAAATTTTGTAAAAACAAGAATAAATCACCTAAAAACTGAAGATATGAGTATTTTTTTTCTTTTTTATAATATAACATCAAAATTACACAGAATGCCCCAGTGATCACTAGGAAATCTGCCACATTCTAGTTTTTCCAAACCAATTAAGTCCATGCTTCGTGGAACGAAATGCCCCCCTTCCACTGCAGGCCGAAAGTAAATACGGTCAAACCTCATCTTGCACTTGTAGGCTGCATTCAGGTTGGTGTTGGACTGGGTGTCCCAAGTGTAGCGGCAGTGCTGAGGTTTACCCAGAAACTCCCAGGCATCCTTAATGTTGTCAGGTAGATTTCCAAGTTTAGTAACCTGAACGTAGAAGGAGGGAAAAAATTCCACATGATAGTGAATTCATAAATTCTGCCTTCAAAAAATAGAACTGAGTTGTCACAGCATTGGATTTTTTTCCTGCAAACGTAAGTTGTTAAAAATCAGAGATCTTGGAGATGTTTCTAAACTATGGTATTTCTCCAGATACTCTGAAGTGCAACCATTTCCTGTAGCACTTTCTAAAACCAAAACATATCCCAAAATAAATGTTCAGCTCTGAAATGTTGAGGTATAGGGCCCAACACCATGTTTCCTAAACCAATGTCATTCCAGTTCACCACAACGGAATTTCACGATAGGAAAAGGTGAAACTCTTTACCTTCTAGTAATAATGCACAAATTTTCCTTTTAGTATCAGCAGCCAAAAACTACTTCTAATTTTGAATGTCTTGATTGCTGGGAATTAAGATCTATTTCTCCAGAGCACCCTTTTCTTTCACTGATTCTGAGAATTGGAGAGTAGAACAACTAAAGACCAGGTTCTTAAAATGAGATGATGTTTTTGAAGCCAAAACTTTCATCAAATTTGCCTGCACCAGCTCAGATACAAGTATTGTTATTAAAGCATTTTGTTATTCGGAAGGGGTCTCCATATATATCACCTCAGCCAAAACAATGCTTACTTCTACTTAGTCACAGTTCCACATCTTAAGAATAAGTGTTGACTATCTCTGTTCTGCCTAAGCAGGTAATTTCTCATCAAGACAACAGAAAAGCCTGAGAAGTTTTTGTCAAAATACCTTCTCTAGAGAGCAAAGTTGCTTATTTCTATTTACCTCGCTGTCTCTGAGGTTTGTATCCCCTCCAAATATAACAGTGGTGGACTTAGACTCTTTCTGCATTTCATTTAACACGATTTGCAGCTGTTTTATACGTTCCTTGGCGTGATCTTTAGTGCTCTCCAGATGAGAAGTCATAAGGCAAAGTTCAATACCAGATACGCTCACCTATGTGAGAAACAAAGAGGCAGTGTTACGATCCACATCATGGTAAGAAGCTCAAACACAAAATCTAATCACAAAGCAAATGACTGAATGTCAGAGCTCTGGTTAACATTAGTTTTACATTGAAGAAAATGGGCTTACAGAAGGATTTTAGTTTTGTTATCAGAGGTTATGAGACTAGAAAGCAAAGTATGGTAAGTAACTTGCATAAAAGATTTAAGTTTGTCAGGATCAAATGCAACTGGGTTTGTAGGCTTGAAGAAGTTTTTCTGCTCTTTGAGACTGTCATAGAGAAAAAGCCAATTCAGTGTTTCCTGGGATTTTCTGTTTGGAAGGCAGAAGTACAGCTGCTTAGTACATCCTGACTCACTCACATGCACAACTAAAAGGTTCCTCTTCATGGCAGTCGTTGGAAAAGGTATTATGGCATGTTTCAGCAGCTTCACTCTCGATTTCTTTAACATTACAGCAGTGAAATACTCATCTACGTTACCTACAGAGAACCAAGCAAAGAAATGTTTGAGGACATCTTCTGCTGAGCCACAGCAGAACTGCCATAAAGCAGTTAAGGTTCTGAAAGAGACCTTTTTACCACAACCTGCGAGAATATGTAGAGTTTTAAGTCACTAGTGAAAAGTTGCATAATAATGGTCTGAATTTTCCAGATTTTTTAAATGCAAATACCTAAAAAAATTACTTATCTGTGGTACTTTTTTATTACCCTTGCTACCAACCTTTCAAAATGCAGACATAAATACAAAGGAAAATGCCAGGAAAACAAGCTTTTCACATGCACAATTTGCATCAAGCTACATGCTGATACCAAAACACAGAAACATCGAGTGCTTCCTTCTTGACTTTACTCTTTATATACTTCAAAATGGTTGGAGGTTTTGGCAAGAGAAACAGAATAAACCCAACCTTTGTTTTCTGATTTTTGTCTTTAGCACCTGAGGGTATTTTCTTACCTGGAATAATAGTGTAATTGCTTGCTTTCATCTGGAGAAGAGGGAGATGTGGTGGGATGACCTCCTGTAAAAACACAACATCTGGACTGTATCTGAAATCAGCAAGGCAAGAAAAATTGCAATTAATTACTGAGAAGTAGTACTGCAACACTCTGATGCCAAATGGAACAAAGTCAGGGATTTCAGGTGCACCTTGCTCTCACTTTCCTAGGTTTTGTAAGAATCTGCTCTTTAAAAAAGAAAAAGCTATCTGCATTGTATTTAGCAGCACATAGACACCACCATTACTAAAAGGGAGGAAACAATTGTTATTATGAACATGAAAACAACATGGTAATAAAATGCATGACTTCCTTCTACCACGACCTTGCAGGTATAAGTTGAGGAATTTAACTTCAGCTGCTGCAAAGTAGCTTTGGGACATGTTTTCCAGAAGATTCTCATGTACAGGATGTTATGAGCTGTGTTTGTGATGTATGATTGCAACCTGAACAATATTGCTCATTATTAGACTTTTGAAGTAGCTATCTCAAAACATCTAACCTCTGGGATGCTGCATAGGTTCACACCTTTTAGTCAGTATAGCAACTCTCAGCTATTTAGGACTTATAGGGTGATTGATCTGTTTCATCTAACATAAAGATAATTGGGACATGAAGATTCGTAAATTCTTAAATCAAGAAGCCTTTTTATTTTTCTGTTGAATCCAGGCACCTGACAATACAAAGAGCAGGTTGTACTTACAATGCCAGGTATGTACAGATTCCTCTAGCTCGATCGTTCACATTTCCTAGATCCAGCCCATCGATGTTCCAGGTGATCAGCGAGAAGTTGCTGTCATCTTCTTTTTGCTGTGAGTCTTCACTGTTGACACCAGCAGTACTTGTAGTTGCATCTCCAGTGAGGTCAATGCTGAAGAGAAAGTGCATTTGTTTGTTAACATGCATAATACTAACCTATCTGTGATTGCCTCACTTATCTCCTAAAGCATGTATGGATCTCAACATCGTTTAAAAGCGCAATAGCTAAAACATACAGACCCCAGTCGTACAGAGCTGTGGCACACAGGTGAAGTAAGTGGTTTTTTCTCCACCTTATGGATAGAAGATAACACTTACCATTCTGATGTAAGCTAATCAGATGGCAATCAACAAAATCCAAAGCACTTGAATAGTTCAACTCTTTCCCCACAATCCCACTCTTTCCCTATGTACTTCAGGAACAGGCTGCTTCCAAAGTGGACTCCCCAAGGGGTCACAAGTCCTGCCAGCAAACCTGTTCCAACACAGGCTCCTCTGTCCAGGTGCCCACAGGTCCTGCCAGGACCCTGCTCCAGCGTGGGCTTCCCATGGGATCAGCCTTCTTCAGGCACCCAGCTGCCGCAGTGGTGAGTCCTCCCCGGGCTGCAGGTGGATCTCTGTTCCACTGTGGTCCTCCACTGGGCTTGCAGGAGCACGGCTGCCTCACCATGCTCTGCACATGGGGAATCTGTTCCTGCACCCGGATCACCTCCTGCCCTTCCTTCTTCACTGACCCTTGGTGTCTGCAGGGCTGTTTTCAGTTCTCTCTTCTGCTGCAGATGCTGTGCTGCTGCAACTTAACCTTAAGTACATTATCCCAGAGGCGCTACCACCATGGCTGATGGGCACAGCATTGTTCCACAGCAGGTCTGCCTTGAAGCCAGCTGCCCTTGGCTCTGTCAGACACACAGGAAGCTTCTGGCAGCTTCTCACAGGAGCCATACCTGTAGCCCTCACTACCAAAACCTTGCCAAGCAAACCTGGTCAGAATAATGTTGATAACACACTGATGTTTTTGTTGTTGCTAACCAGTGCCTACCTCAAGACAAGGGCTTTTCAGCTTCCCACGCTCTGCCAGGTGCATAAGAAGCTGGGAAGAAACATGACGAGGTGAGCTGACTTGAACTGGCAAAAGGGATATTCCATACCATAGATCATCATGTTCAGTGAATGAACTTGGAGGGAATTGGTCAGGAGGAGCCAACTGCTGCTTCGAGATGGGCTAGGCATCAGTCAGTGGGTGGTGAGCAACTGTACCGTGCATCACTTATCTTTCTTGGCTTCCATCTCTCTCTCTCTTTTTGTTATCTCAAATTTCATGACAATTAATTTTATCTTATTATCATTAATTTTATTTCTGCTGTAAAACTGTTTTTAGCTCAACCCATGGGTTTGATCTTTTTTTTCAATTCTCTTTCCTACTCCACTGAGAGGGTGGTGGTAAGTCAGGGTGTCTGAGTGAGTGGGTGCATACTACTTGGTTGCTATCTGCAGTTAAACCATAGCACACAGGAATCTGGAAAAGTTCAATTCCATGTGCAGATCAATGCACTCAATACATTCTCCAGATGCGCTGTGAGATGGTGTATGTAAAACACAGATCTTGCATCTTAACTTTCACAGGTACATTTAACAAGGTGTGCATGTACGTGCCAATTTTATTTATAGAAATAAAAATTTTCATGCACCTGGTATAATACAAATACGCATAATTTACACATATACAAATGTGTGTATGGTAAAATCTGCATACATATCGCTGCACAACACAGGGCAATGAAAAGAAAATGTCTATGCCTATACCTTCTCCAAAACGTTCACAATCCACCAGTCCAGAGGGCCCACAGAGGGAAAATACAGCCTGTGAGCCTCTCCATGGGAGAGAAACGTAGGGAAAGGACGAGAACGGGAGCAGAAAAGGAACAGGAACCACGCACCTCGCTACACCTCAGCGGAGGTGCGATGCCCGGCGGGAGGGGAGCGCTGCTCCCCAAGTTACCCTCGGCCCGGCGATGGCTCTCCCCGGCTGTGGGGGCCCCAGCGCCCTCCTGCCGAGGGGCACCTGCCTCCCCCCGGGGAGGCTCCGCTCCCCGACCCCCTCCTCCTGCCACATCCCCCCGTCCCTGTCACCTACCAGCCGCCGGTGTCCGCGCAGGCCGGGGCCGCCCCGCCCGCCGCTGCCTCCGCGTCCCGCGGCGGGTCGAAGTAGGCGTTCAGCGCCCTCTGAAACACAGGGGCGGCTGGCAGGGAGGGGCCGCCGCCGGGCAGCCCCGCGGCCCCGCCGGCCCCGGCCGTACCTCCATGTGCCAGTCGCTGGCGGCCAAGAAGCGGCGAGCCACGGCCTCGTCGCTGCTGGTGATGGTGGAGAACTCGGAGCACAGCACCTTCCTCCGCTTGGCGACGTGCAGCGCCTCCTCATCCTCCTGCTCCGCCTTGTGCTCCACCGGCGGCAGGCTCGGCGCCGCCTCGGCCCGCTCCTCCATGGCTGCGGCGGAAGGCGGCGACAGGCACCGCCCGCCGGGGTTGCCGTTCCGGGGCGCGGGCGGGCGGCGGTCAGCGGGGCGGCAGCATGGGGTTCACGGCGGAGAGCCTGAAGGAGGCCATGAAGTACATGCTGGAGTCGAAGGGCTTCGACCGGGTGCTCCGCAAGGTACGGGCGCTTGGAGGGCAGGGCTCCGGGAGCGCGGCCCCGCCGGGACAGCTCGTTTCTCCGGCCTCCTGTCCCCTCCCGGAATAACCGGCTGAACCGGGATCAGGGCGTCATGCTGCGGGCACGGCAGGAGCCCGGTGGTGCAGGCTCGCCGGTGTTTCCCCGCATTCCAGGCCGCGCACCCTGGCGTGTGGCCGTGCTGCTAACATGGGGTAGAAAACAATTGTTATAATAATTACCCAATTGTTGTTCAGTAACTCTCGTTAAACACTCCAGCTGCCTTCCAGCAGCTCCTGAAGGTGGTTGTACTGAATAACCTTCAGGAGTCATTCAGCAGGTGGCATTCTTTCCTTCCTACGTACGTGCGAAGCCACTAACTTCCAGGACCAGGAAATTGTAAAGTTAACTCTTCCCTGTTTAAAATTAGAAAGATGCCTCGTTATGACATCTCCTGAGCCTGAAGTCAGGCTGAAAGCACAACGCACACCCCCCAGTGCTCTCTGCATTTCTTCTACACAAGGCTGTACACTATAACTTCACTGCACATTCTGGTGTAAGGAAATGTAATTGACACTGCACTGGTAGTGCTGCAGTGTCATGTTACGTTATGCTAAAAAAAAGTTGAAGCTACTGTTAATTTACACTACAACTTGTGTAGAATGCAGTAGCATAGCTGCTGTGTAGGAAAGTTCTTGTTCTAGAAGCAGTTTCAGTGTTCTCATTAAATTTTCCCTTTAGTTTTTATTTGGTTGTGTAACTGTGACATGGAGTGATGGAGTAAATATATCTAAGAAAATCAGCCATGTAAAAATCAATATGCTTTGCATTGTAGAGCAGCAAATGTTATAATGGAAGCAGTGCTTTTGTTGACAGCTCCATGATCTGGTACACTTAATAAAAATCAACTGTTTGTAAAATAATTCTTGCAGTCACGTTTTTCCAAGACATGTTAGTGAGTATAAAGTTTTTAAAAAATGTATAAAGCTTTAAGAAGATAATTTATATATTTATAGAGTCCATTTAATTCTTAGTCACCACTTCACTTTATAGCTGATTCACTGATAGCTTTACGCTCCTTTTAAATCCTGGTAAGTGGTGAGCAAATATTAGCATTTCAGTTTGTAAAGGTAACTGCCTGGAAGTGAACCTTGGGAGACAGGCTTCCAGTCTGGAATACTTTCAGATGTTTCCTGCAACCTTCTGGAATTAGGGTGCTAGGAATCTGATTATAATAATAATAAAAAAAGTATAGTTTGAATTAAAAGTAACTGCTGCTTTTCTGGGAGATACCTGAAATCTCTCTTACCATAAGTAAATGACTCAAGCTTTTTCTTATCCTGGAGAAGACACATTTAGTCTGAAACCTTTCACCTCAATCCTCAGACTTAGTTTCTGGTGTAACTCCAATGTGGTATCTACCCAGGGTTTAATGACTGTGTGTTTAAAGCCTGGAAGCTGAAGCAATGTGCTGTTCCCTGAGGCAGACGCGTGGGAGGACAAGCACAGCAGGGCTGGGAGAAGCACAGAGCAGCAGCTCTAGCTGAGTAGGTCCTGGAAGCGTTCAAGTACTGAACTATTTTTGTCAAGGAGAGCAGGCATGTAGTGCCAGATCAGAGCAATGACAAATGGGAGCAGATGCTTTGCTCACCTCGCTGGTGGGGTGGAGCACCAGTCCCTGACAGGAGAGGAAGCCGTCTGCTCCCAGTGCTGGGCATCAGTAAAGCCCTCCTTAGAAATTCTGTCAGAAGCTCAGGCCTCCAGTGCAGTGCAGCATGCCTGATTTAGGGCTTGGGGTTTTCATTGATACAAGTGCTATTTCTACATTAGGATGTTGCCTCAGTAATTTCCTCTCTGTGTAATACCATTTTTTTTTCCATTAGAAGACTGCACTTACATCATCATTGATCTTGCTTTGTCTGCAAAACTTGGATAAACTCTGGTTTATCAGAAAGGGTGAAACTCAGCTCTTAAATTGCATTATAAATAAGGAATTATGAAACTGGAAACATATCAACCTTATACCTTTTAAGATCAAAAAATATTTAAGCTTAGCTGGTAACAGAATGGAAACATTCAGGTTTGAAAAAGCCCTTGTAAAAAACCTGAAAATTAGTAGGAAGAAATAAATATGTCCACATTTCACTTTTAATAGTCTAAAGGCACTTCAAAGTCTTAGTTATACATGTAAATATATGTGGAACTTACCCCAGTTTTGCATCTGCTTTCAGATTTGGAATATAGTGCTACCGACTGAAGAAATTTAAACAGAGATTTTCAAATACTGAATTGCAGTAACTTCTTGGTGTCAAAATTACTTCTTTTGTTGGTTACAGGGGGAAGCATGGTATCATAGGTGAGCTGTAATTCTGGATTTACCACCTGTGGGCTGGAATGAAATTGTATATGCAATAATGATGCTGTAACACTGTGATACAGCCTTGGATACTTCTAGTCATGAATATGAATTTCCAGTCAGAGGCCAATCTGATTAGTATTTCCAATGCTCGTTTCAAAATACTGATTTTTATTGAGGTTGCACTTATATAATGGTTAATGAATTACTGGTGGTCTCATTTCCATTTTCTGAGCTAACAAATATGCCTTCACAACTATGGCAGACACAGATACTTAGAGCAGTTTTGTGTTCTCTCTAATCTGGTCTTTCACTCACAGCTTAATGCAAAAGGAAAACTGAAGACAGTTTCCTCCTAAGGAATTCCTGACAGCACAGCACCTATTGAAGTTCTGTTAAGCTGTCAGTTTAAATATTTGTCTGCATTAGGAGTACAGATTTTTCTAAGGCAACAGTCTTCTGCTCAAAATCTATGGAAATATCTAACAGGACAGTTGAATTACACTATTTTCCATCTTTTAATTTGTCTCATGAGTCCAGAGTCAGAAAAAATTTACTTTCAATTTGATTGAGGGCAGTATTAGGTGTTGGTACTACTGTCACTAAGCTTTTTATTCCTTTTTTGTTTATACAGATGAAACTTCAATCTGCAACTCCTGGAAAAGTTGTTTGTGAAATGAAAGTGGAGGAGGAGCATACAAACAGAGGTGGCACATTACACGGAGGTTTGACAGCCACCCTTGTGGATGTGGTGTCAACAGCAGCATTGCTGTACACAGAAAGAGCAGCGCCTGGGGTCAGCGTGGACATGAACATCACGTAGGTATCGTCCACTGTGGTACCAAAACATACTCACTTTTCTTCCCCTATTGACTCCATTGTACATCTTTTCTGTGCTGTGGCACTCACTAAAAATGGGTATTTTCTTTGGTTCCTGAAGTCCTGTTTCGATAAATTAAAGGGGTTGCATGTGTGTTTTTGGAGAGTGCCATTTGATTTCAATTTTGATTTAGACCTTTTTAAGATTTTATTTGTTACATGTGTTTACAAGACAGCGTCCATTCCTTCATAGAATGTAAAGGTATGTTGATATGCCAGCAATTTGACTCCTAAGAAATTGGTTTGGTTTCAGTTTTTGCTTGTGCAGTAGTTTAATGTCTCCTCAAAATCTAAACTCTAGGGTAAGCAGTTTTCTGTAATCCCTTTTTTAGTATAATTCCATAAACCAGAGAAAAGTATTAAAGCAGAAAGAGTTTACCTTTGTTGTGTATAGAGGGTGAATTACAGATTGAATCAGAATTTCTCAGTGGAAGAAGAATCCTTTGCTCTAGGTTATTTTAAGGTGTTTTTTTTTTTTTTTACTGAGAATAGTTCTTCCTGTAATGGAGATTCAAAGCACGGTGTCTTAAAAAAACAATTGTTCTGAAACTTTCTTTGATCATGCTTGTCAGCTTTGCTTCATTACTTTTAATGAAGACATTATGACCAATTGGAACTAAAGTAATCCTCCTTGGAATAACTAACAGAGCATTAAAAATGTTAGAAAAGTAACCCCTCATCAAAACTGCCTTAAAAAAAAAAAAAAGAAAAAAAAGAAATCTTTAAAAGTGTGTGGGGGGGTGATCTGTATCTTTACCAGGTTCCCTCCTTTCTCTCCCAGCGCCTTCTGATTTCTCCACTAGGCAGATGGGGGATTAAGCATCTATTTAAGTTTCATCTACCACTGTGATGACTAGGATCTTACTGGAAATTAAAACCTAAAATTCTCCTGTCGTTATGGGTTTTTTTCCTGTAGTAGTATAACAAGAGGCCAACATCTGAATTATTGACACTATCAGTTATGTTCACCCAATTACATAAGGGCTGAAATCTGAAGAAAGTGCTGTCTCTGGAGGTGATCCAAAATTACCTTTAAGCAATGTTACATGAAGCAATATTAATACCTTTTTTTAACTTGGACTACTGCATTCATTGAACAAGTGAGATTGGATATCAAATATTGTTATAAGAACTTTTTTCCTTTTTGGGAAGGAGCTTTTTAAAAAGTTGTCATGAGGAAGCTATTTCAGTAATGGAAAGAACAGAGAGAAACAGAGAAAATTTTTTTTGGTAACCACAAGAGGATCAGCAGTAGCTTCTGGAAATGAGACAAGGCTGAAATCCTGCCCTTGTCAAGCAATGGAGCTGGTGCTACATCAGCGTTAGGCGTCACTGACATTCTTGTGACATGGCGTCGTGTATAAAAATGGACTCATTGATGAAATTTATCTCAACAAGATTAACATCCAGCAATTCTTCATTTTCCTCTACACTCCAACATTTGAATATTGTTCCCTTACCTCAGATCATGGTTAGATCACGTTCCTCCTAATTCGTTCCAGGGGAATTCTTTGTGCAGAAATTTCTTCCTATTCCCCAAACAGCATGTTTTAAAAGCACACCCTGCTGCTCATGTAAATAAAACAAAGAGTTTTCTAATGAAATGGAAACAACATTTGAGGGCTGCCCAGATTTTCATGACTTTCCTCTAATCAGGGTATGGGAACAGTTAACCTATGCTTACAGTTCCATACAGAAATGACCTTCTGGAGCCTTTGTGACAGTGACATTTTGCAGCTGAAGCAGCCAGACTAGTTTAGAAAGGCTGTAGGAAGCCAGCAGTGGTTGGAATAGGACTTGGAGCTGAACTTTTAACTGAAGCCTTGGATACTTCATTGTTTCTGTTCCAAAACAGACTTTTGCTCAGAACGAAGCAAATGGGTTTTTTTCTAGCCTCCATTTTGTCAGAGAACTCTTACACTTACTTACCACTGCCAGTAGTTAGAGGAGCTCAAATCCATTAAGTGGGGGTTTGCAAGTAGGCAGGCAGAGAGAGATCTGGCTTTATTACCCACTCCTACTAATTCCTTCATGATAACGTAAAATGCAGGAACTTTCTTGGATTTATCCTCTGTACAGTTGCTTACCTGTTCCTTTTTTTCTTCCTTGAAGATACACTTCTGCTGCTAAGATTGGAGAAGAGATACTGATTACAGCTCAAATTTTGAAGCAAGGAAAAACTCTTGCATTTGCCACTGTGGATTTAACAAATAAGGCTACAGGAAAGTTAATTGCACAAGGTAGACATACAAAGTTCATAGGAAATTAATATGAAAAAGTATTTTAAATAACAATGTTGGACTTCAGAATCTTCAGAATCCCATTTAGAATTATTTTCTCACTTATGCAATATCATCTGCACAAAGTTGTGATAGTCTCTATCAAGTGAATTTGTCTCACTTCTATAATAAGCGAACAGATTTCTTAATTACCACCAGTATTGCTACAAGCCTAGGTTTGGGATGAACAACAGAGTGCGACGACATAGGGAAGCATCTGGCTTTTTTTGGTCAAGATAGCAGAAGGGAAGAGCCTTTGGACCAGCGATATGGTTAACCAGCATGACAGCATTTTAAGAGATCTGCTTTCTACCTGTGGTGTCATGTGACAAAGCAACCCTGTCTTCAGGCCTGTCACTGTCACACTCAAACACCACTAGAAGTGCTTCCAAACTGTACTTGTTCCCTGAGATGGTAGTACAGAGTTCTGTAACATCGTCCAGAACTGGTTTGAAAGTGTAAAGCAGGCTAATGTGAAATGTAATTTACTGATGCTGTAATAAATTAAAAAGTATCAATAAAGCTTTCTGAAACTACCTTTTTAAAGACTGTTTCATAGTTTTGTAGCCTCTTTGCGCTAAGTAAAAGCTTGTCAGCATGGAATAGTTGAGAGAGGGTGTGGTGGAACCCTTGTACAGAAATTCACCCAAGATGTCATCATCTCCCTCTGATCCTGGAACATGAAAATAATTATATCATGTAGGCTTTTTAGCTCTCCCTAGCTGAGGTTGTGGTTATATTTGTTTAAAATCCATCAGCTGCTTGTTACAGATGTAAAAAAGTAATTTTGGTGAGCTTTCATTCAGGCTAAGGCTGTAGATTATCTGACCTGGGATGAATGTGGTAGAGTTAAGCTGCTGTTCATCAGCTGAAGCCTGGTCTCCTCTTGCAGTGTTGTGGACAGGCTTAACTGCTTTCTTCAAACTGTTGACAAATGATCCATGGCAAGGTTATCAGGCTGTAATAAGAACAGCAATGCTACATATGCAGTGCATGTTTTTCTCCTCTAGCAAAAAACTGATCTACACTGGTAAAGGGCATGTGTAAGTCCTTTTTGTTGTGGAAGTTGAGTCATTGCCTTCAGTCATTTGAGTTTTGTGATGACCAGTTAAGGTTTTCTTCTGTGTATTCCTAAATCTAAAGAAGTAATTTTTAGTAAATTAGGCGACCTGCTCATGCAGACTGATTTTCAATATAAACTTGTACAAGTTTTCTAATGTGTCATTAATCTTTCCAAAATGACTTTTAAACAACTAATTTGAGCAGATAACTAACCCTTCAGTGGAAGTTCTCTGAAACGCTATCTGCAGGGGGCTCAGGCTACCAGCATGTATTTTTGCTGCAAGTTTAGAAGAGTTTTTCATGGTATATACATTCTCAGAAAAGCTTGTCCTCTGGGGCTGCCTCAGATGCAAACAGGACTTACATGCCTGTAGCTAGCTGAACTTTTAATAGTAGCATCCTCTCTTTAGCAGTGCGTTCATGATTGATTTTCCCCCAGTACTTGCACTCACTCATACTCAGAAATCAACCCTGAATCCCATTTAAAGAAACACAGTGCTTTGATGAAACAGTTCTGCAAAGGTGCTTACTGCAGCAGTAACCTTTTTTAAGTCTTTGCTCATCAGAGCTAGATGCTGCACTGTACGACACTCTCATGTCACAGCTCCCTCAGCCTGAAGCACTGTTACGAATCTTAAGAATCTCCAGTTCCTTCTGCGATTACTTGCATGAGCAGAGAGGATCTGTCGAAGCAACTGGATGCACTTACTCACTTTGGCAATTGCTGCGCTGGTTATCTTCCTATTAACATGTTCTGGCATCTCCAGTTACATTTTGTCATTCTTAATTTTACCAGTTTCCTTACGTGGTTACTCATGTAGCAGAGTCCAAGAGGATAGTTAAAACCACTCCCCTCCAATTGCTATAAACCAGTTCCCCTCACTGGAACACAAGAGTGATTTTGACTATTACCTGAAATAAAAGGCAGAATGAAGGGTGAGAATGAAGGAGGTGCCAAAAAATTGAGAACACTCAGCTGTATGTTCTGGGGCCACTGTGTCCTTGTGTAACTGTCCCACTGCAACTTAACACGACTTCCCTCAATCAGCACTGGCTGCCTCAGGAACTTGTCAGAGTTAAGTGGTCCCATTCTATCACTTAACATTCATCATATCTCCATAATTACAACTGAAAAGCATCCAGGCCAATTGAGAGTGGCAAACCTCAACACGGAAGCAGCAGTATCCTCCTGTTCCCATTCAAGCCTGGCAAGGACTGTTTCAGGCTGAGAGGGAAAGAGAAATAAACCTTCCTGAAATAACAGTGAATTCTCTTCTCCCTTACAATAGACTACTCAACACAGTACTTTAGTACTGCCTAATTAATAAGAGGGACATTGTTAATATGCAGGCCAGTTATTTCAGAAGCAGTTAATTAAATGGATTATTTTAAGACAACCTTGTCTGTAATCCCTCACCAGCAGCAGTATGTTGACCTCATAATTTATTTCACAACTGAACTCAGACGTAGAGATGATCTTAGAAGGAACTGACACCACTGAGCTCGCCTAGCTTTGAGAGTAAACTGTCAAGCATCAAACTTAATACTTGGAAGTGTTCTTTACTGATTTCACTCTAACCTACACGTGGGAAAATCTGTGTCTTACCTTAGCTGAATCTCAAAGTAATGGAAACAAATTACCGTAATAAGGACAAGTGGTACATGGCTCCACCTGGCATCAGAACAACCAGACCTCCTGTGGGGTTGACCTGGTTCCATCACTGCAGATTTAGGCATAATTCCCTTACAAGCAAGCAAGTAATGATCTCATGAGCTCATCTTGTGAGTGTTAGTAGTATACCAGATTACTTATCCAGTAACTGACAGACAACTGCAAGTTCCATATCTTAACAGCTAAAAATGAGACCAGCCCTCCCATATTGCAGTTTGTTGTATTTGGGTTGTTTTTTTTTGTTTTGTTTTAGTTTTTTGTTTTGTTTTGTTTTGTCTTTTTTTTTTAAATATACCAAACACCCAAATTATATTTATGTCTAGATGTCTGTTCTTACAGAGGCCACATAAGTGGCCACTTCATACCACATTTCAGTGGTATGAAGTGTTGAGGAACAGTTTGTCTCTCTCAGTGAAAGTAACTTCAGCTTCCCACTTGATGCAGTACCCTGTCCAGCCAAGTGTTTCATGCTGGTTTCACATTCCTGCTATTGCACAAACGCATTCAGACTAACACCCACGGGCTTGCACCATGTACAGCTGTGCTTTACAGATGCCTTGAGAAAATAAGGAATCAGAGCAGACTTGTTCCCACTGGCATTTGAAACCAGGGGTCCAGATGTTAATCAGGGCAGATACAGATCACAGATTAAGATGCAGTGAGAAGGGGTTTAGTCATTAAGGATTCCAGCTCTTGAGAAGATGTCAGTGATAAACTAGGGAGAAGGTAAGGAAGGGTGTCACTGCTGAAACAAGTATTGAACTATCGGAATTCCTTCTAAGTCTTTTAGGTCAAGCCACCCATCACAGGATTCTCATGGCTGAGCTGCTGGTTTGCAATTCTCAAATTCACAAACCACCACCTAACAGGGATGGGGCAGAGAGGGCAGGGATGTCAGGTGAATTAGGCTGTTAAGTAACTGTTCTGAACAGCAGTTCAAATCTCTTCAGCTTCGTTGACTGGCTCTGAGCCACTGCCACGGCATATGGAAGAATTTCCCACCGCATTATGTCATTCACAATTTTAGAATTTTCATCTGCAAAAAAAAACATTTAGGCAGAACCCCCCAAACCTCCCCTTACCTCATTGTCCCCAGGAATGAAAAAACCCACTTACATGCCTATTTTGCTACTTGAGTTCAGGGCCAACATGATGACAGTAATCACCTTCATGATTCTGCAATGCATTCACTGAACCACTGCTACCACCAGACCAGGATCCCAAGCTGCCATGGTTGTGGGACACAGCAGCATATACAGTTAAACAGCATATACAGTTCTCGCTTAAAAGAGAATAAATTACCTGCCAGCTTTCATCAAACAAGACACATTTGCTATCCTTCAGGAAAAACACCAAAAATAAATGAACTAAACAAAACAAAACAAAAAAACAAAAAAAAAAAACCCTATTTTTGTTTACTAAGACAGTACCTGGGGCTTGCAACTCTAGTAAAATTCTGGATCTTTGATTTCTTTTGCTTAAAAGCAATAGCTGCTTGAATAGATTTCTAGAGTCTGAACAGCAATTTTTTTAGTGGGTGCTCTAGCATACAGTAATTGTGCTTAAATTAAGGGACCTTTCCATATGTAAATCCTTTCCAAGCAGAAGTAGGCCACGGATATCTTCAGCCCTAAAAAGCATTTCAGTCACCCAAGCAGAAGAGAAATTACACTTAGCTTCAGTTAACCTGTGGAGCTGACACAGCCCTCCCTGTACAGCATCTGTGCTCCCAGTGAGCCTCGCGAGCTCCCTCCCAGCTGCAGTGCACACAGCAGAACGCAGCACCTACTGCTGCAGGCCTGAAGGGTTTCAATAATGCCTTGTCTCATTGCTTCACTCCAGAAAGCTGTTCCAGAATCTGCAGGCTTACCCTGCTTGTGAATTTACTGCCACTATAAACGTAAAATGAAAAATCTGAGATGATTTTCCAGGCTAATAAAAGTAAATAGCAATTAAGTAAACTCACATGGCATGTCTCTGCTTAGTGAATGTAAATGCACTCTACTCGTTCTTGACTTCAACTATCACGCTCAGTGGCAGTAACATTAATGCAACATTAAATGAAGCCTCCAACAGTCCATTAGACTAATCTCACTATTAAGAGGCAAAAAACCCTTCAGTGATTCTTCTCACTGTTCAATCCCCCAGATCCTCATTCAACACAAACTGGTGTTCAGTAACTGCACGTAACCTAAATGACTCAGCACACAGGTGCAAGAAAAAGCAGTGCTCTCCTGGCAGCTGAGCAGGGGTGGGAAGGGAAGGATGCCTGCAGAGCTCAGAAGCTGCAAGTATGTGCAAGGACCAAGCGTTTATGTCATTTGTGTGATGTTTTAAAGTAATCTCAAAACTAATCCCTTGCACCTTACGTGTCAAGGAAAAGATGTGGTCATTCCCAAGGACCACAGCCACTTACTGTAGTGCAGGCTGATCCCCAGGTTTGTATTTTCAAAGTACAATCAAATAGGTGTTTTGGAAATGTCAATTTTTTAATCTCTAGGTAATTTTACAAGTTCTAATTTTCATCTTTCCACCTGCTGTTTTTCTAACAGACTTAACGTTTTGCAATGAAAAAAATGAAATTGCAACAAGAGATCAGTACCTTTGATCTCTCAATGCTCAGAGATTAGTAACCAAACAACCAATTTTTTCCTTTAAGAGAAGCACTGACTAACCCCAGCATTTCTACTACCTGATGTAACACTCAACATAAATCTTTATGTTTATAAAAGTAACACTAAAGCTATAATAGAGCTTTTGAGAGTGAATTTGTACTTTGAGACAGACATGACAAAGGGCATCAACTGCCAACTAACTACAGGTCTATTGCATTTTGGCAATACTTGTACAGCAGTTCTGTCCATCTTACCGTATTTTGGTAACTCCTGCACAGCTGAAGAAGCTTGAGAAGTGAAGCTTCATAATCATGTACAGACTATAACATTTAAGAAGCTTATCATCATCCAGGAAGCACCTGACGCAAACTTCCCTTCACCAGCCAATTCACTGAGGTGCATTTAATATTTAATGGCCTTCTCTCTACTTAATTTATCCTTGTCCCCTTGGCACTTACCAAGGTCTCATGACAAATCCTTAAGCAGCAGCCCAGTTAAACTCCCATATTCAGGTGCAATATTGAGTGTAGTTCAATTCTTGGTATTAGACTGTCCAGGGGAGGCACACAAGCAGTTGACAGTAGGCAGTAACTAAAATTCTTGTGAGAGAACCTTTCTGTATTTACAAGCAGCTCCAAAAATGAGATGCACACCATCACAAACTGTGCTTTGGAAAATTAATTTTGTGAGATAAAACATTTTGAAAAAAGACTACCAAAAAGCCATTAAGCTTATATAAAGAGGGCCTGAAACCAAAAGCTAGATGTTGTTAACTTCTTCCATTCACTTCTGAAGGGCATTTTGCTAAAGTAACTTAATGGAAGAATATTTTGAGATTGAACTGCAAGTTCCATTGAGAAAGAGTGGAACAAGAATTAAATCTCTTCCCTCAAAAGCTGTCCTGTTTAAGGGGAGAGAAACTCTTCAAAGATGCAAAATGATACAAAAACAAACACATATTCCCCAACATTCTCATGCTCTGAAACCTGTTGGTCCCTTATCTTTTTTCCCCACTACTTAGACAATGCAGATGGTTCTGAACTTACTCTGATAGCACAGCAAAAGCATAAGGTTTGCTAGCTGGGTAGTATAGACCACATTTAAAATTTGTTTTCCAATTTTTTGTTTCCTTTAATCCTGTGCTCTCCCAAGGAAGCATGGTATGGTTTGTCACGAGGAACAAATGAGCAGCCTGTCTTATGCACCCTGTACAGAACTAAAAAAGGAATTAAACGGAACCGGTTGTTTCCTGTATGATTGCTGACACCTGGAAAGCACTGTACACAGCCACTCAGACCAACATCTTGAAGCTTCTTCTGAGAGAAATCAGATTAAAGAACACCAAAATACCTAATGCAAGAACTGTCATTTGTTTGCTAACCAAGGTAACTACGACCCTATTCTCACTGTGGTGTGACGATGTCCAAAATTACAAATTAAGAACAAACAATGGCACTTAGGAAGCAAATTCTAAAATCCAGAAACTTAAATGTTCCAGACCCTATGAAACTTAGCTCAAGCTTCTTGGGGACATTTTGCATTATGTCTTACAGATCATTCAAAGAAGAGGCACTTAAAGCTGAGAAATTTTCAGTGCTATCAGCAGGTATGGTGGTTACTACACATTTTAGAAAGTCTTAGCATTCTGAAGAGCAGCACTTTCAAGGTATTTCTTTGTAACTTAAGGCAACTATGAAAGTGAAGTTGGAGCTTTCAGGTGGAGTTTTTGTAGGGTGTTTCATATTAACCTGTAGGAATTTATAACTTTGGAAGTAAAAATACTTATGTACCAATACAATAAGATACTAGTAATGCCATTATTTCTGACCAGTACTTTTCAAAACATATGGCTCACATTTGCAAGAACACCTTTGCCACTGATCTTTGCTAATCTTAACATTTTACAGTCTGTACATTTTCAGTGTTTGTAGTGGGTGACACTCTTAAGATGCAAGATGCTACTAAGATTCAGTTAATAGGATTTCCATAAATAAAACCAGCCATCTTTCACCTAATTTATTTAATTTTCAATTTTTCCAATTCCAAACAAAAGCTAAATACAAGTTTTAAACAGGTAAGCACTAGTTTTATCCAAAGGGAGTAGGCTTATGCAGTTTTACTCCTGTAAAGTACTCAACCCTTAAGCAGAGCCTTCTTTGTCAACAAAACTATACAGTAGTCTTCCTTTTATCATTGCACAATCTTAAAATGTTCTGTCAGAACCAACTTTTGACACTCCAAACACTATTTTACATTGGTTTATAATGTCTATTCCAAAAGAAAGAAAAAAAACAACCTCAATGGGTTTTCTGTAAGAAATGTTTTAGAAACCAGTATTTCCTGCACAGTTCACCTGCAAGTTTACAAGTCTCAACTCTCAAAAACAAAAAAAAAATCCTCTACCAACATTGTTTCTGCAGCTATTATTTTACCTTTTTTTGAGCTGCTTTAGCAACTTCAGACTCCAGGTCTGCCTCATCTGTATAAATGCATCCTACTCAAAAGAATACCTTCATACAGTTATACAGCAACTTGGGGAAAGAGATCCAAATCAAAAGTGCCAGTAAACTTAAGACATGGCCCAGCAAAATAAAAGAGGCAAAAATATGCCTATACATTAAATGAGATGCATTTTTTCTTTTTAAGAAAGATTTCTTTCCCACACTTCCTATTGTAATAGCCACTTTTTCGTTCATTAGAATGAATGATAGTGCTCGTCTATACAATCATGAACAGCAAAGCTATAAGGCTTTTATACCCGTTACATTCACTTCTCACCCTCAAAATACTGATGGTTAACATTAGAGATGTTAGGGGGCATGACCAGCACAAATGGGAACACCACCACAAATGATCACCTTGTGCTTTCGGATACATTTGTTTCAATGTACAGTCCCTTCACTTCACATTTCAGTAAGATGCTGATGCAGTGCAGAAGTGTGCAGAGCATCCTCTCTTTCACAAGGTCCATGCAGAAAACATCTAAAAAAAAATTGCAAAGTTCTGAGATACAAATGATTAAAAAAATCCAGGATGATCAAGTTTCACAATGTATAGTGTTCTGAACATGAGTCCTTTTTCTTCTAAATTCTGAAAGAATGAAGTGGTGAGGAAAGTGAAAATCCACTGCTGCATTCTGTGATCTTCCCCATTTTGCTGGCCAGTACCTTACTCTGGCATGTACGGACGGAGGTGATCCTCTATGGTACCAACCGTCCAGTGAGTGAGCTGCTCCTGTGGCAGGTACAGGCAGATGCTGCATAACTTGAAGATTGTAGCTTTGTTTTTTGGAGTCTAAAGGCAAAGAAAACCCAAAGAAAATGTATTAAGCCTAGAAGTTTCTCAGGACTAATAGGTAAACCTCAAAGACATTTAAAATTCACTATTTCACACACATAAACAGCCAAAGTTTAAAATTAGTCTGCAAACTCTAATGCATAAAATGTTTTCACTATTTTGTTCATTCTTCACTTGAATTATTTCTGTATTGTCACCCAAACAAAAACAATGCTTTAATTTTTCTTAACCACTGTTAGGCCTATTTCAGAACTTCTTTAATTTTTTAATACAAGAACATAAATTCTATGTGAACACATATGTGGCCCATAGTTAGTTTTTGCACGTATGAGTCCTATTTATAGTGTAAGTTTCCCCTGCAACTGCCAAAATGCAATCATGAATGCATGATCAGTTTTTCTACTTGAGTACCTTGCAGCACAATCACTGACGTTCCTGAGAAGAAAAAGCTTTTTGTAGTTAAAATACACCTGTTAAAACAAGGACAAAAGAAGCTTACCTGCAAGTGCTGTCTGTCAATGAAGAGAAACACTGACTGGTTAGGGTTGTTGACAACAATTCCAGTCTTGTCCTTTCGGCTCAGAACATGCAGAAACTGTTTTTCATAGTCACCATGATGAAATTCAAACTTGGCCTACATGGTGTGAGGGAGGGAAATAAAATATTTTTCAAGATAAAGCTCACGTGTAACCCATTAAGTTCCTTCAATGTGGGGCTTTGCAACCACTTTTGTTCTTCCCTTTTCTGATGTATTCTGAAAAGCAGAAACTGGGGACCGTGGCAGTGTCTTGACACAATTTAAAGAATCCCCTAATTTCATTCTGCCAACACTGACATCAGCCATTGCAATGACATTAACAACTCAAAGGTACAACTTTACCTGCAGCATATATAAAACCCAATTTACCTTCCTATGGCAGAAGATGCCTGTACAACAATTTATAATGCAAAGGTTCCATCCATCTCTCTCTTCCATCTAATCAAATAGAGCAGTTTGGAATACTGACAGAAGCTTAATAACGCCATCACATTTAGACAAGATTCAATTGTACTAAGAGGCACATCTAAGCCACTCCTACAAATACAAACACACTGTATGCATTTATACATAGTGTCATTTGCAAAGGCCCTTTGGAAACTTACATTTTGGAAGGGCTAATACAACAGTGCATAAAGATAGGAGGAGGCAGAATTGGGCATTCAGAACACTGACTGCTTTATAAATAAAACCAGCGTATGGTTTTACATCCAGAGAACTCGCATACCTTATCAACTTATCGGTTAAAGAGAACACTCCCTCCAGGAACAAGTTAGTTACTGAAGTCAAAACCCAAAACCAAATACCTGAACAGGCCTAAAGGGTTCGTCAGATCCCTTCCACCGAGAGAACAGGAGACAGACTATCTTCTCAATATCATTACGAGGCCATAGGATGAAGTCCATCTCCTGGGTACAGCCGATCACATCCTGTGAGCAATAAAGGTCTGTACTTACATCCCCTCCAGTGGTCAAAGACACAGAGAAGCAACTTATCTATACAGGCACATACTTGAGAGGTGATACTTACACAACATTTGTTTGATTTTCCATTTGTATTACTCATACCACAGCTGAAGTCTTCCTTGCTTGCCACTGAATTTTAGTATCATTACCCACTTAATATAAACTACAACTTTAAGAAAACATTAGCCAAAACTGTCATCCAATACTCATTAAGCAACATCACTTAGATGTAAAGCAGGAGTTGTTACAAGAATTACTAACACATGCATTCTAAAGGACAAAGATGGCAAGAAAATACAATTCCCAAGGCACATCTCTGAATGAGACAAATTAAAAGTAAAATGTCAGAAATACATATTTCAACAGTTTCAGAACTATTATTACCCCACTGCTACTCTTCAAACTAGACCACAAACACAGGCCTGCAGAGCCCTCAGGCAGCAAAGGACAAAAAAAATGCAAGATTAGACTTAAGATTCACAAGGAAAAGCACAAGTGTTGAAAAAGTACAATTCAGCAAGCATAAAAAGGAGCCTTACCCTGCGCATGGACTGGTAGCGGGGTGCATGGAGCTGTACTACATCCTTCTGCAGAAGCTCTAAGGAACTTTCCAAAGAATAGCTGGAATCCCGCACACCTTTCAGGATGTTTTCTTCATAGTTATTGGTCATGACTGGTATCACTTCAGACACTTCAAAAAGTGCTGACTTTTTCTTCTAAAAAAAAGCACAGATTACATTAAGATTACGATCCATTTTAGGAAACAATAGACAACAGTTTATTTCAGGATTTGTGATTTTCTGTATAAAGTACACATCACACAGGTTAGGACTTCAACACAAACCATGCTAAAATTTACATGCAAAAGTTTATCAATTAAACAGAATCAGACCGACAACTTGTATAAAATTTGAACAGATTTTTGTAATCTCCAAAAATGCAGATTTACATATCAATCTTGAAAACACGAAGATTCTATCTAAACATTAACAGAAATGCTCCTTCTTCAAGTAGAGTATATGACTCTGGGATGATCAAGAACTTCTGCAAGCTTCTCTCTGCAAATATCAATCAAGTACATCTTTTTTCTCCTTTTCAATTTTTTACAGTTGGCCTTTTATGAAAAGTGAAATCTTTCAATGCCAATTTGGTGACAGCAGGTGATTGAGATCCCAGCTGAAGTTAGCTAAAATCTTCTCAAAGGAGAACTATTTTCATTTGCTATACAACTTTTATACTCACTACAACTATTTTAGCATCTCTCAAGCAAGGCCAAAACATTATGAGAATGTAAAATCACTGAAGCTCTATGTCTGTTTCTAACAGCTTTCTTACAGTGCACTGGAAGTCTTGCCCTACTTTAACAGACAAATTTGTGTCTCACCAAATAATGCTCCACTTCCCTACCCCCCCATCAGACCACAGCTAACAGGCAACTACTTGCTGACCAGGCTGACTTGAGCTAAACTCCTACTTTAAGCAAAACGGCATGGGATGGACATCTTCAGTTCACTGTGATGTAAGCAAATACGATTTAAAACAGGCA
The DNA here is from genome assembly GCF_017590055.1 of Onychostruthus taczanowskii. Lineage (NCBI taxonomy): Eukaryota > Metazoa > Chordata > Aves > Passeriformes > Passeridae > Onychostruthus > Onychostruthus taczanowskii. The sequence continues at coordinate 7,435,354 of NW_024500239.1, read as the reverse complement.
TTTGCCATGAATTTCTACAAAGCAACCAAAAAGCAGTACCAGTGTCCAACTAAAAGTTAAGCTGTGTCATCTAAGAAAATCTAATTGTTGCTACTGCTTAAACATTCATTTTTATGTTACCGTTACACAGTACCCAGAAATTACACCCCAATAAAATCCATCTATGCTTGCACTAGAACTGACAAGAGCAAACTGAACTCAGAAATTTTAAAGAAGCTTTTCAAGGAAAAGTCTTCATTAAAAACACCTAATTATTACAGCAAATGCAAAATCTATATACATATGAGGAGATTTAAACAATTTCAGAACTCATCTACATGCATTATGTACTGTTGCCATTTGCTTCTATCTTCACTTCCTCATCATGTGTTCAGCACATTCACTTCCTCTAAGTACCTACTTTCATTAACGTTCTGTGGATAAAAACTCTCCCACAACTGCGGGTCTATAGCTGGCTTTAGAAAGACCCAGCTCCCCACCCAGTTATGAGGAACTCAGCAGCAGAGAAGGCAGCCAAGCAAATGAAGATTTTCTCTTTGCCTTCCCCACTCCCTCTCAAAATGACAGCAGCAGTTCCACATGTGCCTGCGCGCTTGGGCCATTTCCACATCACATCTTGCGACTCCTCCCTTCTGCTTTCACCAGATAACCACACTCGGCAATCGCCCCAGCCAGATTGCCTTCACAGCCCAAGCGCTCGCAGCCAGCAATTGTGCAGGTCAGACCCCAATTAGGTGCAGTATCTACCCAATATAGAAGTTACTAAGTAACCATTTAATGAGGCACTGGAACCCTCTGCCTTACGAAACTACAAAACACAAAGAGCCAAAATTACAAACATGAACTAAGTGAGTATTATAGCAATTAGCAATTAAAAAAAAAATTAGAAGTCAAGGGACTCTGTTAAGGATAAAATATTTTATGCAATCAGGCAGCAAGGCTTTGCACAGAACACTTAAAACGCAACAAACACAGACACACTTTAAGACCAAGTTACCTTGTCTTTGAACACAAAGGCAATGTACATCTTGAAGTCAAACTGGTCAGCTAAAGATTCTTTTTTCTTTCTAAGCTGAGCACGAAGTCTGTTCAGAGCTTGTTTCTTCCGGGAGTTTGGGTCCCCCATTTTGTAATACAGGTGGTACTAAAGCCTTTGGAAACTGTCGCTAAACTATGGGCACCTTTTCGTAAAGACTTAAGTACAACAGAAACAAGTCGTTTGATTCCTGCTAATACAACTGAATAGATCAAACGCTAATGTAACCCAAAACCGCACCTCAGGCAGTATTTTACGAGAATGTCATACTGGAGGGGTCAAGAAACAAAGAAAGTAGTTGTCCAGCCATGGCTGGACAAGAGGTTTTACAATAAATCAAGAAAAAAAAAACCGCAAAGAATTTCGAAGAGAAAAATTTGAACAGTTTAGCTGCAGGAATAAGTGGGAAAGAATGAAGGGGGGAAAAAAGGAAAGCAAACCCCAAACAAATCTTATCGCAATTTATGTGTACAATAAAAAGCAACTGGCACAAGCCCAATCCATGGGGGGGTACTTTTGCTCTGCTTACAAAAAAAAAACCCGAAGCTGAAATTACAAACTGCGTTCTACCCCAGCCAGATTCATGACTCTACTGATTATTATTCTCAGCCTTCCACTATTGCTATGTTGCCTGTCTTCTTCTTTAAAATTATTACACTTGGTGGAGAGCAGAGAAAAGGGTGCAAAGGAGGAGTGCACAACCCGGGAAGTATGACATTTCTCTGCCGCCAACAACAAAATCAACTACAGACAACACAGCGCTGGTTTGCAGGGGAGCAAAGAGAAAAGACAGCGGAGTCATTTCTAACTTCATCCTGCTCATCACTACCCTGAGGCTACAGCTGCCGAAGAGGAGAGGGATCATGATGGCCATTGACAAGGGGCGGACAGGGATTCTAAAGGACCGTATTATCTCACCGAGAGACTTAAACCTGAATCGGTGCCCCAAACCCGGGCTTGCTCCCTACCAGTGGGAGAGCCCTACATCCCCCGACACCTCATACACTCCCTGGGCTGCTGATGCCCCGGGGATCCTTCCCTGTCTCTCTCTGCTGCTGCGAGCACGGTCAGCCGAGGCTGTGCATGGCCGGCGCTCTCGGATTTCCCTTCGCCTTCGCTGTGCGCGCAGGGCGGCCGCGCCCGGGGCAGCGGGACAGCCACAGCAGCACCGCCTCGCTCCCCTCTCACTTCATGGCCACGACTCGGAAAACATGGAGTGCGTTTTACTCCTGCTTTTCGGTGACAGATTTTTTTTTTTTTTGCGAGGTTTTTGGTTTTTTTTTCTAATTGCAACCTAGGTTGCAATTTTAAACCTCTAAATCACCCTCCCCCGAAAAAAAGCAAACCCCCAATTATCAGGTTATTTTCTTCCTCTCTCCAGACATTTTTCCCCCTCCCCAGGTGTTTGATTAGTCGGGGTTAAGAAGTTTTTAGGTCAGCAAATTAGTCGGACCAGGTTAAGAAGAGGAGGGAGGAAAAAAGTACTTCTCCCCTTCTCTCCCTGGAGAGAAAGGAACAAAAAACCAAAGGAAAACAAAACCAAACCAAACCAAAAAAAAAAAAAAAAAAAAAGGAACCCCTCCCAAAACTTCCCCCCGAGTTAAGCAAGAGACTGAGAGGCTCCGACGAGAGCCCGGGACCGTGGCCCGCTCGCTACCCGCAGCCGGCGGGCGCAGGAGGAGCAGTGGAGGAGGAGGTGGCGGCGGTGCTGGCAGCACGGAGAGGAGCCATGTCAAGATAAAGCCACGAAGCCGCGGAGCCCCCCCATCCCTGCCGCAGGGGACACGGTGACCGGGCCGCCCGCTCTGCCGCTGCTCGGCCCCGACCTGGTCCCCATAGTCTAGCTCAGCGCCCCGGGGCCGGGGAGTGGGCAAATGGTGGCGGAGAGAGAAGGAGGAAGAGGCGACGGCGGCGGAAGGAGGAGGAGGAGGACGCTGTCCCTGCGCTAGCGGCTCCTACGGATGAGGGCGGCGGGCATAGAGAGATCCCGGAGCGGCGTCGGAACAGGACCGGGACGGCCGGGAAGAATGATGAAAGGGCTGAGGAGAGCCTCTTTTCGCCCAGGCGGTCCCGGGACGTCCTCGAGGGCGACGGCAGGAGCGGGCAGGAGAGAGCAGGAACGCCTGTGCCTCAGCACGGAGCGAGCGTGGAGTGCAGCTGCGCAGCCACCACGGACCCCTCAAAATGGCAGCGCCTGAGTCACACAGGCACCGCCCTACCCGCACCGCCGGCGCGTACCAAGCGCTCGTGCCTCTGGGGGGGCGAGGCACTGCTGGGGTCGAGGCAGAAGAGCTCAACCTCGGTAACCACCGTGGACACGCCTTGTCGGGAATGGCAGAAAGCAAAGTACAACAGCGGCTTGGAGCGCCTCTGAGCTCTCGCCGCGCCAGGAATCCGCACCGCCCTGCACTTTCTTCCCCTCCACCCCCCGCGGTCACGCTTCGTGTAACCGCCCGCTCGCCCCGCGTGGTGCCCGCGAGACAAGGACCCGGATGGAGCTGCTCAACGCTGCTCTCGGGGGGGGGGGGGGGGGGGGGGGGATGGGGGAAGGGGGGGGCGGGGAGGGCAAGAGGCAAACGGGAGGGAAGAGCCATGCCCCACCCCTCCCCGCCCGCCCCAGGTGGTATCTGCCTGGGGCAGCTCCTCGCCGTCCCACCCGACGAGCGTCTGATCACCAAATTCCATCACCTTGCGGGAATACTTAAACTTGTTCCAGCCTTAAGCGTGGTGATGTTATAGGCACACAAGTCCTGTAGTGGCATATTTTCTGTAATTTGGTCCGTCGCGGTTTGTATTCAGCCCGACCCACGTACGCGAAGTAAAACTGTAAATAAAACAACAATTAAAGTCCAACATGTGTTCAGAGCTGACATGGCGAAGGGCGTGTCTGCAGCACTGATCTCGCCACAGCAGCCAATGTGACAGTCCGTGTTCCTCTGTGGCGGCCGCAGCACTTCCCGAGGAGGCTGGCTAACTTTGATAAATAAGTAATTGCTGTTCCAGAGACACGAACCTAATCCTTGGAGAGAAGTAAGCAGTTTTATTTCTGCAGTACAAGGACAGGCTAATGCCCTTCTTCCCTTCCCGTTCTCTCAAAGGAAGGAGGAACAGCATGGAAGCAATGGATGCGATGTGAGGACACAGCCTGCTGTTGAGCGTTCTCCCTGTGGGAAGGCCCAGGGCGAGTTGGAGGAATTGCCATCCCAGCACCGGGCCCGGTCGTTTGCTGGCCCATCCCTGGGTGCCAGGCAAACCTCCTGGCTGTCCGACATGCCCTGGGCCGGCAGCGCAGGTTCTTGCGGGGGAGCCGAGAGCTGGTGACTGGCTGGTTTGTGCCACAGCACGGCACGGGCTGCCGGGGTGGGTGAGGCAGCTCTCCCACCTTTCCCTGGAAGCTAGTGCCTGTGACTCCATGGAACAGCGGCGATATTACAGAGATTACTGGCAGAAGACAAGTGCGGGCACCGTCTCTCACTTGATCGTGTTTCAAAGGCCATGCAGCATGCCAATGGCACTCTCCAGTAATTCCACCATTTCAGTGTTTGGTCCCCCAGTCTCTTAATTGTCCTTGCCGATCCCCCTTGTCATCTCCTGGCCCTCAAATCAGTTATTTTCCTTTAGCACACATTTCCTCTACATACTTTCCCTTGGACAAGTCTCTCCTGGCTGTCTTAGAGGCAGGAGCTGTGTTTAGCACTTGGACTTCGTTAATCTTCCCCGAGTGTTAGTCAGACACTCTGATGTGAACAGTCCTCTTGCCTTCCCTGGCACTGACCAGAACATTCTTCTGTTGTTTGAACAAGAACAGAGCAGAAACATAATTTTTACCTACTTAGAGATTGCTGTTCAGCCCTAATGGGCAATGCCGATTGAAAATAACCCTTTATTTGGTGGTAAAAAGCAAGGCAGGTAAATAGGATTACATTAGCTCTGCACTTCTGTGGCTTTTTCAGCCTGACAGAGTTTTTTTAACTGTAACATCAGTCTGTCCTTAAGGAGAGCTGCGTTTAGATAACTGCTCTTCCAGCCAGTTTGGTCCAGTTTTGTTTTCCACGCTGCCCTGTGCGACATTTTGTGCTGCAGTCTTGCGCCTGCTGCTATTTTAAGCCATGACTCACGCTTGGCCTGTGACCCTCTTTGTGCCAGCACAGCGAGAGCTCGGCACCGCCTGACCAGGGGATCGCTCTGGCACAGAGGGCCCGCGGGGGAACTGGCGCCTTGCCCACCTGCGGAGGGGAAAGGAAGGCGTTTGCTTCCAGCCCAGGGACTCCAGCTGCCCTTTTGAGTGTAGGGATGCAGTCACAAGGGATCGGGCAGCTGCCCAGCCCCAGGCTGAGGAATGCGCCCAAAAAATTTTGTCAAATGTAGTGCTGGTGTAAGAGCGCTTTTTCTTCTGGAGGGCTTTATAGCAGAGCTATGAGGAGAGGAATATATATACTTAGATGAAATATACATATATAGATGTGTGTGTCTGTGTGTAAAGGAAAAGGGAGATCAAGTACAAAGTATTACATGTTAAGCAGCCACCACCTGTCTTCTGCAAACTCAGGCTGCTCAAAGCCTTTCAGAAAGGGATGGGGAGCTGGAATCACTCCAGGTTCCTTCTGTAAAGACTGGTGCTCCTTATACAGATAACTTCCTTTCTTTAGCAAGCTCAGAATTTTTTTTTTTCCCCCAGTAAAGGTACCCTGACATTTACACAAATGAGTAAACTAACCAACCCAAGTATGTTTATGATACATTTACATGCAGAAATTTTGCACTATTAAATTCATGAGTAGTGGCTGAGTCTTGCCCTACTTTTGAAGTTGTGCTTCTGTTTCTCCATCGCCATGAGTAGTGGCTGAGTCTTGCCCTACTTTTGTATAGTTGTGCTTCTGTTTCTCCATCATGCACAATGATGAAGCTTGTAGGGTAGAAAAATCTCATCATCTTAGTTAAAACATATGTCAAAAAGTAACATCTCTTAATGAAGGGAGAGTTAAGACTTAGCAAAATAAATATATTTGTATACCATTGATGCATAATTCTCTTGACTACATAATTGCATATTATTGTTATGCTTCATACTGGTTATGCAATGTTGCATCATTTATAAGAGAAGCTTGTGGCCCTGGAAGCTGGGTGTGTATTTTGCAATTATAACACTCGATCCAATGACAGACTGCCTCTCTTCAAATCTAATTTAAAACAATGTAGGGCTTATCACTGAGGGGAAAGGAATGTGCATGTTATACAAAACAAACCTGACAAGTAGGTTGTGGCATTATGTGCAATAATAGTTCTCTTTTTTTAGGCTTAAATCCCATTAACACAGCAAAAATAATGTTTCTTGTGCATGATAAATCCAGGCTGAGTAAAACAGCCAGCAGAGTGGGTCAGCCTCTGCTTGGTTAGCACAGCACAGACAAATCAGCTGGTGTCCTTGGGGCTTTCCCCCAGAGTGAGGAGGACTGTGTACAACTCCAGGTAGCAGCAGTCCTGTACCCTTGGAGGAGTCAGGTGCACACAGAGCCAGCCCACTGAGCACTGGGGTCGCAGCATCCTGCAGAAATACAGAATCCACAGCATGGGAAATGGCCCGTGTGAAGGTAGTCATGTACTCTACCTGTTGCAAAAATATGTTCTTTGGAAGAGAAAGTGAGTAATGGAATTTTGAGAAGCAAAAGCTTAAAATATCTGGTGGAAAAAAGTTTGAAAGTTTAAAATATCTGGTTGCTGGCTATGCTTCTCTGAAAAACTGGTATTTTCTAGTCACCATGTTATCATATCCTCACTGTTTTCAGTGAAACCAAGCACTCCTTTGCATAATAACTTGTGGTTTTTTTATGTAAATTAAAAAAACATTGATAACTTTATAGATACACCTTGTCATTTTGGGTTTCTTTTTCCTAAAATTTCTGTAATTTCAGAGTCTAATTCCTGTTTTCACAATTACATGTTTACTCATAAGCATGTGGGCAAGATTGTACTTTAATGCCCCTGTTCTTTATTTCCTGCTTAATGATTAGTTACTAAAAAATTAATAATTTCCTGTTAATAATTAGTTTTTAATAAATTGTCACAAACTGTTATGTATGTTATAGACATATTTAGGAAGAGATGAGATGGATTCTGTTATCTTTCTTCTGTACATTCCACACATACTGTACTGTATGTTAGAAGTAGAATCAGCCCTGAAGCTACTTCCTTCAAAAACAGAACTATGATTAATTCAGTGCCAAATATTTATGCATCAGACAAAAATAAATTAGTATTCTTTGTAAATTCAAACAAGACAAATTAGGTGGTAATTAAAACTCTTCCATATACTTCAGGACGTACTGATTCACTCTTTCCTGCATTCAGAGAAAACATTAGTTTCTAAGGCATAAGAGGAATGCTTTTGTGCAAAGAAATGTCAGTGTTTAATGTGTACAACATTCCTTATATTGTGTTCTGGACTCATTTAGAATCACAGAATCATAGAATGACTTGGGTTGTCCACCACTGTCCACTTCTTGTCATGGTGGACAGCAGTGGACAGAAGAAAATTAACTCTACCCCTGCCAAAACCAGCACACCACTGCATAGCTTACAGTAGCATACAATATTAAGCTTCATTTGGCACTTCCTTATGTCCCACCTTCTAGTTTCAGGGTGCTGTAGTCATAAAATGGGACAAAAGTTCTTGGGCATGTGAGGTCTTCATTCTAAATAATGTAGGTTTTGTGTTTGATCAGCGGATGCTTGCAAGAATAAGGGTAAACTTTGAAAAAAATTGTATTTGTTCAGTCTGTAAATAATATTCTAAATACTTGCAGTCAACAGCAGCTTTAGCTTATTATTAATTTGTAGCCTTTATAGAGCATGTTCAATTTTTTAATCTTAAAGCACTTTTATAAATGATTTTTTTTTAAGCTGTGGGTTAGGACCTAACAGTGTCTTAAAGGATGTCTTAGTGACTCACACAGTACTTAACTAGGGAAAAAAATAACCAGGTGAGATGCAGATTTTTCTTGTATCTTTTTACCTCTGAGGCACTCAGGATCACGGTTCACAGGACAATCTTTTGTTCCAATAAATGAAATTTGTGTGCCCTCTGGAGAGATCTAATTATTAACCGTGGCCATCACCGAAACCCAGTCTGCCTTATGAATTATACCTGGATTGTGCTGTGTACAAAATCCACGAGTTTCATTAGCATGCAGCCTTCCACGCTGATTAACCCAGGGAAAAGACAAACCGTGAATTTCTTGCGGGTAACACACGAAGGGAGGGAGGCGGAGGGAGGGGGGAAGCGTGATGCCACGCTGCCACCTACTGTCACCCGGCGGACTGCGGGGAGCCCTTTCATCCCTGAAATAAACATTGGACAGGAGGGCCAAGAGATCATCAGCGAGGGACCCCTAGAGCCACAGGTCTTAGCTGGTTCAGGGATTCCAAAGGCGGCCTCGGGGCTTCCTTCCCCGGCCCTTTACAGGCTGCGGCCCAGGGCAGGAGCGCGGTGAGACATTCCCGTGTCAGCGGCTCAGCGCCGCAGTGGCTCCCCGGCCCTCTCCCAGGGTGTTCCTCTGCATCCCAAACACTTACAGCCAGCGCTTACAGTAAGCACTAACAAATAGGAGCTCTTTTATGATCTTTGTGTAATACCGTAGTACACAAAATTTTTAAAAATCACAGTGTGGTTTACCTGTACTGAATGTGGCAGGTAGGAATAAAGAGTCCTTAAGCAGCGCAGAGCTAGATCATTATCTGCGGAGTACAGAAAGGGCCTTGACAAAAGGCACGGTGTGACTGTCGAGTACAAATTCGTCCTTGCCCGCACTCGATTCAGAGAGCCAAGTCCAGACTCTCCCTCTGCAATGCTTAGGAAGTTTCCACACACTGGCAATACATGTAAGCAATACAGGACTCCCAAGCTGCTGGAGGGCACCTATTCCCATGTTCTCAGGCACATGGAGTCCTCCAAGGAGCTTTCTTTTCACTTGTCATTTGCTGTAAAAACTGATAACATTTATCAACAGCAATGGAATACAAAAGCTCTAAAAAGTACACATTCTCTGCTGCCATGAATAATCTAACAAATTGGCTGAGCTCTATGGGAAACCTCGGCGTGTTTGCTTAGGCTCACTTGAAGTGCAAATAGTCACAAGTATTCGTGGCAGAGGGTTTTATTTTTTATGAAACATTTTTATGAAATGCATTATATTGCACTCAGTCTGAAGAAAAATGTATTCTGCTAGCATTGGGTTGACAGATTTTTGCATATACCCTAATCCCTGTTTAAATTAAAACTTTGGAACTTTGGGTACAAAAAGGGAATTATTACAGTAAAATAAGCTGGATTTTTTTTTTTTTTTTCCTTTGGGTGACGTTTTTATATCATTTTACTGGTTTCCCACATTTAAGGCTATGAATAAGTTTCTAATAAAAAACTCTCAGTGTTGTTTCTGAGATGGTGATGGGGTTCTTTACAAATCTTTTGAACTGAAGAGACTGAACTCTGGGGCGTGGTGGTTCGTAAGAGGACACGTTCTTCAGCTCGATAAATTGAAGGAGTGGCAGCTTTGTAATAGATCTCCAGATTGTATGCCTGGAACAAATTAAAGAAGCAAGCAACAAATTAAAAGAAAAGGCAAACATGACTGTCACATCAGAACCATCTCCCATTACCTCGGACCTTTCCAATTACCAATATCTCCAAAAGCAGTTATTTTATTTCTGAACTGTAAATCCAGCAAAAAATATTTTATTAATTAAATCTGAATTTTGAAAAGGTAATGTCTGAGAAAGTTTCATTTGAAAACATAGTATTGACAAGATGTACAATTTATATATATTGCAGCCATAAAATGCACACAGTGCCTCTTAAGTATGATTTACAATAGAAATGTATGCATGCCTCTCATTTAAATGTTTGTATAGTTTTTTACTGGATTTTAAAATTTCTGTATAAGAAAACATAAAATGTAAAAATAGGAATGTTTTTATGTTGTGCTCATATAGGCACTACCTTTATCGAGATTTTTCTGAAAGGACATTCAATGCTGGTAGGATTTGTGTGCATATGTAACCAGTTACGCATATCTGGTGGTGTTTTGAAACCTGGAAATTTCAAATTTTCTTCCAGCATCAACAAGAATTAAACTAACCTAAGAGCATGAACTTTTTTTTTAGTACTGTAACAGAACAGTGTTAATTTAGAAGATGTTTCTGCATGTGTTATTTTCATTTGCTGTATAGAAGACAAAGCTTACTGAGGTGACAGCTTGCTTATGATACTGTAGTATTCAAGATAACAAGAAGGGACCTGACTGAAAAACTACAGGACATTATGGAACTGAGTGATGGGCAAATAGAGCAATGAAATTCAATGCAGATAAACATCAAAGAATATGCATAAGAAAAAATATGTTAACTTCACACATTGAATGACAAACTTTGAACTGGCCATCACTCAAGAATAAGATCTCAGAGTTGTGGCAGATTTTTCCACAGAAATGCCAGCCCAGTGTTCAGCAATGGCAATCAATTGCCAGACAGTTCACAAAAGAGCAGGAAGATGGAAAAGCTTTCATGTCAGGGATAGCTACATAGTCCTGGGAAAGACAACTGGAGAGCATTCTGTGTAACAGTGGCCTAGATGAGGGCAGGTTGTTTGTTGTTCCTTCCAGTACAGGGACTCGGGACATCAAGTGACAATATCGGAATCAGGTTCAAAGAAAATAAAAAGGAAAAAAAAGATGGTGTTCTTCAGACCAAAGGTTATTTGAGCTCTAGAGGTAATTGCCAAAGGATATTGTGCACAATGAAAATTTAAATGGGTCAATGAGACACTGAACAAGAGAGATCAGCTTTATTTCCTTATCCTTGTTTAAAGATTTCCTAATGCATCTTTTTTTATGTTCTGCCTTTCTTGCTTTCATTGGACCGTGACATTCTACTTAAAACATTCTCATAAGTGCCATAGAATTTATTTCCAAACAGGAGACGGACAGAATGGCAGGCTAAATAAATACTTCTCTCTGTTACTATCCTAATTTCTAATAGATCCATCATATTGCTTGGGAAAAATGTTGATAGCTGTTCTGCAAGACCTTGATTGTAAGGAATGTGTCCTTAACTCAACAAACTGTTTATTCACAAGTCAGCAGAAGATACTATTATTATAAATAAAAGATAAATGTGGAAATATTTGCAAGAACATAATTGACAAGTGGCTTCTAACAAATTTAAGAGCACTCCTTAGGCATAATTAATAAGAGCTGTAGTCTATATCGTGCCTAAAAATTAGTGTTGTGTAGCAGTTATTGTGGCTGAACAATGCTAATTTTCTTCCCCGGTTTTGCAGGTTGTACCGTGTTTAGACAGGAGTGATGAGAATAAGCGGAGACGTGATTAAATCTGATCTGGCCCGACTCCTTTATGACTAAAACAAAAAAAAAAACCCAAAAGCCAGAAGCAAGCAAAGCCCGCAGGCCAGCGCGCGCCCCCTCAGCGCCGGCCCCGGCGCGCGGGGCGGGGGGAGCGCGGCCCGCGATTGGCTCGGAGAGGGCCCCCGCCTCACGTGACCACCCGCGTGCTCCTTATAGCCGCCGCGAGAAGGTGGCTGTCGGTGTGAGCGCGCGCTGCGGGGTCCGTGCGGAGCGGCAGCCGGTGAGCGGGGCCGGCGGGGGAAGGGAGGGGGAAGCGCTCGGGAGAGGGGCGGGAAGGACGAGAAGAGGCTGCTCTCCGTCTCGGCTGAGCCGCTGCCACCGGCGGCGGGCTGGGGCCGCGAGGTTCCGTGGCCGAGTTCGGGTGTTGGCGGGCTCCTGCCTCGCTATTCCCCATTGGCCGCGGCGGAGCGCGGGGAGGGAGGGGCCCTGCGAGCTCTGGCGGGAGCCGGGCCGCGGGCATGGCGTGGGTGAGTGCCCGGTTCCTCGCAGCCATCCCGGGCGTGCGCCCGGGACACTTCCACCAGCCCTGCGAGCTCGCCTGGTGGGAGCAGGGCCGGGGGGGATTAGTGCCCAGTTCCACCTCAGCCATCCCGGGCGTGCTCCTGGGACACCCCCGCCAGGCTGCGGGAAGGCCGCTCCGCGCTGCGGCGGCGCTGGGCGCTGCCTTCCCGCCGCTCGTGGCTGGGCTGCAGCCTCGGGAGGGGCTCTGGAGGGGCCTACTGACCACGCCGTGCATGGCCGACTGCTTAAGGCAGCCATGAAAGCTGATAATCCGAAATGGTCATGTTCTCCAACTAGTGTTGCCCGAACTTCAGGAGTCGAGGGATGCTGTATTAATTTTAGTGGTTTTTTCTATTGCAGTTGATCTCATGAATGCCAAAATGAAACAGAAATTGACCACAGAAAAGTTCTCAGGATCTTTGGAGGTATGGGCTTTAAAGGCTTGAAGCTAGCACCTCTCTGTGTGACACAAGCTTCTCTGTCCACTGAAGGAATATAAAGGGATGTGTTGCAATGTGCTTCCACCTGGCTGATGTCCATTTGGCTTGAGTAACCTGCTGGCAGACATTGTGGCTTGGGAACATGCTGTCCTGCTTGGGTATATGTGCTTATGACTACTTTTTTTCCTATTGCTCAGCAAGTCCTTTTTACTTTGACACTGAGCTTACTGTTTCTCCGTTTAATTTTTCAGGGTTGGTTTGGTTTGTTTGTCCTGACTGTGTGTCTTTGCTTACTGAATCTGTCTGGCTTATGCTTAGGGGTTGTAGGTTGGATTTTGTAGGCTGTTCTTTATGGGTGGGAACTTCTGAAGAGTTCCATCTGTCTTGTGTTGGACGTGTTTTAACTGAAGTATTCAAGCAGGCGGTTCACTTGCTAAAGTCACCTTTGTGAATAATAGTTGCCTTGGAATTGGTGGAAATGCTTAAACGACTTAGGTTTTTAAGAGTTAACTGATTAGGTACAAACCTTAGTAACTTTTCTTGGTAAATCTTTTAATGTAGGTCCTAGTCAGAATGGTACAGAAGAGTATAAAATAGAGGCTAGTAGATTTTGTATGATGAGGCATAGTGACTGGAATGGAAGCTTCAGGTATTAATGAAAATTGCTAATTGATAGGTCTGACTTAGGCACTCTTGTCCCATAGTGTCTCTAGGGTATTAATTGCTCGGTGTGGCTTTTTGCACTTTCAGTGGGTTAACTTGAGTATTGGCCAGTAATTTCTTGGCAGAGTATACTTAACTCTAATCCTAAGTAACAGCAAGCAGTGTCTGACACACGGTGTGATTCTTGTTCCCACAGCAGTTAATGTTTGTCCTTTAGTGGAACAGTAGGATAATTGGTGGCAGAAACTACCGTGGGAAATGCGAGCTCTTGTCCTGTGAAGTACGGTGTGAATCGGTGACTTTCTCACGCCCGTGTGGCATTGTATCCTGGCTGTTCTTGCTTGGTTGTCTGCCATTGTTTGCTATCCCATGGTGGCAGTGTAACCAACCCAATCAGAACGCTTTGATGCAGGAAAGAGGCATTTATGCATGATAGCAAGGGTGATAAACATACTGGTTAGACCAAACAATAGCCTGTCTGGATTGAAGCAAGGAAATTTTTGATCCATTTAATGAATAATGAAAGTAACACATCTGTTTAAATGAACACTGTTTGATGGAGTGTCCACAGGTCACAAAAACAGCTGCTGCCTGATGTGCCTTTACCACCTAACCTTGCAACTGCAGTGACTTTTGTCCCTGTCCCCAAGGGTCTGAGACCGCTGCTCTCAAACTCTAGTTTGAGAGGTCCAGCTAAAGTCACTGGCCTTGAAATCTAATCAGAGTGTTTCTGCTGAAGTTCTTTTATGAAAGGTAAATGTTTCCTAAGAGGCAGGGATTGATCACAGCTTCATGTTATTAAGATCGATCTCTGGTAGAAATAATTAGATCCCCTTCCTTACAAAAGCCTTAATGTAGCCTATGGTGTCTTTTTTTTTTTTTTTTTTTTGAGAAGATGAATTATGTGTTACCTTAATGGAAGCATGGTGGAGTCCTAATTTTCAGTTTATGTAAAGAAGAGTGGCTACTGTCTGACCCATTTTTGTCTTTTCAGAAGTACCTCACAGATAGCACATGCAGTGCTGCCCGAAGACCGACTCTTAAAATGATCCAGCCTTCAGCAGCCGGTAGCCTGGTTGGCAGACGTAATGAGGTATAAACTAAAAGATAATCTGTAGATAAGGAGTTATTTCTGGTCATAGGGAAATGCTTCTGAGCTGTTAACTGAAAACTAATATATTTGAAAAAAGACAATGTGCTAACTAGAGTGACACAAGCTTAGTATTGTTGTACTAATAAACAATATTGAAACCCAGCAATTTCTGAGTTCTTTGGGTATTAAGGAAGATGTCTAAACTAAGAACCATAATGTGAAGAAATCAGGACTTAGAGACTTATTTGGAGTCATGAGTGTGCAGGCTTAGAAGTTTGTATTTTTGTGTAGGCTGAGATGTTCCTCTAAACTTAAACCTGCCCATGTTTTATGCAGAAGAAATCTTCAGTCAGAAGGAAACTCTGGAATAACAAATTTGCCTCAAAGGCTTGTAAAGCTGAGGTGTCTGTGGACAAAGAGCAAGAGAATGAGAATGATGTCATTCAAGCTGAAGATCTCATGATGAAAGGTATGTGGTAATTCCTGAAATGTTTTCTTGCACTTTAAATGCTATGCTGCTGTTGGAGTGCTACTTGAAACATATTTCCTTTGTCATTTAGACAAGGGCTTTGTGGGTTTTTCGTAATGTCTAGCAGGACTTGATGATGCTTATCCTCTATATTAAATAAAGTACAGGTGTCTAGTATTTAAGGAGGAGTTCATGATAACCAGAAGCTGAGAAGAATTGTGTGCAGCAGTGTTAAGGAGTCTTGTAGTTTGTTATTTTGGTTGGGCTGTAAGTTTTCCAGTGACTAATAATTAAGTTGAAATGAAAGCCTGTTTTGCCACAGCGTGTTGTGTACTCAGTTTCTCAGAACCATTATGCCCAGTGTGGACAGTGACTTGGAAGTAACACTTCTGTCTTCCACAAAGTGCGCGTTCAGAGCAGCATTGGCAAACGCGGCCGTCTTGCAGAGCCTCCTGCCATCCTTGAGGCAGCTCCTGAAGGCACTGTGCAGCCATTAATGCAGTGTAGGATCTGTTTCCTGTCAACTTGGGTCACTAATTGTAGTTCTACAACTAATCTTTGAAAACAGAATATGGAGTGAGTTTTTAGTACCACAGATAAAAGAATACTTGTATACAAGTTAGGTATCTCAAGATGCTCTTAAGAAATCAGACTTATTGTGGCCTTGTTGTTGTTCAGGAGATCCTTCATCTCAGTATTGGAAAGAAGTGGCTGAAGAAAGGAGGAAGGCTCTGTATGAAGTGCTTCAAGAAAATGAAAAGGTAGCTAATCAAAGATGCCTAACTGCTAAAGTTACCTGGCTCTTGTCTTCCTCTTCTAACATGTTGTTATCTAAACTCAGTTGCACAAAGAAATCGAGCAGAAGGATGGTGAAATTGCCCGCCTAAAAGAAGAAAACGAAGAGCTCATGTCCCTTGCTGAGCATGTGCATTATATGACCAGCGTGATTGAGGTACTTAAAGCAATTTTCGGTTAGTGTTGTAGAACAAAAAAGTGAGAAACCAGCCAAGGTATTTGTAATGAACCATGACTTCTGTCATATGTGCTCACATGATTCTTCATTTTAAATTGCTCTGACCTATTCCCTGCAGAATTGCTCTAATTCTAGAGTCATAAAGCTCCTTCCAGGATATGATATTTTCCCATCTTAGAACCTATAGGAGTAGTGAGAGTACTAAGATGGATGTTTTCAGAAGGAGAGATTCAACCTACTCTCTTAACAGAATTAGGATTTGCATGTTGGAGATTGTGATAAGGGAAGAGTTGATTTTTTACTTTTTTGGGATGACTTAAATTCATGTCCTTAATAGGTTGGTACTGGTTGTGTCCTTTGAGAAACTAAGCTTGAAACAGTCATAAAGTAGAATGGTGAGAGGGAGCACTATGCTCTCTAAGGTCAAGGTTTCCTTGTCAAGGCACAGTGCCAGTTTCACTGCCCAAAAAGGGCTGCGTGCAGTCTCTGGGGTTCATAAACTCATAAGTTTCCCAACAGCTCCCTCTGAGAATTCCTTGGGGCAAGTAGTTGTGTCACTAATTCCATGGCTCCTTTAGGAGTGGATTGTTTGTAAGAGCCTCTGAAGCTGTGATAAATACGTAGATAGGTATGGAACCTTGATGTTGTGGCTTTCAGGTTGTTTTTGCAGAGATTAAGCTCTCATTAAGCTGGGTGCCTGGCAAATACTTTGAGTCTGTAATTGATAGACTGGGAAGTGGAAACAAAACAAAATATTATTGCAAGTAACTTGTTTAATCAAGAATTGGACTTCATCAAGAATTGGACTAAGACAAGTTAGTTTCAGTTAGTGCAGTTTAGTTCAGCCATGAAAGACTGTTTTGCTACACTTGAATTTTTTTGGTACGTGGGGGGTACTGCTTGTTAGTGATATGTCCATGGGCAGAAATTACATTATTTGAGGACTTGAGCTAATGTACTTGGAAACTTCTCTACAGTTTCTCAAAAGTTATGATCACTTATTAGTTGTAAGCTACTCCCTCCTGAGGCTTAAATGAGCCTTAAAGGATACATCAAACAACCAGAAGCTTCAAAACCAGCCTCTTTACAGTCCTGTTTGTCTTCCTTAGATCAGGTTAGGTGAGGAACTTCTAGATTGGTCAAGTGCTAGAGACTGCTGGTCTTAAAGCTCATCTCAGCTTAATGTAGCTTCATCTCTAACTAAAAATGGACTAAATTGGTTGAATTTTTTTTTTTTTCTAAAATTAAATTTGTAGTGCTAGAGACTGCTGGTCTTAAAGCTCATCTCAGCTTAATGTAGCTTCATCTCTAACTAAAAATGGAATAAATTGGTTGAAATTTTTTTTTCTAAAATTAAATTTGTATGGTGCTATAGTAAATACTTAACTTGGGAACCAGTTCCCCGTGTTTTAGGTTGCCTGAGATGAAACCTGTCCTACTGAAGAACCTGAGAAAAACTGAACAAAGCAAATGTGGTTTGCAAGTTAAGAGGTAGTAGTTTGAGTTGAACTTGTATCTTAAGATTTTTGTAACTGAGGAATGTTTTCATTATTTCAACGACCTCCAAATTAAGATGATTAGTTTGCTTAATTTAATATGCAGAGTCTTATTTCACTATTTCATAGTTAAGTAGAAAAAATATTAAATTCACTGTGTTCTGTTCCTTTGTAGAGGCTAACTGGGCAAGCACCTGACAATCTTGAGACACTGGAGAGTCTGGCTCTAGAGGAATCCAGACAGGAAAATGAAGAGCATAACTGTGGAGACAAGGCAGACAGTCCTTCTGAAGAGGAGCCATCTCAAGTATTGTCTGGTTTAAGGGAGAATAGAGCAGATCTTCCTTCAAAGGAAGCAAGCCATTTGCAACTGGAATGACAACCTTTAAATAGGCTTATGTATGTGGCTTTTAATTGCAGACTTCCTCTTGAAAGGATATATTAAACCTCAGGTATAGAAACTCTTGTGGGAACATTACAGACGTTGGCATTTTTAACTGGAATTATGTAGCAGTGGGAGGGGTATCTGAATACTGCATGGAAAATTTACTACAGGCTGCATGTAGTTGCTTGTATGAAACAAATACTGTGTATTTCAACTGTTGTGTAAATATCTTTCTTATCAGTTGGTCTGACAGGATGCATGGAAATTGATAAATAAATCTTTGCATTACCAAAATAATGTCTTAATTGACAGGGGAATGGTTAATCCTTGGTTTAAATCAGTTATGGCTCCTGTAGATGGAAGCTTTCAAATTTCTGGGGGAGAATGCCTGGGCAGATTTTAGGTTTTTTAGATTTGCAGAATTCTGGAGAACAAAATTGCTTTTTTTTTTGTGGATGGAGAGTGGGAGAAAAAGCAAAAATGTATGTGCTGTTTGTGAGGTTTCAGAAAATCTTCCTGGGTAATTAGAGTCAAAATCTAAAGGTCAGTTAGATTTATGATTTTCAAGGTTTTTTTTTAATTAATTTCCTCTGCCTTCTAAGGAAGCATTTTACAAGCTGTGTAATGAGAGCTTAAGTAATTGATTTATGAAGAGAAGGTGGCGTATTCTCAGTCCCAGTAGCAGCTGTGCAGAAAACTATAGGTGGAAACAAAACAGCCTATACTTCAGAGCTGTTCTGAAAGGAAACTGTTTTCAAGGTACTGCTCTGGTATTTACCAAGAAATGAGAAACCCTTTTACCAAGGTACTTAGGTTCTGAAAGGTTTACAGGAATCGAAAGTAGTCTTTAAAACCTTGAGCACCCTATCTGGTATCTGCATGGGCTGTGATGGAGCAGGATTTTCACTGGAAAATTTTTGAGTGAACTCGGGGCAGTTGTTCTATAACAAGGCTTTAACAATGGGGGCTGTTGCCGTATCTTGGGAGGAGCTTAAAGCTGAGTGGCCTTCGGGATGCAGAAGTGAATAGAAGCATCCTGGTTTGTGGATCTCTCTGGCCTTGCCAAAGATGGTTGCTTCAGGGTATGTGTGAATGGCTCTGGAGCTATCAGATTGGCTCCTTTATATTCCTTCTGTTTTACTTCCTGTGGCTGTTGATAAATTAACAGATGTTTTACAACTGATTTCAGTTGTGACATCCAGGAAATGGCAGAAGCCACTGTAGGAGGTAATACTCCTGGCTGCCTTTTTACCTCAAGCATGCTAACTAGAAAACGAGGCATCACAACATCTTGTGAATTTTGTAAGCACAAGATTTTATCTTCCAACCTGTGCGCTCCAGCTCCAGCGGGTGCTTAGACATATTTCTTTCCATCACAGGATGAAAAGGTGAGAAAGGTGTGTCCTCTATCTTGCTCTGATGCTGTCTTGAAGAAGAAACAAAACTGGGTGCTGAGCAAATGATTTAACCTTGGTTTTCTGTTAAGGAGAAGTGGATAATGGTTGTCAAGTGACTTTGACCTCTCCTATCTCACATTCTAAGCAACTTTCTTAAAGTAGTTCAACATTAGTAAATATGGAAACAAATTTCATTTTGATATAATTGTTTTTTTGCAGTTCAACTTAGTTAAGTTGATTGTTAACTCAAATTTTTTTAGAGATGTCTTTATTTTTAAACATCAGGCATACTGTATTTGCAGAGGCTGTAGAAGGGAAGGAAGGACTGTGGCAGGACTAGCAGACCTAAATGAGACAAGTGCAACCTTTCCACTATTTCACTTCCTGCTGTAGTACAGGTGCTGTTGTTGGAGCAGAACTGCCAGAAAGAGACAAATCCAGAATTTGTGTGCAGTATCTGCATCTGTGTTTCTTACCTTCAGTCAAGAAGAATGCATATTAGGTTTAGATATTATGCTTTTTCTGGATTGATTTTATTTAAATAAAAGATGTGACAGTCCCTTGATGTGCTGGATCCTTCTGTTGAAATAGACTGTGTACAAATAAATCATGGAAGTTCTGCAAGTAGGCTGATAGATGTATTGCAGCATTTGGCCCACCTGTAATAGAGCAGATTTTTACATCGAAAAGGCATGTGCCACTTAGTAATACATACTGATGTTTTAAACCAAGACTACTATAGTTGTATTAAGTGCAGTTTGTTAGCAGAGTGGATAGTTTGCTGTATCAACTGATAAAAATCTGTGATGCCTGAGAAGGTGAGGTGTGAGAGCTGAACTGCCATGCCACAGTACTAAAACCTATACACGTGCTTTGTCACAGATGCATTGAACCTCCAAAGGCATGTGCCACTTAGTAATACATACTGATGTTTTAAACCAAGACTACTATAGTTTTATTAAGTGCAGTTTGTTAGCAGAGTGGGTAGTTTGCTGTATCAACTGATAAAAATCTGTGATGCCTGAGAAGGTGAGGTGTGAGAGCTGAACTGCCATGCTTTGTCACAGATGCATTGAACCTCGACCAAACACTGCCTATACCTATTGTATCAGACATTAATGTATGGAAATGTTCTTCTCAGCTGTTTAAGGATGCTGCAATACTTGCTGTTTAAAAATGTTCTAAAAGGATTGAGTTTGTTTATTCTGACAATTCTTGTGTGCTTTTTTTGAATATGCATGCAGTAGCACTGTGCTACATAATAAGTCTAGGAACTTGATATTTATGTGCTCACAGCTTGTCAAAGGTGTAGAAATTATAATTTGTTTGTGATTAGTTCTCTTAAAACCTTCTGACATTTTAAGTATATAGGGAAACTCATCACTGGAACATGGCTATGTAGCAGCTGAAAATCAGCATCACTAACGACAACCAGCTGAGTTTATATCCAGCTGATTTACAGAGAGAGCACTCTATGTGGCACAATAAAAGTAGATTTGTTTGTGATTAGTTCTCTTAAAACCTTCTGACATTTTAAGTATATAGGGAAACTCATCACTGGAACATGGCTATGTAGCAGCTGAAAATCAGCATCACTAATGACAACCTTTATATCCAGCCGAGTTACAGAGAGGACACTCTATGTGGCACAATAAAAGTATTAGTTCTGGAATCTACTACAGAATGTGCTTCTTTCCAAGAAGTCAAATGCATTTGTGCTACCAGCATGTTGACTCCTTTTCACTGCAGAGGGAACAGACACAATCTTGCCTTTCTCTGAAGCAGGCTCAGGCTGTGTGGAAGTGGGATGTATCTACAGTGTTCTAGCACTTCTCCCATAAAATGTACATTCTGAACAGGGCTGAATTTCAACCATGCAAGAGCAAAGTGTGGGGAGGTGGATCATTTGCAGGTGTCAGATGTGTCAAGAATAAACAGCTGTGTGGGGACAAGCAAACCACGGGGCAGGTGGATTGTTTGTGTGAGGAAGAACTCACAACTGGTTTGCACTAAAAATTGTTATTTTTGCTAAGCACCCATTGTACTTAAGACAATGTGTGAAGAAATTAATTAGACCATAATAGCTCCTTGTTTGGGCAGCTGAAACTCACTTGGTTTTTGGCATGGGATTGCTTACGTGAGGACCTGCAGCATTGTCTGGTGCTGTAGCTTATGGTGTGGCCTCTGCATAAGTAATGAAGTTAGTCATAGGTTATTTTTTGTTAAGAACATGTGATGCATATTTGCTTTTCCTCAAGGGCCATCTCGGATTGTTTTCAGAACTGGATTTAAGAATTTAATAAGATGTGCAAACTTTGCCAAAGCTGTGCTTTTCCAGCACTCCAATTGCTCTGAAGACTGAGTTGTATTGTCATCAATGTTTTTTTCCAGCAGAAAATGTTTATTATGTTATTCATTTATCTTTCCATTCTTGCAGTTTAGCAACTGATAATGGTATTTTAAGGAACCTTAATTTGCTGCTGTTTGTTGAACTGCTGGCATATGCCTGTAATGAAATGTGATCAGTTGTGAGGACACATCTATCCTACCCTCGGGGGCACTGCAGCCAGTTGAAGCTGGGTGCTGTGCGTCCTCTCCTCAGAACACTCCCACTGCAAAGCAGGGAGCCATACTTAAGATACTGTGTCTGGCAGTTCTTGGCTCCTAATTTTGAAGTCCACATTATTGATAAGCATTATTTATGAAGTATAAATTATAAAGTATATATCACAGACTGCAGGACAGGGTGGAGCTATAGAGGATAGCTTTTCTGAAGGTCTGATGGATACAACAGCCTTGCCAGTAGCAGTGTGAAACTGGGTAGCCTAACATGCTGCTGTAGCTGCAGTGTGCTACAGATTTCTATTTATGGGGCCAAACGCTGAGACAGTGACAGCATGGCAAGGGTAGTAAAACCACCTTATGCTGTGGTGGTTTTAACATACCTTTACCACCAGATAAACCCCTTTCCCAAGTGCACTTCTAGCAAGCTGCCCATCTCTTCCACCTGCACTGCTGCTGAGCTACTTTGGTATGGGAGCTTTTTCCTAACACCCTTTCCTGGGGTGGCCCTGACCTTTGAATTTGTCCACGTAATTTATTGCCGCCCTAAGAGCTTTCATAATTACTGCCTGCTGCTGCCTTCTTTACTAGTTGGTAAGCACAAACATTGTAATGCTCACCTCTGTGCATCTCGTGTTTCCTATTCCACCAAGGAGTGTGTTAATGTGCCAGGAAGCGGCAGCGTTGTCAGCTCTGCAAGCATAAAAATGTACAAGCTTCAAGACAAATGGTTTGATTGTTTTTCTTTGCCTTCAGGTTTTGGAAGCTTTAAGGTCTGTTCACTTTGTCACAGCTGTTATGAATCCTGGTTGCAGTGGTGTAGCAGATCAGCTTTAGGCTAGTGAACTTCTCCAAGGGTGGCTTTAAACTACAGTGAGATGAGATGAGATACACCCTCCATTTGATGTGGTACCTCTGTATGTGAGCGGCTCCCTGTTCTCTGCAGCTTTGGCTCCCTGCTCCATAGGCACCTCTACATTCCCTAAGGTGTGTGCTGGAAGCCTGAACGTTTGAAAAGGGAAAATGAATGGAAGGAATTTCTGTGTCAGGAGTCTGTCTTCATAGAAGGGAGGAGTAATCAGTGCAAGTTTGGTAGCAATCCTGGTGCCTCTCCAGCACGTCTTCTGGTCGTCCCTGTGGAGCCTTTCTTATTAAGTATCTTGAATGATACACAAAACTGGCTTGCTCTGAACTTAAACTATGAGCCTGATAGTGAAGAGGCTGCTGATGGAAAGGGTGACTATACATGGACTGATGTGCTTAGTAATTAAAAATAATCTTTATTATAACTTAAATGTGATAGGAAATATGGTGAATACAAATGCCACAAAACTAAAAGAAAAAAATTAAAAAAAAAAAGCAGATAAAAAAGGACACCTTGAAAGAATTCAACTGATGGGGCAGATGTAGTATAAAAACCATAACATGGCTATTTCACCTTCTGCAAAAAGAGTTTATATCCTTCAGTAAACAAGTAAGCATTTTGCACTGTACAAAATGTACTTCTTTAATTAAAGGAAGAATATATATTTATAAATATACAGATATGTACATTCTTGTAACATTCACAGTAAAAAAACCAAAACAAACTACCCCTGCCTGCCAAAGTGTTTGGCTCACAAGGTTTCCTCTTGATGTGAACTGTTTGCAGTATTTTCTATGTCGTCTATGCAAATTTGGATACTTCAATTGACATCTAAATAGCATTTCATGCATAATGAACACAGTACAGGAACACTCTTTTGTTAAATTCTATTCACCTCCTCTGTTAACTTAAGGCTTGTAATCAACAGTTTGAAGCACTTGCTCTCTTTCAATCTTGCAGTGCAGGGCGCGGAGGTGCATTCACTTCCCCCTCTGTTTATTACTGCCTCCGAGGTCCACTTGAGTTTGTTCTGTTCTTTATATGGAAATCACTCTATAGAAACTATGCTCCTCTAATTAGAATGTACGAAATCCAATCCTGCCTGCAACTTGCAGGACAAAATGGTTTTGGGGACTCGTGCAATTAGTGGTATTCACTCCTTCTTCTCAGAATAAATAAATGCACTTTACCTTTTCATTTAGTTTTCAGAAGCCTACATGATTGTTTGATCCCCCTCAGAAATCGCTGGATTAATGATGGTTTGCTGCTGGAGGGCAAGAGAAGGGAATAAAAGACCAGTGGAGGCATTTAGAATGAGTCACCAAAGTGACGCCTCCCCAGGTTTACATCAAGCTGTTTCTTGAGGCAAAACTAGAACTTTCCCTGTATTTCATTTCTAAGACACAACTAAGAAAGCTGAGCAGCGTTTCCTGCCACTGGAGTGTTGCTGGGGACAGTGCATGGCAGCAGACACTTCATTTGGGATTCAAGGGAAAACTTTGCATGCCTGCTCAGGTGGCCTCCTGATTGTCCTTGTTAGATACGGTATCACACATCTCAAGCTTTCACAACAACTTCAAGAAAGTAAATATAATAGGAAAATATATGGAGATGCCAAATTCTAAAAACCCCACAGAAGTCTGTTGAGGCTGAATAACTGCAATTAAATTATTTGTTTAGAATCAGTCAAGAAAGTATTGTTCCTCAGCATCCAACTGTTCCATCATGAGCTGCAACAAGGAGCCAATAGGAATCCTTAAGCTGGACTTCAGATTTTGCTTTTCTTGAAGAAGTCTGTAATTTGCTACATTTTGTAACATTCTCCTAGAATTCTTTAAAGTCTTCCTTTTGTTCCCCATACTGAAGTGCAGCTCCATCCTACTTTAATGCCTGTTAAATATTAGCAGGTTCTTTTCCATCTAAAAAGCTGTGGCAGCTTCAGTTCCACGGCGGCTTCCAACTTTAACAAATTCCCGGGGAAATTTGTCCAGCTGTTCATATGCCAGTCTCCCATCTTCACCTGAATGCAAAATGATAAAGCATAATAATGTATTATGTCGTTGCCCTAGAACATTTAAAATACTGGATTCTCTGCTGTTAGAAGGTACTGATTGGCCAGTAACTTCTACCTCTTTTTAAACTCTATCTTGTTAGAAGCAATTTCACAAATTATTTGGAAAAGTTAAACATGCTCTGAATGCTCAATTTATTATTATTTTTTTAATTTCCCATGTAACTTGTTTGGTTATCTAAAGCCAAACAGAAGCAGATGTGGCTTGTGTGATGAGGTGACAGTATCTGCACACTTGTACTGAATGACCTACTGTGCTTGTCAATGTCTCAGCTGCTGCTGTGATGTACTTGAGGTAAATGTTTATCCACTTCAACCTTGGAAAATATAAAGTTTATCCACCTCCCACTTCCTGGCACTTTAAAGAAGTGAGTCTATCTACAATGTTACTTTTATACTGCTGAAAATGAGGAAGCAGTAAGTTTGCTAAATATTATTGTGTCTTTCAACCCCTTTTTCCTTAGCTACTGCCATCTATATGCACTTTCATGAAGACAGCATTGAGCCTAATGTGTTGAGCTGGCAATTAGGAACCAAAAATGGTCTCTGTATGTTGTCTAGAAGAATGGCAAAACAATCAGAGTTTTCAAGTGTCCCTGGGCTAGTTGTTTTATAACCTGAGCAATAACATGTCCAACAGCAGACTGAATTCCTGCTTAAGTGGTGAATGGAAGAGAGCATATTTGAAGGGTTTGCATAATTCAAATAACACAAGGACACCTCCCCCATGGAGTAGAAATTCATGGCTAGCTGGAAGGCCAGAAAAACACAATTTCTCCGTGCCACTGAAGTACTGGTGCCCAGAAACTATGCAGATTAATTATCAATTCTGTTTCTCAACTTCTCCTTTGCTATCCTTCCTTTTACTACTTCCCCCTCCAGACTCACACAATTCAATTTCTCTTTTTAGCTCATTTTCAAAATGAGTAATTTTTAAGAATCTGTATTTTCTGACTTAAGTCACTCTGTAAAGTTTTGTTTCCATTTACAGTCTCACATTTACATAGCTCAGTTGTCTTACATGCTGCTCTGTTAAAAAATAAAATTAAACACTGCTCTAAACCAGGCAACTCACCGAGGGAGAGCAGGGTTTCGGACGCCACTTTTCTGATCTCTTCATTGTCAGACTGGCAGAGCGTGACCAGCATTTTAATGCTCTCAGTAGCCTGGGAAGTGCAAAAAGAACTGCATTAGCACCACACAGGACACTGGGGTTTTTCCACAACCCTGCATGTAAATAGTAACCATCCTCTGCACTGTCCTTCCCACTCCAAGCAAAGGGCTTTGGTGGAGACAGGAGGAATGGGGTTTCCCTGAGAGGAAGCATTTGGAGGAGGTGTATTTTCTGCTGCTGGTGTGGACCCTTTCTAATTTTCCTACCCTATGCACCACATATAAAAATCTGACAGACCAGCTATATCTGCCACTTCTGACTGCAGGATAGGTGATGGGCTGTGGACCAAGGCCATAAGATGCCAAGATAAGGGTACAGCACGGAAATGAACAGGAGACAGGGTCTAGTAAATGGGTTTCCTATAAAGCATGACAAGCCTGTGCTCACCAATATTTGCAGACTTCTGCCTTGCTTCTGCTATTGTTGGGAAGAAAGCAAGGAATAATCCTGTTCTGATACAAAAATGTCAGGTCTTTGGGGAGAGCAGCTGTCATAGTGTCTCTGTCTGGCTATTTAACACAACAAGAGAGATGAGTGAAAGGAAGGGCAGGTGCTGCCCCAGTGTGACACCTGGAAGAGGCACTGAGTCAGTATTTGTATGAGCCCTGTCGATCCAAGGGGCACAAGGCCTGGTCTGCATGCTCTGAATGAGGGCTTTGCTGCCAGAGCCATTAAATCTCACCACCTTGTCTTCAGTGTGGCCACTCATGTGTGACTCAGGGTGAGGCTGCACTGGTGACTACAGCTCGAATGCCTGTGAGTGATGGGGCCGCAGCAACACAGAGCTTGCTGCCATCTGAAAGAACCCCACAGAGATTCAGCAGGACTTTGTGCAACTGATTGTGGACTAAACTGCCCCTGGGTTACCCCATCCACAGCCACCTATCCATTGTAGCATTTCCATCTCTGAAGTAATAACTTCCAGCTTCAGCTTTTTCTTTGAAGATTCCAAATGATGACATTTCCCCTCAGTAGCTTTTTTCCCCAGCCACAAGACTCACTGAAGTCACACTGCTCAAGTTAAACTTGTCCAGCTCCAGTTCCCACCACTGCTTCCTAGTCTGAGTTTTCCTGAGCACTCAAAAACCGCACTGCAGCCGCATGCAGCAGAGATGTAATGTGCCTCACCATTGCCTCTCAGGGATGCCTGCTAGCTTCTCATTTAAGGGAAAGGGTTTTTCATATTTAAACTGGATTATGTATTGAATGGCATCAGTTGTGACTGGGATGAAGTTACAGTTTAGAGCTGCCTTCCGGGAGACAGATTAGACAGAGAAATAGTCAGTCCAAAGTGCATCTGTCTCATGGAACATATTTTTTGCCCCAGTATCCCATATCACCCAGGCCTGGGTGGCTGCTGTCTCCCATGGCTATACAACCAAAATAAAAGTGCATTTTCCCATCCTGCCAAAGGCTGGAGTGCAAAGATGGTACCAGATGCTAGCTGAAGCTGTAGTGCCCACATGTACCAGTTATTTGTCACAAAACAAGCTGTGATCTCTCTTTTCTTCTACTGCAGCCCACATGCATTAGAGCTCATTTTATCCTGGGAAAGCACTTTTTTGTCCTTCTCAGTCAGTACTTTATGGATTAACATTTTTTTCTCTGTGATGTGGAACTGAGTCTCCTGAAGTCAATATGAGAGGGAGGAAAAGATGATATGCAAAAGATAAAACATTGCCAAGGTCACAGAATCCAGGTGTTTGTGGTTTAGAAGGTTCTAACCCATTCCCTTTATCTGAAAAGGGATGGAGCACAGCAACACAAAACAAAAACACTACTGCTGCTATTATTGAAATTTCTATTTTGTTGTTTGTACCTATCAGATGTCCTTTCAAAAGCAAAGCCAAGCACCACAGTGTATTCCTTGTCTCTTACCTTGAGGTATCTTAGAGCCAAGCAAGCTGCTTTCTGCAGCTGGAGGTTGGGCTGGGTTAGTGCTTCACAGTAATAAATCAAGGCCTGAAAACAAAAGAAGAAGAATAGCAATGAAAATGTCTGTTGCTCCATAGAGAAAGGTGGAGCATGGAGGTATTGCTGCCCTGTTAAAGGGAGAGCAATTGCAGCCTGCCTCCCTGACAGGGAGCATGTAGGATGGCACAGGCGGGATAATTCCCTACAGCAGATCCAGGCCAGAGCACTAGTCATAGGTCAGCAGTCTCAGGCCAACTTTTGGGGAGGAGAAGTTCACATTAAAGTGAGATGCACAATCTGGCACCTTTGAAGGCCTTTCACCATATATCACCAAAGAGCTTTGAGTGGGCCTTGGAGTCCAATATCTCAAGAGATGGCCCTTGTGATGGTCTCTTTAATGTAAGGACAATAATGAACTAGTTGGTATAGATCCCAGGGAGACTTAAAATAATTATTACAATGAGCTGCTAGACCAGTTTACTGCTTGACCCTAGAAATTAGTAGCTAATACTAAGCAGCAAATCTCAGCAGCACTCAGCTGCACAATGAATTCATCTGCACAATGAATTCATCTGCAGCATAAGGCTGCATAATACTCTCACAGAAGCCACTCTGTGGTCCTTCCTGCAGGCAGTGGACCAGGTATCAGCTACGCATGCCTGTTCCAGGAGAAGGTTATACTTGCCCTGAGATGCTGTCACCAGGAAACTGGGGATGGGAGAAGGATGGTATGAAGTACCAAGAGGCTGCAAAAATGGAAGATGAAGTGGGAGGGCAAGCAAAGAGGGGACTGGATTGATAGACAAGAGAAGCAAAGACTTTTCCCTTTGCCTTCCTTCTGCCACTCTTCCAGCTGCCTTTTCTTTTGCTCTATCATGACAGAGAGCAAGATGGATGGTAGGGAAAGGTCTGCCATGAAAGGGTAGGAGCCAATCCCTAATTTCTTCTTACGCCTCCTTCTTCCCTCTCTTTAATTTCTGTGTTTAACCTGACCCTGCTTGTTGCATTTGGTATCAGAGATAGACTCAAATCTTAGTTCTCACAGCTGAGCTGCATTTGCCCAAGGCCGTCCATCCCCTCTGGAAATGGTGGGAAGTCCCATAGATGGCAGACTCCTTTGGGAAAAAAAATCTGAGACCTACATCTTTGTGTGTTGGTAGTGCTGGGGATTGTTACCTTGAAGCCTTGGACTGAAGCCAAGTCTGAGACAGGGCAGCAGAAATGCTGTAGTGTGGAAGATAGCTGGAGAGCACAGCACTCAGTAAGTATTTGCAGTTTTGATTGGTACCTGTTTAGCGTAATGACAGGTAGAAGCAAACTGGCATAAAGACAGAAACAGACCTGCACATGTGCAGGAAAATTAGACAGGATATCCCTCTGGATCAGTTTAAATCAAGCTTGGATCAGTGACTTTATATGCACAGATATTTGAGACATACAGGTAGAAAAAGGTCATGATGAAACAGGTCTCTCATGCGACAGGTGATTTTCTGCCACTTACCTTCTCCCTGAAGTGCCTGTTTTCTGCAGTTGCTGTCAGAAGTGATGCCACAGTCTCACTGACTTCATTTTTATTTTCATTGAGAAGTAAAGCCAAAGCTCTTAAAACTTCCTGCTGTGGTGGAAGGTTATTGGAGTTTATTTTGGACACATTTTGCTGCAGTTTTCCATCTTTCACTGACTGCAGCACCTGAACCACAGACGCTGGAAGTGCAAGAAAAAGGTCTGTGTTACTTGCTTTATCCTCTCTGTACTTTGGATTGATCCTTTCCTCGCTAGCAATCTTTGATTTATACGACACACACTGAGGATATGAAAATATTCCCATCTGAGCAACTGCAGCATGGCAGTGTGTCTGCATGGGGAATTGTCTGGGTTTTAAGCTGGGCCAGTTTCTCAGACCTTCTTCCAGGGAGGAGATGAGTAGATGGGCCCAAGTGCAGCACTTAGACCTACCCAGAGCTACAGGCACCCCTGTCAAATCTCTGCTTTCTGCTGGAAGTTGTAAATTCTCACCCTAACAATTGAAACCAAATATCCTTGCCAGTGTATTGATTTTCAGAGCATCTTTGTGAGAGCTTTTCCTGGATAGATTGATGTCAGCCAACAAGAGCTAGGGCTAGTATGTTTCAGAGGTGAGTTGAAATGCTATTTGGCTTCCAGGCTTTTGAGCAAAAGCTCCCTTGTATGCCCAAACAAAAAGGAACACTAGGCAAGGTTCCTCAAACTCCCTCTCAAATAGAGAAGAAAACTTGGCTTGCCAGGGACTGCAGTTCAGCACACTTTGTGCAGCACCTGCTTCTCTCTTTAGCTCTTGGTAGCAGAGCCTGCAAAACTCTGAGGTGCTGTGATCCCTTGGTCCCTGAGAATTGCTCAGCATGTCAGAAGGTGTCTCCATAACAGGTGGTGAAAGACCAAGACATCATCCAAGCTGTGAGCACAGAAAACTTCCCAGACTTTAGGCTCAGCTCACCACCATCAGCCATTCCCTAAAAAACAGTGCTTTCAAAACACTTTTTTTTTCTTATTTGAATATGGAAACAGAAATGACTGAGGGTCTGTCTGCATCAGCTCCTTTCCCTTGACATGTACAACAGTTCAGGTGCATTCACTTAATAGCCAGGACGCTTGTTTGTCTCTTTTCTCTCCTCCTTTTGTAAAACCAGCCTCAGGGCTGAACTGCTTTGTGTTGAGCTCAGAAGGACAGAGAGGTACTCCCTAACCAGCCAGCAGAATTTATATACCCTACCTTCTTTTGCGAGCTGCAGCAAATAGCTTCCAAGGTCACTGACACTGTGGCTGGCAAAGTAGTTGTAATACTGAAAGACAGTAATGGTCTCGGAGGACATGCTGGAGTAGAGGACAGGCTCTGTCCGGTCCAGGATCTGAGACACCAGGATCCTGAAGACTGCAGGCAACCATGGACAAAGGGACAAGTTAGTGAGAGCAAAAGCTGCTGGCAAAATTACGCAGTCCACTTCAAAACTGGAAGAAAGAACCTCATCTGCAAGGCCAGATACTTCCCAATGTCTCTAAACTCAGCTGTGGTTAGGTTAGAAGCTGGACAGGCCTTCTTCCTGTCTGGGTCTCATTAGCAGAGAATATCTTTGTAAGGATGAACCTCTGCCAGTTTACAGATGGCTAGTGCAGTTTCCTGTGCAATCAAAACAGCATCATTTCTACCTGAACAATTTCCTGCATCGTAAACCCCTGTCCACATGCACTGCCTGCTACATCCCCACAGTGCCACTGAGGCAGGGGAGATGTGCACAGAGGCAGGATTTGGCTTTGCTATTTTTCATCTTCCTGCGCTAGAAAGCTAGTCTGAGGCACTGCCTGTGAGAGCTGTAGCATGGAGCAGGAAGGAGAACACTGCCCTGTGTGGGCATCCAGAGTGCAGGTGGCCACACTTGGGTAAATAAGCCTCCATCTCTGTTCTGTCCAAGGGAGAGCTAGTCAGTATAGCTGGAGTTTGAGGTGGGGGACATCCCACACAAGATAAGAACCTGTGCTTAGACAAACTCACTTGAATGTGGATTAATTTCATCCCAGTGCACTGCAATGGGTGTGGGAATTATACAGATCCACAAAATTAAGTTGAAGGATTCCTGATTCACTGAATCAATTACAAATCTGTATTTGGGAATAGACTTTCTTTCTGATTAGCTCATAAACCTTAAAACAGTATTTTCTTTTCTGTTAACCTCACTTTTTTCTTTTCTTTTCATTATTTGGGGCCAAAACTGTTTCAAGAGCATTAGTTTTCAAATGAGGTCTTGGAACTGTGGCCAAACGGATCTCCAAGGGGTTGGAAAACAAAGCTCAGTACACAACTGTTCTCCATTTTGATGGCTGACACTTTTTTGCAGCAGTTTGTACCTGTTTCTGCAAGTCCTGGACACTCCTCATTCACAGTGGTGGCAAAATTGATGTCCAACTGCTTCATCATCTTGTCTGCAGAGGTGTGATACACTCCTGAAGGGCCAGTACACTTCATCCAGAAAGCCAGCAGTGACAGCTTCTTGTGGAACTCTGGAATTGCTGGGGAAGACAGAATGAATGATGAAACAAAGCCGTGCTGGAAGCATCAGCTTTGAGAAAAGAAGGTAAGAATGGGTCTCAGGAAGCAAACATCTTGCCCTATCCTATTTGCTGTGTCTCCCTGAGCCATTACCTTCACAGAGCATGACCACGTGCTCACCCCATGTTTGTAACATGTTTTTTCTGTTTCCCATGGTAATGTGAGAAAATTTGCTCCTGATTCAGTTCTCAGCATTGATATCTCTTCCTCTTAAATAGCACAAAATACCAGGGGAACACCACAAATGGTCTGCACAAGTTTGGTCTCTGTCCTAGCACTACACTTTTTGGCTTCAAGTAAGTCACTCAATTTTTGCCTCAACTTTCTGATATAGTAAATGCACCTTGTAGTATTTACCTTTCCTGCCAGAGTGTACATGAGGATAACTATGTGTTTGTCAAACTCTTCCAAGTATTAAAACAGATGCAAAAAGAAAAATAACTAAGAAGTTCTAGATAGAGATAACTAAAAATGAAAATGTTCAAGAAGTTGTATTATACCTCTGATATTATAATGCAAATCCTGCCTTTTCTCAGGAAAGAAAGGTGGAATAAGAATTTGGGTCTTCAGAGGTGGAAGTATCCCCACCCCATAACACCAATGACATCTGTCCATCTTCTGCACATCAGGCTGGATAAGAAGTCCTTTCTCTTCTCACCTGCATATTTCAGCACTGAGGACAGATGTAGGTGACACCTGCCTTGACTGCCGCACCTCCTGGTGACCCTGAGCCAGCCCTTGCTACAGTGGCATCTCCTGCACTGCTGGTGAGTTCTGCACAGTGATTATTTCAGCAGACACATGTGCCCAGGCAAATCCTTGTCAGAAGGAAAAGCCCCTAAGCTGTTTCTTACCATCAGTAAGAGAGGTGATGTTTCCCAAGTTCTCAGTGCTGATCTCCGCAATATTCTCCACCACGAGGATCTGCCTGGACAGCTTATCCAGGAGGTCTCTTGTCACAAATGGTGTTTTACTGGAGAACACAATTTGCTGGTGAAGACAAATAGGAAGAGACAAAAAGGAGTCACTGAACCAAAAGGAAACCCAGCCTCCAAAAAAACAAAGAAAACTCCAAAACACCTGAAGTGCAAAGACAAATTCATTGTCTCAAACCACAAGATCTCCTTAACTTAAAAATTTTTTTGTTGTTGGGATATTTTTTGGTCCTAGTTGATATGCATCACGGCTTGTACCTTCAATATCTACATCCACATCCAAACACCTGAGTATCCACGTAGCCATTTGTGTAAGTAATTTCTGATTTACACACTCCACAAAGCTAAAGAAACCCATCACCACAAGACTTAAAGCTAGGCAAGAATATTAGTCTGACTTTCACACAACAAGGACTGTAGACTTTCAGGACAACCCTCAGAGGAAAACCACAGGTTGCTTTTTCTCCACTCCATTTCAGCTTTGATCAATTATTTAGGTGCTGTTATTAATTTTATTAATTAATTCTTGCTAATACTCCCTACTGCTGATATCTGCATCTTGTTCAGCAGTCTATGTAAATAATGTTCATATCAAATCTGATTTGTGTGTGGATGTGGTTCAAGTTCACCTCACACAGCTGCATATTTACTGTATACTCTTGTATTGAAACCAAAAAACCTCCCTTTTTCTCATAGTGTGAGTCAGCAGAGCTTCCAGCTGAGCACTAAGGGTGCTGGAATCAGGCTCGCTCCCTATTGCTTCAATGAGCCTTTGGGAAAATAAAGCTAATTATAACTAAGATGGAACAGTAAAATAATTGTGAAGAGGAAGTTGCAGCATGTTTCAATTTGTCAGGAAAACCCTGATGACCTCACTTACTTAAATGTGTTTAAATTCACATTTGCTGTGCATGGGCTCTGAAAAAAAAACCTACAGAAAAACCCCTCTAGTTGTGAGCATGAACTGGCAATTTTGGTATCCTGGGGGGCTGTCTCATGCTGTCTTCACTGTGCCTGTTGCAGAATCTCTCTGCCTCGTGTACAAAAATTCATCTCTGCTCTTGAATGCTGCAGATTCATCTGGGGCTCAGTTAAACACTGGAGACAGGGTTCCTGTTTTACCTCTGAAGACAGGCTGCTTTAACTGGGAGCCGACTCCACTGAGGACCTACCAGCAAAGCCAGCAGGAGTTTGCAACCCAGAGCAAACTCTGTCCCCCACTGCCCTGCCCCTCAGCCCTCCTGGGCAGCTCATGCCAAGAACCCCTTAGCTCACGTGCCAGGTCTGCTCTGAAACGGGCCAGGATGGAAACGAGGGAAACAATTCTGGCTGGGCTCAGGGTGTCACCATCCTACCCCAGCATGGTGTCTGTCCCAGCCCTGAGCTCCCACTGCCTAGCAGGAGCAGTGCTGACCGTGCCAGCCTGCTTGTACCCATGCTGCAGGCAGGAATGATTTTAAAACAAATGCCCAAATGAGGCAGGGCTGGTACCTGAATGAGCTGGGTGCAGTACTGCAAGTGCTTAACTATGGTTATATCCAGGCTGTCGTTGCCTGTGGTCAGGGGCAGAGGGCTGCCAGCCACGCTGGTGCCCACGCCCGTGTCCTCGGTGAGAGCTTCGCTCAGGTGGCCTCTGGCTTCTGGGTGTTCCGTCCTGTAACTGGGGAGGAGGCAGGGAGGAGCAGGTCAGTGCAGGGCCGGCAGCTGCCACAGCAGACACACACCCACACCCCCAGTCACACACAAGGTGATGAGCAAAGAGCACGGCAGAAGAGCTGAAAGCGCACAGAAACCTGGTGATGGGCACATCATATCACAAAGGAGCAGGGCTACCCTGCCTGAGTACAGGAGGGACATGCCCATCTAGGGGACAGACCTGTCCCCTGACTGGCTTGCCTTGAGTGATGTGATGTCCTCAACAGCAAGGTTTGTCATGGTTACTGTCCCTTGGTGGTGACAGCTTTCTCCCGTCTGTGATGAATCACCTGCCCAGTCGCTCTGGATTAAGAACCATGACAATTTGTACCTTCCCAAGCACTGAGCTGCTAAGAACAGCTCTGTGCTTCCAGAGTCCCCCTGCTGTTAAATTTAAGGTTCATTGCAGAAGGAAAGGCAAACCACTGCTGAAGTAAGAGACAAGATGTTTTCATATGCAGTTTTAGACACAATGTGTACAGCTTACTTTGCCAATTGTTTCTGCAAGAGTGTAGAGCTAGTCTTACTGTGCTTTAAATCATTATTTCCAATATTGTCTTGCTGCACAAATGATCCTCCCTGTGTTTAAATGCAAAGCCTGAGGTCAGTCCCCAGATGGCAAGTGTGTTTGGCTGCAAGTTCAGAAGTTTCAACACTTGCAATCTTTACACTGAGTCACACACTTACACATCTAAAAATGGAAGTGGGAATCTGCACTGTCTGGGGATGAGCCAGAGGGGGAAAAAAAGCAATTTTAATTTCTATTTTAACTGGTTGAAGCTAGATCCATAAACGAGCACAGACTGGACTGAGGTCAGAGTGCCAGTTTAGCAAGAAACACAATTTCCCAAATTTTTTTTCCCACCAAGTCTTATTCTGGAATGAGGACATGAGATGATGGGGACTGCACAGTGATTGTTCATTGCACTCAAATTGCTTTAAGCAAGCTGTGAGTAGTATAGCTCCCTGGCTGGAAAGTGCAGGCAGGGAGGGAACCATGTTCCTCTCTTTTTTTCCAGCTCTAGTGCCGCTTACATGCCTGCTGGGCATCGTCTCAGCTCAAAGGAGGCAAACATGCTTTTGAGATCCAATGATTGAAGCACAGCATCTTAAAGTCACACAACAATGGCAGGCCACGGCACAACACCACAGCTTTTTTGTTTTCTGGTTTTTTGCTTTTTTTTTTTTTTTTTTTTTTTTTTTTTTTCTCAGAAAGACCAAAAGTGATGAAAGAAGGGCAGGTAACACGCAGGGCCATGAACAGAGTACCAGTCATCACTCTTACATTCCAAAGGCAACCTACATCATGCTGCTTAAATCTGGCCCTGTGTTATTGTTACTGACAAGCTTAATCCACTGCAAAGACTCATTCGGCTAGAGAGAAAAGACAAAGGGAGGGGGGAAAAACCATAGAGGAATTAGTAATTACATCCAAGGAAAGCCAGGTCC
Organism: Onychostruthus taczanowskii; assembly: GCF_017590055.1. NCBI lineage: Eukaryota > Metazoa > Chordata > Aves > Passeriformes > Passeridae > Onychostruthus > Onychostruthus taczanowskii. Next base: position 7,399,737 of record NW_024500239.1, on the reverse strand, counting down.
AAACCTATGTCAAGGAAGAGGCTCTGCCAGTATTGATGTCAGCCTAATTTAATTTACCCTTCTCCTTTGGAGGACAGATTACATATATTTGGACAGAAGAAAAAAAATGGTCCTGGAAAGTAAAGATTTTGTATGCAGCAGCCATGGGGAGCCCTCTGACCCTAAAACTCATCAAGGATTAGTCAGTCTTCCTTGAATAAATTGTGCACCAGGATCCCCTGTTAGTAACAAAGAGCCAGGGTGTCAGTTTGGCGTAAGCACAGCTGGCAGGTACTACAAACTTACCTATTCTTCTCAATCTCAGTATCTGAAAATACTGAGTCTGCACCTCCTCCACCATTACAAACCTCCACACCACCACCATCCTCATCATCAAAGTCAGAGGTGTTCAGGAAATCAAAGCTTTCTAAAGCACTTTCAACTGTTAGACTTAAACTGGAGGACCTGCTTCGGCTTACTGCTGGCTTGCACTGCAAAGGCAGAACGAACCAATGAAAACCCCAGGTATTAGCTACTACAAGAAAGATAAGAAAAAAGAATGATAAAGCTTAAAACTTCAAATTCTTCATTTTATTTTTAAAACTTCATTTTATTGGGTGTTTCATTTCAAGCCTTCATATTCATAGCATATACAATCAAAGCCTGAGAACTGGGGAAAGCCTTTCATTCCTCCTCCCCTCCTCATGCTACCCACTCTGTTCCCCAAAGGAAAACCCTCAAAGGCAAAATTCAACTTGTTTTATAGAAATGAGAAGTACTTCTTGAATCCAAGTTTCACAGCTCTCGGCATTTTCCAAAAGGAATGACTGGGAATTAATGCAATGGAAGTTGAAAGGGGAAGGCACATTCCTTAATTGCTGTTCTAGCTACAGAAGCCAACTTATACATATCCAATGGCACTACCTGATTTATTCCAGACGTAACTCTAACAGACCTTAGCCAGGAATGAATTTCATCCCATAGCTGCACATTTATTAATGGAATGAAAGGAGTTTTGTGGCCTTTGAAGCCAAATGGATTATCAAGGAAAAGCCGATAAGGTATTGGATTCCTAGGTGACAGAGAAAGGCAGTACTGTAGCTCAGAAATAGTACTAGAGAGAGGGGGGAGACCATCCCCACCTCAATGAAGGGAAGAAACACAAAGGAAACCTTGCTGTTGCTGTAAGAAGTATGAAATACCCTGGCCCCATCCATCCACATGTGCCCACAGAATTGCTTCCAAGGTTATCCTGAAGAATCAGATGTAACTTGAGGGATCATCTCCATTGGTTGGTGCAATGACTTCAATATCTTTCACATCATGTGATTATTTGATCAGAAACAGTCATGAGCCACTGGTGCCATTACACAGGCCACATCCTCCAGTCCCAAGCAGGAGCTGTGACTTTGTCTCAGCTCAAAGAAAATGAGAAAATGCCTCTGAGGAGTTCAGATCCAGCACCAGCTGCTCTAGAGCTGAAGGGAGTTGGAGTTCCATTTGTAATTCATTTGGACACAACACTAATAGTCATACATTTGCACTTAGGATGTCTGAGTCCTTAAACTGACTGTACAGTCCATAGCTGATCAGACACACTTTTCAACACATCTGTGCAAAGGATGAGTGCTGTATCCTGCTTCTTCTGCAGCATCAATGGTTTCTGCTTCCATTTCCTTCAGGGCTTGGTAGTGCAGCTTCTTCAAGCAAACGGAACACCAACATGTGGGCCATTTTCTCTGCTCATCTAATATGGCCAAGAGAGGTTTCTTCAGCCACAGCTGGATTCCAGCTCAACCCTTCTGCAAGAGGAGCCCTTTTCTGCATAGTTGCTGGTGATGCTGAGTGCCAGTCTGTGAACTGATCAATAGGTGATACCCAGACTTCAACAGATCTGAAGAGGCGTCCATCTCGAGTGTGCAGGAATCCTATCTGCACACATCCATCCTCTCTGCCCCCATCCCATGTCTGTCTGTTTGCAACTTCTGATCAAAGCAGCCTAAATAAACAGTCTCCATTGTGTCTCTGCCCTTTGGAGAGTTGACCTCTTGTACCAAGTTAGAAAATAATAGTAATGGTACCTTTGCCTGCTTGAACCTCTCTAGGAATAAATTATGCAAGGAACAGGGGCTGCAGGCTGACAAAAAAAACCACTTAACTTGGGAAAGTACCATGCAATGGAAATAAGGAGGTTAACAAAGTTTCTTTGTAAAAAGATAATGCAGAAGAATAAATTATTCCCTGCCTCCTCCTCAGCCTTGTTTTTGAATTATGAGGCTTAAATGACCAACTTGCATATGAATATGAAGCATTTGAAATGATTATTTCCCATATAATACTGTTTGCAGAGTAACGTGCCATGAGTTGTTATTCATGGGGGAGCTAAAATAACAGTGACCTGCAGTAAACATATTAACAACACACATGCAAATCCCTTTTCTTCCAATTTTTAACATTATTCTCTGCATCTTGATGTAATGACAGGATGTCTCTCATTATGAAAATGGGTGAGGGGAAAAAGGAAAAGGCCATGTCTAGGTGACAAGGGGACAGCAACCTTCAGTGATACTTGTGCTTCTAAATCCCTGTGGCAATTTAGAAAATTCAGCTTCTATGACTACAAGGCCTGATCCTCAGCTGGTGTAGTTTTGCACAGCTCCACGGAGTTCAGGGGCAGTATGCTAAAGTACACCCACTGAGGATGTGACTCATAGATTTCAAAGGCAGAAGTTTGGCTATATTTGATCCCCAGTATGGCACAAGCAATGGGTTCAAAAGAGGTGATTCACAATGGTTCACAAAGCCTTGAGAGAAGGGTATAATTTAATTACCCTTCTGTCATATCACCTTTTTCTCTTTCCCCCAGGTTTTGCTAAAAGTTCTATTGCTTGAGGACACAAGGTTATGATAAGCACATTGCTGACAAAAGTTTAAAAATGCAACATTGTGAAAAGATGCTCCAAGCAGGAGCAAGTCTACTGCTACCAGGGAATTCTACTATTGTCCAGAAAGCCTACTTTGATGTCTACGAGGCAGGCAAGGACATTCTACCTGCTCAGATTTTCTTTAGGGTAGCATTTTCTGAAAATGTACTCACTTTTAGGATGTCATCTAGATGCATCACTTCTTGATCCAGGTCCTGAAACTCTTTATACTGCTCTTTATGTGGCTCAAGAGCTAAGAGAAGCCCTTGCAAGGCCTCCTCAATGCTTCCATCGAGATAGGACTTATATCCTTCTGATTCCCCACTAATGGATCCCTCACACGGCAGCCTCTCTGGGGTCAGGGGTGTCTCTGCTGACGTAAGCCTTTTGACCAGCTGCTTCGTGATGTTGCCCTCATAGGTATCCAGCTCCACAGGCTTGAGTTCTGAGCCTTCATCCGTGTCCTGCAGGAGAGACACCGGCACACTCGTTTCTACAAAGACACGATCGCTCCCAGCATCGGAGATCTTTTGGCAAACTTCAGGAGCTGCCCTTGGGGTGTTCTTGTTCTCAGCCACCGCTCCCTCTCCGTGGGACAGCAGGTCCTTTGGCTCAGCAACAGAGTCTCTGCGGGAGTCGCTGCTGCTACAGTCCAGGCTTGAGCTCTGGGAGGACTCCAGGGTTCGGTGCTGGGTGGGGGTCACAGCGATGTCAGGGCTGGAGCTGACATGAGCAGACGAGGACTCTGCTGAATTGGCAGGGGGCACGGCGTCTTCGTAAGGCAGGTCACCAAAAGTGAAGGAGAGAGGCCGCTTCTCAGTGGCTGCTGTCCCATTTTCAAAGACATCATCTGGCAAATTTGACTGAAAAGATAATAGGGAGAAAATGTTTTTCATGCAGCATTGGAAAGAGGAAAAAAATAACAGCATGTGCCCAGGAAAGAAAAAGGCAAGGCAAAAGATTAAAGAAGCATTCAAGACTTGAGAGATGGAAAAAAAAATTTCAAATCAAACTTCCGCTTTCATCTGCCATAGCTCCTCAATTTCAGTGTGAAAACTTCTGGAAAACCTGGCCTCAGCATCTCTCTGCTAAATAGAGAGCTCTAGGAAATGATCTCCAGAGAGAGTCATGAATTCTGCTCACCCTGTATTCTCTCAAACAGCATTTCCAGTGCACTGCTCTAGTTCCTGTACCATGGCTCTTTTTAATGGGATTGTACGTAAGCCACCTTGTCTGCATTTTCCTGCTCATTACAGATTTCTATTCTACTTATTTTCTGACTTCTAAAGTAGCAATCTGTAAAACACAGCACAAAATTTTGCTCCAAAAGTTTCTCTAGTGTCATGGTGGTTAAATGGTGACAGTACCGTGCTATTTCTTTTTATCCAATGTCCTGCACATGGCATGGATATCTGTAACAATTGTTGAACAAGAGTTATACAGGAGTTCCATGCAACATGTTTCTGCTGAACTGAGTCAGCAAAATTGGTGGTGTATTGAGCAGGACACTGATCATTAAAGAAGCAAAACCAGCCTATGCAGACTCCAGACTTATCATGGCAGAAATATATATATAGATGTTCATCTCTGACTGACATATGGGGAAAAATCACTATAGGAGTCACAACCTGCCTATCTAACCTACAAACCTTGCTTTGTTATGTGGCCAGCTCATGGAAATGCATGGCACTGATGGAAGGCAACTACTATTTTGCTGACAATTTGCTGGAAAGAACTGTAGGTATCCACCTGTTGCTAAGCTTAAGGTTTAAGTGTCCAAAACTTGAAATTTTTTTCTAGTATTATTAGCAGCTTTTTTTTCCCGAAACATAATCACAGTCAAAAGTTTATTTCTTCTTTCCCTTGACATGGGCATGCTTTTAGCTTCTGAAAGTCATGTTACTAGGCAAATGTAGAGCGTCAATCAGCGCAGCAGGTGATTTTTAAGAACCCTGTTGGCTTGTACTCCTGCCCTGTTCTCTGCCCACAGACAGCTGATTTCTGATCATTATCTCTGTAGAAACCAAGAGGAATTTTGATTTAATGTGAGCTGCATGGGCTCACAGTTATGTCCTGCCCTCTAATCAGTCAGCAAAATGAGCAAGTTGCAACAGAGAGCGACACATGAAGCATGCGTGGGAATGGAAATGCCACACAGGAACTGAAAAACTCCTTCACCAAACAAAAACCAGGACTCACATATAGCTCTAGCCCTGCTTTTGGGCTTAGCCTGAGCGATGGCAGGTCACTAAAAGAGCGACTGCGACGAAGCTTGTCAAAGAAAGTGTCTTGAAGAGCATCTAAGATTGTCAACTTTGGCCTGTCTTGCAGGGGATGCAGCCATTTCTTCAACAGTTAAAGCAAAGAGGGTGTGAGGAAGGGCAAGTTAAATGAATGCTTTGCAGCAGAGTACTAAGTTACAGGCATGGGATGTGGCACTTGTAAAGTTAATCTCTGTACAGATGGCCTGATTAAGCATTCAGAATTCAATTCATGCAAAATGTAGGAACACCCTGTGAATATCTTCAGTACGGGGGAAATTTTATCACAGGATACTTAAAAATACTTGTGCTATAATAGTTGTTTAACTACTGTTGCAAAATGAAAACACATTTTTTAAAGATTATTCAAGCATCACAGCAGTCAGGCAGGAAGGATAGGTATGCATTAATTGGCCACATAGTTTCAAAGATGCCAGGATCATAGTCACCTTCTTTAAGGATTAGCAGCTAGGAATGCACTTGCTTTGTATGTATTTGTAAGGGTAACCTGCTGGAACCAGGGCAAAAAAAGCTGAGACACGTAAAGCAGTGAAATGTTTGCAGTGTTTGAACTGCTCTAAGGTTTCTTGTTACATAAACACAAAGCCAAACAGAGCTTACAAAGAATGAGTGGTCCTTGAAGGTTGGTGTTTCAGGAGTGCCTTGGCTGTACATGGACATTCTCCTCTGGAGAGCAGATGCCTTGCTCACATTTCCCGTGGATGGGGTCAAGTCTTCAACATCAAATGGGCTACAGATACACAAGTAAGAGGGGAGAAAATAAAAGGTTGTTAGGCTGAGCAAGGGGGACTTTCAGGTCAAAAGAAAGCATTTTTGAAAGGGTGGTTTATTAGCACATCAAAACCAAAAGGTAGCAAGATTTTAAACTGAAGCGTTTAAAGAAAATGTTGTTAATTAGATAGCAGTCTCAGAAGTGTGGTTTTTGGGTCTGATAAAAGTGTTCCTTCAGAAATCATTTATGTAGTGTAGTCTGATGTTATTCTTCTCACATGAAAAGTATTCTTGCATTTGAGTTGCCAAGTGTCACACATACTAATGAGAAAGGTGCTCAACTATTAATAGAGCTGTTGCATTGTAAAGGAAATCAGGAGCTGTTATTGCTGCCTTCATGTTTATTGCATTGCAAGACACAGCACACATGACTGTAAAAAGTTAAATGCATCAATGCTTCTTCAGAAATGACATTTACTTTTTTCATTAAAATGCAGTGAGAATTGGGTTTGTATCCTAAGGCTACCAGCTCACCTATGCTGACCAATGTGAATAGAAAACACCAAGAGATTTCCCATCACTCTTGTGGTGTATGAAGCCCTTAAAAGCCAGCTTTTCAAGATGGGCCAGCTCCTAACTTTGCTATGCTAGTGTAAATTCATAAAATGCTTTTTAAAAAACATTTTTAAAAGCATATATTATATATAAATTATATATATAAATTATATATATAAATTATATATATATATGAGCACTCAGTTATATCCCATTTTTAAGCTTTGAAGTAAGCTTTAGGCAATTCTGAGATCTATCATCACTAAGCAGTTCCCATACCTTGTAATGTTCTTACCAAACCTAATTTAACAGCTGAAACTAGGCACAGTCCGCTTTACCACAGGAAAACCAAGCAAACTGTGGCTGACCATGAACTAACTCTCATATACCAAACTTGGGCCACAATTCCTTCACAATCTTCCTTGGCAGGGAAAAATATGGAGAGAACAACCCACATGGATGAGCCATTTTTCTTTGGTTGAAGTCTTACAGCTGATTGATTGATTGATTGATTGACTGACAAACTGACCAACAAGTTGTACTTACTACCAGGTGATCTCAAGGTTCAGCTTTACTGTGCCAAGGTCATTAATGTCTACTGCAACCACCTGAGGCCGAGCTGCAAACAGGTCTTTTGTCTCACAGGTTACGCTTCCCACAAGGATATGAGTAGCAAGCCCTTTAACTTCTGTGACCTGTAAGAGACAAGAACAGGATATTTAGGACCACAAAGGGCATTGCACACCTTAATCCCAAGAAAATAATTTTGATTGTCTGGCCTGGCCCCCTTGCCAAAAAGCTTCTAAAAATATGATTGTCTGTTTTATTATGTAACGAAAAAGTCTGGGTTTGGTGGTGGTTTTGTTTTAGCTTTTTTTAGGAAATGCATAGTTGCATATGATCATGATTCCATGTTTTATGTTTTTTATAGGAGTCAGAAGAGGACAACCATACTAAGGGGCTGTCTAGTCTGATATTTGATCTTTTGCACTAATGATAACCAGAGCCCAAGGGAAGAGTGAGAACAGGGAGGCCATAGAGTGTCTCAGCAGTTGACAAATTCCTGACTGGGAATCTCCTGATGTAACTTGTCTAATTAGTAATTCCCAAGGGAGCTCTCTTGCTCTCTTTTGTAACTCTGAAGCCATGTAATTGTTTGCACCAAGGATGGCCTTTGGTGAGGACTTCCACAGATCTACTGTTGAGGAACCACCTCTGTCTATGTTGTTACAGTAGGAGTATAGCACTATTCATATTTAGAGATATATTTGCCTGGGAATTCAGAGTGACAGTTCTATATGCAGCTCCTACACAAACCAGCCTTCGGCTGTTTGCTTGAAAGTCAGTTCTTGAGCCTTTTATTTGAAAGTGTTTGGACATAGTCCAAAAAGAGAAGAGAATATACGCATTAACCTTAATAATACTGGGATCCTTGTGTACTATAAAAAGGGGTTCTCTCCTAACTTTCCACCTTAAACCTGTGTGTTAGATTGAGGAGAATGACTCACCATGTGTCACAACTTGCATTTCACTGAAAACCTACTGTCTCACGGATCTGGTTGTGGGTTTTGTAATCACCTGCAATTTTTTCATAAAATCATTGCAGTGTCTAAGTGGGCCATTTCCCCTAAGACTTTCAAGACATTCTTCTGTTTAAGCTTCCTAACCAGGGACGTCTGGAATGGCTTCTAGAAGCAGTTTCTAGACAGGGGTCAGAGAATGGGTATCTAGGTAGAAGGCTTGTTAGAAAGAAAGCATATGGACTTCCAGCCAGGAGGAAACTGTGTTGGGACACTGGGGGCAATGAAGAGATGGAACAGTGATGGAAAGTCTCCAGTTTGGGAAGAAAATCTCTCCCACAGCTCTCACAAACTGATTAGTCTTGTACTATCTACACTGGACAATACTACAGCACTTTAGTAGGTGTGTCAGAAATATTAATTATGGCTTGTTTCTAAAGAATTTAATGATCTGCTTCTGTGTTTTTGCTGATGGTGCATGAGAAGGCAGGTTCTTGACTCCTGCCTTGCTTGCAGGCAAAAGAGTCAGCATGCATACCTTAATGGAGATCAGTCCAACAATGAGAGGGAGGAAAACCATCTCTTCTCCATCCCAGCTTTGCTTGCCGTTCACTTCTATCTTGCCTTTCAGTTTCCAGCGCTGGCGACCGTAACGCATGAAAATCTAAAAAAGAAAAATCCTCTCATTTTCTCGAGAAATCTGTTCTTGTGATGCACAAATAGCAGAAACAGAACTGGGGAGAGACTCTGAGAAAGGCTGGAAGAGTTATGTGCCATAGGTGGAGGAAAACCATCTCTTCTCCATCCCAGCTTTGCTTGCCGTTCACTTCTATCTTGCCTTTCAGTTTCCAGCGCTGGCGACCGTAACGCATGAAAATCTAAAAAAGAAAAATCCTCTCATTTTCTCGAGAAATCTGTTATTGTGATGCACAAATATCAGAAACAGAACTGGGGAAAGACTGAGAAAGGCTGGAAGAGTTACGTGCCATAGGTCCTGCCCTTCCACTTCCCATTGAGTCAGGAGAAATCTACTGGAGGATCTCTATCTCTCAGCTCTCCTAATTGCTCCTTTTGGTAATGGACCCCTCATTCAAGTTTTTAACTTCATGTAGCTTGATGACTCATAACAAATCTGCAAGGCATTTAATTCCATTTACAGGGAAAGTGGCAGGGCAAGGGAGATTTGGGAGGGCAGGATGAAAGCATCGGTGGTCTATCCTAACATCTACAACTTGTTGGATCATCTGCCTTTCCAGGCAGGTGAGCTTTTGGCCATTCCCCATCAGAGACCATCCCAGCTGTGAGGTTTTGGTTGTCTGATAATGGAAATTAATGACATCCATAGTGCAGTAACCCGATTTGAAGCATCAAGGGCAGGAAGACCACTTTGGGCTAGCTGGGAGACACCTGCACCTCTGTGACTGCACAGAGGAAGCAGGAGTCATTTGTCACAGGGAATGAGAGTGGAAACAAATCAATCTATGATCGAGGCAGCTAGGAAGTACTGGTTGGAGGGATCCATTATCAATCCACTGCAAATTTCTTGCAAGGTTAGCTCTGTTCTGGTAGAGCTGGAGGCTTTTATTTTAATCCATCTCTAATTAAGACACTCCTGATGATCTCTACTGAAACACTGCAATGACCAGAGACCCTGATGCAGCCTCACAGCAGGTAACATCTGGGTCTCAAGACATGGTTATTCAGTGTCTTTCTGCCACTTAGCTTTGTGATGTAGTAGAGCCTATGCATTCAGTAAAGGATGCTTGCAAGGATGTGCTCCATTCGCCCTACGTGCATGGGATGGGGCATATGCTTTTTTCCAGGGGTATTATACACTTTTGTCACAAATAAGATTTTTAAAAGCTTAAAAAAAAAAAAAAAAAGCTCAAAGTTCTTCTAACAGCTATCACCCAGTTCTCTGAATGTAAAATCCAGGTCTTCTGACAGATGCCCTGACAAAAGCAGACATACAGAGAACGCAAGGTTTTTCAGAGCACATATGGGAAAAATAATAGCTGTTTATTGAGGTGCTGATGTGAAAAGGTTTTATTCATCATGATGTAAAAAGCAGCAGAGGTGTGCCTTCCTTTTGGTTCTTTTGCTATTTAATAAACAAACTCATGCAGACATACCTCATATTGATCTCCTGGGCAGAGCCGAGCGAAGCCAGCCAGACCTGAGAAGGAAAGACACAGAGGGGCTGTGGGAGGGCCTGGGCTGCCAGGCATGGCTGAGCCCAGAAGTGGGGTGCAGTGGGGTGCCCAGATTCACACTTGGATAGAAGAGACCAACACTCTCCTGCAGCCCCCCAGCTGCTGTTTATATCCCCCCTCTTACTGCTGCCTGTGCACCCTCTGAACCAAGACAACCCACCATCTTAATTTTCTTATTTTGTGTAAAATTCACTGGGCTGTGGTTTCTTGCACATGGAAGATTTATACCTTCCAGCTTTTTTCCCTGTTAGAGCCTAAAGTTTCTTTTTATATAGTAACTATAGAAAAAGGAGAAACACCTCTCTGATGTCATCTGGCTTCAGACACTCAGCTGAGAGCCCCTCCCATGGCGAGGTGTAGGCGAGCTGCTGATCCCCCTGATCCTCCTCAATGCTGTGTGACCAAGCTCCACACTTCAACACAGATCCCTTTTTTAGTACATCTTCAGAGAGACACAGCAAGCAACAGGGGCTCCTTCTGCTTGGTGTTTCCATAACATTATCATTCCCATAATAGCTGAGTGTCTTTCAATAGTAAGTGCATCACAAAATATGACTGACATCTGTAATACCAGATTAATCCCATCTTTCCCCAGAGCAGGGGAAGTAGCACAGCAAAGCACTTGTGATCTGTGTTTGGTTTTCGGGTTTTTTAAGGTAGGACATAACAATGCTACTTTTATATCAGCACTGTGCATATGAAATGAAAGTTTCCTGAGGCTCCACACTGAAATCCAAGGGGAATTACCACCCTGCTCCTGGCCTGCTGACCTGCTTTTTTACAGGATTCAACTGGTTGTTTTTCTCAAAGAAAGAGCTTATCCTTTCTCACAGATTCCCCTCAGAATGTAGCCATTGCACTTGTTTTGGTATAAAAACTTAGCCAGCTTTGCCTGTGTGAGCCTAAATCTATGCCTCTACTGTTGCAGTGTCCAAAGAAACCGTCTTGAGGCCACATACAAAGCCTGTGGCAGAGATAGGAATGCCCCAACGCAACACACAGGAGTGTGCTAAAATCAAGAAAAGTAAAAGGAATCCTAGTGCTGGTTGTATTTGCATGAATTAGTCCTGCTAGCTGTACTGTAGGAGCAACTCAATCCCTGCATGCAGTCATGGGCTGTCCCCGTGATCTGCTTATCTGCCTCTTCCATTTCTTTGACCAGAAAATAGTTTTCTTTGCTCATCTTAGTGTTCAGCAGAACAGAGAGGCCCTTGCACAGAGCTCATATTACCAATTCCTTTCTAATTTATTTACTGTTAATAAATAATTTAAGATTACTAGCACTCTACCACTGCTTCTCTCTCCCCAGGCACGCTTTTATAAGTGAATTTGATCTCTCCTGGGACACATCACCAAAAGCATGTGAGGAAAACAAAAGGTCCTTTTTTTGCCCAGTATATGGGGAGGGTGGGTGAGGAAACTCCAGCTTAAAACTCCATATAGATGTTGAAGTCTGTGAGCTGTGACTGGCCCAACCAGGCTGGTCAAGTCTTCTCAGCATGATGAAGAGGAAGCTAAATGCTGACTTGACAATAGGGCATAAGTACTTTCACAGGAAACAACAGGGGACAGGGTCATCACTTTGGTAAGGAGGCAGGGCCACCTGGAGCTCATGCAGCATGTGCAGCTCTGCTGGTGTGCAGGATGCTGGACTCCTGGCTGCTGGTGTGGGCTCTGTGTCACAGAGCCACTGGTGTGTCAGGCCAACATATTGGCCTCCCTCGAGTGAAACATCTGGGCTTTTCACTTCCTGCTGTCCTGGCTCTTCAGACAGCTATAAGGGCAATTTCCTGAACATCACAACAGGACATGCAGATTCCATACAGGAATTTCCACACTGGGTTTCCCTGGTAAATTTCAACAACTGATTAATCCTGACCAGTTAGCTAAGCCTGCTGGCACATTTATTATCTTGATTTTAAAAAATGATTAGGCTTTTTTTTTTTCTATAAATATCAGTCATAAAAGCTCTGTGCAGCTCCCCTGCTTCCTGACAGCATTGTGTAGGTTGGCTTGCTTTCAGTGTAAGTGACAGAGGGCACAAAATAAAAATAACTTTCGCTGGAATGGCTAGGAACAGATAAGCTTTGGGGAGAGGAATGCTTTGATTTTAAATTAGATCCTAAAGTTAGCTGGATATGCTGCAGTATAACTTAAGGGAAAACTTGCTGTGTGATCTGCAGGCTTTTTTGCCAGAACTGTTGCAAGCCTTAGCAATAGCAGTGGCTGTATTGTCCTATAGGATTCCTATTCCTAGGGAAAACTATCTAGATAGAAATCTCAGATGCCCTAATTAGAGAATACTTAATATGGAATTTCTCTGCTGTTTTCTAATTTGGGCTTCTTTACATGCTGCAAACTGTGTTCAGAAGGAGCTGCTGATTGTGCTCTGCTCCTGCACATGAGTGCAGTACCTGCCTTCTCCAGAGCCCTTGAGTTCTGCCAGAGGATTTGGCAACCAAAAGAGAATGGGCCAGACCTCTTCACCCAAGATATTTGTGACACTGTGACACCTCCAGCACGTGTCCAGCTGCCAGGAACTGTGCACTGCATTTACAGCAAGTAAAGAAATGCTCCAAGGCAGCTGGAAAATCCCTTTACACACTCTGTGACATTGTTCATTCAGCATGTCCATGCTGTGGTTCTGCTGTGGGTTCCTGGACAGAAATATCAGTCTCAGTTTCTGTGTGTTCATCTAAAACCTGAGGGATGGAGCTAGGAGAACTCCAACATCTGCTGCAATTGTTTTCTATAATATGAGAGTGCAGAGTAGCTATTTTAATTTAATCTAAGATTAATCTTAACCTTCTGCAATGCAATAGGAAACAACTGTGACAAGGCAGGCAGAATCAAAACCTTGCATGAGATTTGTGAGCTCTCAAAACTCCACCAGCAATACTGTGGATGTTTTAAATGGCAAGATATCAAGTGAAGAATTAAGAGTTCATGAATATTTAGATGCTTTGTTTTATAGAACTATTCTCATGCCAGTGACTACTGATCCAAAAAAGATATCCCCTCCCAGTGTCTTCTTTAAGACATTGAGCCTTAAAGGGACAACAGCATTAGCAATACCTGATGATCCATTGAGGCTTCAAGTAAAACTGATTCCATTGTATTCAAACCCATAAACTCCCCTGTCATAAAGACAAGGAATAAAATGGAAAGGTGAATGCCATCAGAGTTATCATCCTAGAGTTATCTAGGAAAACTATCCCCAGCTTTTTGCTTTTTTTACATTGGGTCAAAAATAGTACTGGTCAAAATTAGCAAAAGTAAAGGAGTTGGAAATAGCTGATATCAAATTAAGAAGTATTTTAAATTTCTAAATTCAGCTCCATGGCAATTCAGATAATTTCCCAGTCACCTTCTCAAAGAATTACTGAAAATAGAAGCAAAAATTGCAGCAGTCTTCAAAATTGAATTGCTTTGGCTGTTGGGAGGAGTCTTTGTGGGAGGTAATTAGTCTAGAAAACAAAAAGCAGAACCTCAGAAAGTGTGTAAGCATTGGTGTTCCTGTTTCTGTAATCCTTTCCAGTGGGTAGAGGAGTGAACTGGGGCTTTGAAGGCTCAGCAATGGGTGGGAAACCCCACCTGTCATAAATGCATGTCACACAGCACGTCTCAATTCCCTCACCAACATGTGCAGCAACTGCTACTGTTTCTGAGAAAGAAGGGAAAGGTGAAGAGGCACTTACCTTTCATCTTGATGCAAAACTCCCCCAATAGGTTTTCCAGCTCTGATTCTATGGTACACATGTTCTGTGTTGGAAAAAAGAACAGTGAGGGCAGACAAAACTTTGGGATTTTTTTTTTAAAGGTCTGTTGGTAAGGATAGATTCAAGATATTTCGCAATAAAATCAATCTCAGAGCCATCCTTCTAGTTTAGCTAGGTCTGGCCCTAAAAAATGGCAGCTATGCCTGCTTTATTTTGACACTGCAACCCTGTGCTTCTCTGCTGCTGCATGCAAATCCTCCTGACAGCAAAAGGGAAGCTTTGGCCCTTGGAGCGTAACCTGCTCACTGTTCTAGTCCTCTCCAGCCAGGACTTGTGCCAACAGCTCCAGCTCTATGCCAAAGTGGCTCCCAGAATGATTTAATCACTCAAGAATCATGGACTACATCAGGAATGAAGGCTGTGAGAGACTGGGTATTAGCCCCTCTCCAGTTCTTCCTTCAGGTTTTGGACAGTTATCGCAGCTTGTGTGCTGGGAAGTCTGCAACACTATTAGACTTGCTCATCATCTCCTGCCTGTTTAATAAAATAGATTTTAATCACAGCAAGTACAACAAACAGGATGCAGCATATGTCTCTAGGCACATAGTTTCCAGTCAAGCTGCCATCCGTCCCTACATCTGCAGGTGGGAAGGAGGTAGTTGGAGTTTAAGTAGGTTTGGGGCAGATTTATGCTTTTGTGCTGCAGTTCCTAGGTATAACCCTGCTCTCAGAGAGTCTAAACTGTTCTTTCAAGGAACTCTTTGGGCCTGTGTAACCTGTCTTTGTCAGTCATCAGCTATTCACCTGAAGTAAAACAAATACTAATTCTTCTTTGATGGGTTTTCTTTTATTTCTTCTATCTGGATGAAACTCTCCCTGAAATTAGTGGCAAAGTTCCCATGGCTTTCCAACAGTGTGAGAGTGAAAACAATGAACTGATGAGGATGTACCTCTGTGTATTCCTTGTAGCTCCTGTTGATTTCAGTCAAACTCTCTCGAGCTGCTTTGCTGGCAGGAGACATTGCAAAAGCTTGCTTCATTTTGCTGGCACCATCACAGAGACGTCTTTGGATACAATAGGCTTCATAAAGCTCATCCACCTAGCAGGAACAAGGAAAGTGTACTGAAAAACCGCAGAAACCTCAGCAAAATAAAGCCAACACAATGAAGTAATTTGCATTAAAAGAAAACTCAGCCAAACCATTATATCCAATGGAGGGGCTGAGGAAATGAAACTGTGATAGTGTTACAGTCTCTGGAAAAGAAACACAATATGAAAGTAACTTCTACTGTAAAAATCTCAGTAGAGCAACAGTAGATGCCAGCAATTCACCTGCTTGCCCTGCATGCCTCTAAGCATTGCCTCTTGTGTTCTCCCCATCATACCAGTGAGGCAGGAATGCAGCCAGCTTCTCAAACATCTCACTGTGGAAGACTTCTTTAAAAGGCAACTGCAATGCCCACACTGCTAAATGCAACTGGAAGTGGTAAATGGCACATTTAGCAGGGTCAGCAGTGGCTTTGGTTCCCTAATATCAGCCATGGATCAAGGCTGTTGCAATATTTGACTAATAGGTAGTATTTGAAGCTGGGAGTGATATTTTCAACACTTGCTGTCCATCCTTCAGAATCTGGGAGTCATACTAGGAATCAGCACAAGTAAAGGGCTTATAAACATCTGATGTCAAGCTAAAAAAGTATTTTGAACTTCAACTCCTCCAGACATTCACATCTACTAATTTTCTTACGTTCCTTTGACACAACTTAGGGACCCAACATATTGCAAGCACTCTGGAAGTTTTGCAGAACATAGTCACGCACAGTTTGAAACCTCACCTGGATCTAGCTTCAGAGGGGCAATGGGTTTACACACCTCATGCTTTGGTTTCCTTTTTCCCTCTAATCCTTGTATCAAACACACACATTTACTCCAACTGAGTCATATATGTACATATATACAACAGCTATATATAGTGGTTTATGTTTTTATAAACTAAATCTGCCAGATACAGATGATGTGGGTTTTCTAACCTGACTATCAGGGTGAGGAGAAGGACAGGAATGGAAGAAGCTGTCTCTTCTTTCTGCTTCTAACATCCCTCCTAAAACAGGATGATATTTGGGTTTTACCTAAAATAACTATTTCCATTGTTATCTCTGAAATCAAGAGGTCATTCTGTGTGTCCCACAGTGCTCCTGCTCAGCAATGGATTTTCATGGCATAATTTCTTTCTGTGAAAGTATCCAGCACCTTGGCCTCATCAGTCTGTGACTTTGTGTGCTGCATTAGAGATGAGCCTGATGTGACAATCCAGGCATGTTTCAAATCCCATTTTCCAAGCCTGCATAACCTCTAACAAAAAGTGCTGTTGCTAATTTGTTTGGAACGGGACTTGTCTTCCTGATGGCTTCAAAGCCTTGGGTCAATTTTTACAAGACTATCTTGGATAACTGGTAGCTGAAGCCTCTGACCTGAGGGCACCCTACCCAAAACAGGGAATGCTTTGCAAAGTGAGAGAGTTCAGCATAAGTTAATGACAACAAAGGTAGCATTTTACCATTTTGAAGTTACAAAAGAAGCTTTCTGCACTCATACTCATCCTGTTTCTCTTGCAAGCCAGCAAGCTAAAGACAGCTACTATAAATAGCTGTCACTTGGTATTTACTTCTGACATTGAAGTGGAGCCTTGGTCTGGGATTGATATCCTGCTCCTGCCCATGTAAGTGTGGCTAGGATATGCTCATCTGCTCCCCAAGTATGTGGGATCTGCTGTGGTGCACCCCATTTTCCTTGCTTTGCTTCCCTTGCAGAGCAGTGGTAGATAAAAGACAGAGGGCATCTCTGTGTCCCTGATTAAACACTGCTGAAAAAACCTTTTCTATCATTAGAAACAAAGATGTTTCTTCACCTGCCCAAGCCTGTGGGCTTTCATGCTACACACTCAGTTCTTTTTGTCTCTGTTGCCATGGGCTACAGAGAGTGAACTCATGTAGTTGGCAAGCCTGAGTAACACTGACCAGCGTTACCTCTCACGTTTGGTGCTTTTCACTCTTATTATAAACCCAGAAACCATTAGCTCTGAGCAGGCTGAAGTGGGAAGGATTTGAATGGAAATGTTCTTCAAGCACTAATTTTTGCCATTCATGTTGCCAGCAAGGGAGTAGGTGGCTTGGGGAACAAAATCTCAGTCTATCACCTCATGATTTATATTTTTATTTTCAGCTCCAAGAGAAAGAGAGGACTGAAATTAAAAGGTTTGGATAGGTTGTCATAATTAGAGGACTTGAAGCTGCACAAATGCTTTTTAAATGGCTCTCAAAAGACATTTCATCTGTCAAAAATAATTCATTCCTTTGTCAAGCTCAAAAAAGCAACTAATCACTAGCAGATATGTTTATAAGTAAGAGAATACCTGCCATGGATTTCATCCAGCTCTAAAACATATTAGTGTAAATCACAAGTACCTCCACCGATATTCTCACCAATGCATTCAAGTGGATGTGGGCCCCAACCCATGCAGCAAAAGCATTAGCAGCGAAATCCAGGAATAAATCCAAACTTGCTGCTGTGTGTGTTAGAGATAACTGCTGAATTAAATTGCTTTCAGATGTAACTCTCCTACCTAAATAAGCATGCTGTGAGATAGATTTTCCCCAGCAAGTCTCCAACCCTATGTTTTCTCTGTACATAAAAGTCTGTGGGAGTGTCTTGGGGCATGGCTGGACCTTGGGGTCCATGTGGAAACCCTTTCTTTGGCTCTGACCACCAGCCCATCATGGAAAAAACAGCCAATCTGGGAGCGGCCTCCGCAGCACAAAGGGGTAGCAGGAGGCCAAGGGTTTGTTTCCTCAATAATATAGGAACAGATGCAGAAGAAAGATGATAGGAGGGAGCTCATTACCTTGCTAATGTGGAACTCCAGCCTTCTCATGTATCTCTCAACTGCTTTGATTTGCTGAAAGAAAGGAAAAAGCAGAGGTGAGGCACCTTTAAATAAATCAGTAAGACACTGCCACGCTAGCTCTGCTAGACCCCATGGATCTGAGATACTCCTCCTTAAAACACACAGGATTTCCTTGACCAGAATCAGTTGTCCCACCCTACTACTCTTAAGCTGCTGACAATGGAGCTCCTTTAGTTCTTTACCTAATGTATATTTTTAAATGTAAGTTTTCATTTGATGGGATATCTCTAGGTTTTTCTGATTATTAAAAAAAACAAACAAAAAACACCAAAAAAACAAAAAAAAAAAAACCCCAAACCAAAACAACAACACCAAGAACAACAAAAAAAAAAAAAAAAAAAAAAAAAACCAAAAAAAAACCAAAAAACCAAAGAAAGCAGAGCTTTTTTAGCTTAAAAAAATAATGTTTTCAGTACTTTGAAATCCCATATTAATATTGATCAGGTTTTGCCTTTCAAGATCCATTGTCTTCCTTAGCAAGCTCATTTTGAGAATAAACTCATGCTTGGCATTTTCAGACTTTCTCAGAAAATGTTTTTGAAGGACTTCTTCCACCCAAATTCTCCTGCAGGGAAAATGTATTTTCAGTTTTTCTTTCTTCAGAACTCGCAGGAGCAGGAATGAACTGGGGTTTGACCTGGATCCCCCCCAGCCCCCTGGTGCACTGCTATCAGCCCCCATCTGACTGGAGCTGGCTAAGAGAATTGTACAAGGGAATGGATTTAATGGCTGTCAGCTGACAGAAAAAGGAAGTCCCTCCTCTGCTTCCTTCCTTTCTTGCCTGGAAGGGGTCTCTCTCTGTCTGTGCCCATCCCAGAGCCAGTGTGACCTGGCAGACCTCAGAAAAAGGGTTGGTGGGGTATGTTTCACGGCAGATCAGTGAGCACACTGTGTTTGATGCTGCATTAATGGGCAATACCAGAGCCCCTTGGAAGAGGAGGGGAGTGGGACTTCTTCCTTTG
This sequence comes from Onychostruthus taczanowskii, assembly GCF_017590055.1. Lineage (NCBI taxonomy): Eukaryota > Metazoa > Chordata > Aves > Passeriformes > Passeridae > Onychostruthus > Onychostruthus taczanowskii. Next base: position 7,380,907 of record NW_024500239.1, on the reverse strand, counting down.
AAAATGTAGGTGTTGGCGTGGCTAGCAGATCCCTCTGAGAAAGATTTCCATGTACACTGTATGGATATTGCAAAGTGAGTGTTCAAAGGAATAGCATACCTTATCTAAATCGTACAGGACTCCCTGCAACAGAGAACACAAAACTGATTAATTTTGCAACACGATAGCACCATGAGAAAGTAGTGTTTGACACTCATCAGAACACACAAACAAGACAATGGCTAGAAGGGAAGAAGAGCATCAGTGAAAATTCCCTGTATCCCACACCAATCCCTTGGCTGCTCAAGCACCTCAAGAAGGCCACTGTGCATCTACACAATGAAAAAGCACAGCACGTACCAGGCGTGAGTTTCTTTTCATGTCTTTTAACTGAGTAGTCAGCTTATCCAGCTCTGTCTGGTGAACTTCCAGGTACTCACTGCAAACACAAACCAGAGAACGATGCATGAGCTCTGCAGCACATACCAAGCTGGCTGATGACCATCCTAAAAGAAAATCTGCCTGACAAATGTCTTTCCTCACTGGATGTGTTTACAGACAAAAAACTCATTTACGTTGATCTGTCCTAAAAGCAGCTCCCTGCTGCCTTTTTGGGAATAAATAGGAGTGCACTTATTTAACTGCGTAAGAGCTCAGTGTTCTCTTTACACTGAACAACCAGTTTCAAGTAAGCTAATCTGCTGCTTAGTTTATGGGCTGGTGCCTTCCAGTCGCTACGCCTGTATCTGGCTGATTAAAGCCCTGTTATCATCCAGGATGTTATCTGGAAGGCAATACAAGCTTTTGATAGGACTCTAGGAAACTCAGGGGAAAAAAAAATCGGATGTTGAAATCCCAGAAGCTTTGGAAGCTTTTCTCAAAATGTGAATGGAAATGGGATTCTGCCTCCTATATTCCTGTTTCCCATACAAATATTTTAGACATTAAGTGTCACAATCCAGACTTCAAGAGGTGTATGTTCGTCTCTTGTGAGGAAGGATCCCTGTTTTTGTTTCTCTAGGCTCTAAAATGTCACAGAAAGCTTCAGTCAACAAGCAGGATAAAAGCTCTTACTCCAGGCCACTCTTCAGGGCTCGGTAGACCTCTTCCATCCTTTTAGGCTGGGGTTCTTTGGGCGTGGTGCTGTTCTTATGGCCCAAATTATGCATTTTCTTCACCTTTGCTTGGGGCTTCTTGAGCGCTGAGGAATTTTCAATAAAGGAGTTACACCTGCAAAATGAACATCAAAGAAGAAGAAATCCCTATAAATCATAGAAATCTCAAAGGAGCGTAGCTTGAAGAAATCTTCTGATATTATCTCTGCTAGCAAAAAATGAATCTGCTTCTGTGCCTGCCAGTTAAAGGTCTGCATTTCTTTATGGGTTAAGAATCTGAGCAGCCTGGGATATGTGCTTCCCAAGACATAAGTGCTTGGCCGAGTATGAGTCTCATCAGACATTTCTCTGTCTTACACCATGCCTGTCCTAACTCACATTAGAGAGACCATGAGAGAGCTGAGCTACATCCAGGTGCTAAACAGAAAGGGGAGCCCAGATAATCTCAGGTGCAAAGCCTGCGGGTCCTAAGGAAGATTGAGATTTGATTAAGAAAGTTTCTGGAGAACAGCATCACACCACAGGTCTTGAGTATGGAGTGTAGGCCAAAGTGAGGACAGCTGTGCTGCACACAGGTGCCTCTTCAGGGACTGTGCTGGTGGGTAGGTCAGCATCTAACAACCATCATTGACTTGGGCTGACAATGGGAGGCCCTTTTCCTGCTGTTACTCCTCAATTGCTAACTGGTGGTCTGGCACTGGGAGACTACACAAATTAAAATCAATAGTAAAGTAGTCTTTGGGAGAATCCAGGACTGCATGGCTTGGGCATGACTGTCTCAAAGCCCTAAGTCCTGTGTAGCTAAGGGGCAGTGCACAGAAAGGCTCCGCAGCCAAGTTCAAGGAAACAGCTTTGTTTTGGATTTGTAGTTGTGCAGCAATGAGAAAACTGCCTTTTAGGCAGCAGTGGTCTTAAAAAGGAGGTGATGTCAAGTGTATCATGTGCAGTGTTCCTGCACATTTCACATGTTGAAAAGATCACTGCATAAGTTAAAATGGTTCTCTGAAACTCTCTCACAGCTCTGAGGCATGTGAGGAAGCCCTGCATTAATGGGGGAGAGGCAAACAGGCAGAGGGTTACAGCTTAGTTATACAAAAAATATATAGAGACATTTTAGCCTAGGACACTTGGTTTGGCAGAGAGTCAGAGAGAAAGAAGTCCTCTCTCACCTCCTTTCCCCCTTCATCCCCGTAAGTCCAGAACTCCCTTACAGCCTGATTTTGAAATTACCCTTAGAGAGCAAGGGCACTTGCCTGGACCGTCTTTCCTGAAGCCCGCTGAAGCCAGCAAAGGACTGACTTCTAATAATCCCATTAGGACCTCCTGGAGAGAATGAATGTGATCCTATTGACATGATGTCAGGGAGCCTCGGAGATATTCCTGAAAAACAACAGAAAGCATGTCACTGAGGGTGGAATTACAGTAAAAGGCAGGCAGTGAGGCCAGACAGCCTGGTGTCCATCCATGATATTAAGGGGTACCTGAACCCCACGAGGGGCTGCAAGCCAGGGCACAAATCTGTTTGCATTTCCAAATGATCCCCACTCAAAACCAAAACAATCCTATTTTAACTCCTGACTTCCAGCCCAGGGTCAACTGAAAAATGTACCAGAGACACAAAGAGGGTCTGGATGCAGGACTAGAAACCAGATACTTCAATGTGACAATCCCAACGCCATTCCCAACTTCTGCCATGCCTGGCATGCTTCACCCCCAGCCCCAGTGTCCCCATCTGTCCTGGGAACTATTATGGGAGCATGCAGAGCTCTTAGGAGGCACTCACCATCACTGCAAAGTGTGATTATACACAGTAATAATTTTTAAAAGGATTGATACATCATGAATGCCCTGCAGCTCCCCTTTGATCCTTGCTCCCATGGCTGTTCAGCCCAGGGGCTGCTGACAAGGAAGACATGGTGGGTATGTGTGCAGCCATGACATGCCGTGATGAGAGGGATGCCCTCCACCGTGAAGAGAGAGGAGTAAACAAGCTGCAGGCACTGTATGCTCTGCATTTCATGTGTCTGGGGCGGGGGGGTGCTCAGCAGGGAGGAAGCCCTTGCCCTCTGTGTGCTCATTTCCAATGCCCAGCTTGGCATCTGCACTAAACTAGGATGATTTCAATCCATCCACAAAGAAATAGTAGAGAAGTGCTACAGTTCACAGCAGCTCTATCTGCTGCCACAAGGGAAAAGGGGGATGCCTTTATCTTCCTTTTCTCCTTAATCCACTGTTTTTCTTGTCTCTGCCCTCGGCAGACAATTAAATTGATTTTTCTGCTGGCTTGGTTTTGTGCTGCTCTGGTAACAGGAATGGCCCCACCAATTTGTGAGGAGCACCACGGCCAACACAGGCCAGGCAGCAGGGCAGGAAGCAGGAGGAAAATGGGGATGCTGGAGAAGAGGGGGCTGGTCAGTGGGTGCTGCCAGACACAGCTCCCCCATCCTGCAGGACCCGTCCTCCCCCTGCCTCCATCCTTCCTGGGATGTCAGTTCAGCTGATGACACCACTGTGCTGTGAAATGGACTGAGAAACTAGGCCAGCTTAAAAATAATCTGACAGAAAATGAAAAAGAGGGGTTTTAGCAGTTCTTTTCCATCTATTTTAAAAGCTGGACCCAGCCTGCCCCATGGCCCCAGTTCATTTCACTGCAGTAGCCAGGCTGAGGGATGAGCTTGGCAATGAAGCAGGATGGTATGGCAGGGGCTGGAGCTGCCTGCAGGCAATGGAGCTGATGCTCTGTGAAACTCTGACCTACAGGGCTGAGGGGTGACAGCAAGTCTAAACCGCCCTCTCATCCCCACAGGTCAGGAATGACTGCGAGTGCCCAATAAAACAGCCATTTGTGAAAGCCAGAGATCTACAGTGTGAGCCTTCACAACTGAACATATTTATTAATGATAAGCACCGGAGCTACGTGGTGCTTGCATGGCAAACATTCACTGCAGAAAGCAAATATGTGGGGAAACATTGTGCACTGCTCAGTTATATTTAATTTGGAGCATTAAACTGGGCAAATACAAGTACTCTTTGGTGTGGCAGTAGGTGCCACGGCAAACCACTGTTTCTCTTTGGAGAAGATTGCATTGCCCAAGGAGCAGCTTTGTCAGGAATATTTCTGCAAGAACTCTGCCAGAAACACTTCTTCCAGTCCCAGCATTGCCAGCACTACTGCTAATGAGACATTTTCTCCATTGCACAACCCAACCAGAGTACATCTTCCTGTTTTGGAAGTGAGGGCTGTCCCCCTGACTGAACAGACTCAGAGATACCACACGGGGTGCAGTCAAAGACGGGGTGCAGTCAAAGATGGTTTTCTCCTCCCCTGTGGTCAGCAGGTAATGGCATTTCACCATTCGTGTTCCTGTCTAGCCCAGATGCAGCCCACTCAGCTCGGGGCTCAGAGAGTTTAACTACAGCAAGGATAAACCCCTGGGACGCAGACGCTGCTCTCAGGCAGAGGACCATGAGCACCTCTATTGGGCAGAAACCCACAGAAAGGGGAGAGCATGGAGGAGCAGAGACGCTCTGGAGTAGCTGCTCCTCACAAACTCAAAAGATGCCACAGTTAGGATGCACTTTGTCTAACTCACACAGGGATAAACATACTCCAGCCACAGCTGGAGGTACTTGAGTCTTTGGTCAATGAGAGCCCAAATTTGGCTCTGTACTCATCCCTACATGCATGAGGCTCTCTGCACACCTCTGCAAGGCTGAGCTGTGCTCAGGCTTGCTGACACCTGGCACAGCACTTGCAAGAAGGCATTTTGCAGCTTCCAGGGTCAAACCTCACATCCCTATAGGTGGTACAGAGTTTCCCTGTGCCAGCTTATGCTAACAGCTCAAACTCCACAGAGAGCCACCTCCTGCAAGATAGAGTGGAAATCACCCAACCACAGTATTCTGGGGTCTGCACAGCAAGTTCCCTTTGGGTTTGCAAATAATCTTTAGACAATTAGGCTGCAATCTGCATGCTCCCATACAAGGATTTGCATTAAAAATCTGGTCCAGAGTGCCAAGGAGCAGAAAGAAAATCCCTTGCAAGTGTTCAATAATTGCATGGCTTGACAGGATGATTAACACACACACCCTGACAACATCTGGAGACCTAGGAGGAGCTAAACAACACTGACAGTCAGAAAAGATTTAGTAGCATAAACATCAACCATTCCTCAAAAAATAAGAGAGAGAAAACAAAACTTGAAGTTGGGTGCTAATCACAACCACAAATTAGATTCAAAACTGTCGTGAAAATGCTAGCATCTTCTGCATGATGGCTCTTCTCTATTAATATGAAGAGAACAGGCTTTCACTCTGAATAGAATCTTAGTGTCCAAATCTGACTGTGCAGAAACACTGGAACTGTTTTGATTTTCTTTTCCTTTGGGCAACCTTAAAAAATAAATAATCTTGGAAAAGGAATGTACTTATTTATTTTCTTTATTTTGCTCAAGCACTCAGATGGCTTTGAAAGGCTTTTGTAGCTAAGACTTTCCCCAAGATACCAGAAAAAATGTGCAAGAAGTGCAATTGAAATGCAAATTGAAGACCTGCCTGGAGCTACTTTTGCTTTGCTTTTGCATAAAATGGTCAGAACTCACAGCCCAGATAGGCTTGTGGCCTCTCCCTATATATTATATATAATCTTGGTGAATAATGTATGTTTAATTTCTGTACAGAACAAAACTGAGATAAAAGGAGGGAACAGTCAGAACTGGTAAAATCTCCCACTTCTGTTCAGTTATTTTCCATTGGTCAGGTTAAAGGTTGACTCTGTTGTACCAACACCATCTGTTCTTAAGACTTAAACTAATATTCATAATACAACATCTCAGACACTTCCAACTAACCTCATAAAATTGCAGACTCTGCATCAGCCCCTTGGCCCAAATTCCCAGAGACAATGGCTGCATATGGGCACTGCATTGATGGATTATTAATGATATCCATCTTGCAAATACACTTTGAGTGATGAGTATCTGTCATGTTGTTGTGACACCCTCTGTTGAGAGGGCTTTCTTTTCCTGCCTCTTAAACCATTCACAGGTCTCTCTGCTATCAACTACATAAGCCTACCTCTGAATTTAATAATGCAGCTGTATGCATGGGTGCAGTTAGTATAATTTCAGTAAGGCTCAGCCCATGAGGACTCACCCAGATCTTTTACTGCCCTGATGGGTATCCCCACAGCTGAACACTGCTAAGGGCATTCTGGTGCTACACCAAGGGAGTGATCAAGTTTCTCAGTCTACATTTAGTAGTTATGTAATATAATGCTACTGTCTTCTACATGCAGTATAAATTTTGCTCTCAATATAATGCCAGTTGCACATCTAAAATGATATTAAATGCTTCTGTGATTTGAGAGATCCACTTCAGCAGTGGATATAATGACAACACTTACACTTTTAAATCTATATAGTTAATGAACCAGGGATGTTTCATCTTAAAAAGACACCAGTCTCCTTAGTACAAGCATGCTCTGTGTAGAAGTATAATTAATATAATTAGTACTGCCCATGCTAAGTGCACAGCATGGGCAACAGCAGTTGAATGATGAGCCCATCAGTGAGTCAAGGGATAAGGTGAAATCCTATCAGTACTCCTCTGCCCTATTCGCTGACAGCTTGCAGCACAGAATTGCAGATAATTGATGATGTCTCTGTCCCCAGGGAAATAAAAGTCCCCTCACTCAGCTCTTCTTTCAGTCTGGAAATAGGGAAACAGCTGAGCCTGAGCTAATGAGTGGGGAAGGGACAATCACTTCCACAGGGCTGCTCTCTCTTCATCACCCTCAGCACAGTCCTCTACCTCCCACAGTACCAAAATATTTGATAAACAGTGTTTGATTCAAGCTAAGAGGGGAAAATCAGGCTGAAACATATTTGCTAAATCTCGCCTAACTTTTGCACAGCCTTTTTTTCTTTGCTTCTTCCCCATGACCAGTTTGGAGATGTATTTTTTGCTCACCACATGACAAGGGGAAGTCGGTTTTGCTAGACATGTGCTAACAACCATGTAAAGCTGCAATATACAGTGGTGATGGTGCTCTTGATTCCTCCTGTTCTCTCCTTGTAGCAGCTACAGTTATGGCTCCAGGTCTAGAATTTGCTGTAAGGTGTAAGGGAGCTGTCTGCAGCTGAGGCTTCAAGGACACTTTGGGATTATGTATAATCGCTGATTAAATGGGAAAGTGGGATAGGACTGAGTGACTGAAAGCATCCCTGCTCATCCTTTCTTCCTGTATTATTTTCTTGTGTCACATGGTTCAAAGTCCGTTCTGGATCTAAGGAGAGGTAATCCTTGCAGTGAGATGGTTTGTATGTTGATCTATGATGGCCTGCAGGCTGCCTGTTAAAAATCAAGTGATAATTATCTAGGTTAAGGTGAGCTGAGGGGGTCCATTAACTAATGTGAGTGGATGGCTACAAAAGTCAATCAATTCTGTTTGGTGTGCTAGGAACATTGCTTACCTGCAAACCTGGTGTATGTCTGACAAATAAGACAGTATCTTTGTGACTAATGAAAGAAAAGAACATTTTCCTCTCTCATCTATGACAAGGTCTATATTCTGCTTATTGGGCTGGCAGGCCTACAAAGGAGAAAAACTTTTAAACGCAATGAGATGACATTTAGGACCATGCATCTCCCCAAAACACAAACACAATAAGGGAAGGAACTGTCCTCCAAAACAGCCAATTCTTTCTGCTTTGCACTCATAAATCCAAGGAGCATAATGCAATTCTAAACTTACACATGCTCAGCTCACTGCCAAGGTCATTCAGTGCACTTTCAATGCATGCCACTTGCTTTTGTTGCCTAAGTCTAGTAAATTTTAGTATTTATTTTCCAACTTCTTCCTTCTGATTTAGCTGAATCACTTTGGCAATACAAGGCCAGCATGGCTAGTAGCCCAAATAACCACCTGGAATTTATGATTTCCATGTTCCCTAGGCTCCCAGAAGGTACAGAGGCATGCATCTTGGATGAGAAAGCAGACATCCTTTTGGGTTTTTTAACATAAAAATTTGACAGTGCTATGTGGGTAAGAGTGCTCAGGAGCATTATAAAAACTTTCACAAGAAATTTAATTCTTGCACAAGAGTTTTTACACTTTCAGTACAAAAACTCTTCAGCATGAGTGAGCAGATTCATAATTTCTGTATGTGTCAGGATGATTTCTGTGGGGTGGGGGTCTCCTGGAAGCACCGGTAGAAAGGTGTATTTTGTTGGTCACTCAATTACACAAATTACAATCTTCATGGCACATTTTATGCTCCCAGTGATTGGGCTGCTCCTCCCTTGTACAGGGCAGCATTTGCTAGAACTGCACAGACATGCAAGCTCCATCTGAAGAACTATTCTTGGTTGCCAGAACAAAATCATGTGCGTTTGTTCCACCCAAGTCCAAGGCTTAGAGATATTCCTAAATAGCAGCATATGGCTACACCAACAAACACACGTCCCAAGCCTACATCAGCTGGTGAAAGGCCAGCACACCCGTGAGCTCCACACATTAATTTTAGCGTACAGAACGAGCCACGTGGGCTTACCCACACGGCTGAAGAGCAGTGCTGCACAGAGAAAGAGCTGCAGCTGAGATGGAGCCCCCTCCTTCAAACGAGACATGTGGGAGCACATGGGACACGCTTGGGTGGGCATCAAAGCCTTTGGCAGCCACAGCACAGGAAGGGAAACGTCTGCCCTGCCTCTTGCAGCAACAAGAATCTTAGCTGAGCCCACTGCAGCTCATCCTGCTCTCGCTGAGGTGGTCTCTTCCCTCACCATGCACATCCTGGGCACTGATTATCCAGCAGGATAATAAGCCTTCCTCTCTGAAGGCTTGAGCACACTTCTCACTGATGACTTTATGTTCATCAGGGACACCTAGAGTGATTCTTGTGTTAGTTGTATTTCAATACCTTCAATTTGGGTGGATTTGGTTCTTACAATGCACAAAGAAATGTTTATGCAACTGATGCATCTTTTATAGCTCTTAAGCCCACAGCTGGGAGCTTTACTTTTTAATGCAGAAATCCCCACAAGTGAGCACAAGGTGCCATTACCTGTTTCTAATAAATGAAAATGTAGTATTTCAGTATCAAATTTCAGCTTTTGTTTCAAATAGTATTAAGCCTTAGGAAAAGGATTAATAGCATGACTTGTACTTTATGGTCTCATTTCTGTAAGAACATTTTAAATGTTGCATGTAAGGGCATTTTCAATTCAAATGTTACAGTATTTGCTAGCTCATCACTAGACACCCTGACCAGAAATACAAATTGTCTACCATCTGGAACAACCCTTTGTTCTTCTGCTCCTCCTACCCAAAGGAGATGATGTACATGAACTTTTTATTGCACAAAAAGCAATAGTAACAGTAAGAAGAAAGCTAACAGTCCAGGTCAAGAGCAAAATGGTAAAGTAGATATGGATGTAAATGCATAGAACCTGATAGCTGATGGTCCCATTGCAATATAGCTCCATATATTCAGTAAGTCATCTCTCACACCAGTCTAGGTACCAAAGTCAGTGTGAGGACTTTGCATTTCATTTTATTTTTATAGTAAAACATGCCTTTGGCTCTAATTCTCATCACCTCACTAGAACACAGAAATAAGGATTGGCAGTGGCTCAGGCGAAAGCAGCACTCTTTTTGTCTCATACCACAGTTAGCCTTCTTCCTCCCCTTTTTGCAGCTACTCCTTCAGTGCAATGCCCCCATTTCTCCGTTTTTGTTGCCAGGGAGCCTCTGCTTAACCTCCCCTCAGAGAAAGACCTACAACTGCACCTTCCCCTTGGTATAGCTGAAAACCTAAGGAGAGGGAAATGCAAATGAGTTATTTCACTGCAATAAACCCAAGGAAAATAAATTTGATCCTAAATGGCTCTGCACACAACAGATGGGTTCACGGCAGCTGACCTCCTTTTTTTTTTTTCAGTTCCAACATTTATTTCACACTGGTGGATGGGGTGAGCATGCGCAGGAGCACACATGGAGCCCTCCCTATTCTTGCTCCCTAAAGCGTTAGAGACATAGGGCAATCATATTCAGCTGGCATTAGCATAAATAAGCAAAATTTGGTCTTGTACTTATGAGTGTGGCTGAGGGATCAGAATCTGACCATCTAATTACATTTGACATTCATTCATCTCAAACCCACCCCAGTATGCAGAATTATCTTTGATTAGAAGTCAACTCTAATTCTACTTATCACTGATAATTCTTCATATCAATGTGAGATTTAATTAAAAATGAAGTCCCACTGCCGTTCAAGCACTGGCAAATAATCTAAAGAAAAAGCACTTCTGAAACCCAATTGAGAACAATCCTCTCATGCTTTAAATCCACCTTGCACAAAATCCCTAACAAGGGGTTCAGCAGAGAGGCCTCACCACACAATTAACCACACTGTCATTCTGGCAGCACTGCACACTCATAAAAGTGCAAGATTTTGGGCAGCTCTGTTATCTATCCCTGCATTAGGAGATAAACTACAAGGACCAATCTTGTGAGCGGTAGTCAGACTAGCAGGATGCAAAACAGGTTGTGGGAACTCCTCCAGCCAGGAACAGCCTGGCTACTTCACCTCTTTTAGCATATGCCTGGTTCACCACAGATGTTGGGCGCAATTTTAATTTCTTAGCTCAGATCACAAAAAGTGATCAACTTATTGCCCATTTTGGCAAGTATTAGTATTAGGGGAGGCCTAGGAACCCGTGAGTGCTGCAGGTGGTCTCCCTTGACCCTTACTGACTAGCAGTAACATCTGGAGTAACAAGCCCAGGAGTAACATCAGAGCACAAGACAGCCCTGATGTCAATAGCTGCAGCTCCAGAGGGAGTCCTTTGGCAAAATCCATGATGAATCTGAGCAGTGACCTAAATTTGCATGTCAAGTGTAAGCAGCACAGAGTGGCTTCACTTTCTCACACTGTGCAAGGAATGAATATAAGTCTTCTTCATGATAGGAGAAAAAAGCAATGGCTAGCAAAGTTGTCCTTGAAAATGCTGTTTTCTTTAATTAAATTGCACCAATATTTTTCCTGTTTTGCAACCCTCATTTAATGCAGATGGTAGCAGCATGGGCAAGGACAGCAAGCCGAGGAGACCATTTCTTTGCATCTGCAGAAAAGTAAATGCATCAAGTAAACACATGCAGGATGGTTTGGGTAACCAATGGGCTGCTCTAGAGATTGTTTTCCCTCAGCCAAGACAGACAAACTAGCTGCACTTGGTATCCACTCCAGGTATGCTCTAATATAAGCATGAGTGAGCTAAATTAAACAAGTAAGACAGGCTTTTCATCCCTGAAAGGAAAGTAAAACATCATTGTTGTCAAATCCTTTCAGCCACTAATGAGATACAAACGCTTTGCTGCTCCTCTTTAAATACATGGGATTAGGGTGACTTAAAACTCCGTGGATGGTTTATATGATCATTCTATTTCCAGGACTGTCGTAATGGCACACTGCTCACTAAAATACTGTTGAAGATACACTGTTACATGTCCTAGGATGAAGATCTTTAAAGCTGGATGTTCTTCTCCCAGACATGAGCATTGCAGAAACGCATTTATTTAATCTTTTTGACACCTTACAAGTGTGGCCACTTAAAGAGCATTTCCATAAAAGTCCTGTGTTACTTCATTTACATTTGGCTACAGCATCTGTCTGAAGCTCTCTTCCAGTACATCAAGTAGCTGAACACTGTCCATGCGCAATCAAGAATGGCTGTCTGCTCTGATGCAAATCGCTTGTCTCTTGGCTTCAGTTAATTTTCAAATTCAAAACTTCAGTCTTCTTACATACATGACTTTAAGAAATTTTATTTAAAGTTATGGCAGAGTTTATTATTCTCTTGGCTACAGTATTTTAAGATTTAAAAACCTCTTGAAGGCACAGGATATAAGAGTACATATCTAATACCATGACACTTCTTCCAAAACACCATTTTCTCTGGTCAGGATCATTAAAGGATCTGGAAGAAGCATCTGAAAGAGGATAAAGGGGTAAGGGTCTATGCTAGGGTCCCTCTTGGAAAAATCTTGTGCTAGTGACACTGGTGGTGGAAAAAGAGGTCTGATGACTAATAGGGCAGCTGAGCAAAACAGAAAAGGTGATTGCTATGTGCAGACTGCCAGAAGACCCAGCTATCTTAACCCTGTCCCACACAGTTATCTTATATCAGGTATCCACAAAAAGAACAGAACAGCTTTATAGACACACAAGTGTTTACAGGATCCACTTGAAAAAAATATCTAGAGTTTTAGGCAGACCTTCTCTCCTTGCCACCACTTTCTGAAACCACATTTCATTTCAACACTTACCAAGATGACTCAACAATGTGCAACTGGAGCCCAGAAAGCCAGCAATATTCTGTGCTGCATCAAAAGCAACATGGGCAGTAGGGTGAGGGACACTGCCCCTCTGCTCTGGTAGGGCCCCATGTCAAGTACTGCATCCATGTCTGGGGCCCTCAGCACAGGAAAGACACGGACATGCTGGAGTGAGTCCTGAGGAGGGCCACAGAGATTATCAGAGGGATGGAGCACTTCTCCTTCAAAGACAGGCTGAGAGAGTTGGGGTTGTTCAGCTGGCAAAGAGAAGGCTCCAGAGAGACTGGATTGTAGCCTTTCAGTACTTGAAGGGGGCTCACAAGAAAGATGGGGACAAACTTCTCAGCAGGCCCTGCAGTAACAGGACAAGGGGCAATCTTTTATAACTAAAAGAGGGTAGGTTTAGACTAGATACAAGGAAGAAATTAGTTACAATGGGGGCGTTGAAACACTGGAACATCTACAACAGAGCGGCTGCAGATGCTCCATTCCTGGAAACATTTGAGGTTGACTTGGACTGGACACTGAGCAAACCTGGTCTCCTTGAAGGTGATCATGATAAAGGTAGGATTGGAACTAGATGGCCCTTAAAGGTCCCTTCTAACACAAATCATTTTACAACTCTGAGTTTCTCAGCACAGAAAAGCTGTTCCCTCTTGACTCTGCAATGACTTTCTGCTCCTTGGGGCAAAGGAAGTTACGCTGAACAGTCACTGGCACAGCTCTGGTTTGGGCCAGATAGGGCTTTCTTAAACAACTGCTCTGCATATTTTGGGAAACACGGACCAAGCATCATTCCCAAAGCAGTCTAGATGTATTTTCCTCCTCTGAAAGGCAGGGGAGCTTAATGCCACAGATATAGGCTGGTCTGTGCCGGGTGCTGTTCCTGCCCAAAACATTCGAAAATGCCTGTAGTTTACTGTCACAAAGCCAGTGCAAACTTGATTAAACCCTTAAATGTACATCATGTAGATCTAGTCAGGGTTAATTCGTAAATTTGTAGTGGACATTAAAAAAAGCCAAATCCTGAATTTAAAATGCCATATGCTCCCGCTATGCTATAGCATTAGTTACCATTTGACTTTTCTAGACACAGAGACATTACAGATAAACTGAGCATGAACTGAAAAGATCTGACAGTGCTTTTTGTCACTGAACTAAAAGGTAATTATCTTGTGTAACTTTTCATGGCACAAATTAAGGCAGTGCATCTTGGCAGATCCCTGCTATTCCACAGTATGCCATTTAAAAGAAAGACCTACTGGGGCCATTGCAGACTAATGACAAGCTTTTAGGAATGACCCATAGCTTGTCCTCTGCTGCCCTTCCTTTCTTCTTTCCTTCTCTGTTGATTTCTGCATTTTCCAATTCGTGTCATATTAACAGACCATCATTAAGGATATAGGAAAAGGAGTATATAATGGCTTTTCATGAGGATGGAAAATTATTTTGCCCCATTGCCAATGGAGGCAATTGTCTTCCTCAGCTGGTGGCTGCGTGACATGCCCACAAGAAATACAGTGCCTGGAGGAACCCTACAGGGTTCAGTTTAAGATAGGAGCTGCTACACTGGATCCACTGCTGCCACCTTTTCTACTAGGAAGGAAGATTATTTTCTTTTTAAGGGTAGAACAAGGAGAGAATGGGAAAAAAGCGACCTTTTGCTGGTTAACTGGATATGAAAAGCCATCTAACCTTTAGAAAAACTTGCCTGAAAACTTCTGTTTTCAGCATAGGGCATGGAAATCAAATGTATTGAAAGCACTTCCAGTCCAGCACCTGCATGACGGAACAAGACTTTGCAGTCCAGCTGTCATCTGGGAGATGACGACAACATCTCCCTCTGATTTCAAAGAAAGCAGAACCCTAGTTTATGCAGGCAGAATTTTAAGCTGATTATTCTCTGGCCTCAGCTGAGTCTTAGCATTTTTAATATAGCTTTGGTTTGGTTTTGTGTAGCACAGATGACTTACTGCAGTGAGCAACTCCAGCTCCTGGCTTTATTAATCTGAACATCTAATAAACTAAACATTCTTCTCTGTTTATTTTAGCAAACATCTCTTCTTATACACAAGATTTTGTGTATATCCAAGTAGAGGTGACCTGCAAGTGTAACACTGAATGCAAAGTCTCATGGATATAAGAGCACCTCACAGCCAACTTTCCCAATGCCACCAGCACCTCTTTGTGAAAACTCAAGTCCTTCTTTGAACTAACAGAACACTGTTTTGTAGATGTACTGAATGAGACAAGGAAAGGGCAGTCAGTCATGCAGGGCAACACATTACACACTTAATTGAGCATTGGCAACAGCACTGTCACCCACTGACGTGCCTATATGGCTGGGAAAGTGCACAGGTCGCTGCCATGATTAAGTGATGCTTACAGGGGTGACCAGAGAAAAAGGCATGTCCATACCCAAGGAGACTCACTAGCCAAAGACTTCTTGCAGGGTTATTACTGCACAAAGCTGTAACATACACCATTACTTCTGTACTGCAGTTAAAAAATTTTAAAACCAAGCATTTTAAAATTAAATACTAACAGAGGATGTTAAGCTGCTTAATTATGGAAAATACATTTTCCTTCATGTTATACAATAAGAAAATCCCTATCAGACTTTGAATACAGAGCTACACTGTCTGCCCTACCTGCCTGCAGCAGTACCACAGACCAGAGTCACCATCTCAACCTCAAGCACAAGCTGTGATCCTCAAGGCTTCTAAGGCATCCTCAAGCAGTGCATTCACTACAAGCAAAAATGTTATTCCTCTGTTCAGATTGAGACTTCTAGCAGATGCAAGGCAAATCTGACAATGAAGAAAGACACCTCATTGAGGCACAAATCAAGCATTTTTGGCTGGTCAGACAGCAAGATGTTAATTTGGGGAAAGAGAAGGGAAGCTCTGGTGTTCAACCTTGCATGGTCTGTTGCAATATGAACCTCCTACCACTATTTACAGATGTTTATTTGCCTGTCTCCTACAGATTTCACTGAAAAGCAGTTCCTTTTTTGGTCAGCTCAACTACAAATAGTAAAAGATAGGGCTAGTCTAGACTGGTGTTTTGTAGAGGCAAAAGCACAAGC
This sequence comes from Onychostruthus taczanowskii, assembly GCF_017590055.1. Classification (NCBI taxonomy): domain Eukaryota; kingdom Metazoa; phylum Chordata; class Aves; order Passeriformes; family Passeridae; genus Onychostruthus; species Onychostruthus taczanowskii. The sequence continues at coordinate 7,365,387 of NW_024500239.1, read as the reverse complement.
TAAAACCAGAACCTTGGTGAAGACCAGATAGATTTTCTCTGCTGCAACTGCTTTTTGGAGTTAATGGATGACTAGAAGTTTTCCTGTTGATGAGGCTTTTCAGGACAAAACCATCTACGACAAATTTCTGGGCCATGCAGCTAGATGAGGTTTTTTGATTTAAAAAAAAAAAAGAAAAGGTTGATTACAGAAGGGATTATTTGAAACAGTTCTGGTGTTACTGAAGGGTTACCAGCAGGCTGCACAACCTGGAAAGCAATAACTGCTGCTGCAGCTAATCAGGCTGTTTGAGGGCCAGGACAGAGGGCAGGCTGTGAGCAGTGGGACAGCAGTAATGAGATGGTTGGCTCTGCCAGCCAAGGTCAGCTTACTGGAGGCATCAGAGACCAGAGAGCTTCTGATGCTCTAAAAAGGCTGGAAGATAAAATGTATTATTGTGACTACTTCATGTGTTGCACTGGTTCCAGGGAACTGTCAGCTTCAATTTGTTCCTCCCATTGAAAAGAAGAAAGATGCTCGCATACTTCTGTGCTAATCTGTCATTTCTTTTGTGCTGGTCGGGAAGTAAAAATTACAGGATACCCTTGCAACATAAAAAGACAAAGAAAAAGATAACTTTAGGAAAAAAGGCCAGTTACATCTTGTGTCATGCTTAGAGGACTCACTTCTTGAGTCCACTGGGTGCAAAGGCTGTATGCAAAGAATAATGCAAGGTCTGTACTTGTGGCTACCAAAAAGCAATTCAAGAATATCACAAACCTGCCCTTCTCCACACCTCCCAAATCCCAGGGGGCAGCACGTCTTGGGATTGTTGTTTGTGATCATGGCTTGGCTCCTGGAGCCTTGCGGCAGCTCCCTAATTAACCTGGATGGAACTGGGGAGGTGGAATCTTCTTTATTCCAAACAGCACCAGACCCAGCAGCAAAAATACTTCAAAGCTAGAGCTGAAGAGCAAAAATTCAAGGGATTTAACCCAAATCCCCTGGATGCAGACTTGTAGTGATAGGAGAAGGAGTAATGGTTTTAAACTATAAGAGGACAGATTTAAGCTGGACATCAGAAATTTTTTTTACAATTAAGGTGGCAAAACACTGGCACAGATTGCCCACAGGGGTGGTAGATATGCCATTTCTGGAACCATTTAAGGTCAGGTTGGACAGGTCTCTGAGGAACCTGATCTAGTTGAAGATGTCCCTGCTCAGTGCAGGGGGCTTGGACTAGATGGCCTTTAAAGGTCCCTTCCAACCTAAGCCATTCTACAATTCTGTGAAGGTTGAGAAAACTGGTGCCCAATTGCCATAAAACAAGAGCTGAAGGTTGTCTGTCCCTAGGCTGCCAAATGGGGATAATGACAATTCCCAGAGAAGATTACCTGGTACCCACTGCTTCCTTTCTCCTTGAAATACCCACCTGGAGGTTTTTCAGGTGCCAGAGCACCAGCTTTATGGGAAGGGACAGGACAGGATTAAACCAGCCCCAGGCCAGCCACACAGCCTATGTGGGTGTAGATAAGTAAGGGCATGAGCAGTGTTTGCACTGAGGAGCAGAAATAAAGCTGCAGAAGAGCTTTGGACAAGAAAATGCAGTTTCTGCTTTGATTTGGGGCATGTAGAGAAGCACAGTCATGGAGCTCAAACTGAGCTGACTGCCCAGCCTTAGCTAAGCCACTCCTGACATTAGGCAGAGAGATATAATATGATCCAGTTTATTACATCCAGGGTTGGCTTCCACTGCTGATCTCCCTCCAGCTCTCTCATGGGGAGCTGGCAAAGCCCATCCAGCCATTCCTCCTCCAGCTGCCTGGCTCCTCTGCCCACAGACTGCCCTTCTGCCTTTGCCCTGGTGTAACTGAACTGAAGAAGAGCATAGGAAACAGAGATGTTGGCAGCTTAAATTCTTATTGACTCTGTGATATGTTTAACGTGCAGCCACCATGGTTTGTAAAGTCTCTCAGGGCAAAATTGCTTCTGCTCTCAAAAGACTTCACACTTGACTTTAAATTCCAAGTGGGCCCAGCTCTTTCTCTCTGCCTCCTGAAAGGGCAAGCACATATCGGAGTCAATGCAACAATCAGTGCAAAACTAGTGGAGGGAAAAAACATTCAGTGTGTGTTCTTCCTGATTAATTTTGAAAATCTCTTACTATGAAACTTCTTTAGCAACCTCCCTTTCAGAAAATCAGCAGGCACTGTAAGCTGAGTGAACAAAACAATGACCTCCAAGCTCCTGCTAAGTGAGAAAATAACCATTTTTTCCCCCCTCCCATTTTGTTAATGGAGTCATCCAGGAACCACACAGCTTCAAAGTGATGTGACAGGCTTCTATCCGATACGAATACACATCCCAGCCCTCTCTAACAAGCCCGTGCCAGGAGCGTGTGTTCAGGCATTGCTGTCCTCACTTCCTTCCCAGTGTGCTTTCAGCTGGTGCTCTGTGCAGGCTGAATGGCCACAGACACAAGCTGTCTATCTCCCAGCTGCTTGCAGCCTACTTTGCCTGATGAAAACTACCCCAGTTAAGTGGGTTGCCTGGGAGCAGCTTGTCACTGCCACATGTATAGCATCAGGGAAAAAAAAGTGTCAAACCAGCCATCCCTTTTTTGGAAAAAGCCAATGCTGCTTATAGCTCTCACTCCCACTTCTCCCAGCAGGAAAGCAAGGCGGCTTCCCCAGACCTTTTCCAGCAGTGCACTTTGTGTGGAAGTTACCTTTTTACCTGCTGAGGTTTAAAAATATCAAAGAGCAAAAGGTAACCTTGCATGGCACGTAAGCATGCCACTGTGAGCTTTGAGGCCATGCTTGGTACCACTCTTAGCCCAAGTGTTTGTTCTGTGATACAGGTGAATAAAATGGTCATGTGCCTTGAGAGCACAAGGGAAGAAAAGCACCTTTTTCACTTACAGATGCTCCTTCAAAAACCACACACTTTTCCACTTACACGTTCCCAAGCATTTAAGAAATATTAATTCTGAAGCAGAAAAACCTCTAAGGTATAACTGTACTGTCATTCTAGAGAGGAGTAGCAACATGCCAACGCTAAATGCTCTGTTTCTTATGCAGGATCCTGGAAAGAAATTCAACATGTTGCTTTTTAAAAACAAAACAAAACCAAGAAAATCCCCAAAGCCCACGCTTTGTCAAGGAAATGCAGCTTGGATGCCAAAAGTCAAACCAGCATCAGGTTATGGATGCTGGGATTGTCAAAGTTCACTTTGCACAAGTGCTTATCTGCACTTGCAAGCAGCACAGACACCATCTTAAGTGACTGTCCTAATCTTCAGTTACTAGCTTAGAAAACGCTGGATTTATGGGAAAAAAAGATAAACTTCGCTTCCTTTAGACTCCCACTGCGCAACATACATACCCACCCACACTCATTTAAACGTGGAACAATCTGCCACATTTGCCCATTATGGCTACAAAGCAGGGCTCTGAACCCATCCCAGTGGATACCTTTCTGAGTCTGGCCACACAAACCACATCACGTTGTGTCTCTTCCCATTGTGTGGAGATCTCCAAGACAGCTGGGCAACCAGCACAGGAATTTTTCAGGAAATACACCTTCCTCCTGTCTCCTTCCTTAAGCTCTCTGTTTGGGTATGCTCCTGCTTTTGTTTATGCAGGAGGGGGATACTTGTGAAACCTAATTAACCACCGGAGAAGATGATGTTTCTGTTTAGGAGCACGTTCTCTGCCCTGGGCTCCAGCTGCGTGACAGCAGCTCAAACACGGTAATTAAAATGAGCGTGGCTGAATGCATGGCCAGATTAATGAATGCTGAAATTACACTGGGAATACACTCAGCTCTTCCCAGAGAGACGGATGAAAGGGTGCAAAAGCAGCATGGCCACAAGCACACAGTTTCCAGAAAGCGTTTTGAAACTTTAAATGAAAGACAGCAAAATGCTCGGCTAACACAGCAATAGAAAGACCAGTCACAGGATTAGGGTGACCTTTTGTAACCAGGGCATTCAAAGGTAAACTGAAGAGCAATGCCAGTGTGTAATGGGTTTGCATCAGTCCTTGGGAACGAGCCAGAGGACTGTAAAGGGAACTTAAGAGGGTCTAAGCTCTCCTCTAACCAGTAATACCATAAAAGCCCACTGGAAATAGAAAGGCAAGACCTAAGGAAACGCCGAGACTTTTTTATGGAAACAGGGCTAAGCACTTCCACGCTCCGTGAGAAAATATTAAGCCAGTTTCGTGGGTGTTTCACGAACACCCACGTTCAAGATTTTCTTCACAATCACAGCCTAAAACCATGCCCGGGACGCCACAAAAGAGCACCTCTGTCCTTCTCAAAACCTTGCTGCCGCCGGCAGATGAGCGGGGTCAGGACCCGCTCCTGTGAGCGCGGCTCTTCAGCCCCGCAGCCCTGGAGCTGCGCTCGGCCACGTCCCCGCTCGGCAGCGCCCCTTTCCTTCCTTCCTTCCTTCCTTCCTTCCTTCCTTCCTTCCTTCCTTCCCCCGCGGGCTCGGGCCCCGCGCCCCTCCGGGAGCCCGGCCGGGTACCTGTTGCTGCCGGCGGTGCTGCCGCGGCTCACAGCCCGCTCCGGGACGCCGCTCGCCCGCCGCCACCCAGCGCTGCTCGGGCACCGCGGTGCCCCATCCCGGGCGGCAGCGCCCGCAGCTGGAAAACTAATAAACAGCGAGTAATAATAATAATGTAAAAAAAAAAAAAAAAGGATAAAATTAAAGTTCTAAAATTAAATTTAAAAATTAAAAACGAAGAGAAGCGAGGACAGCTCTCCTCCCGTCGCCGCGCACCGCCGCTCTGGCAGCGAGCGAAGCCGCTGCCGGCTTTTCCTTGCGGAGCTGCGGGAGGGAGGCGGGGGCGGAGGAGAGGGCGGAGGCGGTGCTGCTGCGGCCGCCGCCCGCCCCCGCCCCGCGGGCAGTGCGGAGCCCCCCGGGCTCGGCCCCCCGGGACGCGGCGGAGCCGGCGCTGCCGGTACCCCCGTACCTTTTTGGGAGAGGCGGCGGTGCGGCTCTTCCGTTTTCTCATTCGATGCGCCTGCCCCCCCAGGCCGTCTGTCCCAAAGGCGGAACATCTGCAAAATCCCTCTGACCCTTCCCGCCTGGAATGGGGCAGGGAACGGGCTGCCGCCGCCTGCCTTCCCCGCGGCCGGCGGACCACTCGCTGCAGCCTCCGTTGCCTTCGGGAGTGTGTATGAAAGCTCTAAATTTGGATATTGGGCGGGCTGAAGACAACAGTTAAAGGCGAATATAAATGAAAGAACATTGCAATGAATGGACCTTGAGTTTCTTCCTTTAAGCATCTTTTCTGTTACCCCAAGAAAAAAAGGCTGTATTTTCCCAGAGACTGTCAGGTATTTTCTTCAAATTTAGTGTTTCTCCTAAACCCTATTTACTATCAATATATCTCTTTAGAGAGATATGGATTTTGCATATATTTGTTGCTACCCTTAGGACTGCTTAATTTCTCTTTTGTGACTTTTTTAAATACTGGACTTTACATCAGCCAACAGAAGTACCAAACACGTTGTATTTTCTATATGATTTGCTGTTCCTCTGCCAGCATTTAAAGCTGTTGTAGGGTCCTTCAAACAAACTCTCCCTTGTGCCTCTTAAACAGCTGCAAGTGGTTCTTTTTTGGGGGAGGGGGGAGAGGGAGTGAGGGGCAGAGGGAATCCCTGGCAAATCTATGGGGTTGGTAAACAGACACAATTTGGAAGGATGCTTGAGAAGTCAATGCTGATACCCTCCCCATATCCCTCTGTCTTTCCCCGTTTGGGTCAGGATAGGTAGACTCACCACTTTGAATGCAAATGTTTTCATTGAGTACACTGACCTGTCACACAAGAGGGTGATATTGTATGAAGAAGTTAAGCAAATGACAAAGAAGACAGAGCTAGGTTTTGCGGAGCATTGTGCACGTAAAACAATCCCCAAAACTGTCCCTGAATAAAAAATCCAAGCTGCCAATTCCAGATGACCTATCATCCTAAGTAATTTTCAGCAGGAATAATGAATATGAGTTATTTCTATTGTATGCTGAAAATAAACTCTGTAGCCTTAGAAAGTAGAAATGAGACAAAATTACTCCAGATTCAGTAAAAGCAGAGAAGCATGCTCTTCACACTGGTGTGTGGACCTCTGGGGCCTAGAGGCTCTTTCCAAGGTTTCTGCGTTCAGATGGGCTCTACAGCAATCACGGCTGTGGTATTTCCAGAGGCACCCATGTCTCCACTAGAAAAAGTGTAGGGGCTGTTGCCAACACAGTGTCACTGCCGTAGCTCCAAGGCAAAATTTTAAGGGTGACCTTTCTACATCTCTGACTGAATCAACTATTCCTCTATTTTATGTGTGTCACACAGGATGTGAACTCTGAGGCAAAGGCGGAGGAATCGCTTTCTGGAAAAAGCAGCTGTGCACTTTGGGCTATGGAATGCCAGGGAAAGAGGAGAGGAAATATTTGTGGCAATGCTGAAAGCTATAAATGTCTCATCATGCACACTTAATATGTGTTTGAGTCCATTTCAGCCTTTTAGGGGGTGGCAGCTCTCACTGTGGAAGCCTGGTTATCTGTTAAAGGTTTTCAGTGCCCTAGACTAATTGCAACATCTTACTTCAACCTGGAGCCTCCTACAGTTCTGGTCAATTGTTACCAATTCCCTCTGGCCTTTGTGATCTTATCTTGCAGAAGATTTTTTGAACTTAAGGTTGCAGATGCAAATTACCTCATTCATATTGCAGCCTCCTCTTTCAAGGAAATATCCTCTATCCTATGCAAATATATGTGATAGGGATGTATGAGCTGTTTCTCTTGGTTTCTCAATATAGTTTAGCATAGCAAACGCAGAAGGCTACTCTCCTCCTCCCCATCACACCAAGCCCTACACACACTCTCACTTCTCTGCCCCCAGTGCTCGTTGAAACAGCTGGCAGACTGAGTAGGTTTATGGATGCTCTAGATAAAATCTTTGCCCCACTTAGTCCTTCTGGACATGTATTCATCCTGACACACATGCTTTTGAAAGACTGGGACAGTCATTCCACGTGTGTCTTGTTTTGCTAATTCAGTGGAAATTGCCAGAGAGCTCTGTCTCCCTCCATCATCAGGCAGGAATTGAAGCTGCCATTGTATTGTGGCTGTGATCATGCTACTATGCCTATAAATTATTCACGGTATTGCAGCGTAATCTTCTGTTATGTTAAAAATAGGTCATCATGAGTGTCCCCAGTGAAATTCTAAGTGACAACAACTGATTTTACTTTGTCTTCAGAAAACAGTGACCTTTTCAAAGCAGTAATTGACAATTATGGTCTACTTCTGTCTCTGAGACAGCTCCAGTGCACCTTCACAAACATTAATTCTCAGCACTGGTAACCCCACATTATACTTGAAACAACTAAACCAGAGCTACTGAATTACCTGCTGAGCTTTGCTGAAGCACTTTGCTTTCTATTAGCCTTTGCTTCCAGGCCAAAGAGTAAATCAGGATTATCAAAGGAGATTATAGTCTGAGAATACCTAAATGCTCTGCTCCTCCCAAGCACTTGGAAAGCTTCTTGAAAGGGCTGAGCAGGATTTTCTGGCTGATATGCATCACTTACACATCCCTCTGGGGGGTGTATATATTGAGAGGTACTTCACTTTTCTTATTGCCACACCGACTCCAGCCCACTGAATCCCCTGAACCAAAAGAGCAGGAGGCTTTCAGGTCCATTGCAGACTAGACAAACCTGGAAAGGGGGAGCACGACCCAGTAGTCTGGACAGAGGTCCAGGGGAAATTCTTTTTTCTGCATAAGATACTGTGCGGGAGGGCTCTGTATGGACCCCCCCAAAAAAGTGGGATATTGTTGAAATTTCCCTGCTTGCTGTGGGGATGTATGTCTGTTATGCAGATACAAAGACTTAGGCCTGGGTGACTTCATTCACCTGAAAGCAAGGACTGGTGGTGGGTGGCAATGCTCGGCAGGCCATGCAGACAGCAATTTGCATGGAGGTCTCTTGTTAGCATGTTCAGAGCAGCAAGAGGCCAAAGGATGTGGGGGGATGGTTGGGCAGACCACAGCTTTGAGCTCTGGATGTCTGAGGTAGATCGGGCCTGCCCTAGCCTTTAAGGAAGATACTTTACACCTGTTTATCCTGATGTAACTTGTCTTTGCTGTTTTTCTGTGTAACTCCCATGCTCAGAAGGGATGCACAAGGCATCTTCATATTGCTGATGGACATCCCACAGGACATCTCCAGCAGGTATCACACCCAGGAAAATCTTCTGTGGGAGCACAAGGTGCAAACCTGACTGCTCTTACCTGAGGATCTTGGTCCAAAAATATAGGTAACTGACCATATTTGAGAGTAGGGAACATGGCAGGTGCTGGAACCATCACTTGGGAAAGCTTTTAGCGGGGAGGTAAAAGACAAGACCCTGACCCCTGCTGTGGCAATCTGGGCAAGATGTGAGCTTTAACATTCTGACTGTATGCAGGTTTGCCATTACTCTTTCCAACTATACATATTAAAGTGTAGCCACAATTCTCCTACTGCACCCTGCCCATGCTGCTCTTTGGATTGACTCCATTCCTGTACTTATAGCTTTTCTGTCCAGTTTGTTGCACATTCATTGTCATCCTGCAGTACTTCTTGCTCTCTTTCCAGAAGAGTTTGATACGACTTGTTTTTCTCTCCTCTAACCGCTGTGCAATCATTTCCCCCCTTTTACTTCCCATCACAATGTTGCTGCTCCACCCTCAAGTTCCTCATTTCTCATGATGGTGCTTTTGCAAGTCTTTCCACTTGCTGCTCTGGGGCACTTTGTGGGGAAAAGCTACTAGTGCTGATCTTCTGCAGTGATTCAGGAATAAATTCCATTTGGGACTTCTGGCCAGATGCTCAGCACAGCTGGATCCTTGGGAATGACCAAAGCATAATGCAGTGGTTGTGTCCTGTGGCATGGTGGTCAGGACACACTTGGTATGTCAAGGAACAGCTATGGATACAGAGGGAGAGGGCCAGGGACAGAAAGGGTAGTCACCTTTAGCTTTTGATGTACCACAGAGATAACACCTTCCCTAGGTAATCCTTCTTTTATCTCTTCTTTGTCCCACCTGGCTGCATTTGTGGTGGTCTGAGATAGCTGCCTTCAGATCAAGAACACTTCCCACAATGGCCTGTGCCTCTGGCAGCATTTGATGTTTGGGAGGTGTATGCACAAGCATACACCCTACCTATCCTCATGTATATAACTTGGGAGAGCAGCACGAAGGAGTCACCAACTGCATTTTTTTCCCCCCAGGACCTGTTTCAAAATCAGCACTGATGCCTCTTCTGGGCAGGTTTTGCGTGGCAGTGTTCTTGCAGGGTTGGAGGGAGCAGCACATTCCAGTTTCTCAGACTGCTTAGCAACCAGGGCTGGCTGAGCTGCTTTTAAGTGCACACCGAGTGTGTGGATGGCGTGTCTAGTACTGCAGCTCTATCCTTATTTTTCCCCTGTCTCTTGTTTGTTTTTTTTTGAAAATCATTCCTTGTTTTCTAGTTAAGGCACTTGAAAAACTGCTGTAAACTAATTTTTGCTTTCCTGGACAGCTGGAAGTCAGCTACACTATGAGATGATCAAAGCTACTATAGGGGGGATTGGAAACTTGGAGAGACAGGTATGACACTATCAGCCTGCTTTTGGGGAGCATGACTGCAGGACAGTGTCATCTATGCTACTGGTAATAGGCTGGCTTGAAGTCCTGCTGCTGGACAGCCATGAAACCAACTTGCCCAGAGGAATGCAGGCAGTGGAACACATTGTTTTCCATGGGTCTGAAGCATGTGAGATTCCTGTTCAGGGCTACCTGTCCCAGTACGACCAACATGCTTAAGATCAAGAAGACCCTGTTAGACCATGTTCAGGAACAGTTTCAGCTTTGTAGACGAAAGTCAATATGTTCCTAGCTTCCTTACTGGGATCCTCTTGGATCATTGGGTAATCTCTTGCCTCTCACTTGTTTCTTGGCTCTCAAATGCCCAGACCAGTCTCCCTGCCACAACCTTCACCATCCACCCTGACAGCAGGCTGAGATTCTGAATCTGTTTGGGGGTTCTCTTAGGGACTGTGCCCATCACTTCCATGTTACCCACCAGTAATACCTGCTGCTGAAATTTGCTGCTGACATGAGGACTACAGCTAAAATGTGACCCCAGCCCATGTTCACCTCCATACTCCCCTTGCACCCTCACCTGCATTTGAGAAACAAATTTTGGGCAAGCTCTAAAGCACAGAGGAGGAGAAAACCTTTATTTATACATGCACAAGCACACTCTGGTTCATGTCCATCCCATGACATGAAGCAGACAACTGGCCTGGAAGGACCAAGGATCATAAAATATTATGTTATATGGGGCAAGACACTACAGGACATGTTAGCAAACATCAAAGGTATTCTCAGTCCATGACTGAAATAGCAAGTGAGGAGCATCCAGGACTTTGGCCTGCCTTGCTGCGACCCCCAGCAGCAGCATAGAGACAAGGCCCTGCGTTCCTGCTGCTCTGTGAGCCCCACAGGCCATGGCAAGAAGGGGAGGAGCTGCAGGGATGATGAGCATGGTCTGGGAAAAATGATGGTCAGGTAGAAGAAGGCTGCAAAGTCTGGGGTGGAAGCAGGAAGCAAAGGAGCAAATAATGCCAGACATTTAAAAATCTGATTCCATGTATGAATTCTGCAGTGCTGCACACCGGTCTTCCTGCATGTCCGTAGCAGGGCAGTTTCATAACAGAAACCAAGAAGGAGTCCTCAGGTGCAAAGGCTCCAAGCAATTTCCATCCTTAGTTACTTTAGTGTAGCACCTGAGCTGCCTTGTAATCATTCCCAGGTAAACTGCAGTATGGGTGACCTGTGGAGGTCCTTGGTGCAGAGACCATGCTCCTCTTTCCTTCTTGTGTGCCAAAATTCTGTACAGAGGACTGCAGCTTTGAGAAATTATTTTCATTTCTTCCCTGCCTCCAAGATACCACCACTTCCCTCTTTTCCTCCCCAGCGCATATTTCTGTGGCTTAAATATAGCAAATACAAAACAAGTGCAGCACACACAAAATGCCATTCGGGGGAGCGCAATGAACATGCTGCCTCTGTAATGTAATGAGCCCCAAGTGCATCTGCCAAATATTTGGACTGAGATTCCAAGGGAGAGAGGGTGGTCTGTAGCACAGAAAAGCTCCCACCAAACCCTCAGACCAGTACCCCCAGGAATCTCTTGGGGGGATACACATTCCCTGTTGGTCCAGCCTGCCTTCACCTGGAGGTGACTGACCATTCATATCAGTTATTTCCTCTAGGAAAGGTGAAGAGCAGCTTTGTGTGCGTGGATTTAAAATTCATAAATAATACATAAAGCAAATAAGAAGTGTTTCTTTAGGGGTGTGTTCTGGCTTTGTGGCTGAAGTTAAATGACACCAGTGAAACCATGCCAGTTTTTGAACATCTGACCCTGTGTACTATTTTCAGTGCAGTGATTTTTGAAGTGATTAATGACAACAACTTGGCACTACTCAGAGGCTGGTGTTGCTGATTAAGCTAACTCTTCCTTGGCTCAAAACAGGCATCAGGAATAGAGTGGGCAGGAAGCTCCCCAGAGCGACAGAAGAGGCAGAACACATCAAGACCTCCAGAGCTGCCTGCGTTTTAGTGGGGAAATTAGAAAAAAAACGCCACCGACATCCAACTCCACAGCTGAGCTCAGCAGTGCTGGAGTGCTCTGCTCCTCCTGTGGCTTTCTTTTCTTTGAGAATATTTTTGTATGGATTCTTTTCAACATTCCCATCCCTCTCAAAAAAAAAAAAAAAAAAAAAAAAAAAAAGGCCTCCCTTGTTAAGTGTGTGCTGGGATTGCTATGTGGCACTCCTTGCATGTGTTTGGAGGAGGATCTCAGAGATGCTATCTGGTTTCAAATCTATCTACATCTGTAAAGTATCTCTCTTCTCCAAGACCCTTAAGAAAAGGAAATCTGTTAGTTGAGAGTGAAGGCAGTGGGCAGGACTCGAAAATTTACAGGAGCTCTCAGCTGGCCAACTGCACTTCTACACAGTCACAACCAACTGCTAAAAAGAGCACGGTGCCTTACAGACAATATCCACCTTCACAACAGGGCTCTTCCACTGCTCTGAGCTACCATGAAATGAGAAGGATGTGAGCAAAGCTCCAGTTATGCCATGGAGCCTGAATGCTGGCCAGCCTTGTTAGCCACTGGGATCTTAATCACAAATTTGAGAAAGCTGTGGGGCTCATGTGTGAGATTTTATAAGCTAATCTCCCTGAGGTCCTGCAGGAGTCCTTGAAAATTTAATGACTATGTTAATGACATATATTGAATATATTCACAGAGCTTTTAGCAGTCTTGCCAAGCCCCTCAGAGAGGCTGCCCCTCTCTCTTCTGCCACAGGTGACTGTGACACCCCTCCAGGGAACCTCCTGGATACTGCTTGGCTGCTGCCATACCTGAGCCATAGGTGCACTCCTCGGGGAGTGAGGAGGGTTGGGGGCTTTTCAGTCTGGTGTTACACAGCATGAAGAGTTGAGAGGATCAGTTGCACAAAAGCTCATCATTGCAGGTCACTTCCCCTGGGCACAGGGAGGGCAGGAAGGCAGGGCTGGCCTGGGGAATAGCCTGGTGTGATGAAAGGGGAGCTTTTGCAAGCCCTTGTGTGCACTGCTATAGTCACCTCAGAGAGCTCTGTCTGAGTTTTTGGGGATTGGGGTTTGCTTCCCAGGGTGGTCATTTCACCTGGGATTTTGGGCTCAAGCATTGATTTTGCTGGACTATTTTGAGTGTCTTTTCTTTTCTGTGGAATGGGTTGTGGTTAATTGTAGGCAGGCTCACACAATGCCACAAGATGGGCAGTAAATCCAGGGCAGGGTTCTGGTTAGTGATGCTGCAGGAGCAGCCTGGGTGCTGAGATCCCCCACCACAGTGCAACAGAGCAGCACCAAGTGCAGGCAGTTTTCCCAGTGGGGCATAACTAAAAGCATCACTGTGCACTGGGAAAACCTAACCTAGGCCTTTGTGGGCATTACCTTAGCTACTGGATCCTGGTTAGAGGGAAAGCTCAAGTAAATATCCCTTTAATGGTAAGCAGCTGCTGCAGGGCTTCCTCATTGAACCTGCTGTCACAAAGATGAGTGTACCCCACTCCTGCAGTGGATCTGCCTCCTATTGCCCTGTGGGTGGGAATGCTGGGCTGTGGACCCTGACAGGCACCAGCCACACTTGTGCCCACTGCTGCCAGGCTAGTGCCAGGGGACTGCCATGGTCAGCAAAAAGAGTCCAATTTCCATGCCCTGAAGTGGCACCTGGAGGGGCTTCTTGTTTCCACCCTTGCCCTCCCTCCTTCTCAAACACTCACTATTGACTAAGAGGAACATAAGGTAACCAGTTTGAGGAGCTAGAACACTAAATCTCAAAGAAGGCTGGAATAGAGGTCATTCAAACTGCCCCAATTTGGGTGCAGCCAGATGTGTTTATCCACTGTGTTTATCTGTTCAGACAAGGGCTGGTCACAGTGGGCTTTCCCCCAAAATACCAGCTTATTTTCTCACTCTCCATGGCTTCATATCTTTCTACTTCGCTTCTTGTCTTCCAACCTTTTTATCAACTATCAGAACTCAAGGTATCATTTCCAAGCTCTGCATCTCTGAACTTTCCATCTCACAGACTACCTGCAATTAAACCACAGTAAGCCAATGTGAGCCCCCATAAAGTTATGCAGATTGAAGTCTTTTATTCTCAGGATTTCCATAGCACTTTTGCTTCTCCTGTTTTCCAGTTGCCAAAGACACAGGAATATCAGGGACTCTTTCACAGCATAAACCCCTGCTTCAAACCATTTCCCTGCTCCTGGATGCCAGATCAACAACACACTGCTTAAAATTCTGTGTGGCCTGACAACACCCCTCACCCCCACAAGCAATGCTGAGATATAGGAGAAATCCTGCTATTGGGAAATCTTCCCACCATCAGCTTTTTAGGGCCTCTGTGGCATTGTCAAGTGCTTGACGACTCTCTCCCTCTCTCTCCCCCCCTCTTTCATACACACAGACTGTTTTCACTCCTCGCCTTTTAACTCTGCACTTCCTGACCCGGTTGTTTTGTGCCTGTCACACCCATGGTGCACCAACCACAAGGCTTTGGTTCAGCATCCAGGCAGGCGGAAGCTCATTTCACAGGCGGCTGAGCTGTGCCTCGAATTATTAAAGGGGTGAAGTTGTTTACGCCACCCACTCACATTAGCCAAGACACATTTATTTTGTGAATTTAATGATGGGACTGAGCGACAAAAAGCTCGTGTTTCTTGGAACTTCGTAAAGATGCTGTGTAAAACCAGGAGGGGAAAAATGTGTGAAAAGAAAGGCAACTTTGCACCAGCCTTTGGTGTGACACTTGTTTTGCAAGCTTAGAAGGCACCCCAAGCACACCTGATCAGTGGTTTCTCTCTGGCTTGTACATACCTTCCTCTTTTCTCTGAGGGCTGGTTAAATGCCACTTGTTTATTTGACCTGGATTTTCCCCTCACTGTTGTTATTATTGGTGATCTAGAAATATCATCAACAGAGATGAACAAAAAAAGCTGACTTCCAGAAACAGAGAAGGAAGCACCAAAAAGATCAAAGGTCTTTAATTAAAAAATAGGGAGAGAACAAAGCAGAAAGTGTCTCTCATTTCAACCCTTTTAAAATTTTTTTTAAAAATTTATTTGGGCCTCATGGGCTCAAACTTTTTTGCTTCATATATGGAGTGCAATACCCTGTTAAAAATAACCCTCCAGCTGCCCGTGACAGCTGGAAGTTCCAGAGCACTGCGGGTGGGTCAGTGTGGGGGCGCCTGGGGTGGGGATGGGCGTCTCACACTGACTCCTCTGACCACAAAAAGCTCTCTCCCCCTCTGCATAACTCTGAGTCCACCCATGGACCACAAACAGAATGAAGCAGCTGCAAGAAGCAGGTGAGTGGAGCATTTAGTGTAAACAGGAATAACAAAAATGCTCCATCAGACAGCACCCTTCTTTCCTTGCCATCCTTGTCCTGCATGTTAAATAGGTCTGATCATGCTCTTGCAGGAAGGTGCTTCAATCTGAATTTATAGGCCAAATATCTCACTACAATCCATCTATCTGGATGAAGCAGACACTGTTGCCTTGGTGATGGCACTTCTCATCCTCTGGGCTGCAGGGAGTACAGCACTCACTTTCTCCAGGAGTGTGAGATAAGCCAAAAGGACAAGTAGGGTTGGTAGGACCTGCAAATGTTTTCAGGACACTGATGTGCAGTCTCCCAGCAGACAGGAAGGAGAAGTTCCCATGCTTGATACATTGCAAGGCTGCTCATCCTTACAACAGCCTCCTGAAGTATTGGGAACTGGTATGCTGGATAAGAAGTAGCCATGTCAAACTCGATGGGGTGAAAACACAGGAAAAACAGTATCTCTGTGTATCTCTGAGGTAGGCATCTGCTGGAATACCACACTGATATGAACATGTGAGTATCCTTAGAAAACATAATTCTCTTAAAGTTACACCACTTTGATGTACTCTGTGGGGAGGGATCATACCTCAGGGGTCTCACCAAAGCAGGGCTAGATACAGCATGGAAAGAAACCTGGTCCCATGGGTCACAGACAAGCTGTGACATGGATGGCCCCATGTAACATTTGACAAGCCACTGCAGTTGTATGTCCGAGAAAAGCACAGTGTCTAGTCTTGCTTCAGGGAAGGAGAAAAATTGCTTAATCTGAATTGTTGCTAAATAAAGAGTCTCAACTACAAGTGAACATCCAAGGCTTTATCCTCAGTTTTCTCTAACATCTCTAACCTCACCATGTGCAGGCAGTGCACATAACCATGTACAGCACCTACCTTACATTTCAGCTAAGCCTCAGAGCTGGTCCCAAACCCCAGAACTAAAGCTCTTTTCTCTCTTATAATATACAGACAGGCTTTACAAGGATGCAAAGGCATCTGGTGCATTTTTGAAGCGCACCTTGAAGATTTGATGCAGTTACTGTTCTCGCAGGAGCCTTGATGGACAGCAGTGCTGGAATGTATCCGTATGCCAAAAGGAGCATGTCAGTCCTGGGCAAGGAAAGGGCTCTGGGACTCTGACTCTGTGCAGTGCACCATCTAAAATGGGGCTCTGGTCTACTGAACTGGAGCACACACTTAATGAATGCAATGAAAAAGACAGCGTTGGTTTCCCCCACCCCATTCTTTGGAAACACTGATGGGATTTTGTGTGGGCTTTGACCAGAGAGGGAGATTATGGTTACCCCATGTACAACCAGAGTGCATGTACAGGAAGTGGGAAGTTGAGGTGTGAGGAGAGGTCAGTGTAGAGCAGCTGCATGAGAAGATCTGCAATAAATCACAGCTTAATTTCTACTTTTCCTGTGCATTCTCAGCTTGGATAGGGTGGTCAGTGCTAACAAAATATTTGGACCTAATTCTCGAAGGAATACCAAGCAAGTTTGCCAACAACACTAAATTGAGAGGAGCTACTGAATCCCTCAAGGGCAGACAGACCTTGCAGAAAGACCCCAAAAAATTAGAGGACTGGGCAATCACCAATTGTAAGAAGTCCAAGGGCAAGTGCTGGATTCTGGACCTTGAATGGGGCAACCCTGGTTGTGTGCATAGACTAGAGAACAAGAGGCTGGAGAGAACACTGTGGAAAGGGACCTGGATTTGTGGTCCCTTGAATCTGAGTCAGCAGTGCCTTGGCAGCCAGGAGGGCCAAGCCTGTCCTGGGAGGCATCAGGCACAGCACTGCCAACCAGGAAAGGGAGGGGATTGTCCTGCTGTGCTCTGTACTGGGGCAGCCTCACCTCGAGTGCTGGGGGCAGCTTTGGGTGCCACAATATAAAAATGGCATTAAGCCATTAGAGAGCATCCAAAGGAAGACTACTATCCTGTATGAGGAGCAGCTGAGGTCACTTGGTCTGTTCAGCCTGGAGGAGACTGAGGGGAGACCTCACTGCAGTCACAACTCCCTTGTGAGGGGAAGAGACACTGCTCTCTTCTCTGTGGTGACCAGTGACAGGACCTGAGGAAACTGCATGAAGTTTTTGCAGTTGAGTCAGGGGAGGTTTAGGCAGGATATCAGGAAAATGCTCTTCACCCAGAGGGTGTTTGGGCACTGGAACAGGCTCCCCAGGGAAGTGGTCACAGCACCAGCCTGACAGGGTTCAAGAAGCATTTGAACAATACTCTTGGGCACTTGAGTCATACTCAAGCCAGCACCAGCCTGACAGGGTTCAAGAAGCATTTGAACAATGGGCACTTGAGTCATACTCAAGGTATGACTCTTGGGGGTATCCTGTACAGGGCCAGTTGGACTCAATGATCCTGATGGATCCCTTCCAATTCAGCATACCCTATAATTCTGTGATATGCTGGCCACGTTTGCTGACTGCTTGCAAATTCTGCCCATGGATGTATCTACTTGATCTAGGAGCTCCTGCTGTGCCAAGCCTCTGGTCCCAGTCAGAGGCTGTGCTGGTGTGGTGGCATCACGCCTCTGTGTGAGCCCTCAGCTCTCCTCCCAGGGAAACCAGGGTCTGCCAAGAGAGCTGACTTGTGCTCAAATCTCCCTCAGTCTCTGGGCTTTGCTCCTTATCTTAGACAGACTCAAGGAAAATCCACACCATCACTGCAGGCTGCAGTGGTGAGGGAAAGCCGAGTGCTAGTGGAAGGGATTTTTTTTTAATGAAATATAACTTCAGAATCTCAGGCACTGAGAGACACTAAAAATTAAACAGCATTTTCCCCAAAGTGGGTGTTTTGACCTAACAAAATTGTAAAAGTAATTGAAGACACTTGCTTTGAGTTAACAGAGTGAGTAGGGCTTAAAAGAAATTAAATCTGTGCTTTCAAAGGGCTAAAATAATTTATTTTTTAAACTTTTCCACACTACAGCTGTGTTCTATTCAACACTGACCACACTGCAGAGGAGACAGAGTTGTTCTTCACTGAACCTAAGCACAGTCACTTGCAAAATCTCTGCAAAACCACTGAAGGAGAGAGCACCATGTCAGTGCACGGCACTGTTATTACAAAACAAGGGAAAGAGCTAACAAAGTTTCTTTGAGGATGAACATTTTGAAGCTTTGAATACCTATTGCATTTTTGTGAGAATAGCTCTAGCCTATTTTTTCACATCCAGCTCTGTGACTTGCAGTTTCAAGGTATAATAAGGAAAAGCAATGCCTATTGAAGCACAAGTAAATGAAAATTGTGGAATGATGAATTATGCTGAAGAAAACACAGAAGTTTTCAACAAATGTTTTGGTTTGCATGTGGGAAAATATCAGTGCCATCTCACAGTATACATCAATGGAAAGTATTTTCCCCTTGATCTTTCCCAGAAGACAATTTAAAACTACTAGTTTTAATTTGTAGTTTTGAGAGTTATCCTAGGAACTTCTTGTTGATGTTTCAGAAAACTTGAAACACCAGAGGAATTATAGGTAGTTGTAAGTTGTAAGTTTATGTTGTGTCACTAATGATGTGATAGCCTGGCAATGGTCTTGGCCTCGTCAAACTTCTTGTTGATGTTTCAGAAAACTTGAAACACCAGAGGAATTACAGGTAGCTGTAAGTTTATGTTGTGTCACTAATGTTGTGATAGCCTGGCAATGGTCTTGGCTTCCTCAAGGAAGAGCTGATGTTGAAGTCATATGAGCAAAATTAAAGTAGGTGGAGTACAATCAGTGGCAATCATTAGGATTTTAGAGAAAATAATTGTATTGATAGTGTACTCAGACTTTAGTAAGAAAGAGGACTTGGTACCACATGAGATCTTCACACACTAACCCAGCTGAGAAATCATCAAAGATGCCAGTTTCTAGAAAGGACATACAAAGATTGGTTCTTCCCTGTAGGATTGAACTATTTTTATGTAGGTGACCTGAAAGGGAACTTTAAACAGTGATTGACTGAGTATGCAGATGGTATATTGTCTGGAGAAGTGGAAAACGGGCTACTTGAGGAAGTGAGGTGATTCATCTGGTTTTAGTATGGGCATAGCTGGGAGCAAGAGAGATAAGCCATCCTGACAGGATAACATTGACTTTGTCCTGAGAAATTTGACTCTGAAAGACTTGAGGATTAAAGAGAAAAATCTAAGAAGAGCAGACCCTTATGTGATGCTGCAACCTGAAAGGACTTGAGCAGACCCTTGCACTGATCCTGATATATTATACATATACTTAAAAAGTATGAGTAAACATATCATGTAATTTCTGGATTTGTCCCTGATCTAACAGTTTTGGAGCACTGGGTTCCATGTTGGTGTCCATATATCTCCAAGAGATTGGTCTCAAAAACCATGAAAATGCTTAATTAAAACTTTATAAGGACATAGTCATTGATAACAGTCTGCTTGGCAAAGGATGAGAGTGGTCTGAATATTGCCTGTAGATAGTTATATGAGATTTTTATATGCACAAGCAATAGTGAGACCTTAGCTATCCTGGACAGGAGGGAAACTAATTCCAAAAAAGTAGACAGATCAGTGCTAGAAGGAATAAAATGTAGCTGTCTTTAACTGTGATGGTAGCTAAGCCTTGGGATGAGTTAAAAAGGTGGACGGAGATTTGCCATCATCACTTTCCAAATCAAGGTGGATGTGGAAAATAATAAAAAATAGGTCACGCCCAAAGAGCTGAGGTCTGCACGGAGCTGGGAGTTCAGTGCCTGACAAGTGCCTCCATCTGGCCTGAAAATCTGCGACTTAAGTTTTGGCTGCGACTAAATTTTGGCTGGCGCCTAAGCCTGCAGCATGAGCAGGGCGGGGGCTGCCCTGTGACCGAAACGAGCCCTGCTCCTCCCTGCTCGGATCCCACCCAGCTCGAGGGAGTGCACTGGGTTGTCCAGGGTCAACAGCGCTCCAGAAATAGCAGCCAAAAAGTTAATGTTTCCTTGCTAACCCGTTCAAGAGAGAGGAGGGGACTGAAGGGGAAGTCTAGCACTGTGCCTGTGTTGTTTGGGCTCTCCAGCTGGCAGGTTTGGGAGCCAACAATCCCTGTGTCTGAGAGAGCAGCTGGGATACAACTGTTCCTAGTTATGTGTAGGTGAGGTGAGGAGGGTATCGCCAACTCATAGACGTGTAGAATACCTCAGGTGGGGTGGGACCTCAGAAGATCATCTATTCCAACCTCTGGCTCCAAGAAGGGTCATGGAGAGGTTTTTATAATGTTCCTGCCTTTGAAAAGCAGAGCCTCCTCTAGATGTTTCTGGATCAGCCCTGCCAGAAACAACTTAGCTGAGAGGCTGGAACAGATTTTTGAAGTGGTGTATCATTCCCTTCAGATAACACGACATTTATGTCAACTAACCTGCCCACATTTCTCTCCTTCCCTTGTACATTTCTGATTAAGAACATGGGCTAAAGGTTTCAAAACAGCAAAGAAGCTTAAAAACCCACTGGCTCTTCAGAGCACTTGCAAATGTTCATATCAAGTCAGAGCATGTGGATGATTATCCTGGGAAGCGGCATCCACTTGTGTTGAATGCAGGATGCAGCAAATGCAATGGGGCACTTTCAATGCCAGTTGATTTGCCCACTGGCATGAGGTGTTTCCTGGACTACCAGGATTCCTTCCACAATGCAAATGCACTGACCTCTCCAGTCAGGAAATTCATTGCCCTTCTGAGCCCAGACTGGGATACAGGGTGAGAAGTGGGGAGAGACGTGAGAAATGTAGTGAGAAATGTATTTGAGTACGGAGAGAACATCATTGAGACTGCTTTCTTTTCTGAGCTGATGCCTTTCACTGGCGCTCAGATAACTTGATTTGGCACTATTCACTGCTAAGTTTTCCATACCAACCGCAGCTGAGCTTTGTTTAAATGAGGCTTGCTGAAGCTGTGCTGAAAGTGAGTTTAAAGGTTCACAGTCTTTGGAGTGGATCCAGGCAGCTCTTTGTGCCTTCAACTCCCTTAGAAACTGTGGAGGGCTGGGGGCCGGGAGAAGATTTGCATGAGCAAGTTCTCCGCTTGGCTCAAGTGCAAAGGGGAGCAGTTAGCTGCGGCAGAAATTGAACACCATGGGCCAGATTCTTCCTCCTTCTCCTCCTCTGGGCCCTCTTATCTGTGTTTCTGCTATTTTGACTTGATAGCACTCAATACATATGTAAATGATGGTACAGAATGCAAGCAATAAGGAATCAAGCACCACTAGAAGCAGTTTTAGGGATAAGAAATTATGACACTGGCTTTGTATCTCAGGTTGGAGAGGAGGATGCTAATTCTGTTCAGATACTTTAAGCAGCAAGTCACCCTTAGCCCCTGTAAAGAACTGCTACCACTTTAACAACACCTGTGGTGTTGAATGCCCAGTGTGCTACTTTGCACAGTGCAGCCACTGTAGAAAATACACTGGCTGTCCCCCCAGCTTTCTTCTGCAGTAACTTCCTTGAAGCTGCTGTACCAGTGTGAAAGTATTTTTATTGTATCTGTGGTCCCTTTGTTCTCCATTCTCTAAGGAGAAAAAGAGTCTGGTCACCCTGTAACCTTGAAGCCCACAGACAACTTCAGATTTACACAAGAAATACCACCCAGGCTAGTAACTGGTCTCTAGGTCTGAGTAGGAGAAGGATTAGTTTAATAAAAGATGACTTTACCTCCCCCAAAGGAATCATCTTCTTCTCCAAGTGCAGTCAAATCTTCTTGGGAGTGCTGCATCGTGGCAAAGATGCAGCTCAGGGCGCAGCCAGAGCCGAGTGCTTGAACCTGTTCCTGTGCTACAGCTCGACTGTTTCCTTTCACCGGTTTCCTAAATATTTTGGTGGTAACAGCTTCCGCATCTGCACTTATGAAAACAATCTCATTCATAGAAGTGACGCCTCCTGTTTTTACAGTCAGCCTTTGAGATGAGCTTTGAGGTGGGATGTCCTTTACTGCTGAGAGAGAAGTTGATTTTGAGAGCAGAGGAGGCAGGACAGGCTTGAAATGCACCCTGTCCTGTTGCTGAGTGCTGTAACTGCGCAGCAGCAGCAGCCCTGTCAGCCCGGGGTGTTAAAAGTTTTGCATATGAATGGGAATGTTTTCTGGTGGCAGAGGTAGAGCCGGAGAAGAACTCACCCTGCTTGGACTGCAGAGCAACTCCTCCCTTTCACCCCAGGGACAGTGTGACAGGAGGAAACCCCCAGGCTCTCTCACTGTCAGGTGTTCATGGAACTAATTTTTCTTCTAGCACGGTGGCAGTGACATCACTTTCTCACCCATGCTGAGGTGGCCCATAGCAATGGACATGTGGACAAGTTGGAAACCATAGGTGATGGCAGTTGTTCCATGGGCAGATGCCTTGGAAGGGACATCATTCTCACAGTTACACTCATCCAAGTCACAGTCTGTGGTGCACTACCAAACCTAAGGACCTTCCTGATCAGGTGAACAACAGAACAACGCCAAAGTAAAATTTGCTGTCTGCCAACAATGGGCAGAGTATCTCTGTCACTACTAATTCGCCATCATACTGGTCTGCCCTGTCACTGTGTTTCTTGAACTTTATAAAGTAAGTTGACTCCTTTGTGTCAGGTCTCTCAGTTTATGAGAGGACCTTACCTACAAACTAATTTACTCTAAACTTGTACAAAAACACATTTGGCCTTTAGGTAGTGTCTGAGCCTTGCATAGCCCTGCTGTCTTAGCAGTGCACTCAGGGATATGTCTGTCCACTGTGAGGCCTAGCACAGGCAGTTCCCCACAGCTCTGCTCTCAGAAGTTAGAATGTAATGACAGCAAACCTGAACTGAGCAGCAATTACTCAGTCTAGTAATTGCACGTGTCACCACACCCTTGGAAGCGAGACTCCCAGCACAGCAGCCTTGTTCACTGCAGCTTCCGGCAGATGAGTCACAGATATAATGAGCTCTTCTCCAGTTATTATGTTGGGATTTTTTAAAGCTCTCCCAGTGGGTGTCTGCAAGGCACTGCACAACTTGAACTAAAGATGGGACAAGTCCATTTGAAGCACCTGATCTCACCCCAGCCCAGGCCATGTCCAGTAGTAAATCCTATGGCAGCACTTTGGTCATCACAGGAAGGTGAAAAGACCCTTCCTAGCTCAGGCACAGCTTTCCTCTGGATGCAGGGTCCCTGGAAAGTGGTGCTGCATCCCCCCGACTCTGCCTCCCCCTCACTGTCACATCAGGTGTCTTGGTTACACAGCCTGCGAGTTGCTGTCTTGACAGGGTTGGGAAGCTGTGTTTTCCTAGGTGGATGTGGTTGAAGCCAAGAGTATCCCAGAAATGGTTTTTAGTGGGGTAATGTGGTTTGCCTGCTGGGTAGTTCCTCTGCCACAGCAGCAAGATTCCTTAAGGAACTCCATTCCCAACAGGCCCCCCTCAAACTTGGCTTTGCTTTAAAATTACGTTTGTTCAAACCCCTACAGACATGACAGCTTGGTCTAAAAGGCAAGAGAAGAGAACTTGTTTCTGGCCCTGCTGGACACCCTTGGGGAAGCCACTCCTCCTTTCTAGGCATCCTCCCTCAGTCTTTTTCTTGCTGTGCTTATTTGAAATTATTTTTTCAGGCAACGACCATCTCTTAATTAGATGATACTCAACAAAAGCATCCCTCTGCCTCAGTACGGCTCTCCTGCCATGTTTCTGGGTAGATGGAGAAAGTCATGACAAGAGAGAAACACCATTATTGGGTGATGAGGGGAAGCAGAGAAGAAGAGGGGATCAACGAGAGAGAGGTGTATGAAAAGAGGGATAGTAAGAGACATGAAAACTGCAGAGGAGAAGCATCAGTCTGGAGGGAAGGGATGCTGGCTCTGGAGGCTGGGACCTCTCCAGGAACTGCCTCCCAGGATCAGGGCTGGGAACCCCTGAGCTTGCAGAGGCTGGCAGGCCAGAATGTGAAATGACTGCTGGGGGTGCGGGAAAGGGGAAGTGCTGAAGGAAAGACAGCCACAAGGTGTATCTTGTCTTAAAGCTTCCTGGCAAGATCTACTGCTGGCAATGGGCAGCCACTGCCCATGGTGTCCTTGAAACAGCAGGAAGTGGTTGTCAGAAATATTGAGCCCTTGTAAAGTCAATGGCTAAACTGCCACAGGGTGCTGTGGAGCCTGTCAGGCTCGGAGGACTGGGGCCAGAAGAGGCTTCTGCTGTCTTGAGGAAGGTTTTTGGGCTTGACTAGAATAAGTTGCAAGATGAATGATGCTACAAATACAGATATGAATACTCAAATCAGAAAGACAGCCCAGCAGGAAGAATCACAGAGAAAATACTGCAGCTCTAACTCTCCTGCATTGTCCTGCAATTGGAGGTTATTTGTAACTTGGGCATGGCAATTTTTAGCCATTTGCTGCTTCCTTCAGAAACGTGAAGGAGCAAGCCACACTGTCCTGGTTATTGTGGCAGCTCCCTTTTATGCCACATTTCCCTGGGACTTAAAGCTATTTCCTTACCCACTGTTTTCAGTCAGCCTCTCCGGATGCCTGTTACCTTGACAGCCCTTTTTTCTTTTATTTTCAGGAATTAAAAGGCATCAAAAGCTGTCCTCTCTCCCGAAAACAACTGTCACCAGAATTAACACACCAGTCGGGCTAGTGATGAATGGTAATGACTCAGCCTTCATTGCAGATGCACAAAGAGGAGTTGCTTTGATTCCTTCCCGTTTGCCACATCGTCCCTTGACAGCAGCCTCACCTGCACTGCTCACAGCATGTGGTACTCCTCCAGAGACCTGTTCCCCAGGGGAGCACAGTGCCCTTTCCCTTGAGATAGGATAAATTAACACAGACAAAAACAGTCCACCTCACATGGATTCCCAGGTTCCCCTTCTCCCTGCTCCATCTTTGCCTTTGGGGCAGCAGGATTTTACCCTGGCAATTTGTCTTTGCTGCTTACTGATCTCAACCATCAGTGACTTCCTGCTTTGTTTTGTAGCATATATGGGGTTTTTCCCTTTTGTACCCACAAGAAGTATTTTTTCTCATACTTGTTGAGCTGCCGTGAAACACAGTAAGTTCTTTTCACCTGTTTGCTTATAAAGACCCACTCCACACCAAAAATAAAAGCCCCCAATCAATTTTGCATCCACTGCAAAACTCTCAAGTGTCTATTTTTCATGTAACCACATCTGATGCTGTTCTCAGAAAAAACCACCACCCATTTTCTAAGAACCTGTCAACAAAAAGCAGGGGAGCCTGGGGAAATGTCAAAAACAAGGGTGGATCAAGCAAAAGGAGAAAACTTCTGCAGCAGCTTCTTTAAATTACTCCAACCTTACTCTTCTTCCCCTGCAACTTCGTTTATTAGGATTTCTGATCCAGGAAAAAGTCAAGTGTTCTGATGTTTTATCTCCAGATACAGGACTAAAAGCCATTCCTAATGAAAAAGAAGTGTAAAAAATTGTGCAGTTTAGAAGCTTTGGGGATGTTTTAATTCAACCCTACCTTAAATTACCAACACCTCCACAAGCAGCAGGAGAGATGAGATGGTCATTTTCTGTGTCTGAAACAGCTCTGCTCTATTCACATCTCCTCCTGTTCCAGCACTAGAAAGATTCTCAGGATACAAAAAGTTACAGATCATAGGGGTGGTTAGTGCCCTGCTTTGTTCTGAGGCTGTTTTGGGAGTGAAGATTGCATTTGATGGGATAATCTACATGGACAAAAAAGGAGGGGAAGAAGTGATGAAGGAAGGGCAGATGACTCTTGAGGTGGAGACACTATGAAAGAGAACGCAGAAATAGGTGTCTGACACTGGTCAGTTTGGGAAAGTGAGAGTTCATATGCATTTGGAGTACTTGTAAAACTTTTGCTCTGGATATTACTGCAGTGTCAGTCCTCCAGCAAAACATGTTCCTCAGAAACCTGATAAATAGAGTTACAATAACTTGTCTAGTTGTTAACTCATTTGCAAGTTACAGGGACTCCAGGGACTTAGATTATGTTTAGACAGTCTGTGTCAGTGGCTGAGTGAGTTTAGTATAATTTTTTTCTTTCCAACTTTTGAAACTTTTTTCACTTTTTTTGCCAAAAAAATCTAAGCACTTAAAAAAAAAATAATAGGGTTTTTCAGTTCCAGAGAAAACCTGGGAGAATTTCTCCCTTTTACTGTCCAGAAGGAGAGTCAGCAGGCCAGGCCAGTAGAAGACATGACTCATTGCACACAACTTTACAGACATTAAGAGCCCTGAGCACAAATCTTCACAAGGCTGTGAAATATACACCACGCATTTCCAAGAGCTGAAAAAAGGGCTGGCTCCAGGAACCATTCACACAGCAGACAGGACAGTAGTTCCTTAGGACCCCTGTAGGACGTTAGCCTTTTGCTCAATTCCCCAGCAGTTTGAGCCTTTTGCTCAATTCCACACACTGCAGTGAGCAGGAACCATGGCACACGTGTTGGTGGTGGTGTTGGTGCCCTACTGGTGTCCATTCATGTTCCCCACCCAGCTGAGAGCAGAGAACCCATGGCATGCCCCAGGGGTGAGTGGCATTTGTGTGCACTCAAGTGTGACACTGCAATGTACAACACCTAGCACATCCCACCAGCACATCAAAGGCGACTTTGGCTTCTTCCAAGACAGCATTTTTTCATTCCAGTATCACTTGGCCTATTATCTTCTCATAGCAAAATATTATTTCAGTTCAAAGGGAGAAAGCAAACCATGCTGGATGAAACCCCTACAGAATGAATACAATCTTGGAAATTGTACTCAGTTAAGTAGTTCCCAAGTGGCTCATTATCAAAAGATAAGAAAACGGTCAAGCATGATTTTGCAGGGCTCAGCCTTGGATCTGGTATTATTCAATATATACTTTAATATCCTAGATGATATTTAATATCCCAGAATAGATATGATCACACTCATTACAATTGCAGATGCCAGGCTTCCCAGCATATGTACATTGGAGGACAGAATCAAAATTCAAGCTTATAGTTACAAACTGGAGAAGCAGTCTGGAAACAATTAAATGCAAGAGAATGATCTGTGAAGTATTATGCTCCAGCAGGAATAATCCTTATAAATGCAGGCTGAGGGATGGCTACTTTAATAGGGTGTTTTCAGAAAGGAGGCAGGAGACAGCAGAATGGGACTCAGAAACAGCACCCAAAACCAGCAGACAGCTTGCCATCAGGTGTGATCAAAGACAGAGACACAAAATATTCAGGCAGCATTTGAGGTTAATAAGGCCTCTACTAAGGCAGGACACTGTTTTCAGACTTCTCAGTTCAAGGAAGATAGAGACTCTTGGGTGATGTTCCTGAGGGGAACAACCAGACTGTTCTGAGGGCTAGGAAATGGGAAATTAAGGAAAAGACTGGAGAAACTGTAGCTACTTCCTTTGAGGGAGACAGAACAAATACAGGAGAGCAGTACTCAAGCCCTCTTCTTCACCTTTGTTGTGAACAAGGTGTCATGAAGTGAGGCTGCAGAATGGAGGAAGCAAATGAAGAGGCAGATTAGGCAGCAAACAAGTGGAAAATAGGAAGAAGTAAGTTTGGGAAAACCACTTCCCAACAGCCAAGACAGCGAAGTAGCAAAAGACAGAGCTTGGGTGAGTCAGTGATGAGTGAATCAGAGTGCTGCTTTAACCTCCAAAGCACATACAAGGCTTTTGAAGAACAGAGCAGACAAGCAGCTATTGGGAATAATATAAGAATGGTTGATTCTGAAGTCTTAGGGGAGGGAAGTGGGAATAGGGGATCTCTTGAGGTTAGATCAGTGCTTTTTTGTTAGAACAGCTATTGAGAAATACTGGATTTCTACTTGTTAAATTTATTTCTCAGTGACACTTAGCCAAGTGCTAAATTTTCCCACTGCTTGAGGGGTCCAGCACATTCCAGTGGCTCTTGACTGGGATGGGAATATTTTTGCTATTTCAAGCAATTTAAGTATCACTACTATCTTTCTTCTTCTGTAAGAAATCTTCATGTCTGGTTGCTTTCGTATTCATTCTTTTTTCCTAGTTCTTTTGTCACCTATTCTTCTGTAATCCAGTGAGGTCATTGTCATCAGCAAAGAATAGAGGATGGATTTTTCATCCTTAGATTATTAAATGCTGTGGGTTTCTCTCAGAAGTACCTCAGATTGTTTCTATAAATTGTTAAAGAGAAGCAGTCTGAATACTATAATAATATGGGAGCTTGCTATCCCCAGCATAACCAACAACTACGCTGAACCCTGCTAAGCATCACAACCTTATGTCTTACTAAAAGTCAGATATCAATTACATAATATTTATAATACTATTATCAATGTAAACAAATTTTAAAATTGACTCTAGAGGTCTAGACAACATTCTAGTGCCTATGCCAAAGCCACAAGACCATCCCAATTTTCTCTACCATAATTCTTGTTAATAATACTTTTTTTCTCCAGTGCTAACTACCTTGGGTGTTGGAGGAAATACAGGCAAGCAAGTCATCTCATTGTTCAGCTGTATGACTTCCATCCAGGGCAAAGGATATTGAAAGGTGATTCACAACATTATTTTAGTAATATTTTAAAAAATATTCTTTTCCTTTAGGTAGACTGTTGGTAATGGAGTGAAAGCCCCAGGTGATTTATTTTAAACTCCCAGGTCATACTGTCAAACACATGATGGCTGTGGATGAATGCCTTTCCTTTAAATTATTAATCTTTCCTGTGGACTAATCAGTCTGGGGGCCTTTACTTCATTGTGTACATTGCGTTTCCAGTTTCTCCAGCTATTGGAAGGAGCTAAGGAGCTGGCCTTCTCCCCTGGTCTTTGCTTCTTCCAGCTCCAACCAGCCACGTTCTTTCTGCTTCTGGGAGATAGTTCTTGACAGAACTGATCTTGGATATTTTGCAAGACAGTGTGGGCTTTTTTTCATTTGCCAAAGGGTTTTTTTTAAAGGCATTCTCCCATATTCTGGCAAACTGTGGGTGAGATGGGCAGCTTCAGTTGTGAGATGGCTCAGACCCTGCCTGGGGCTGCTCCCAAAGGAGCAAGCGTGCATTTTTCTCAGGCAGTCTGACTTAGCTGCTTCCCTCTCCAGGACACTGCAAAGTCTCAGCATTTCCCCCTTGCCTACAATGCATTCTTCTCATCAGTCCCTAAAATGCTATAAATTACTGTTTAACATCTCTCTTGAAGAGCTCTTAGCAGGGACTAGTAGACAAAAGGAATTGCTGCTGCAAATAAAGCTGCTGCACGCAGGAGTATGAAATTCATGCACTTGAAGAGTGGGTGCATACACTGTAAGGGTATCAAAGCCCAGGAATTCCTTTGTTTGGGATCCCCCTGCCCGCCCCCCGGCTTGAGCTGTTATTACACCACAGCACCACAATTAAATTACTTAAAGAAGGCAGATGTCTGGGACTTTGCTATGGGATACTTAGGATTGAAGGGATAAGGGAAAATTGTCTGTGTGAGCATGGTGTGTGGATGGGGTCAAATGGGATCAAAACCCCATTGGTTCAGTGGAACTTCTCCCTGCAAAGGGGCTTCAGTCTCAGCAGTTAAATCTCGGGCACTGGGAGTGTGTCTGTCAGAGTGGCATCTGAGTGGTCAGATGGGAAAGTTTCACAAACACAGATTCTCTATTTCCAAGAGCTGAAACAGCCCTAAACCTTGAACTTCCTCTGTTTTGTAGGGAGGCATTACTTCATTGTAGCTCACACAGGTAATGGCAAAGATGGTGTAACATCAGCTTCACCAGTGAGGTAGTTTGGTTTCAAGCTCAGTCCATTTTCTGTAAAACTTTTGCT
This sequence comes from Onychostruthus taczanowskii, assembly GCF_017590055.1. Classification (NCBI taxonomy): domain Eukaryota; kingdom Metazoa; phylum Chordata; class Aves; order Passeriformes; family Passeridae; genus Onychostruthus; species Onychostruthus taczanowskii. Next base: position 7,335,694 of record NW_024500239.1, on the reverse strand, counting down.
GATACTGGCCCTGACTTAGGTGCTATCTCCCAGGATGTGTTCCTGACACCTGGTGCCAAGGTCCCAGGGATTCTGAGCATTTAATCCTAAATAGTGTTAATTTGAGGACTCAGGCTTTTGATCCTTCCCCAGTTCCAACCCATACACTGCAGGTGGCCATGGCACAGTCGGCAGTGAGGTTGTATTAAAACTGGAGCACCTTGGCTTTAGAAAAACAAGGAGCTGTTTCCAAAGGATGGATAAGCTTTCATATTGCCTATTGTGCATGTGTCAGCAGAGGAGAACACTTTCATTAAGGACAAAAAAAGGTTACATTGAGATGGGCTTATTCTGTTCTGTATTTCAGGTAGCTTTTTGAGAAATTGTTCTGAAAATGTCCCCGTTTTGTGTTTGCAGTCTCTTGGTACATTGGTAACACTCTGGGATCGAGTTCTCCGAATAATTGCAACAGCAGGATTTACTTCTCCTTTATCTGAAGCCCTAGGAAAAAAGCACAGCTGAGAACGGAACCTGTGGTAAAGGAAATCGCACTGCAAGGCATCCCCACCCTGTTTGTCTTCCTCCTTGAGCAAGTGGTACAGGGCATGTGCAGGGGCTGGATGTGCACAGGGCTGGTAATAGCTCTCCTGGAGGGATTGCTTCATATTTGCTCCTACAAAGTAGGGCAGAAAAGAGAATTTAAAAAAAAATATTTTTAGCACAGTGTCTCCCTTTCTGCAATTTGTTGAAGTGATTAACAGCTCAGAAACAGGGTAATGACCACAGTACACTTATTTGGCATTTTTGGGTTTGGTTGCTTTTAACTGAAGAGTAACACTTAGTTCTTCCTTCCCTGCAAAGCACAGGGGGGTCAATTGAAGGAATGTGGGCTTGAGGTCCTTCAAGAGAAAGTGGTTCACTACTTTCCACATTCACATCTTTCAGGATGAGATTCTGGCAGCTGGGTGGACAAACAATTATAGCATTTGTAGAGTATTTTAGAATGAGGAAATCTCTGCAAACATTTGCATGCATCTGCAGTTGTCTACCCTGAAAATATAAAATAGTTATAGTCAGGAAGCAAAGCATTTTCCACCTTTAAATAATATCAGTTGTTGGCCATGGTATCCCAAACAAACTTCACTCACAGAAAGTATCTAAAACCTTCCATTGTATATGGCCAGGATTTTGGGTCCTTCCTGCTGCATTGCTGCACTAATACTTAGCTGGCTCAGGGGAAGATCACCACCCACTGCATCAGTGATTCTTCAGCAGCCTTGATTTTGCTAATCAGCCTGTCTTTCATCCTGGCCCTGTTTGCTGAGAGAGCAACTTCAGAGAGAGCGGTACAACACAGAAAAGTAAAAATAGCAACAAGAGTTTCTGCAAAATGTGGCACTTCATGCAATTACTTTTCTTCCTGTTTGCATCTCCTGAATTTTCTTTTTCTATCAAGTTTAACTCTTGTTTAGAGACTGCACACACACATTTTGAAGCCAGTATGAGGTTCTTCTAAACAACAGTGCACTGTGGAGTTAGTTTCTCACAGTAAACAAAAAATGGCTTAGTCTGATATTAATGACTTTTAGTATTTTACACAACAGGCAATTCAGAAGTAATATTCAAGGCTGATGAAAAATAACATAAGCTGGCCAAAAAGAAGGAAAGCCAGAAACAAACAGCATATCCCTGTGGGGAGGGTCTTCTAGGACAGGACAGTGTTATGGTTAATCTAATAGCCTCAACACAGGTTTTAGAACTGCAGAAGAGAGAAGAAATTGTGATAACAAAGTAGTGATCTACACTGACTGACGAAGCAGCAACTGTGGAAGACATACTGGCATGCCCTACTTCATGCTCTCTGCATAGAGTTCTGCAAAAAACACTGTGAAAAAACTTGGGGGTGCAGGGGAAGTATATTTTACTTCTATTTGACTTCACAGTCCTAGAGATGGGCAGAGAAATGATAGTGCTCAGGGAGCACGGCAAGGATGGAGCAGCCAAGTGAGGACTAGCAGTGGGCCTTGTCCAGGACACAGCAACTCATCTTTGCTATCACTGTGGTGTGAGGCAGAGCCCCAGGAAGAGCCTCTCCCCACCTCTCACAGGGTGTCTGCCCCTTGCCACAGCACCCTTCCCTCCTGCCAGACCCTGGGCTGGTGTGCAACGGAATGGTACCCCTCCTCCCTGCTCCTCTGCAGAGTATGGCCAGGATGGGAATAAAATCAAAGAAAAAAAGAACTTTTTTTTCTCCATCATGCATCTTAGCAACAGCACCTACACAAAGATCTAAGTATAAGATCTTTTACCCCCCACCTTTCCAAGCAATTAGCATGCTGAAATGCAGAAAGAAACAGGATGGCAATGTCAAAACTGACACGTAGGAAGACCATTTCCTTTTTGCAAGGGTTTCACGGTGTGGACCAAGCTGGCTGAGAACAATTTCTGAACCCCCCTCCTCCCCGTGGAGAATTGCCTCTGCAGCAGCTTTGGTAACCCTCCAAAAGAGCCTGCTTTAGGTGACTGGCACTCTCCTGGTGGTTGATGCCCAGAAGGTCTCACATTTTCAAAGTAAGAAACTCCAGCCCCCATGGACTGCTCTCCAGTGAAACTAGGTTGCTTAAAAACATCTGAGAAAGGTGGAAAAGGAAGGCTGCCTGTTTGAAATAGATAGGCTGTCTTTTGGAGCAGAGCAGAGAAGAAAGGCAGCTGGTGACATATTCAGTGCAGCGCTGGCTCCATCTGAGCCTTCTTTTGTCGGCCAGATTTTAAATTAATCTCAATCTGGTCTCTGAATCTTGCTGGCAAGTTTTCTGGTAAATTTAAGACTTAGAAGAGACTAAAGAAAGATGCTCGGCAGACAAACTTATGTTAGGGTTTCCAGGTGTGGCCAGCATTGCCTGGGAAGTTATTTGTGCAAACAGAGGCTGCCGTGGGAAACATGGGGGGATCTCCTCCAGAGCCACACACCTCCTCTGTGCAGGGGGAGCACGCAAAGCCCTCTGGCTGAAACACAGCCAGGCCTGTGCAGCTGGCCATGAACCAAATCTGGTTACTCTCACGAGCTGATATTCAGGGCTTGCATTTTGAATAAAGAGTTGAGTGAATCCAAGCCCTTTGGTTTTGCTGTGTTTTCCTTCCTGAAAGCAAATAATTATGTTTTTTCCTTTTTAGCATTTGAGCAATGTTATTTCCACCCAAAAAGTGTGCTGTTCCAGCCTGCAGATGATGAACGGAGCAGAAAAATTGCAGGGAGGATGTTGCTGGGGGCAGTAGGGAACTGGAGGTGGGAAGGAAATACCTGAAGGAAACTCCTCATACATGTACTAGCCTTGTCATACATGAAACCTCCACAGAGTTTTAATCTTTATTTCTTCATGTTTAGTGAGATTTTCCCTCTGAGTGCCTTGTCAGAATGAAAGCCTGATTCTGACGCTCTTTGCACCACAAGGCTGGGATGCTGCCTAATGCCAACTCACCCAAACATCTCTTCCCAAAGTGGCCACTTGTTCCTGTGCCACACCTAGGGATTAGTGATTGATTAAAGCAAAACAAAAAGCCTTCTCTTGAAGGTTTTAATGAAGTCTCCTCTGGTCCTCAGTTGCTTTAGCATTCAGTTAAGCAGTCCATCACTGCTGTGTTTGCAGGCCCAGCTCTGTAAGTGTGCCTGAATATGACTGCTTCCATTTTCTAGGCCAAAGGCAAACTTTTGAGGCAGGCGATAAGCCTCCAATTAGGACTTTAGAGTAGATTGTGTTTTAGAAAATGCAGTAACTTCTGGAATGAATCACTGAATTTGAAGTTGCTAGATGATTTTTTTCCTTAGCGGTCAAGGTTAAGCATAAGAAGAAAGAAACTCAGCGTAGGAGGATCACAAAATATGTTAACAGCATAACAGCAAAAGAAGAACTGACCCAGCCCTATGAGTTTGTGGATTTTACTTTTTAAATTGCTTTTTGAGAGTGAGCTACCAGAGCAGCAATACACTGAGCTTTCAGCGCATGCTCTCCTGTTCCTTCATCTCTCATCTTCAGTCACAGTCAAGTGACTCTGTCTGGCTCTAGTGAGCTCCAGCAAGCGGGGGCGAGGAATCCTTGCTTGCTCAAGTCCTCCTTCCTGGATCTGGGAAGGCAGAGCAAAGCTGTGCTGCACAGGATAGCCTCCCTCTGTCAGACCTGACTGTGGGTGAGCTCTCACTCCTCAGCTGCTGGCTCCACAGCCCTATGAGCACAGCAAAGCCACCTGAGACAGGGACACATGTTCTTCAGTGGCTGGCTCGTGCTGGTGGGGAGGACTGCTACAAGAGCTGGGGAGCTTCTGTGATCCAGCCAGAATGTGTCCCCAGCCCACAACACTCTTTGTTAGCTGCCCTTTCCTAACATATACATAACAGTGAAATTACATTCATTAAAAAAAAATAAAATTGCACAAGCCAAAAGCAAAAAGGTCACCAGAACACTCCACTGCACACATTTGTCCCTTTGGGGATGGGAAGCAAGAATAAGGGGGCTATGGCAGCTGCCAGCCACAGTGCCTGCCGTGCTCCTGCAAGGTGCACTTGTGCCATGGGGATGAGCCCAGCTGGAAACCTCAGCAAAATATAGAATACAGCTCCTTGCAGGCTTGCACTGTACTCATTTAACCTGAATTTGAAGGAAACATATTGAGCACTTTGCATAGGAGTAGCAGCCCATCCTGAACATCGGGTTCTCTTTATCTTCCATTTCATAGCCAGGGCTCAGGAGCTCCAGGCATACCCTCTGTGGGCAGTGCCCACTGCCTGTGGATAGTATCACCTCCTGATCTGCGTGCAGGAAAGGCATCACAAAGCAGAGCTAGGAACTTCTCTTGCCTGAGCTGCCTTTAAGATGCTGCTTTCTGTGCTCTAACACAAAGAGGTTCCCAAGAGCACATAAATATATTATAAAGCAGCAGAACACTCAATAATTAATTTTCAGCAAGGAGAGGGTTTTATTTCAACTGGAATGACATAAAAAAGCCTTTTGGATTGTCACAGTCTGTAAGTGAAAAGCTGAGGTGATTCAGTCCAAAGGCTGTTATGCAGAAGGCTCAGACAACATGGCCGCACTGACACCCTGACTATGTTTGGCAAAAATGCAATTTTCTGCACAGAAAATACAGCATACACCATGCAGAAGATTCTTTTCAGTCCTTTCCCCTTACTTTGTAACTAGGAATGGTCTTCCAGGTCTTTCATCCTTTCAGTCAGAGTTGCAGCGTCCCAGAGGATCATTCCACTCTTTTTGACCAACAGTGAGCACTCTGCTCATATGTGATGTTGCTCCCTTTTCATATACAGTCAACTGGTAGTTGGGAAATTGAAGATTTAAAGTGTGTAGTTTAGTTGGAATAGTTAATTTATGGTATTGGTGCTATTTTTAAAGTGTTAGGAACAGATAAATAATTAATTTGATTAATTACCCAAATACAAATGGAAGTTCATGAAGGATTCACTGTCTTGAGACAAGTGACTCAAGTAACTCTAGCTAGGGACACATAACTCTTTTCACCAGTGCTTTGGGAGGCAGAGGGCACTGAAGCAGCTCTGCTGGTGTCAGGAAGATGCCTACATGCCACAGCTAGTTTAAGAGAACTAACAAAAGACATATGAGATTGCTGAAAATACATGAAACCTTCACAATCAAGGGTAGTGCTACAAACCAGCTACAAAGCTGGTTGCTATGAGAACTTTTCTGCATGCAAAGATACATAGGATTCTCAATGAATGACTTACAAACTAGTTATACTAAATTCCACTCCTCATTTATTGTCTTTATTCATTTCACTGCTCAAAACCCAACATCAGAAAAATGCCTGCCTCTACACAATGCATTAATTTTGAGACTGGCTTTTTCAGCGCTTCCACTCTGTTGCTTTGTCTGTCATCCCTGGCAAGTCCTGCCACAGCAGTATAGCTCAGCATCAAGGTGATGGGGCAATGCACACAGCAACTCTTCCTTGCACAGGCAGCACCTCCCTGTACACCCCCTTCCTTGGCTCTGCCCCACCAGACCAGCTGCCAGCAGTATGTGCCAGGGACAGACCCACTTGTCACCTAAGGGGCTGAGAGAGGCCCAAGAAAGCTGAAACAGCTATGCAACCCCCAGATCACAACCTAAAAATACCAATAAAAGCCAGATGCACTGGCTCCTGGTGCCACTGTTGAGGCTAAAGGCAGGGAGTTTTCATGTGAGGTTGGCATTCCCTCACCGATTTATCCAGCAGGTGTGGAAATTAGGGATGGAGAGACTTTCTTTTTCTGAGCACATTGTAATTAAAGCGCAGTAATAAAAGCCTAACTCCTGTGTGACTGTGGGCCAGCAGCTGGGTTGGTGCCTCACAGCAGTGACTGAAGTGAGCTTGTCCCCTTTGCCCAGCAAATGCAGAAGCAGAATGGAGTGTGAGGTGCTCCTGCTGGATCTTCTCACTCCTGTTGTTCCTGTGTTTCAGTTACAGAAGCTTTTTTCCAGTTGCTCTTAGCCTGCTGGTGCTTCTGGTGGGAAGAAGCCACCTCTGTATCGTACCAGCCTTCTGTGAATTTTTATGGCAGCTATTTTAGAACTCATTTCAGTGAGTTTCCTCAGATTTCTCAAGTCTGAAATGCTATGTGTTCCTGTAATAAGGATGCCACTCATAGCTGGAAGCATTTTTCCTACATTATTTATTCATTATTCTATCTGATGAATGTGGGATGTGTTATGAATCCATGGTAGGAGATCTGGAGGTAAACTCATTTGCTTTTAGTACTATGTGATTAAAAAGAGACTCTCTGCTTGCGTAGGCAATGAAGGTATTGGATTTCTCTTATCACCAAGATGGTGAAAAACTCGATTCCTTTAATTTCCTCCATCAAGGAAGCAATGACTGCCAGCACAAGCACATACAGTGTGATCTATTCAGAAGATACAGAGTTGCTAGACTAGATATGTTCTCATCACTTGCAAAATGAAGAGCCAGGAAGTAGGCATTTAAAGGATAACATCAAATATTTAGGAGATAAAATCTGCACAGAGTGTAAAATGAAAGATTTAATCTGAGTCTTACCTTAAAGAGTTGGGTTTGTTTTCCTGTCTAGTATCTGCTGCTCAAATTCAAATGAAATGTTAGAATATATTATATTTGGGTACAGGCAATATATAGTTCAAAATTTACTGGTTCAGGAATGTTGTCACTCAGGGTTTTGTTTCTGTCTGTGACAGAAGTACAGGCCTTAACAACCAGGTGAGGTGGTCAGAAGTTTCATGCAGGTTTAAAAGGGGATAAATGAAGAGACACATCTTTTTGGTTTCTTTGTAGTCCTACAGTTTCACCCTGCCCTTCCAACAAAAGACCCCAAACCAAAAACCCACAAACCTCAGCCTACTTGAGAAAACAGCCTGCCCTTTCTGAAGGTGAGCACGTGGCTGGCATTCAGGAACTGCATGGTGACAGACATGTAAAAACAGGACTGGTGTTCTTTGTCAAGGAGGATACCAGTACCTGCAAGCAGTACCAAGACTTTTGCCTGGGCATGGAATAGAGAGCAAACAAGAGATGGTGCTGCTTGGAGCTCTGCCAGGACCTGCACAGTATCTCAGAGCCATGGAGATGGGAGAAACAGTCAGATGGGCATGACCCAAAGAGACAAGAGGCGGCAACACTCTTAGGCAGAAGGCAGTTCTTTTCCAGATGTCTGATGCATTCATTCAGTAGTCACTCACAGGCCCTGGGAGACACTGAAGGTATTGTGCACCTCTGTCCCAGAGGACAGACTGCGTAAATGTACTGATGGGAGCAGGGCTAGAGAATGCCCTGCGAGCCTCCACTGCTTTCTCAGCCCTTCTGCACTCAGCCCTGGGCTCTGCTCCTCACAGCTCTGCCTGAGCCCCACAGCCCTGCTGTCACCTGCCCTGGGCAGAAACACACTCCCAGGGCCAAGGACTCAGTGGTAGCTGTTTTTGCCTAGAGCTTTCCTCTGCATTTGTTGCATGGTTTCACTTCTGATCATGTTCACAACATTCCCTTTAATGCATTGTGGCACTTTGTTTCTCAAAGTATTACTTGCACAGCTATTTTTATGAGTATCTTAGTGCTGAGGAAAGAAGTGGTACAGGAAGATCCGAGAGTATAACGTCCTTTATTCAGTTGTCCCTGGAGGCTAGGAAGCTTGCAAGCTTCACATTCCAAGCTGCATAGAAATAGCTGCTTTTAATGGCCTGATGCACCAAAAATCCATGCTGGCTGCTGGAGCTAAGGTGTCTCCTCTGCTCCCAAGCCATGGGCAGGCCAAGGAACTGTTACACACAAACCACTGTAGATGGAAACTGAGCAAACACTGGTCCCACCAAGAGTAATACACCGTGCACACAAGTTGTCATCATTTTGGTTTTGGGCTAGCCTCCCGGCTTTTCTGAGGGTGAGAAAGAAGTCCTGGTCTCCCACACTCAGCTTTTGCCCCAAGCCCATCCTGGCACTTGTGGACACTCTGCAGACCGCAGACAGCAAACAAATCCCTCAGCCAGAGGCTTTCAACAAGGTGCCAGTGACATTCCTCAGGGCAGTCCAGCAGTGGTGACAGCTGAGACAGCCACCGCGTGAAGCCTCACAACCTACAGCAGAGAGGAGCAGGTGAGGCTGCCGAGGGTCACGGAAGGATGGTGGCTCCATCCATCTCAGCTGCTTCCAGAGCAGCTTGTGGAAAGCTACAGCATCACACCCTTGACTGCAGCATCCACAACCACTGGGTACGAAACAGCCTCGTGGCTGCCAACAGACTGAAGGTGGGTGGAGAAACAGCTCTTGTTCTTATGGCTTTCTATATGGTGGGGAGGGAAGGAAGACAGCAGAAGGAGTTGGGACATATGTGTCTTCAGTCACCCCAGAGAAATTGGGAATAGATGCCTGGCATTCAGCCCTGTTAAAAGGAGTGAAATTTCAAACTGTGTCAGAAAGCACAGCTTTCTGAGCACAACTTCACCAATGGAAATTCCCTCTCCTGCTAACAGTGGGAGGTTTCTTTACTTTGGTGTAAGGAATTGAACTCTGAAGACAAATTTTCAATTGTCTACACTTTGAAAGAATGCAAAAAAAACCCCGAAAACAAAACAAAAAACAAACAACAAAAACCAAAAACCAAAAAACAAACCCCCCCCCCCCCCCCAAAAAAAAAAACCCCAACAAAAGAACCCCCCAGAACGTCCACGGTAGGAATACAGAGCTGTACACATTTTGGTATACAGTTAATAAACTTATCTACAAACAGAAGACATAATTTTTCTTTTAAAAAGGTCAAGTTTAACTAACATAAATATACTATGCTGGAGGGCAAATGCAAATCCAATGAAATCATGGTTAGCCAAACACCAGCTCCTACTGGCTATGCAATCTCTTAATCTGGTTATGGGCTGGAAATATGGTTTTCAGGAAGACAATTTATAATTTGTAGATAAATCATGGGACTGTAGCACTGCAGAAGCAGAGTGAGAAAGACCCACAGGTACCACAGCTAAACCTGGATGCACCGTTGCCAGATTTTTCCGCTGAAGGAGAGGATGAAAAGGGACAAAGAAAGAAGGAGCTTGAAGAGCTGGTTGCATAGTATCAGCTAAATTAAGCCCCTGGCCCAGGTAAGCCTCAGCAGCTGTGTAGGAGGCCTGAAAGAGACACCTCCAGACAGAAAGAGATGTTGAAACCCTAAACAAAAGTTGTAGTTCACCTGAAGATTAAAATCTCTTTCTCAGAAAAGATCCCAAATAACTTTCTGACAAGACATTTTGTACCATCTCAGTGAAGTTAAGCAATTTAGCAGTAGAGGCAGAAATCACCATCAGTCATAGGTTCTTCTTGATCTGAAAACTGGGGTCATGTGTGGAACTGGTAGGGCCTATCTCACCTCAGCAGCCACATAACTCTTTTGTGAATATTTGAGAATTGATAAAATCAGGCACAGATAAGGGAACAGGTTTACCCAAAAAAGTTTGTCATCAGACAAATCCATGGCATTGAATGGAAGAGAGTGATTTCTTGATAAAGCTACTTGGCAAAATGTCCTCTGAGGGCAGATGCTGAGCATGGTGGTGCAATTGCCAGGAGGTCACTGCTTGACAACAAATTCTTTGCCACATGTAAAACTCTCTTCTTCTCCTGACAGTAAGTAAGTCTTTAAAGAGCAGGAAAAACTGTTTAAAGACGACACAATAAAATAAATACAAATTACTGCAGCTTGTACTCAGTCGCCTTATGCAAATCCCAGGGTGTGTTCTACATCGTGTGCCCTATCGTTATGAAATAAACCCTCAACAACTTTCCTCATCAGCAGAATTTTGGCAATCCAGGAAAATAAAGTGTGCTAAAAGCTGAGAATCTCATTCATAGAGTAACTTAAAAGATGAACCCTTCGGCATTTTTGTTTATTTTTCTTTTAACACAAAAGCCTGATTGTAGAGGCTGCAAAGCCAGGTGATGAAGACACCAAATGATGATGATGGGGATGGAGTCCTGGCCTGTGATGTGTGGTGTGGAGCAGCCACACCTCCTCAGCAAGAGATTGTGTTTCTGTCTCCATCACCATTCCTGTGGCTCAGGGAGGAGATGAGCTTCTGGAATCTCCCCTCCTGGTTCCTCCTCTATCCCACATGGCAGCTATCTCCCACCTTGGCACCAGCTGTTGCTGGCTGCTACCCTACACTGAATGGGTACATTTGTTAAGTCCAGAGGTACAAAAGAAAAACCTAGAAGCCTAGAAAATTAAAAAGGAGTTGGAAGAGAAAGAATCACAGAATCATAGAATTGTTAGGGTTGGAAGAGAACTCTAGAGATCATCTACTCCAAGCCCTCTGCCAAGGCGGGGTCATGTAGAGCACGTAACACTAGAACGCATCCAGGTGGGTTTGGAATGTCACCAAAGGAGACTCCACGACCTCCCAGGGCTGCTTGTTCCAAAGTTCTGCTCCCTCAATGTAGAGAAGTTCTTCCTCATGTTGAGGTGCAGCGTCTTGTGATTTAGTTGTGATTTATGGCGATTGCTTCTTGTCCTGCCACTAGCCACCACTGTAAACACTCTGGCACCATCCCCTTGGCATCCATCTTGGAGAAACTTACATGCACTAACGAGATCCCCTCTTCAGTCTTCTCCAGACTAAACAGGCCAGGTCCCACAGTCTCTCCTCATAAGAGAGATGCTCCAGACTCAAATTACCTTTGTGGTCTTCACTGGACCCTCTCCAGTAGCTTCTTGTCTTTCTTGTACTGAGACGCCCAGAACCAGGCACAGCCCTCACCAGGGCTGAGTAGACAGGGATGATCACCTCCCGTGACCTACTGGCCACACAGTTCCCCATGCATCCTAGAATACCACTGGCCTTCCTGACCACAAGGACCCATTGCCAGCTCATAGCCAGCTTGTCACGCAGCAGGACTCCCAGGTCCTTCTCTGCTTTCTAGTAGGTCAGCCTCCAAACTGTGATGGTACTTGGGGTTGCTCCTCACCAGGTGCAGGACCCTGCATTTTCTCTTGTTGAATCTCATCAGAACATTTCTCTCCACCCAATTCTCCAGCCTCCAGATGCTACTCCAGACCTGAAGTAGTTACTTCTTCTGCCCCAAGGTGAGACCACTCTACACAGATGTTTGCTAAATTGTTACCTAACACCTTGGGTTATGGGGATCTTGGCCTTTCTCAGAAGCCTGTCCTGGTGCTCCATGGTGTCCACCCCTAAAAAATGTTGCCTAAAATCTAAGCCAGCTCTGTCCTACTGCAGTTGAAGACAAAACATTGATGCAATGTTTACTTTTAGCAAATATGTTGAGTTTATATAAATTTTGAAGGAAATATATTGATTAGGGATTTTTTCCCCTTATTTTTCTTGAGCAAGATATTTAGGAAGCTCTTACTTGCAATAATGTCAAGGCTTCCCGTCAATTTTGTTGACAGTCACTTGTCAAAGAGACAACACAAGAGCAAAGATTGATTCAGGAAACAAAAATGTGTAGTTGTCCAAAAGAGTTATGATTTTGGGTATAACATCCCCTTTCTGAAGTTAAATGAATGTTTGGTTTCATATCACACCCTCAGCTTTACAACAGAAATGGAGTACAGAGCAGAAACTGCTGGGTTTATGCCAAGGTGTGATGCAAAGTGTTGGTCAGACAAGGTTCACTGCAGACTGGCAGGCTCCGGGACCCCAACCAGGTGGGCAGCAGGATCATTTTCATGTGTGAGCAGCCCTCTTGATGAAATCAAGGCACAGCTGTTCCCAATCCCCCAGCCCATGCTGCTTGGTACCCCCAGAGGAAGCTTTCTCCCTGTCCCCAATGGCCCTCTGTGCCCTGCCAGGGGCTCCTCCCACGTTGTCCTGTCCTGACCTCACAGCTGGGTCTGCACACACTTAAAAAAAACAAACCCCAAATGAACCACACCTGATACTTGTTGCTGCCAGGAGGGGAAGTTTGGGATGCTTAAGTGCTGCTGCAGCCCCTGTGCTTGGCACTGGTTCAGCTCTGCTTGTAGCTGGCCACTTTTGATAGCATAACACATCTGATAGCATGTTGTACAAGCTGTAACAAGCACACAAACTGCTGGGAGGTACAGGGCATGGCAGAGAGCAACCATGCTCAGAGGAAGCAGTTTTGAGTGGGTCTTGGTGGGAAAGCTCTGTTTGCTCATGACATAGAGGGGCAGAACGTATACTATTTTTGGTGGGGAATGAATTTGTTAATTCAGCTGAATAACATCACTAATCAGCTGCTGTTGGTAGTTTCCATAAGAAAAGGAAATACTTTACATAAGTAAAAGCTTACTAAAACTAGTAATAAAGAAAATAGAAGACAGGGAGGTTCATATGTAAGCCAACCCGCATTCTAGGACGTGCAGTGCCCAGCTGCAAGTGCTAGAGCTCTCCAAGTAAGTGCAGAGATGATGCTATTGCTTTCGCTATTTGCTACTTAGAAATGTCTCACAGAGCAAATCAAGGGGAGTCATAAAATAACAGTGAGTTGTTTATTTGCATGACTGTCCCAGCAGGAGAGTACTGGTTTGCATGCGATTTGAAATCCCACAGAGGATGGGATATAAACCAGGGAATGCTCATCCAAGATTGCAAAGTATGTTCCAGCAACCCTAGCAGTTCCTAGGGGAGAAAAACTCTCATAAATGAATGTTTTACTTGTCCACTAGCATCACATAGAGTTTTTGACACAGGGATTTTCTGTGCATTATCAAGATTTTGGCTGATATAAAAAAATTCTTAAAGCTTTTTGAAAGCCCTTTCTCCATGGCAATAACAGGTAGGATTCAGAATGACTATTAGGACCCCACTGCTGCTGGCTTGCTTCATGATGGTGTGAAGCTCACTTTTTGTAGGGGATGGGTTTGGTTATTCCTCCCTAGCGCATGGTATGGCAGAGCTATTGAAGTCGGACTGTGTTTGAGTATTTTCTTTAGCCTCTTATTCAGTGCCTGGTGGATCATGCAGGGCTCGCCTTGCCACAGCACAGTGTCACCAGCGCCCTGGAGCAACAGCCTCAGCTGCGCCCAAGGCACTCTGGGTTTTCTCTCTGCTTTTGTCTGCGACTTCAGCACCTCACATTCCTGCCTGCTCCATGGGATGGTCAGAGTTGTCAAATATCTTCTCCTAAAGTCAGTTTTCCATTGGTTTCTCAGTTAGTCTCTGTCTCCATCTCCCTCAACATATCTACACAAGTACATTTTGTGCATAATGCATCATTTTGGTGTGTGAGGTGTTTCATTGATCCAAGATACACGGTGGATGTTCAAAGAGACATTCTAGAAGGTATGCTTCCTATCTTGTAGGCCAGTCCTTGAATTTAACTCAGGATGTAGAGGTAACTCTCTGAGCATGTGAGTGCAAATGAATCCATGAATTACACTTCCTGAGTCTCACCAGGATGAATGTGCATTCCATTGCCATGCAATATTCTGCTCTGAGAGCCTTGGTGTCCAAGAAAGAGGGCAGAACAGCAAGCAGTTAAGAAAAAGGTGTTTAAAAAAACCAAAACATCAAAGACGTAATCCTCCTAAAGTACACAAAGTTCTTCCCCATTAAGGAAGATGAGCCTCAGGATCAACATAAAGATTTGGGCTGTTACATGATGTTCTCCATCTTTGAGTTAATCTGTGTGCCAGGAGCAAAGGCAGCGCAGCTGTGCCGGAGCTGCTGCCGGTGTTTCCAAGCCATGTGGCTGGCAGACACTGAGTGAGCAGAGTCGTCTTTAGCAGCACAGCTGAGGACCAAAGGCAAATCTGTGTCAAGGGATCTCAAACCATCGACGCCCTTGCTATACACAGCAGGCATTCCAACAAGCAGTGAAAAGCAGCTGCTGGTGGAACTCCCTCAGGACACCCCAGCTCTACAGAGAGCTTTCAGGAATCAGGAGAGGACATTTACTACCTATTTGTGCTATTGCATCATTTAGGGACACTAGGCAAAACTCCTCCTTTATACCTGTGTCAGCTTGGTTCTAGTGGCAGAACTTTGCAGCTTTTAGACAAGAAAATTCTAGGACTGGTTATTATGATTAGAACTCCAAACCAGATAAAATTAGAGGGGTCATGTTTATGTGTAACGTGTGGTATATTAAGGTTAGGGGAGCCAGATTCCAGCAGCTCAAACTGTAGTTACAAAATCTGTGCCTCTCCTCAAACTGAATTTCTGGAGCAGCCCAGGTAACTTTTTGCTCAGTCTTCATTAAACAAGAGAGCTGTGGACTGCACGGCCTGTGTTCACCGATCCTAAGTGTAATTGTATGTAACTTCTGACTATGATAAAGATTCTTTAACAGTAAAGTGCACTATGTAAACAACAGAGATAAGATCAAAATAACTTGAAATTGGAACACTTGAAAACTTGGCAGAGAATCCGCTTAGGAAGTTTACATGGCAGGAAGGAGTGTGATCCCCCAAATGCTGGGGATTACATTTCCAAAAGTACATCAGGGAGATGCAATAACAACTCCATAATATTTTGATTAGGAAGGAAGCAAATAACATACTGCAGGATGCTGCTGTCATAGTACAACCCTTGGCATCACCCTCTTTAAAGGAAAAAAAAAAAAAAAGAAAAAAAAAGGTGAGGAAAAAAGGAAATCATCCCACTGCTTAAAGATAGACAGGGGTAGAAGTCAATGCTTGGAGAAGGCATTTGCAGGATTTCCTTCCCTTACCACCATCTTCCTTTTTGAACCCATCAAACAGAAACCCATATTTACCAAAACCCAAGCAGAAAAACTCATCTTCAAGTTTGCTGCAGCCAGCAACAGTTTATTTGGGATCTAACTAGTCTAACAGGCTTTCCTCCCCTCTCTCGAAAATTCTCAATGTTCTTAATTTCTGGTCACTGTCATTAAATCAGCCCACACCTTTCACTAACTCCAGGCTCTCACACAGTGACATGCAGAGAGGAGAACTCAATAATGATGGTCACTTGTGATAGTTTTGGGGTTGAGGACATTTGAGATTGAGGCTGAAGATGCAGCTGTAGCAGGAACTGTTCTGGCTTTGTGCACTGACTTTTTCTTGAAACCAGGGTGTTAAAATAGCACTATCAGTTCCTCTCTCATAAGTGCCCACCACATCACCTAAAATAGAAAAATGTCCCAAAGCCCATGTGTCTGCCCAGGGCACAGCAGGAAGCTGGTGTGCTATTCTTTCCAACACTGAAATATCAGCACTCTTTGCATCTAGGTTCTGTTTTCATCCTGCAGAGCCTTTCTTGATGCATGTCATGACATATCTAAAACATAAAAAACATAGGTCCACAAAATATTTCCAAACACTCAACTGGGAAATAGAAGTCATAGTTCTACTATTATTAAAAAATAATAAATACAATTGAGACACTGATTTCATAGCAAACAATAATTCTTCTATGTCTTATCCCAGTTAATCCCTTAACATGATAGTTACCTATTTATTGTCTGTATGAGGGAGGGTAATGATTTAATCACCCTTTTTCTGTCTAGCATTCCCCATTACTCCATGGTTACAAGGCATATTCTTCTCTTGAGATATCTAAAGGATTAGTATTGTAAGGATAACCTCTGCAGTATTACTCAACTCCCAGTACACATGACTTGGTTTTAGTCTGCTGCTTCCCACCCGAAGAAGAGCTTCTGTGCCCAAAAACATGTGTTCTGCATTTTCAATTTTATCTGTAGGCTGAAAAGAGAAAGTCCCCTTCAGTCTTGTCTCACTGCAACTATTAATTTGATACTTTGAACTTATTAACTAGCATCATTGTTAGTGCTGAGCAGTTTTAATGTGGGAGTGAGAATATGTCCTTCTCTCCTGTGAGGAATCTTATTTCAGACAGAGCAACTACCTCACAGAGAGAGAACAGACTTGGAAGATGCTGAAATTACGAAAAGCTGGGTTATATTCATGACCCCTCCATTATACAGTTTATATAATTAGACATAATGACAAAGTTAGTACTTGGTATCTGGCATCCGGTCCTCCCACAGATTTCAGCAACAAGTGTGGATTCGTGGCTTCTCCAGGTTCTCCTCTCTAAGTATTCCTATTGCTAAATACTGAACGTCAGCAGTTAGCAAGTAAAACCACTCACAGATATCCAGCAGGAAGCCTTCCAATCCAAACCAAACATTTGGTCTTATTTTCAACACTTCAATACTGTGTTTTAGCCATCATGAATCTACTTGTAGTAGGTCACTAGATAATAAACAGGTTACCAATTACACTGTCTTTATATCATCCTCCGAAGTAAAAGAGGCTCCAAAGTTAATTTTGCCAGTCCTGAATCCCTCATGACTCTTGTTATGATGCTGATGAAATGGCAGAGGGAACAAAAGGGAAGCAATATTTTCAGAATCACAACAGTTGTTACAAACGTATGTTTAGGCACATAGAAAGTGAGTGAAGTGCAGTGGAAACCTATTGCAAAGATCTCAAAAAGTCTTGTGAAATCAGAATTTCACCTGCTTTCTTGTGTTGTTCTCTGGGCTTGTGCACAATAGAAAGGCTAAAAAAACCCAAACACCAAACCCAAACAAAAAAGAACAAAGGTTGTTTGACCTACAGTGCAACTTTGGTGGAAGCTGCATTCCTCAGTCCCTGGGCAGCACTGAAACTCAGACGAGCCAAAGCTCCTCAAGGGTTATAGGCACCGATATTTTCAACAGTAAGCACACCCCCACAAGGTTTCATACTCACTTCCAGAGAGGCTACCAAATATCTCAGCACCTCTCAGACATGAGACCATTTTCAGTGCAGCAACCTGGTGTCCCCACGCAGCAGGAGGATGTTCCTTCACAGGATAAAGCCATTTTATATGGGCCTTATGGTGGTCCTGTCCACTCTGCTGTTGACACCAGCACTCATCTACTCCCACAAAGAGCCTATTGATGGAGCTCAATCAGGAAAACCTAAGCTACAGAACAATTTCTATGAGCAGCTGGGTCTTCTGGGTGGGTTGCTGGACTTCTAATGCACACACCAGCTTGTGCGTATTGCACATGCACAAAGCAGCTCTGCTACTTTTGTTATTCAGCATTTACATATGTCAGGAATTTTGGTCCCACCTAAATTGGCTTGTAGCTCTTGGCTTTAATTAGCAACATGTCCAAAATATTTTGAGTGCTTCTGGACAATACCTATAGGTGCTTAGAGACAACGGTGCATGGTGCCAGAAGCCTTGTTCTGTAAAAGGAAATCTAGCTGGGTTTTAATGAGTGTCACAGAGAATTAGGCTCACTCAAACAATCTAACAAATTCATTTATATTGACATCTTCATTTATAGCTTCTCTATATATTTAACAAAGGAATATTGGTGGTAAAATAATGATAGAAAAACACAGGACTTGCATTAAACTATTCTGACTAATGTACATAAATCAGGAACTGAAGTAATGAGACCAAAGTCAGCTTCCTCCAGATCATGTCAAACCTTGACCACAGTAATGAGGAGGTTCAAATTGCACAAATGTGGAGGAGAGTAGTGTGAATAACTCCAGCTGCATATCCTAGTGCATTTTCTTTCCACTTATGCATGAAGCTCTTCCCTGTGAAGGATCAGGCCAGTGCTAACAGAAAATCAGCAACATTTTCCTGGTACCCAGTGCTGTTCACATCTCTGCTTTGCTTCCCTTGTGGTTGTCATCCATTTCTGCTTTCTGAAAATGGGTATTTCTAGGGCATGAACAGTCCCTGGTCTGGCTGCCTGCATGGGTACAGGGCCAGCACAGAGCATCCACACTGCAGCTACCAGCAGTAGGCATGCTTCTGCTCTGCTGGGGAGCTGTGCTCTCATAAAAATCATAGCTCTCAGAAAGACATCTCACACAAGGTGACAGATACCTTGCTTATAGACTGACACACTATCTGAACAAAATTATATTTATTTAGCCTATCTTGCACTTTAGTTTGATGTACTGCAACATCCCAGCATGTTTTTTTGGCTTCAGTTGATAATTGTGCTAATTTTTCCATCTAAATTAAGCTATGTAATGCTTAGGGACAAAACCAGTCTCATTAAGATATGTACTAGAATGATGTTGTACAAATACTACGAGCAAATCCCATTGTGATGATCTTCAGCGGCCTTTCTTATATCAAGCAAATAGGAAGGCATTGGAAACATGGCAGGAATTTTTTCTCTGAGAATCAGGAAAGGGAGCTGGAATTGGTCCACCCAGGCACAGCAGGTTGGAAGCTCATTTTTTTAAGGCTGTTGATGGCTCATTCTCTTGTCTTCCCCAAATGTGATTCTCTAGACCCTATGTAATGGCTGGGGAAGGGTCTCACAGAGACAAACTTTTCCCCTCTGAATTAGTGGGCAGAGGTCACATCATCTGTGAGGAGGTGGGCATGAGATTGGAGCCCATTAGGAGGTGAGCTTGTAATGAAAATGGCCTCTGCAGGAGCCAAACTTTGGTGATCCCTCTCGAGACTTACGGCTAAAAGTCTATGTAAGTTTTGAGAAAGATACTTACCTTCCAATTTCTTTTTTCATGTAGCTGCACAGGAGATGTACCCAACAGAGTGCAGAAACCCCAGCAACAACTCCAATGACTGCAGACAGAACTACCAGGGTTTGGCTTCATTTGAGAGAAGCTCTGGATCCCCTGTCAGTGGGCTTTAAACACAGGCTCCCACAAAGTGGTCAACTGTGATTGTTACTAACGAGGCCACAGCAAGTTTAACCTTCAGCAGGCAGAGCAGAATATTTTATCCTTTGTCTTTTTATGGCCTCATTGAAACCAAAGATGGGAGTATTACACCACTCTCCCTCAGCTTTACAGGGTGGTTTGTTTGCTTTGAGTTCTTTTACATTCAAGGACATAAATGCAGGACAAATTGTACCTAATTCTACATAAGCTGGGGGTAGCGAGCACCAGATATATCACACTGAAAATCCCAGCCCCTAGAGTGCCTTGTTTTTTTCCCCCTCAAAGGGGGAAACATTCCTTTGAGAGACTAGGATTTTGTGCTGCATTTTTGATGAACCAATTTCAAGTCCACCAGTGGGGAAAATAAGCAGTCACAGTCTCTGGTGGGACTTACAGGGAGTGCAAGAAAAGGGGGCAGGTTTATCTCACAAGTCAGGGAGCATGGACCATTCAATTCCCTGATTGTTTACTGTAGCAAATATGTGCCACCAAAGAGCCGTGACCATAAGACTTGCTGTATATTGTGTTAGCAATTCAAGTGGATTTAGCAGCACATGCAGGTTTATCATGCATACAACTGATTTCATTTATTGAGCCTTATCCTGCTCCCAATTGAATACTTGCAACACCAACCTGCATTATTTCTCTTCAGACATACTGTTTCTGTGTGACTGAACAATTCTCATGAAGTAACTGAGACTAAAAAATGGCCTTGTTTTTGGCATTTTCTATGGAGAGCTTGATTAGAGAGGTCTGGCATAAACAACTCAGCATCTCTGCCCCAACGACACTGTAATGTTTCCACACAAATGAAATCATAAGTTGGACACACATTTTTGCCCTGAAGGAGTAAATGCCCCCCAAATCCCATCTGCCACCACAGCAAGGTTTTAAGCTTCTGCTTTTCAGCAACAGCAAAACCTGCAAAAGAAATGAAAAATCAGAGTATAGAGCAATTTCAGGATGGGGATTCTCCAGGGCTCTGCAGAAAGGCAGCTCCCCATTCCTCTCCAGGGGGAGGAACAGCAGCCCCAGATCCCCCGCTCCCACAGGTGTGCCTACCAGAGCAGCCCTTAGTGCACACACAGCACGGCCACCTTGCTCATGTCACACACACACACCAAGCCCACGCTGGAAAAAACAGGCTTAGAAGAGCCTTGAAATCTGGTTTTGCCACTGTTTGTTTTTTCTAAAGTAAATTATATTTAATGAAAATACCTGAGACACAAAGTACCTTGTTTTCATCTTAATTAGCAATTATGGTTGCTAATTAAGGCAATACCAAAATAATTGTGTCATAGTACAAAGGAAATGCCCATGTTTCTCTGTGCCAGATAAACAAGATTATGATCTTCAGCCATAGTTCCAGAACAGATAATACTCTACTAATTTTTGCAGGGCTTAATTTAACGTGTGTATGAGCAAGAAGAACTGTGTAGCTTTTGATATATGGTGAAGGCCACCATGTCATATAAAGATGGAGGGAGAAATTACAAGACCCTTGTCTTAGAGTTGAAACACACTTAGCCAAATAATCATCTTCAAGTGATCTCACATTCCTCACTTTCTATAGTTTTTTAAATCTTCTTTATATGTTAAAATAGACACATGATCATATATTTATATGTATTACATATAAAGTACAATCTATAATTCTTTTGGTATTAATTTTCTTCACCTAGTGCCTTCACATAGACACATCTTTGAACATTTATCCAGGGAAGCACTCACTGAACAAGACTTATTTCCTGCAACCAACTAAATGGTCTTTTTTTTTAAGAAGTAAAGAAAGGCATATCGTCCACAAAAGCTAATTCATGCAGCATGACTCTTTGAATATATACTGTAGCAATACACAAGTGTTGGAAGTAGCACAAAAGATTCTTGAAAACACTTCTAATTGATTAATTCAGCAGGGTAGCACCATGGAAATGATTGATTTCAGTCTACCAGACCTCCCTCTGACCTTTTTAGAGCCTCTGCTGATGGGTACTTAAATGGAAAAAATTTAAATACAAATGGCAATATAACAATAGCACCCAAATTCCCATCATTTTAATGATAATGCAACAAGTTTAAGATGCCACAAAGACCATAGCATTTTTTTAAAAATGTATTTTTAAAAGAGTGAGAACTTTAATGTCAGTAGTAATGACTGATCTCAAATGACTGATCTGACTCACAAATAATATGTGACTGTGTTCTTCTTAGCTAATGATGAGGTGTAACAAACCTGGTGATAATGACTATTAGAATGTGTAGAAAAAAACACTGCGGTACATTTCTCTGAGGTCATAAAAATATGGAGGGCATCAGGCTAGTTTCCTGTATAATTGTGATTTATTGCAAGGTTTGCAAACCAAACCAAGGGCAGGTACCTTACCAACACTTACTTAAACTGAAACTGCCCTTATTTTGCCAATCAATGTAAAAATGTAAATAATGTGGGCTGATATTTCTGCCACTCATCTGGTATCTGGGGACAGGTGGTGGCTGCACTGAAGGCATACAATTATGAAATACCAAAATGAGAGGGACTATTTCTAAGTATTTGTTCCTTCAGACTTGACTCAGGCAAACTCCCACTCCAGCTTCAGCCGGCCTTCAGACACCATGCAGACCACTGCAAAGGGAAGTGTTTTCCCTGCCCTTCCTTTGGCTGAATAATGTTTGAACATATTCATGGGTTCACAGGTCTAGAAATAACCACGGTTTTTAGAAATAACCACTTCATTGCACTTCCAGAGTACTCATGTGAAATATTGGTGTGCTGATGACAGAGGAGGCAGGCAGTGACTGTGAAGGAGACCCTGCTCCATGGCAGAAGAATCACTACTGTCTCCTGCCCTGAAGTAAACGTCTTCTTGATGAACTTGCAGCTTTTTGGAAGCTTCTTGGCTTCCCTGCACCCCTGTCCTGAGCTAGGCTGTGGGAGTGACATGGATTTTCTACACGGATGTCTGCATGGACACCTGAGCAGTTGAGGGCTCAGCAGGACAAGCAGGACACTTCTCCAAATTGAGAGAGAAAACAACCTTTGTCCTTCCTGACAACCTAATCTGATGTTGAATACACCTCATATGCTTGGTAGGACCTGCCTAGATTAGCAAGGCAAAGCATGCAAACTCATGGTCATCATTTCTGCAGCACCTGCTACAGAAATCTGTAAAGAGATTTTGGTTTTTTGACATCTCTTTAGGGTCTAAACCCGCTAATGTGATTTCTCTTCACAGCTTCCAGTTATGGCTGGCTTTGACCAGCTCAGCTGTATTGTCAGACCCAACCTGTGCCATCAGGACTTGCAACCATGGAAAATTTCACTAAACAAGTTACAATTGTTTTTTCAGATGTCATGGCTGGGGCTTAGTCAGGCTGGCAGGGACTCAGGTTTATACACATTTGTTTGTTTCAAAATCTAGTAACTTGTTTCCTGCAATCTCAGCTCTGATTTATATATGCATTCAAAATCTCTTGCCCTTGTGACTGTAATGCAAACTGTGAAAATTATTCAGAGTGTAACTAAGCAACATCTGCCCAAGCTATGAGCTGCCTGAGGAAATGTCAGTACTGATGTTCCCTGTCCTCTCTTCCCTGTCCCATAGAAAATGCATGGGGAAAAAGAGGAGAGTATTAACTCATATGCACCTAAAAATGTTTCCAAGCAAGCATCCTAAGCAGAAGGCATTTCAGTTTGGAGTGAGGACTGGCACCTCCTAGAGAAGTCTATCCTTCCCTTCTACCAGCTGGCCCATCAGCTAGGAGGGAAGTACAGCACGGCAGGCTCACAGGAATGCCCAGGACTGTGAACTAAGCATCTCCTGTGGAAATTCCTCCGTGCACATTTGCTGCCTTTCTCTGTGGCTGTTGGTCACTGTGCAGGGGGGGTCCACTAGCTGGAAACATGCTATGATGCTTTTCTCCTTATGCTTTATTCCTTGACAATTTACAGCTTTCCAGCTGCATGTCAGAGAGCTCTCCATCCCACCTGCATATTGCACAGAAATGGCATTTTCCTGTGATCCTCTTTAGGTCCTTGCTGTTGGGGGCCATGGCGCTACAATTCTCAATATTCAGCAGATAACTGTCTTCTTGGGGCTGCAATAATTTAACCTTTTTCCCCAGTACAGCTGCATAGGAAGCACCATGAAAGTAAAGGCACCATGAAAGTGCCTGAGTCAAGCTCCCAAGTCAGTCCCCGTCACACCGGCTCATGAGATTGCACAAAGGACAATCGGAAATGGCTTAATCAAGCTTACTACCACAAGCACAGTGTTAATGAGCAATAAATAGTTCACTCAAGAGCTGTGGGCTTACCTCAGGACAGCTTTCATTACAGAGATATCATCAGCTAACACTCATCTTAGCATCAAGAAGATGTCAGTGGGGTTGAAACTAGGTCCTTTCCAACCCAAATTGTTCCATGATTCACCCAGAGGGTGGCTGGACACTGGAACAGACTCCTCAGGGAAGTGGTCACAACACCAAGCCTGACAGAGTTAAAGAAAGATTTAGACAATGCTCTCAGGCACATGGTGTGACTCTTGGGGCTGCCCTGTCAGGAGTTGGATTCATCCTAATGAATCCCTTCCAGTTAGGATATTCTATGATTCTGTAATAAATGTGGTAGTTTCTCAATTGCAGGTGAAAAACTTGATACAATGCTTCAGTGTTTCTAAAGAGCATTTGAGTATACTAAAACACCCCCATATGTATGTGTAGGTAAAATATTAATTAATTATTAAATTACACTGGATTTATCCAGCACTCTTGCACTAGAAAAGCAAAGGAAATACAAGCAATTATAGGCAAACTGAATTGCTCTGTCTACATTCTTCTCAGAAGTTTATTATTTCTGCATCAAGGTGATTTGACATTTTTGGGTTAGATTTTAGGAACTCAATGCAAAAGCCTGGCTTTGTACTGCCGCTCCAAACCAGAAACTATTCAATTATGTATCAGCCCATCCCTTCCCCAAAACTAAACCCTCTCAGATACTGAACTCCCTTCAATACAGGTTTTAAATAGAAAGGGTAAGTAGGGTAAAGCTGGTTGTGGGAGTTACTTTATCTTCCATATTTTCCATAAGATGGTTCCTCTGACCTGGCCAGACTCTGAAGTCTGTTCATCTTATGAAAAGTACATAACATACTCCTACTAAGCAGTTTTGCAAACTTGGTGACAAGATTATTGCTATTCCTTTACTTTACTACAGACTTTTTCCTTGATAATTGGAATATGCTCTTTTTTATTTTTTTTAAGTTTTATTCTGGTGTTCTAAAATCTGTATATTAAAAACAAAACCAGAAATTTGAGCTTAATTTCTGTATTGTTTTCGAATACGCTAGTTTGCATGCAGAGAATTTGCCCCAGCAATTTGATTTCAGCATCAGAGCAAGCAGTGTAACACTTTTGGAAATGGAGAGGTCTGCTTGTCACAAACATGAAAGCACCTTTTGTTTGCTGAATTTTCTTTGTAGAATAACAGATATGCAAATCAGAAGTGAAGAGCTCATTTCAGAAAATTTGGCAACTCTAAGTAAAGTGAAAAGTATTTTTTAATTTTAATAGCATGATAGTAGTATGTCACTGGAGGTCTGTATTCCTCTCAGAATTTGCGTGATGCATATTCCCTACAGCTGTCCATCACTTAGAAAGTAGCTGCTTTCTATTATTTAATACAACACTTTACAAATATTTCTGCAACTTGGATTCTCCTCAAGAGGAACACCCAGTTCTTGCAGAGGTGCAAGAGTTCAGCTGTGGGTGACTGCAGCCCTTGCTGGTTTTTGAAGGTGACTCACAAAGAGGACTTCAGGATCCGGTGTCTTTCTTGGAAAACTGCTACCAGCACTCAGAAGCTTTGAGAAATGCAACTTCTACTTATGGCACAGGATCATAATCCCCAAGGTATTAAAAACTATTTCATCACAAACACCATGCCACAGCGTCTACACCAGTGACACATTTATCCTGTTTGGGTTTAAGTTTTCATTTGACAAGGGCTAAATTTTGTTCTTTTTCATATTTTAAAATATAAGTTACATGCTTTTATCTGGACTTCTCAAACCAGCTGCTCAGTGTAGTAACCATTCCATGCCTGGTGACTGTACTTATGCTTTTAAGGCTCTTAGGTGTCATGTGCATTTCTTCTGCCCTGATGTCCTTCACTCTGCACAGGCATAGCCTGTTCCTTCTCATAATTTTATGTTTGCTTTCCAACTCAGTTTGCCAGTATATCACTCCATACTTTGATCAAAAGGATTAACAGAGCTAAAAGGCTTAACAAAAGTAGACATTATATTTGGCACAGGGTCACTGATGCCTGTGCTGTGGACACTGTAACCACTCTTTAAATTACCAGCTTTGAAACAGCTCACTCTTATTATTTTCAGGTACATCTTTACCTGTTTTGTAAAAAATGTTGAAACCCTCTTTAGAACATCACTGCAAGAGGGATTTATCTTGACTAATTTTATCCATCTAAGTTTTGGGACTAGATTAGGCCCATGCAGTTCTCAGGGAGGAGAGCAGCAGCAGTGACATGGCAATACAAAACGTCCAGATTGATCAATTCCCTTTGTCTTCAGAGCAGGAGCTGAGGGTGTTATGCTCAGACCTGGAGGTTGTGCTGTGCCCTCTGCCTGGGAGAAGACGCTGTGCGGGCAGTTCCCATCTCCCCCATGCAGTGCAAGCCTCACACTCCACCCCTAAGTACAGTCTAAGAGGGATTCAAATAGCACTGACCCTAGGCCCACTCAGGGACTTATTTCCTTTGGATTTATGTATGGATTTTATTTTACCAAAGCTATTTAGCAAAAGGCATTAGGTAATGCAGCCTGCTCCGGAAATCTAGGGCCTGTGGGTTTTACTAATGTCCAGCAGAACAGTGAAGACCTTACTTTATGAATACAGCAGTTTTAATTCAAGGAAAAAGGGAAACATTTAGCTGTTGGACAGAGTTATATCCTTGCAGTTCCCCTAGTGGTTAGTTTATTGTATAAAACAATATATTGTTTTATACCCAGGTGAAACTCATCGCAAGACCCACAAGTGCTGGGAGAAGGTTGGTAACTGAACACCTTCCTTTCACTCAGCAGTTGTCTCCTAAGGTCAAGGCATCCTTGACAAGGCTTCACAGGACACATGTAAGCTTGTGTTGTATGAAAGTGAGGAGCAGTAGAGCCATCCCAAAAAAGAGCCATTGCCCCAGCATAATACCTCGTAACTGATGCTGAGTATGAGATCGCTATGCTCTGCATGAGAGTTACCAGACTGCCTGATAATTCAGCTGAGAAAGGCTAAGGTTTTGTTGCATCCAGAAGGATGAAATGAATGAGGGCTTGTTTACGTGTTAAGCATATAATAACAAGGCAGAGCATAGTCCTCTAAAGGAAGTGGTGAAAAACAGCAAACAAAATAACTATTGCTACTGGTTTAAGTTACCAAAGAGTTTGTCTCTTTTCCTCAGGTAATTGCAGTCATCACCTATTTCCTTGGAAACCTTAACATTGGTACCTGTGAATTATTGCAGGTTATATAAAGTTATCAACTACATTTTCATCATCAGCTATCCTGCCAGGGGTCTGCTACAGACTCACACTAAGCTCTCAGGTTCCCCAGTTGTAACGAATAATGACAAAAAAGTTCCACCCTTTCTGAAATCCACCAAAAAATGAATGGTCGAGGGGCAGCATTAAGAAAAGCAAAACAAACCATGCAAATGTTGTTGAGGTTGTTTTGAAAGACTTACTGATGTGAAACTCTCAGTACTTTAATCATTATTCAAAACCTTGAATCCCATTATGATTTTCCAGTCACTGAAGGATGGAGTCTAAGCATCGCACGGGTACAGAATTAAGAAAAGCTCTGTGGGAAGAGGTTTTTCAGAGCCATGGGTGAATATTACTCATACTTGCATATTCTTCCTTCCACATGTCAAAGGTCTGATGAGACAAAGAGCTGTGCCTTGGATGGTTTTGAAATCCATCAATCTCCTCTGGTCCTGAAAGGACCCCTCTGAGGAAAGGTTTTTTGCCCACGCAAGTATCACAGCACTTCAACAGGCCCATGCCATCAGGTGCATAGCACTGTGTTTCCAAACAACATTTCCCTGGGGTAAGAAGAAAAGTACAGCTATCCCACACTGCATGAAGTCTACTCCTTTGCAGGAGGACAATCTCCTTCTCTCTTTCCGAAACAAAAGCATAATTCAAAATTATTATATTATTACCAAGAATGAGTAGGATAAACAGCACACTTTTTTGAAATTACCATTCACGTGTAGTTTCAATCCAGACTCGTCTATTAGCTTATAGATTATTTCCATTTATGAATATAAACAATATTCTTTCCTTCTTTCCCTAACACCAGTGACTCACATGTTGGGGTTTTTTTCTATAAACCAACTGCACATATCACAAAATAAGGTAAATTTTCGTATTGTGAGGCTATGCAGTTCATGTACAAATTATGCTTTTGCCATTTTTCTTTTAACCATGACATTTTTGTTCCTGGTTTCTTTCTTTTCTCAGATTTTTCATGGTAATTGATTCTTTTTCAGTTGGAAACAAATTGAAATACAAAGCAGACCTTTTTCTTTCTAAATTGCACAGCCAGTTTGAATCAGAAAGAATAAAGGAGCTCTTCACATTACTTTAGTAGGTCTTGCTGGTGAGGAGAAAATGTGCCTAACGATGAATACTTAACAAGATTTTATTAAAGCTTGCCATCAATTCCTTGCCCTAAATATTACAGGTTATGAACGTACATTAACACCAGAGGATACAGCTTGCCCTTGCACAACTTGCACAATAAACACTATGGCTGGATCCCAGACACCTGGCAGCACTCCAGGATGAGTTTGTGCTGATGACAATGCTGGCAAGGGCTGGACCCAGACATGGACCTGGACCCAGAAGCAGAACCAGACCCATCACAGTGCCATGGGTCGCCCATGCTCCTCAGGTGAGCATGTGGACAGACACCCTGTGCCTTGCCCCACAGCCCCACCTGGGGTTATGGCTCTAAACAGGTCACGAAATATTTCTGCTGTGGCTTCCCCAGCTCTTGCCTTTTCAGCAAATGCTTTCTGCAGTATGTGAAGAGGTACAGATGGACCCAACCCTGCAGAACTGCTGAGAGCACTCACAACCAGAGACCTTGCAGCCTCTGAGGCAGGACAGCAAAAGCCATCCAAAACAGCCCTTGGCCACACAGCCAGCAGAATTTCCCTCTTTGCTGACCTGTATCAGGGACATACAATCCTTTTTCTTGGTGCGAACTCTTAATATTTTCTGTGGAAACCCCATCTGCTAAGGTTCAGGCAAACCCAGAGAAACCTCCTCCCTACAGATCCCCAGGGCTTTAACATGCATTGGTGGCCAGAAGCCAAGCACATTTTGGGGAGTAGCAGCAAACAGCTGCTTTTCAGACTCTTCACAACAGTTTTAAGACTTGTTCCATGCAGTTATTACTACCATGATCCAAGCTCAGCTTCCAACCTTGGCATGAGCAGGACCTATTAGCCTGTTTTCCTAAGAAAACATTATGCACAGTGATCATTAATATTTTTTAACCCACTGGCCAGCTTCAATCAAACTTGGCAGCCAGGCAGCAGTCTTGGAGACCTCAAGTTCCTACAAGGTTCATGAACCATATGTGTGGCTGGGACAGTGAAAATGGAAGGAAAAGCAGGCCAACCTGTATGAGACCTCAGAGAGCCCAGCGAGACCGAGATGCTGTGGATGACCCACTCCAGGAAAGCTTCTCAATGTTTTTCTATCTGCATGGACACAGGAGTGTCCAGAGGAAAAGCAGTTTTCAGTATTTCCAGCATCATTTTTTTTACAGCAGTATCATGAACTTACACTCTGTGTCCAATGTCTCTCTGTTGAAACGAGCCCTTGCTGCGAAGTGAAAACAGAGGATTAATTTTGTGAATGTCAGAAGCCTCTCAGAGGGTTTCTCTGGTGCCAGCTGCAGTTGCTTCCCCTTGGTTGGAGGGACAGCCACATCCAGCCAGACAGTGAGGAAAATGAGGAAACTTGCTCTCTACTTGAAAACGTGCCTTTGTTCAAAGCAGTGTTTTTGCCATGAGCACACGTGCCTGCAGGGAGCTTCCTTCAGGGACTCGGCTGTAAAATGAGGGCACAAGGGCAGGCACAGACGGACTGCAAAGTCCCCCGGCTGTGTCTTTGAATGGCTGCCTTAACAAGGAGGTACAAGGACAGCCTGTGCTCACAGAGACTTCGAAAACCAGCCAGCAGTAGCTTCCTCACTAGGTTGTTTTTTTGGTTTTTTTAAAATTCTAAACTGCACATTTTAAAACAGAAGATCAGCATGTCTCCTGTAATAGCAGCAGTTTTGCTGCAGTGCCTCAGCAGAAGGCAGCTAAAGAGGACAAGCTGAATCTGGACAGGAGGAATTTGCAGCGAGCTGTTCTTCCTCAGTACTGGCCTCAGCAGAGATCACAGAAAGCTGTGCTTCTTCACTGATCCAGGCAAAAGCAACCTAATTAAAGATGCCAGAAGTTATTTCTAGTAACAAAGCCAACAAACACTCTTCTGAGTGATTAGCATTTTTCAGACTCATTAAGAAATAAAAATAAAAAGTCTTTATCCCGTTCTTTTGTGCTCAGTGCTGCAATGTTTCCCTAAGGCACAGGCCAGCTAAAAAGAGGAGCTCTGAGAGATGTGCAAAGATAGCACCATTGTCAACCAAAGAAACCTCCTTCAATTATTCAGAGCATCTGTTGCTCTCCAATTTCTCATTCTTAGAGCTCCAGCTAAGTGGTGCATTTCGAAGTAGTTCTTATTAACTCACAGGACAGCACAAGGAACATATGTATTCACAAGATAATTAATGCTCTAAGTGAATATTGTGGTAAGAAGTTTCCATACACATTTGCAAACTGTCTGCCAAATAGATATTTTTGAAGAGTAGGGAACTTCATATGGAAAAGGCGAATGTAATCCTAAGTAGACAGGAAACAATACTGTCTCTATTTTTCTACTTCATTAACAGACAGAAAATTAACCAAAATACTCACAAAGGTGCAAGCATTGAAAACCAGTGAACACAGACTACAGTCAACTGACAACTAGGAAAATCAGTCTTTCTGACATCTACTGGTAATATTTTGCATGTGAAAGGCACACTGGAGTTGATTTCATGGCAAAACAATATTTAAGAAGGTAGCTGTGAGAGCTTCATATCTCTACTGCCACGCTATAAGTTAGACAAATTCAAACAGACCTTGTTATCTCCATGGCTAAACTAAGATATTGAAATTACATTAATTTCAAGCAGAGTTGACAGACAGCATGCTCATTTTATCCTATTAATTCTTCTGCAGTATATTCCTAATGGCATTCTAATTCCAAGATCCCTTTTACAAAATATCACCTTGATGGGAAGAGAGGTCGGCCAACCCAGCCCATCCTCCCAAGCTCATCCTCCCAAGCCATTGCATTGCATCTCCTCAGGAGTTATTAGACACTACAGTTGACGGAACCAAAGAAATCCTCTCTGTTTCCTCAGTTGTCACATATACACTATCCTTTCTGTGTCTCCGCAGAATTGCTGGCAGTATTTCTTTCCAAGTTGCCAGCTGAAAGGGAGCCTGAATAAATCAGCTAGAAGTGGCTGGATCTCCATATATATGGTCTGTCAGGGAAGGCAAGCAAACTACCTCCAGTAAAACCACGGTGAGATGGTGAATAAAATACCCCAGCAACCTGCAGTAAGGCTATATATACATTTATATACATGTATGTGTATGTATATATATACACACATATAAACATCAGTGATGTGCATGGTTTCTAACCAGACAAAGGAGTGGGCAGGTTCAGAGTGTTGTCTGCACTGTGACTTCACAAACCACCGATCTGGTTATGTTCATTTCAATCAGAAATTTTTTTGATTCCTTCAGCTGGTCAAAAAAACCCAACCAACCAACCAAACAAACAAAACATAGGGGGTATTATTGTGCATTTTTCCTTATTCCGCTTTCACCGCACAAACCATCCCGTCTTAAAACTCTCAGGAAAGTGAAAAACTGCCCAGCCGTGTTAGGCAGGGGCCCTTTCAAAGCATCCCGTCCCGACGACGGTCCCGCAGCCTCAGGGCTCCGCTCAGCCGGGGCTGACGGTGCCACAGAGCCATGGCCGTGCCCTCAGCAGCCAAGCCCCGAGCCCTGGGCCTGGGGAGGCCGGGCGGGCTCAGCCCGGCCGCAGGGTCTCTCTCCACGGCGGTGGGATGGGTGCCAGGCTCTGAGGGCAAAGGCAAGGGGGTGGGAAGGGGTGCGCGGGGAGCTGAGACGCGACACTTACTGCAGAACTGCCTCCGCCTGACCCCGCAGCGCCAGAGCCGCGTCCGCACCCAGTGCAGGCACGGGGACAGGTCCATGGCCCGAGGGGCCGCCCGTCCCCGGGGCCAGCGGGCACGGCTCGCTCCCCGCCGGGCAAACCTGCGGCAGCCCCCGGCCAACCTCCGGGCCGCCGGCAGGATGCGGCGGGCGGCCACCGAGGCCCTGCCGTCCCTTTGTCGCCATGCCATGTTTTATGCATGAAGGTAATTTCATCCCGATTCTCCGCGCCTGGTGTCTACGTGAGCTCCTGCGACGTGGAGGAGCCAGGGCACCAGTCCCTGGGGAGAGCGAGCTCCGGGGAGGCAAGGGGCGAGCATCCCCGCTGGGCCGGGGGAAGGTGCCCTGGCAGGAACGGGGCCTTTCCCAGAAGTTTACACGTGTAAGTCTGCGGGTGCTGCGCTGCGGGCACCCTGGAACGAGGAGAGATCCGAAGATATTGGGGAGCCCTGCAGAAACCCATGTGCACTCTGGTCACAAAATCATGGCCCGTGCTTGAAACCTCAGCCGCCTTGCTACCTTCTGAGGAAACAGGAGCATGTGAGGGCAATACAGCTTTAGCATGTCCGTGTCAGTGCTGCACAGATAGGGGTGGTCAGCCACATTCTAATTTCACTTCTGCTATATACAAAATATAATTCCCAAAGTAATTCCCAGAGTAATTCCCACAGTACTCTTGCAACACTCACTGCTGCCTCAGGTACTAGTTTTGTAACATAACTAAAAGGCTCCTTCTCTGATGAGTTCACACCACCACAGAATTTCACAGAGTAATTTGCAACACTCACTGCTGCCTCAGGTACTAGTTTTGTAACATAACTAAAAGGCTCCTTCTCTGATGAGTTCACACCACCACAGAATTTCACAGAATAATCTGGGTCGGAAGGGATCCATGAGGACCATCAAAGTCCAACTCCTGGCCTTAACCACAGAATTTCACAGAGTAATCTGAGTTGGAAGGGATCCACGAGGACCATCAAGTCCAACTCCTGGCCTTGAACAGGACCATCCCCAAGTGTCACACAAGGTGCCTGAGAGTATTGCCTAAGCACTTCTTGAACTCTGTCAGGCTTCATGCTGTGACCACTTCCCTGGGGAACCCGTTCCAGTGCCCAGCCACCATCTGGGTGAAAAATCTTTTCTCAGTATCCTGCCTAAACCTCCCCTGACACAGTTTCAGGCCATTCCCCTGGGTCCTGTCACAGAGGAGAGAGAGATCAGTGCCTGCTGCTCCTCTTGCCCTCATGAGGAAGCCACACACTGCAATGAGGTCTGTCCTGAACCCCCTCTTCAGGGTGAACAGACCAAATCACCTCTGCTCCTCCTCATACGGCTTCCCCTCAAGGTCTTTTACCATCTTCATTTTGCTCCTTTGGATGCTCTCTAGTAGTTCAGTATTTTATACTGTGGCATCCAAAACTGCCCCCAGCGCTGGAGGTGAGGCCGCCCCAGCTCAGAACAGAGCAGAGCAGGACAATCCCCTCCCTTGCCCAGCTGGTGATGCTGTGCCTGATGCTCCCCAGGACAGGGTTGGCCTTCCTGGCTGCCAAGGCACTGCTCAGGTTCAACTTCCCATTGACCAGAACCCTCAGGTCCCTTTCCACAGCTCTGCTTTCTAGCATCTCATTCCCCAGTCTGTACATATATTTGGCAATTTAGGCCCTGCTCTCATACCTTTAAGCTTTACCTCAACAAATACATTTGTCGGGTTTACTTTAAATTTTCCCTATATCACAAGAAAGAGGTTCCCACACACACACATATACTGCACACTTTTTACCAGGCAAGAGCAAGTCTAAGATGTGGGTCTGGAGTCCATAGGCTGTGTAGCAAATGTATAGGCTGTATCCTAGCTAGGATTCCTGAAGCTTTTCCCTTGCTACATGCAGCTGAGACCACTGAAGGCTTGACTCGAGGACAGCAAGGCCTGCCACATGCGCCAGTGTAACTGGAGAGTGGTGGATGGCCAGGTGTCAGGTTTCCTTGCCATTCGAATCTCACAGCAGGGTCATCCAAAGGGCCATCGTTGATTTTTTGCTCCTGACATAGGCAGGTAAATCTTGTGCTCTCATTGCAACAATAGGTAAAACCCAGCAGGTGCATTTGAGCTTCATTTTAAAGCTCTTTTGAGAATCCTGATCCAGACTAAATGTAGCTTTTTGAATCCCTATTGGGAATATGAAAAACTCAGTGTTATTTGCCCCTGAAAATTATGTTAAAGCCCAGGCATAGCTCATCCACTCTGGGAATTCACACTGGATTTTGCATGACAACCCCAAGCAGCCTAGAGATTTACAACCAAACCCACAAATCATTGTCAAATCAAGACATGAAATTCCAGAGACACTCATTACATTTTGCCAAGCAACAATCATGTCAGACTATTCATTTGGAGCTGATAGAAAATGAAAGTAATGGATGGTGCAGAAACACTTGGAAAAATATGAAGAATCCATGGTGAGTCTTGTGTCACTGTGCGTGTGGAGACTGGTCAGAGTGAATTGGTCACATACTGTGGTGGGCAACACTGCTGGCATAACAGGGAGCAGCTCACCCAGGTTGTGTTCCCCACTGACTTGCTTCCAGTGTTTCACTGGGCACTATCATCTATTTCTATCAAGAAGGACTCATCCATGATGCTTGAGTGAGCTGAAACCGTGGCTGTATCAGAGTGAAAGGGATTCCTGGGTCGCCATGTCCGGCTTCAGCTGCTTTGACAATCCCAGCATATTTCCAGGTCTTTAATAAATTATATCTCAGAATTAGGCTTCCTGTCCTCTTTTACTTGAGGAAGAAGGAAAGAGGAGTGCAGGGGACTTTAGGTGGTGAAAATTCACTTCTTGATTAGAATTCAGCACAGCTGTGATCTCAGTGTCATCAGTTATTTGCACTGATGCTGATGCA
Source organism: Onychostruthus taczanowskii (assembly GCF_017590055.1). Taxonomy (NCBI): domain Eukaryota; kingdom Metazoa; phylum Chordata; class Aves; order Passeriformes; family Passeridae; genus Onychostruthus; species Onychostruthus taczanowskii. The sequence continues at coordinate 7,301,300 of NW_024500239.1, read as the reverse complement.
CATAATTTACAGCAATAAATGAGACGTAACAGCAGGTATGTGTGGGCTGGAAATAGAAATTAGACCTGAAATGAGAAAAGTATGACAGCTTTGGTGTATTTTATGCTTTAATAGTGCTTATAATTGTCCTTTTAGAACTGTACAGGCAAATAGAATAATGTAAGAGATGGGCTGGGTAGGATTCAATTTTCCTTGTTTAAGGAAAATACATTACAATGACAAGTATATTTGTGCTGATGATAGCTTGTTTTCTTCAGTATTTGATGTTTGTCTTCCTCCCTTTTTTTTTTTTTTTTTTAGCACAAACACACCTAAGCTTAGAACTGGCTATTTGTAGATGTATTTTTACCTTAGAGTAGGCAGAAGTCCTAATTTTTACACTTGGTTGGTTCCAATTCAGTATTATTTTTTCATAACATCCTGCATTATTTGCGTGCAGTCCTCTGGCACCAGAGTGCAAAGGAGAGATTCAGAAAAGCTTAATTATGCACATCATTTTTGACACCACCACTCCTTCAATTTTCCTCCTGTAGATGAATGATGACATGTCAGAGTCACAAGGCAGGGCACTCAGCATGTGTGTCTTTCTGCATTTTCCTTTAAAACCTTGGTGGAGAGGAGCAGACATGCAGTTGCACGGAAGAAATAGGAATTGTTGAGCTGGTTCGCACCCAGTCACGGTGCTCCTGTAACTCCAACATACAAGGAAAACCTTGGCAACAGCTAATGAAGGCATCAGCCAACAAAGGCAACATCTTTTAGTCATCACAGAGTTCCTAAGGTTAAATATAACTGCTCAATCTGATGCTTGCCATTGACCTCCCAGTGCAATGTGGTTCTCTAGCAGCTGCTGCTGTTCCTCTGGAAAGAGAGAGACCTCCTGCAGATCGTAATGACCACAAACTGCTGCCTCAAGCCCTGACATGTGGCTCTACTATTTTCTTCCTTAACAAACAAACACAGTTCATGAAACCTCTTCAGCAGAAGGGATCTGTTGTGTGGCTGTATTCCTCCCAACACTCTAAAAGGCTTTGAGGTGCTCTGACTGCAACGTAAGCAAGAACTTTTCAAGATAGCAAACCATAACCCTGCTAAATGTTGTAGCACTTTACTTTGGCATGTCAAACTTCTGTTTTGTTGTGCAGTGGTTTTCAATCTTGTTTAATACTTGAAAGCGGTTGATGTAGTGATGTTAGGGGATGTCAAGGGTACACAATGCACTCTGGGGTGGAATAAGGAGCATTTCAGAGAAAGCTTCCACTTAAGCCCCTCACTCCGTGTGCTTCAGTGCAATGATGCAGTTAGCTAAATCACTGGCTAACAGGGTTTATAAATACTGCACAGGAGGAGCCGGGGGAAGGCAGGATGGCTGGCTTGGGATACAATCCTGGCCGCTCAGATCCCATACTGCAGTGCAGTGCTGTGCTCTTCTTGTGCCACCTACTGACCAGTTCCTCCTGGCTTTCAATTTGGAAACTGAACATTTTCCACTTTATTTTTAAATGCAAGTATTTGATGTTGGATTTTGCCCAAGCAATTAATAGCTGGTGAATACAGTCAGTCTTCATGCCTTGATAACATGCTCTAATTTAGAGCTGAGCCACCCTATCCTGCACTAGCTGGCTCAGTGCAAAGAGGATGGGATGGGATGGGATGGGATGGGATGGGATGGGATAGGATGGGATGGTCTGTGTTATCCACCATGTCAGGTCCAACAGTGCTTTCTCTCTTGAAATATGTAATACTTTGCTGAAATCACTATGACTGCCCAGATGTTCAAAATCACAAGCTATCTGGAGAGTTTGCCCTCTGTCCATAGGTGCTGAGCTATGGCAAGGGGCTGACCTCTCATTCCCGTATCAGGGAGTGGTATTGAAATGCAACCTTCAGGTCCTCACCCATGCTCTGTGTTAATAGAGAAGTGCTTTTCTTTTGGCTCTCCAACCCTCTGAAATTTGGAGCTGCCCTGCAGAGTTAAGATAATACTTTCAATGATTAAAAATTAAGGCAGTGGCTAAATGGATGTGTGTTTAGCTGTAGGTTAGGTTTAGATGTAGGTTTAGCTGTACAGCTGCCCATTTGCACTTATCTTGGTGAGATGGTGTTGGCCTAGCATTGTGAGTTGTTTTGCCAGAGGTGAAACGGGAGCTTAAACAGTTGTAGTAGGCTCAGTGTTGGTATAGTTCTGCAAATGCTTGTGATAGCCACTGTCTTCCTCACTCTGGCTCTGGCAGTTAACCTTCTGAAGGCTTCAGGTTGAAAAGAGTGATTCCAGCTCTTATCAAGAGCTGACTGAAACCTGTAAGGAGTAGCACATTGATAGGACAAGGCTGGGATTGGAAATCTTGTATGATTGTGGCATCAATATGTAAATTCTCCACAAAAGGACCATCAGAGGACTGTGCAGGCTGTAGTATTTGCCCTGTCAGAGCAGGTGGTTGTTGTTCTAGAGCTTCTCACAAGGAAAAGTGTGGTCAGAATGACACTTTTTTTCTACATATGATTTTAAATGACCACTTTGCTTTGGGCCCCAAAGCAGCCTTGATCAGGCCAAGGCATGATGCTGGAGAAATTGCTTCCAGCTGCAGTTATTTCCTCCCACTTGTGCTGTCCTCCAGCTGCACATTTCAGTGGGGCATGACATAAATGTGTATTTTAAAAACTATGTGAAAAATAAGCTTTCGGTTTTCTTTGTTGCTAAATGGGCTGCCTCTTGCAACTCTGTATTAAATGAGAAGATATGACAGGCTTATGCACCCTATAATAAAAGCATGATGTAAATTTCACATACTCTTTAAAGGGGAGGATGAGAAAGAGACCATGGATAAATTTTGTATTTGGGGACAAAATATTTTCTTTCTAATTATTTAAAGTTCAGTATGTGATCTTAATTAATGCTTTCTTCTTGCATTTCACTTGTTGGCCTGCAGGCAATTTCTTCTAAAATTAATTGGATTAATCATTCCAGAAATCTCAACTGGATGATCACATATATATTAAATATTTTTAGAAACAATTTCAAAGATTGGCAAGCATTTGTATTTTTTTGCCACAAAACTTGGCACACCGCTGTATGCAGAGAAGTTTTTTAGGTAGCTATGAGAGATTTCCTGTTCTGTGCTCAGCTATTCTGCAGGACCTGCCACAAAGCATCAAACATGTAGGATTTAGAAATCATCTAATGCTTCCCATGTGCTTACACATATTTGAGTCAGAAACACTGCAGGAAGCTCACCTATGAAAAAAATAAAAAGCTTTGAAACTAGGTTGCTGGCCCAGAATAACGGTGGGAGACGTGACAGTCATACCTCTTGAAATATTTATCTTAGCTTTTTCTCATCAAACATTGAAAGTACAGCTGCACCACTTATGGGTCAATAAATAAATACTGTACTTCAGGCAAAATTCTGTTGTTTCCTTAAACTTTTCCTAAACTTCCTTTTTCCCACTTGCAGAAAGTTACCCAGTGCAGTGAAACCAGCCCATTAAGCCAGACTTCCAGGCCATCCAGCCTTTCACAGGTGTGAGAGCTAAGCCAGCTGCAAAACCCTTCCAGATGGATAAACCCACGGTCCATAGGACTGTGTTTCTGCAGAGGAGGATGCCTAAAATAGGAGCTGCTGTGAGAGTGGGGTTCAAATGGAAGCTCCCAGTATGACTTTACTGTAGTCTTCCTCCTTGAAAAGGTGCACCCAAGCAGAACACCAGAATGTACACAGCAAGTTTGTGTCTGTTAAGCACCTTTGGAACCCTTTTTTAGAATGCTTTTATTAGATAAGTAGGTCTCACTCTAAAGGCCTCTTAATTAAATAAGTATGATTTTAAGTGATATCCATTCCCAAATTTATTGAGCTGCTTTCAGTCTTTTCCTTTGAAACCTGCTCCCTTACTTACTCTTTTAAAGTATCATTTTTGATAGCCTTGTTAATCAACTCACCTGTTAATTTCATTTCAAATTTTCTGGGTTTAGCTGTACTCTTTATTCTTGTAACTATTTTTTATCTTCTGATTCCTTTTAAATATATGCTGTTTGCTTACACATTGCTGTTTTTTCCAGCCCTAACTCCATTTTATTATTCTGCATTTTTCTCTTTAAAGTAACTTTAAAGTACTAAACACAGCACTACAGGAACTTCACAGGCCAGAAATTTATGTCTTTCTTTTTCAGTTATGCTCTTGCAAGCACCATGGCATATAGTCCCCTATCAGGGACTATGAGGGAAGCTCACACTCTGTTTGCATTTCAGTCTTCATATAGAAAGTTTTCACTTTCTATAAGTAAACTTATTTCCTCAGATTCAGATTTTATATTTATATAATGGTGATTATTACTATGCTTCCAGAATTTTTAATAGTATTCCATAGAATAAGGAGTGGTTAATTAGCTCCTATAATTATAACATACTTGGTTACCTTAAACCAGAGAAAGAGGTGGCACTTAGTCTAATATTTTTAAAGATGAGTTATTATTTATGTCTCATTATCCCTTAAGATAATTTGTCTGTTTAAATAATCCTGTCAGAAGGTGCTGCTCACCTCTTGGAATGGACATAAACTAAGAATCTCCACCTCTTGTGGATAATATTATATGGAGTCCCAGTGCAGTCATTTGCCTTCATGATTTCTGACTTTATGAATCTGATGGAGACCCTAATGGCATGACTCAAAGCTAAAGAAAATATAAACCTGTATTCTAACCTATTGTATTCTCAAACCGAGGTTGCACAAGAGACTGGGTAGGAGACAAATGAATTCAAATTACTCTGTAGTTTGACAGAAACTTTTCCTCCCACTGGCTCATGACCCAGATGCTTTTACTGACTGTCTTAGAAAAGCATGTCTGATGAAACAATTCTGGGCATTGTTTCTGCCCCACCTTGCTCCCCTCTGAAACAAATGACTGTATAAAAATAATCTTTTAGGCTTATTGCAGAGAATCAAAGACTTGAACTCAGTGCACTGCTGTGAAGGCACATCAGTGGTCATCCAGAAAATACAAACAGTCTGAAAAATCATGTTTTAAAAGTAGTTTGCCTCAATCCACAGGCACATTCTTTTCCTTCTGAAATTCTGAAACCTTCAGGCTTCAAAAGCTGAAACTTGAAAATTGTGTTCCAAATATTTGTAATAAAATTACAAAAAGAGGCACCCCATGTCTCCAGCAGAGTGATAGCACTTATGTCATGATATAAATAAACTATGAGTTAGGCTTGAGTTTCTCTTCAAAATGAAGGCCCTGGTCACAGCTTTATTTACAGCTTTCTGGTCTGAGACATGGTTTGTCATGTCACACAACTTGCTCAGAGAATGGTAGAAAAATTAGGATTTGAAGGGGCTTCTGGAGGGCATTTCACCTAACTCCATGTTCAGATTGGTTCAAATGACATTCCTCAATGTCCTTTCCAACTGTGCTTTGAAAGGTTTGTGTATCTTGGAATGATGTGTGATGTCCAAAAAGGCTCCTACCACAAGCTAAATATTAATGAAAAGCATATTCATCCAAACTGGGAAGTTCAGAACAAGCTTTGCCCTTTGCTTAGGAAAGAGGTTTGGATAAGTCTTTCAGCTCTTAAGTTCATAAGGGTTCATTAAAAGGTGATCTTAAAGCCTAAAAAGGAATAGAGCTGAAAAATCTGGACTACTCTAACTTCATTTGTTGCATGGGTTAAACTGTCTGACATTGTCACTGTGGACAAGTGGCCATTTACATCATTAAAATGGTCACACGTGGAAAAGGCAGTGATTTCTTTCTCCTGGGCATCTCTAAGAGATGACTGTTGTACTTTGGGAGAAGTTATGCATTCTGCACAGGCAAAACAGACTGAGCTTGAGTCAGGTAACACTTTCATTGCCAGCCTCCGGACTAGCCCACTGAACTTTTCAAGAGCAGGAAGATGATTTGCATTGTCTTCCTCACACTCTTTTTTCTACTTGGGCAAAGCTTTCAGCCAATACCTGGATAAGTTAGACATACCCTCTCTGGCATCTCTGCTCAAAATTCACTTTTCCCATGCTGAAGTACAAATCATTCTCATCTGGCATCACCTAAACTCAATGGATGAGCAGAAATGCCTGGTTTTCCCCCTCTTTCACTCTTGTCTTCCCAGCACACATCATCAGCTGTAGCCCATTTTGCCTACCTTCTTGTCCACTATGTAGACACAGAGGGCATTAGCTTTGAATATTTTGTTAGTAGAGCACACTGAGTCCTAGGAGTTGGTGCAATTTAAACAATAAAAATAAATAACCACATAGGAAGAAATGCCAGGTTGGAGTGAGGGGTGTTTCAAGCCCATTGCACTTCCATTTCCTTGAGCTAAAAAGGTTTTGAGCCATGTTTTTTGCTAGTGGTAGGACAATTAATAAACCAGTGATTTAAAGAGAATCTCAAAGGTTATTTGTTAAGCTTTATGGTGGAAGCAGAAACAATATCCTTAAACCAAAAGTCATTCTGTCCCCAGATTAGGATGGCACTCTCATACATTTCTTCTGCTCCCTAAGTCAAGGTCTGCCATGCAAAGGTCTGACAAGGGGCTAGGGGACCAGGGCTAACAGTCTCAGAAAGGTCTGCTGGGAGATCATCCTACTTCTGCTTGGCCAGTTCTTGCAAATGGTTTTATGGAGAAAAATTGTTCCTCAAATTCCCACAGAGGGCTAGGAGTGAAGTATCCCAGTGAGATGGTCCTTGAGCTAACTTCTCCCTAAGGACAGTCTGGCTGGAGTAAAAAAACTGTGTCTGGCTGCTAGGTGAACAAAGCCTCCAAAGCTATTTTCTCTCCCTGGGAGACAGGAAGTTTAATTGTTCTTAACCATATAAAAACATAAATGAAAAATCCCAAACCCATATTTATACTGATATTTCTTTGGCTTCTCAAAGAAATTACAGTTAAAGAAAACGTTGCCCTATAGGCAATGGACAGATGATTCAAAATGTAATAGGATTATTTTTATTTTGGCACTTTACAGCCACAAGGTGTCATTCCTTACTCACAAGAAGAACTACTGGCTGCTATACTGCTCTCAAGCAGAGCTGAAGCAAAGTTTATGGCTCCTCCAGAAGCAAGAGCAGTTAGGGAAAAAGAGAATGAAAAGCCAGTAAATGCAAAGGACAAGCATAAAACTCAACTGCAAAATATTCTCTTTCACCTTGTGAGAAAATCGCATACATGTTTTGTAATATTAGATCCATAGCTCTCCTGAATAGCTAATGGATTAAATAAAAGCTGAATGCCATTGTTATTTTCCTGCAGTATTTCAGTTTTGATGAGTTATATTAAAAAGTTGCTCTCTCCTCAACATGTTTCTATTTAATGAAGATGTGAAAAAGATCAGCAAAAAACAAGAAAGCTTTAGAGACACATCCAGAAACACTTAACACTTCAGAATAACAAGTGACAGAAGAAAAAAACAGTGATAAAAAAAGAAAAATCAGGCTTTCAAAAAGCTCAGCATTTACATGTCTGTTAAATAGCCAGATTTTTCAACTGTGCTTCAGTAATGAAACACCTTCTTGCCAACTGATGCTTTATAAACAGCATTTCTGTCCTCAGAAATCCTAGCAGAAATTCAGCAGTCCAGCTGAAACATAGCAAAGACATTTTTCCCTTTTACCCTAGCCAATGGACATTGAATTCTCTCTGAGTTCCCTGTGTGAATTCCATTTGCTCTGTGGCAGTTCAGGATTCAAGTGCCGACACTGAGTTCTAGCAGGAGAGAATAGCACTGATTTGCCAAGGAGGAAAAATACAAATGACATGGCACATGTAATTTAGTGGCATTCTGAACTTTTTCAGTGCTGCTATATTTTTTTCCCCTGTGAGTAAGATTGTGTCTGAAAATGCATGAATTTATGTTCCATGGTGTCATATTAGGGAGGAGGAAGGCATTTTGGTCTTCATTAGGGATTTTTTTACACATTGGAAAAAGCTGTAAAGGGGAGACTGGACAGATTCTGTCCAATCTGCAGCAAAATAGTCTCCTAGTGCATTCACGCTCTGAAAATTAATTAAAGATGGTGTGTTTTCACTTGAGTAGGTATCTCCAGATCTTAGTCTTAAGTGCTTTTCATGTCTCTTTGCACCCCTCTGTAGCACTGGCCGCCATCAACTCTGCTGGCTTCATTGCTGTGCGTTCCCCCATGTGACAGAGCCACCAGATAGCGCAAGCTGTCACTTAGAGCGTCAGCTGGCGGCCACTCGGTCGCACAGGCGCAGCCGGAGCCTGGAGCTTGTCAGCACGACCCTCGATTACTAGCGTCATTCCAGCTTAAGGTGGAAGAAAGCCAGCTCAGCTGCTGGAGACTTGACTGAGCTGGCAGCTCAAGGAAACACTTTCTCTTGCAAATCAAGTCTATTTCATGGGGAAATCATCGTTACACAGGAAAACATTGCAAGCTCTGTGAAAGGTCTCTAGGGAGAAGCTGCACTTCAGAAGGGAATTAGCATAAACTAGGTGGGTCATCCAAGGGAGTAAGAAGTAAATGATAATTTAATGCCCTTGGAAAAAAAGGGAAGGAGGATTGTAAGTCTGGTGAAGCAGGAAGTTGCTTCAGGAGAGATTACTTTGTGAAAGTACCACAGGGAACTGAAAAGACTTCACTGGGCAGCTTCCATCCCCTGGGGTGAGCATCTCCTGCTGTCTCACAGCTCAGCAGCTTTGGCACATTCTGCACTCAGAGTGCTGGCATGTGTTGCATTAAATACACTGGCAGATATTGCATCTCCCCAAACTAACTGGTGTACGCTGTGTGCTCATCTCCAGGCTTGTCCCTTGTGCAGCAAGGACATCTGGCACATTTTCCCTCACACAAAAGCAAAGTTTTATAGCTGAACAGCCTTGTTTTGGAAATAACAGCATTGCGGGGGCCTAATTCCTTTGCTGGGAAAGGAAATGAGTCGATCGGGTGTGTGCAGCTGGGAAGTGAGGAGGAGTGAAGTCTTTGTGTTTGTGGCAGGTTTTTTACCCTCTTTTTGCTGAATCATGGCTAAATACTTAAATCCAACAACACAGGACAGCACAGGACAAAAACTGAAGATCATTCTTAGGTCCAGGTAGAACATAAAAAAGGTCTTTCAAAGGTCTAACTGTATGTGTGTTCACCCTGAGATGATGACAACACACATTTTGCTGTTTATTAAAGAACATTAATTTCAGATGCTGTCTGATGTAAATCTGGAAATAGATACAGTTACTCCCAAGGTAACAGGAATAAACTAAAGGTTCACAGAGCTCCTAGTTTCCTGGGAAATGTGCCCACAACACTGCCCTTGGAAAGGAGCAGTCAGCCAGATTTGTGTCAGACTGTTTGTTCTCAGCATGGGGCGGAAGGGCTATACCCCTCATCAGGAACCCCTCAAAACTCCCTGGAGAGCCATGAAGCAATTGTGGCTGGCACATGGATTAGAAGAAAGCTGGATCTCCTCAACAGTTTCAAAATATTAGTGTTTTTTTGTTCTGTCGTCCACCTCTGCCCCAAAAGAACGGGTTTTTCTTTCTTGAACCCTGTCCTTTGGGTGTCCTGCTATTGCTGCTGCAGATCTTAGGAGTCCTGCTGATTTCTCTGCCAGGGCTCTGACAGTGCTGAGGTGAATGCTGAATTAGCTCTTCAACTTCTATTTTCACCCAAAACCACAGTTTTCTACCGTGGCTTCATCCCAGCCCTATCTGCAGCTATTACAGTATGCATATTTTACTGCATACTCACTGGATAGGATATTTTTAACCAGGTTGTTTCCATCTCTCATTCTCCTTATTTTGGTTTCAAATTGTTCCAAGTGCTACAATTAAAAGAGAGGTAGGAAAACCCCTATATCCATATGTCTGTTTGCAGCACAAGGAGTGTCACTGCCAGCTTCATGAGTCCTTGAACTGAGCTGGTCATCTGGGCTCTGCTCCAGTGCCTGGGGACCTTGGCAGGGTCAGCACAGCCTCAGTCTCTACAGACCCCTCTGCTGCCAGGCTCATTTCAGGTCCTGTCACCCGTCAGAAACACAACCGTGCTCACTGAACAATTTAATGCAAGTTTTCTGAGAAGGATTTTCAGCTTCTGCTACACTGAATGCAAATGAGTGTGTGTAACACTGACCAAGGTTTCCTGTTATGAAGCTACCTGGGAGTAAGGGAGCTCACTTGTCTACCCAGATAAGTTCAGCTGTATGGGAGACTGAATAAATGCCATGCCATGTATACAGAAATAGACAGAAATAGATTATATCTTCTCTGGTTACATATAAACCCAGATTCTTGTAACTTTCAAAAAGCTTATGGCAACATTTAGTTTAAAACTATAAAAAAGAAAAGCAAGCAAAGCAAAAGCAAGTAATCAAGTAATCAGCCAGGCTGGTGATAGACTACGGTCCTGTCTAGGAAAGAATTTTAGCTGCCTGTGTCACTTGGTGTCTCACCAAGGAATCCCTCTCTTCCCTCTATGCTGATTGAGACAGCAGCCTAGCTGTTTGAAATCAGAGAGCAATGGAATTTTCCAAAGCACAAAATTTAATGGGCTGTTACAAAACAAAAATAATTTTTGACCTCTTGCTGAAGAATGGGGGACTAATGCTTTCTATCAGCAGAGAACTGTTAATGTGTTGAAAAGATGACGCTGATTCCTTGATGGAGGCACAAATGAATTAGAATGAGCGAAGGAAAATTGTCATCTTGTACTGAGCACCTCATAATTTTGCTGTCAGTTGAAGAGCTAAGATTACTGCCAACAGCAGATAATACACAGTGAAAGGAACCAAAAGCATCAAGTTGCAGGGAAAAAAAAAAAAAAAAAAAAGAGTGTGTGTGCAGTGAGGCAGGGAAGGAAGAAAGGGTAATAAAAACCTGTTCTGAACACTACATTAACCACTTAGGGGCAGACTGAAGGCTGCTAAATGGATCCTTTCTGTTGAAATGAAGAAGAGCTTGTCCCTGACACTGCTTTGCTTTACTGCACATAATCATAACAATCTGATATATTTTTTGTTTTGAGAAATGGTATTACAGAAAAATGACAGCCAAGTTTGGTGACTGGGAAAAATGCTTCCAAAAATCTTTAAAGAAATTCATTGTTCCCCTGGGGAGGTAACCATTAATTGTTTCAGAGATCATTTGAGCACTTGAACTTGATGAGAACTGAACTGGTGCTCCTATGCCAAAAGCAAGCTTCAGGCTGATTGTGAAATAAGTTGTTCTTGTTGTACTAGTTTGTTATGTAAATTGTCCAGAGGGGGAACAGAAATAATACCATTTGACCTATACTGCTGACAGAAAAACACAGTTTGTAAACTGTGATTATTACAGTCAGTCATACAGTTTTCTATTTGCAATCTTTATGTCCTGCCTTAAATAATGTGGTTTTGTTTCTGCTCCCCTGACTGGGAGGCATCTGTAATTGAGATCAAAATGTGGGCTGGAGATTAGAAGCTGCAAATAGTTATTCATGAACTTGTGCTTTGCAGATCACTGATTACATTCTGAAGAACTATGTGGGTAATTCTTTCCTAATAGCAAATGCATTCAGTTAGTGTGTGGTTTTCCAATGGTGATTTGAGATCAGAGAAATGGCAGAGTGGTCTAAAGCATTCACAACAACTTAAAAGATAATTTGTGATTTTTCTGGAGCATCTGCTCTTTATGAGTGTCATCTCAATATCATGATATACTGATTTGATTTTGATGTGGATCTTCTCACCTGGATTTCAGTACAGCCCTGCAAAGAGTTGCAACAGCCTGGTTTGTGTGTCAGCCCTGGTGCGCGGCTCAGCCCCACACAGCTGCATGCTCAGTCCTGCCATGGGCTGGGGAGAGAATAGGAGGGGCAAAGTGAGAAAATGTATCAGTTGATCCACATTTTCATAACGTGGAAAAAGGGAAGTATACTAAAAAAGAAACAAACAAAACCCTCCCACGCACACACACAAAAGCAATAACAAAAAAAAAAACACCCAAGAAAGACAACTGATGCAAGAAATAGCAACTTCTGTCCTTGAGCCAGCTAGTGCCTGGCCAGTCCCCAGCTTTTATTGCTGATCATTATGTTGTATGGTATGGGATGTCCCTTTTGTCACAGAGGTCAGCTGTGCCCCATGTCTGTCCCATCCAAACCTCATGCCCACCCCCAGCCCACTCATTGGTGCATCAATGGGAGAAGTAAAAGGAGCTTTGACACTGTATAAGCACTGCTCAGCAGTAGCTAACACATACCTGTGTTATTATCAACATGATTTTCAGCAAAACCCTAAAAGATAGCGCCATATAGGCTGCTGCCAAGAAAATTAACTCTGCCCCAGCCAAAACCAGTACAAACCAGTTAAGTGACTACGAAATGTGGTAATAGGGTGAGCAGAAATGTCTTAGGCTGTTTTTGCTGATGGCATTCTGTGGAACTTCAAGGCAGGCTTTCCTTCCACAATCTCCTCATATTTGTGGCTTATCTCAGGAATTTTACAAGTGTTTTTCCTTCTATTGTCCTAAAGTGTTCCCTTGGTGCTGCTGGCTTCAGGTCACTGTGTCTGTGGCAAAATGTCCTGCGATTTCATGGTACTGGAGAAGTTCTCTGAGCACCCTTCACCATGCAAGGGAGGAGAGACTGAGCATGCTTAGGCTTAGTAAAATTCCAGAAATAAACACTACCAGGAATCCCTCTCAGCCCTGTAAAGCAAACATTGCATTAAAAAGCTGCTCCTGGATTTGAGCTGCCAAGTGCCAGCTAGCAAACAACTCTCTATCGCTGCATAGTGACTAAGGTGCTCCACAGACCCTTCGAAGGCTAAGGGAGCTCTTGTGTCATTAGCACAGACACAAGCCCCACATGCTCATCATTCTTATCACCCAATAACAGAGTCATAGAATGGTGTGGGTTGGAAGAAACCTTAAAGATCATCTAGTTCAACCCCCTTCAATGGGCAGAGATGCCACCCAGTCGACCAAGTTGCTGAAAGCCTCATCCAGTCTGGCCTTGGACACTTCCAGGGATGGGGCATCCACAACTCCTCTGGGCAAGCGGTTTCAGTGCCTTGCCACCCTCACAGTAAAGAATTTATTCCTAATATCTGATCTAAACCTACCCTCTAAATGTTTAAAACCACTGCCCCTTGTAGCACCACACGGCTTCTGAGGGTGCTAATTAAAGGGGGGTTTATTTGGGGTCCCATCCCGGGACCAGCATGGCTACTGAGGGGGAAGGGGAAAGGGGGAGGGAAGTGGTGGGGGAGAGGGAGAGCCTAGGGGAGAGAAGGGCCAAGAGAGGAGGAGAAGGGCTAAGAGAGTATCTGATTTCATAGGGGAGAGAAGGGCCAAGAGAGGAGGAGAAGGGCTAAGAGAGTGTCTGATTTCGCTAGCACAGCTTAAGAGAGGAAATCAAAGTGGGCGCAGAATAAGACTTGGGCCAATGGGATTACAGATACATGATGGTTCAGAGCAGGACCACAGGCTTAGAATATACCATGCATTTTGGAGGGGTGAGACAGAGCATACCATTTAAATAAAATGCAGTACCACAGCCCCTTATCCCACTGCATGTCCTCCATGTGCCTTTGTAAAGGTCCCCCCCTCTCCAGCTTTCCTGTAAGCTCCCTTTAGGTACCAAAAGGCTGCTATACGGTCATCCTGGAGCCTTCTCTTCTCTAGGATGAACAGCCCCAATTTCTCAGTCTGTCTCCACAGCAGAGATGCTCTAGCACTCTAATCATCTTCATGGTCCTCCTCTGGACTCACTCCAACAGGTCCACACCTTTTCTGTGTTGGGGATCCCAGAGCTGGTCTCAGTACTCATCACTGGGCCATTCAAGTTACTAATAGAAAAACAGCCTTTCTCTTCACACATGTGGTGTGGCCATGTGTCTCTTGCTTTTTAAAAGCTACCCTTGTTTTTTGCTGGTAGGCAGAACACCTAACTGGGATATGAAGTAACACCCTCAGTCATTGGTAGACTTCCTTGCAGTACCCTGAGGGCCACCATAAATGGCAAGAAATGTTTCTTGTCCATTGAACAAACCAAAACCTCTCAAAACATTTGGTTCAGTAGTGGCATTAGTCCCCAAACACCAGCCCTCTTAGGAATTAAAAATAGGGGTTGGAGTTAATAGCCTAAAGATACCATTTTTCACTGAGACTGAAATGGCCATATGTGGAAGAAAACCTACTCAGAGGAACATATGCGTGTGTGCTGATGAAAGGAGGTTGTGTGTGTTGGTGATAATCCTATTGCACAGGATTTTTTTTCAGGCTTGAAGAGTGATAATTTGAATATGAAAAAATAGCACTTTAAAAAATAATTTTCTCCAAGTCATTGATGAAGTATATCTATCCAGAAAACCTGATGTGACCTTAACTTTACTGTGTTAGTCAACTCTTTTGTTAATATCCTGTTATGGGCAGACCCGGAAATGGAAATCTCATTTTGCCAGTAAATTCCTATTACATTGCAATACCACATCTGATGCTGATTTATATTAGAAACATGCAGCTAGGTCATTCTTGCAGTTTGTTCACATTGCTTTCCCTGCTTGCTAATTTCCCTATATTTTATTTGTAAAACTTTCATAAGCTGTCCAGAGATGACCAGTGTTCCTTGTTTTATTTTACAAAACATCCAGGACAACTTGAGCACTCTGAAAATGGCAAGGGGAGCTCTAGAAAGATCTCATCCTCATAGGGGTTCTCATGAATCTAGAGATAACTGTGGATTTTCAAGGTGGGCGCAAAGATGAGTGCAAAAAAAAAAAAAAAAAAAGTCCCCCCACATAGTACTGTACCAAGCTGAGTAATTCTCCAGTCTGTGAAAAAGACCAACACAATTTTAGTTTAGAACACCATTCTGCAAGAGTTCTGTAAATGGTTTACCAACATAAGTGTGCAGAGATTCTCAGACTATATTGTGCAAGCTCCTCCACGGGAATAAGCTTGTGCAAAGACAGAAGTACCATACCAAATATTACCACTACAGGACACATCAGAGTTCAGGTCTAGTGTGTGAAAGGAGACTCCTACATATTCTAGCCACATCACAAACTTTTCCTAAAAGGGGCTGCAATTCAAAAGGTTGATAGCTCAGTGTACCTAGAGAGCTTGTTTTGCACTTAAAGTTCACATGTAATTGCTAATAGTGTTCTCTTTAGTCACTATATATTCCACCTTTTCTGGTCCCAAAGCAGTATAGTTGAAGATAACTTTTCCTGCACATTTCTCACCCTTTCCCCTCTGTCTCTCAGGCTATCACAGTGTGAGCTGGAGAATTATGTCTCACCATTTAGGCTTAGCATGCTCTCTTAAAGGCTCTTGACACACCTTATGGTCAGTGACCTCTCCAGAATCTGCTGCTTCTGAAAATGCTTTCTGAGACTTAAAGAACATGTTTTTTGCAGCAGAGGTTGCTAGGTTGAATGGAAGGTGTTGGTATTGATGGAAGGACTGTTAGTAGTTTCTGTGGGGGTAGAAGTAAGAATAATAAAGGCTGAGAGAGAAGCTCAAACTACTAAAAAGTAGAGAGAATCATGCTCAGTTTGAAATTTAGGTCAGAACTACTTCAGATTTATTTTTATACAGGTTCATTTCATCCACTTCACTGCTACAAAGAAAATCTGTCTTCTTCAGTTACCTCAGCCAGTAGAAATAATGTCTATGGACTTTCACCACCTCGATTACAGGTACTAGTTAATATCACAGGGCTGGAAACCAGTCAGGGAGTGATGATTGATTAAGCTGGAGTCAATGGTAAGAAAAAGAGGCTTGACAATCCAAGACATCTGACATCTCCTGTAGAGGAGAGATGAGATTTCACATACCCTAAAGATGATGGAGCTTGCCTTAGGGACAGGTGACCCAAGTAGCTGCAATGCTCATTGCAAAAATACCTGTTTTAAATGCTTTAAAATGTTAAGCTTCCATTCAGTATCTTGCTCAGTGTTGCTAGTAATGCCTTGTACAGAACAGAGAAAAACAGGATGCCAGTATAGACAGTTCATTTAGGAATGATCTGGTTTTGCCTCTTGTTCAGCATCTCAAGTTACACAAATTCTAAGTGTATGGGATATGCAAAGGATTATGCTTGCATGAGAGAGAGCTAAGTAGCAGAAGCAAATGAGCTCTTTAGCAACAAAGATCCAGGTTTTACACACATATGTCAGCTAAAATGTTAGAAGCAGGAGGAATATGGAAATAGATGATAAAATAATAATAGAATCATTTAGATTGGAAAAGACCTCCAAGATCATCACGTCCAACTGTTAACACAGTACTGCCCAGTCCATCTCTAAGCTGTGTCCCTAAATGCCACTACATGTCTTTTGAATACCTCCAAGGAGGGTGATTCCATCACTTCCCTGGGCAGTCTGATCCAATGCTTGACAATCCTTTCAGTGAAGGAATTGTACTTAATTTTCAATCTAAACTTCCTATCTGCCCAAGATAGGCTTCAGCAATCACATCACCCACCAATTCCTCCTCTGCTCAAAAACAATCTGCCCAGCAGGTACATTCCCTAGTTGCCTTCCTTGCGAGTCTTGTTTTCCACACACTCTAGGACCCTCCTAGACTATATTCTCTTACCTGTACTTTCAGCAGACAACTGGTAAGTTGAAGTCTGCTATGAGTACAAGGTCCAGTGGTTGTGAGACTTCTCCCAGCTGCTTACAGAATATTTCATCTGCCTTTTCATCCTGGTTGTATGGTCTATAACAGGCTCCCATCAGAATATGTGCCTAGTTGATCTTCCCTCTGATTCTTACCCATAAACTCAACCCTATCATCACCATCACTAAGCTCCAGACAATCAAAACACTCACCAATACACAGGGCTACCCCACCAGCTCTCTTTCCTTACCTACTCCTTCTGAACAGTTTGTAGCTTTCCATTGCAGCACTCCAATTGTGCAAGTCATCCCACCATATTTCTGTGTTGGAAATCTGCTGCACTGTGGATTCTGGTTCCTCCAGTTTATTACCTGTGCTGCTTGCACTGGTGTAGATGTATCTCAGCCGGTTTATTGGTCCTGCCACCTTCATGGAGGGAGAAGCCCTATTTCCTACCTGACCATTGCAGGCACTTCTGTGGTTCTGATGACCCTTGCATGGAACTCCATCCTCTCTATGCACTGAGACAGCAGGCAAGGACCTCGCTAGTGCTCTGTCCCTCAAACACTGGCATGCTCCTCCCAGACTTATCTCCAGGGAGCCTGGTTTTATCCCTTTCCCCCTCTAAACACAGTAGAGGAACCAGAATTTTTCTGAATAGATTTTTTGAATTTTAAGAGTTTCATGAGGCATCAACTGTTCTTCATAATTCTCTTCTTAACACTACCATCAAAGTATGCCTTATCAAAACATACATCTTTGCTGCTGCATTTATATTCACCCTCTTTAGTATCGAGATAATTTTTTTTTTGGGTGCGAGGTGCTGAAATAATCACAGGAGCATACAGAGAAAAGGGTTTGAAAACACTCAGTCACAGATAACAACAGGAGACTACTTACAAAGTCTGTAATTTCCTTTACCAAACTAGGACTGATGTAGGACACACATTCCTCCCTATGAATTTTGTCTCAACTGCTGAAAAGCAAAGAAGACATCCAATCATCCAGCAATATAAGACATATTTATCATTGTGCAATTAGCTAGCTACTTGTTTTCTGCTCTTTTCCTAACTGAAGGTTCATGCCAAAAGATCCCTAAGTCCTGGAACATCTACAGGTTTCCAAACATATGTGATCAGTGTGAGGAGCCTAAATATCACATTGAATGTTATCACCACACATAAAAAATGAACCAAAAGATATATATTGTGTAAAAATTTTAACAAACAAACAACTGGAGAGATCTCAAAACTGGAAGTGCTATAAATTATTTTCAGGCTGAATGGAAATAAAGCCAGCATGAATGTGTAGATTTCATGAACAATTGGGCTCAGAAATAATTGGAAGCATGAGTCTTAATTGTGCTTCATATACTTCTACAGAATGGCAGATTAGCTGCCTTTTGGTCTTCAAAATGCCCATAATAATTGCAGTGCTTGAAAAGAAACACTTTCTTAAATGACACTGCTCTTGGAAATGTCTTGCTCTCTAGTACTGTGGTATATGAGACAGTATGGCCCTGTTCTGTCTGCCTTCAACCAGGGCAGGAAACAGAATCTATGGGATTGCACAGGCATGGCTGGGAAAGAGTTCACCCCTTCAAATCTGTTAGAAATGCAACTGGCAAACCTGGATTGTTTACACCTACAATTATTTTTTTATGAGACATTCTGTCTTTTACAGGATGTTCCAAGTTTTTACTCCAGACTGTGAGGCAGCTTTGCAAATCAGATGGGATCACCCGGTTTCTCCCACCTTGATGCAGCAGGATGACTCCAGGGTGTAATCTGAATGTCAGTCTGACACCTGCTGTTGGCATCTGAAATCTTTTCACTGTCTTCAGGTGGATCATTCAATTGATCATTTCCTGATGTTGATAGCATCATTCTACTACTTCTCAGAAAAAAAAGAAATTAAATTCTTCAGTGCTGAAGCCATTATACAAGGGCCAGAGAAGTTGCCAGGAAGGATATGCAATACTTGAGACTATAAATACCCTGCCTTATGACAGTGTACACGGCTTGGCAACAACTCATATTGACACCTGCCTTATCTGCAGGAGATGACAGGATTTAGGCTGAGAAGGAGGACAAGGGCAGCAGACAGGCAGGGAAACAGGAATATGTCAGTACAGCTTGTGAGGTGTCATGATAATACAGACCTGCAAGAGGTGGAGTCAAAAGCACATCAAAAGTTACTTTGTGCATTTAATGGTTAATCTGATGCATAAAGGCTGCAGTTTTGAGGATATTTTGCCTCCACAGTCCTTTCTGTGTCAATGTCTTGCTGATCAGTGTCTTCTGAAGCTCTTAGTTCCTACCTCCCTGCTCTGTTACTGTCAGTTAAATACAAGCTCTGAATGCTGCAACATCCCCTGCAGCCATCTAACCCACACACAATCCAGCCCACTACTCGTCAGCATTTCTGTCATGCCAGGAACTACAACGACTTGAGCAGCCTTTAGAGAAAAAGTATCTTCAACAAAGCCACACACATCCCATTCTTTTGGCAGACAAATCTGTTATTCTTTGAAAGACTTTTAAAATGACTTCAAAGATCTTCTACTCTGGCAAAAGATCACGTAGCCTCTTTCCATCTCCACGCACCTGCTGCATGTGTGATATGCAACGTTGCAGTGCTACTGCACTGCTACAACTACCTTTAAGGAGATTGTATGAGGTGGGAGCCAGTCTCTTCTACTGTGCCTGCAGTGAGAGTACTAAAGGAAACAGTCTTAAGCTGAGACAGGGGAGATTCAGATTAGGTATTAGAACAAAATTTTCATTGTTAAGATGGTCAGACTTTGGAACAGGCTGGCCAGGGACATGGGGGATTCACCATCCCTGGAGGTGTTTAAGGGGCGTCTGGATCTGGTGCTGGGTGATGTGGTTTTGTGGTTTAGGGGTTTCAGTGGTAGTGCTGGGCTGACAGGTGGACTTGATGATTTTAAAGGTCTCTTCCTACCCTCATGATTCTATGATTCTGCTGGAGTGTGATCCTAACTAGGGCACCTACGTTATGATCATTTGCACGTGCCCCTAAAGTGAGGTTACGAGGACCTGCAAACATAGCCAGGACTGCTTGGGAGCTGTCAGGGCATGAAGTGCACCTGAGAGTTGGGGGAATGCCACTGAGATCACACAGGAAACCCATCTGCATCTGCTTCTGTTGTTGCTGTTTAAATTGGGCACCTCCTCAGCTGTGCCAATGTGCTTGTATTGGCAGGCAAGGAGGAATAAAAGACAATAAAAACTCAGCTACTGAAATAGCAAAAATCCCCTTTCTTCCCCCTTCACTAATTCAGGTTGCAAGACAGTAAAACAATTTCTCACACTGGCACAACATGGAAAATAGTAAACAGCCACAAGTGGATACGGATGACTTGCCATAGGGGGCTGAACTTCTTCAAGCATCCCTGCCACTGGGAGAGATGCCAGTGACACCTGCATCCCTTCTGAACTGTCGAGGGAGGGTAAGGGTCAACAGGAAAGGATGAAAAACGTGCCTTCTTACAATGCCAGCAAACTCTCCATGGTGAGGTTTTGCCTGGAAACTGCAGAGAATAGTCTCTGGAAATTCTGGGAGTTAATTGTTTGGGATCTCTGCTGTGGTGGTCCAGTCCTCTCTGCAACGGGACACGGACCCTTGGGATTAGAAACACCCAACTATTGACAGGCCAGACTGACACTGTGATAGTGTCTATACCTAGGCATTACTGTAGCTGGAGGAGCAGGAGCAGCAGCCTGCCTGGGCAATCATGTTCTACCTCCTGACTAGGGAACAAGGAATGGGAAACCATGTATTTTGCTGTTTGAACCTAGTCTTGGAAGCACTAATCCACCTGAGTTTAGTTTGTACCTTCCTTACCTCGAACCAGGTCCAGTCTCCTAAGCACCAAAGCAGGAATTATACAGGAGCCTTGGCATGTATTAACACATTGATTACATTAACACTACATTAACCTGTAGTGCTGCTAATTAAAAAACACAAATCAAAACAAAAAAAGCTCTGCCTGCTGCCGTCATTCATTCTTCTTTTCTTTAAACATTAACCTGTAGTGCTGCTAATTAAAAAACACAAAACAAAACAAAAAAAAGCTCTGCCTGCTGCCATCATTCATTCTTCTTTTCTTTACACAACCTGGGCTCACCGTATGTGTCAGCTCATGGTAGGAAAGTGGGGTGGAGGAGGTGGTAGCAGTATTCCAGCAGAATGCTACAGGCAGGCAGGCATGGAAGGAGCTCATCATTTTTGCAGCTAAGAGGCCTGTGGATATCTGGCAGCAGCCAAAGAGGCAAGGTTCATGCTTCAAATACTGTGTCAGAAACAAGACAGTGGGGGTAGTAGCATAAGAAACTGTAATGCTTAAGAGGTCATAGATCCAAAAATATATATTTTTTTGTAGAGGAGGTGAATAGTGATGGAATAAAAGTTATCTTTCTAGAAGTTTTAGCTGATAGGGAATTAGACTCAATACACAGGTAACTATAGGAAATTTTATGGCCTTTCTTATGCAGACTTGATGGTCTAACTTTTCCCTCCTGGGTCTTAGAAAAGATATGAAATTCTCAATTATTTTTTTTCCTTCCTGCCAGAACAAAGAACCCAGGTCCAGGTTCAACGGTGGAAGTAAACCTATGTGTATCTAGTGAGTAAGAAATGCAGATTTCTGCTGAGCCATGAGGAAAAATTGGCAGAAAAGGAAGGAAGAGGTCAGCAGGTATTCTGTGTCCATCATAAAAGGATGAAGCTACAGTAAGGAAAAGAGAGCAGAGGAGAAAAGGAATACAGTGCATTTTATTGAGACATATATTAATATCCAGATAAGATTAGTTGACATTGCTATGTATATTAAAAACACACAGCTTACTTTATTCTTTTACTAATATAGTCATTTTTTGTTTATGTTCTTTAAAGGATGTGTTTATTGTTTACATGTAAACAGTAAACTGTAAAGACTGCAAATCATATCCATCTCAGTAGTAATGGTATCTGTGTTAGTGAAGTCACCTCTGACAATTTAGAGATCTGGTTGGTGTCAAGAAAAAACACGATGCATTTATTTGACAAGTGACACCAATTTCAAAGTGGTCATGTTTCTTCTGAAGGCCATGGAATACAGTAGTCCATGACACACAGGAGTGCAGCAGTGTGGTATTGTACCAGCAAAATAACTATTATTGGACTCACAGTGTTGCTCTCACTGCACGCATTTCAGATTTTTTAATCTGAAAATTAAATTTTAATTTTGATCTCCCAGATCCCCCACACACTTGTAGAGTGCTTGAAATATGAGGTTTATGCAGTAATCCACCCCTGTAGGATGGAGGGCGACCAATCACGGTCCTGCCGCAGTGAAAATGATCCTTTCACTGAAACCAGGCATCACTACCAGAAGCAAGCCATAGAATTTCCAGGGCTGCCGGGCCCCTTCCTTCGCTCTCATCCAATAAGCATCTTTCTGTGCTTATATTTATGAATAGGCAGCTCGTGTGCTGTGTTTCTATAATGTGGCTGTTAACTCATGACAAAAACCCTTGATGGCAAAGTCCAACACGCAAAAATGCTGCAACTTGTGGATTTTAATGTAGTCCTGAGAAAGGGATCTTCAGTGTAGTACAGGCTCAGCAACACCGAGGCTCCCTGCACAAGGAGTTTGCTAAGCCGTCCCCAGCCATGGCGTTATCTCACAACAGGTGCCGAGACAGCCGCCGTCCCCATGGAGATAAGGTGACGGAGCCAGGGAGAGGCAGATGAGTTCTGGACCAAAGGTCAGCCTCTTGCAGGTCTCGAAGTGATCCAGCTTTTCTGGAAAGGAATTGGGCAATCCCTTTCCCAGGAGGCCAGCACCGACCTGACGATGACAATTCGTACCCTATTTGTACCACAAACGCGTTTTAACGAAGGCAGAGAATTCCCGCGGGGCAAAGGCTGAGGGTGCAGCTGCGGAAGGCACGGTGTGCTGGGGAGGGCGGGCGCTGTGCCGCCTCAGGTGGTACCTCGGCGGCGGGGCCGCCCAGGCCGGTGCAGCCGCCGCGGCCGCCGGCAGATGGCCCCCGCCGCAGCGCCGACCGGCGGGATCGGCCGAAGGAGGGGCCGGCGTCGCCGCGCTAAATCTCCGGGCCCGCTGCCCTCCTCCTCCTCCTCCCTCGCCGCGATGGCTTCCTAAGTGCGATGCTCCCGGCCGCCACCGCCTCCCCGCTCTGTCGCCGGGTGCTCGGCGGGCGCGGGCGAGCGGGCGGCTCCCGCGCGGTTCGGGGGCCGGGCCGGGGCGCGGGCGCCAGCCCTCCCGGGGCGGGGGCAGCTGCCGCCTC